>NC_143261.1:53777140-54474640 GCF_984573655.1 Nuphar pumila
GCGGATACCCATCCAAGACTACAACAGATCCATGATACTGCATGGTTCTGAAGCAAATTGCCAATGCAACACGGTGTATAATTTCAAAATACAGTCAAAATCATTCAAACAACAAAGGTTATGGCAGAATTCTTCAAATGTGGTTTGCAGACAATAAAAAAGGTCAAACCAATTTCACAATCACAGTACCACTACAAAGTGTAAAGAAAACAGCTGGAAAATTAAACTGAACTCACAGGATTGTTGGCTGTAAGAACAGATGCAATACATAAATCAGCTAGCTCATGAATTTCCTCCATGTTATGCTATTTCATCTTATTCATACATCAGCAAGTGCATATCCCAAAAATATTTGTTTTAACAAGAAAATATGGATGATGCATGGATAATCTGAATGTTACAAAAAGCACAAAGTGCTAAAGAAAAAGAAAATAACAAAGCAAATAGCAAGAAAATGTACATGGTTTCTGGTGATTTATCTCCATTCAGATATGAGGAAGGAACTCCAGTATCTTTGACAGAGGAAGTTGTTAGATTGGTAATAGGAGTTGGTGCACCCAGGTTTGTGTCACATAAAACTGCTGACATATGAACTATGACAGTCCCAAAATCACCTGCTCAGCTCAGTTTAAGAATGCCAATTCAGTCAGGGTATAGAAAGATCATCCAAAACCTTTCAAAAACAACGGTTTATTAGAAAGATATAAAGCAAGATTAGTTGCCAAAGAATATGCCCAAAAATATGAAATAGATTATGAGGAAACCTTTGCACTCATTGCAAGAATGACTAGTGTTTGAACCTTAATTATCATTGCCTTTATCCAACAATAGCTCTTCTATCAACTAGATGTTAAAAATACATTTTAAAATAGAGAACTTAGTGAGGAAGTTTACATGGACCCCTCCAAGGGTTAATATTAATGAAAAAAATAAAACTTAAAAAAGCCTTGTATGGTCTTAAACAAGCCTTAAGGCTTGGTATGATAAATTTAATAATGTTTTGATTAATTTGGGATTTATCTCTTGTTATACTAATACAGCTCTCTTTGTCAAGAAAACAAGTACTAAAATTGTAATTCTTCTTTTATATGTTGATGAACATGATCATCGCAGGAAATGACAAAGGAGTTATTGAAATTAAATTTGTCTTAAAAAAAATTGATATGTCTAACTTAGGGTTTTGGAGATATTTTTAGGAATTGAGGTTGCCCAATCACCCAGAGAATATATTCTCTCTCAGATGAAATTGATTGTTGACATATATGCAAGGTCAGGAGTTTCTGATGAAAAGGTGGAGACTCCAGAAGTCATAAATGCTAAATTAAGACTTGAAGATGATTGAAACTCTCACCTATCTCTCTATCACCCGACCTAATATCGATCATGTAGTCCATGCAACAAGTCAGTTCCAGCATGCCCCTACCACAGTGCACATGGGTGCAATTATGAGGATTGTTCGATATATTAAAAATACAATCTCAAAAGGGTTTTTCTTATCCTCTTCTTCATCTTTATATTTAACTTTTACACTGATGTTGATTGGGGTGATAACCCTATAAAGATGCCTTTGAAATAGAGTTTTTGCACAAATAACTGACAGAAAGAAAGAAAAGGAGATAGATTCTCAATCTGGCGTCTCACCCTATTGTAGGGTTGTCCAGCAATATATAGATATCAAAATTGTGAGAGATTGCAATAATACCCTTGATATGATTGGGTATTTACAATTACAAAATGTTATAACTACTGGACCCAAATCCAGATTCGACTAATCCAAAACATATTCTTAACATGCTCCCCCTCAAAGTCAACATGGAAAAGCACCATGGACAGTTTGGATTTTAGAAGCCAAAACTGATTTACTGGAAGTGTCTTGGTAATCAGCCACTTGATCTTCTCCTTGAATAAATATAGGATGTATTTTCTTATATTCGACTTTTTCCCTGACAAAATATTGATCGATCTCCACATGTTTCATTTTTTCATATTGAATCGGATTAGTGAAAATAGAGAATGCACTTTGATTGTCACAATATAACAAGGAGTTGAAAATGTGCTGATCTAAACTAGTTAAAATATGCTTGATCCATGCAACCTCAACAGTAATAGTTGTCATGGCCTGATACTCTCTGTCCATGTTTGAGCAATTATTTTTTGTTTCTTGCTTACCCAAGAGCCGAGATGAGAACCTAAATAGACACCATAGCCACTGGTTGATCGTCTCGTCGTGGAATCATGTGCCCATTCAACATCCGAATATGCAATCACCTTAATATAATGATGTGTATTCATATTAACCGGTTTGGTGTAAACAAGCCCATCGGAAAGAGTACCTCTAATATATCGAAGAATGTGTTTCACGGTTTTCATGTGTCTTGTTTGAGGCTTATACGTGAACTGAGATACCTAATTTACAGGAATATCAAATCTGGTCTAGTGAAGGTCAGGTACCGAAGAGACCCAACAATACTTCGATATTTTTCAAGATCTGCCAAATAATGGTCATCTTCTAAGTTTGTACTCAAATATGTGTGAACAACTATTAGAGTATCCACATGCCTACACTGTAACATGCCTTTGCGCTACAAAATGTTACGGGCATATTTTTGTTGAATAAGAACAAGACGATTTGGTTGTTGATACACTTACACTCCAAAAAAAATCGAAGAGATTCCAAGTCCTTCATGTTAAATTTTTCATGCAATGAAGTCTTTAACCGAGCAATCCTATCATCACTATTTCTCGTAGTAATGATGTCATCAACATAGACTAAGATAATAGCAATATTGGATTGTTCTCTCTACACAAATAAAGAATAGTCACAATGACTTATTTCAAAACCAAAGGTCTTCACAACAGTACTAAAAGTGTCAAACCATGCTCGAGAAGCCTGCTTAAGACCATAAATAGTCGTTTTCAATCTTAGCACAATGACACTTCGATCTCCTTCTGGATATCCAAGTAGATGCTTTATATATACTTCCTCATATAAATCTCCATGCAAAAATGCATTTTTAACATCTAACTGAAATAAATTTTATATGTGTCACAGTCATTGATATAACAACTCTGATGGTTCTCATCCGAACTAAAAAGCTGAAAGTGGCATCAAAATTCAGCCATACTCCTGAGTATAACCCTTGACTACAAGTCAAGCTTTATAGTGTTCAATGCTATCATCTGATTTGTGCTTAACTTTATATAGCTAATGACAACCAACAATTTTTTTGTTTGTAGGTCTAGGAACGACATCTCATGCACGACACTCATGAAGTGCAGTGATTTTATCATTCATCGCCTCTATCCAACGAGAATTTTGACTTGCCTCAGCAAAAGATCTAGGCTCTTGAGTATGTTCAAGAGCTGCAGCATATGTGCAAAAGTCCAAAGAAAAATATTTATAGCTTACCCATCTAGCCGTGGGTTTCTAACTCGAGTAAACATACAAATAGGAGGATTGGTTGAAGAACCCACATCCAAACTATTATGAATTGGTGGTTGAACTGCATTAGGAGCATTCATATCTAAGGGTCATGATCAAGAGTAGCCGCATTGGAATGTTGTGGCTGATCCAAAACAATAACAATATGAGGCAAATTTTGCTGCAATGACATATTATTTGTTGTTCCATGGCAAATAGATGGCTGCAGTATAGTTTCTCTTCTGATATAAATGTAATCAAAAGATGGAAACCATGTGGATTGAGTCGCCCTTATGCTGTGAGAAAAAGGAGCATCAGTTGTGTTGGGTGCAGCAGCACTATGATTTCATGCAATGGGTACAATATGAGATGAAGGCCAACAACAACAACAACAACAACAACTATGCCTTCATCCCAAAACAATTGGGGTCAGCGATATGAACCAAAAAAGAAATTCATTTTGGGTCTTCCACATGAATCCTTTTCCTCCAATCATTTCTATCCAATGCCATGTCCTCGATGAGGTTCAAAGCATTTATATCCTTTCCTATCATCTCCATCCAAGTCTTCCTAGGCCTACCCCGACCTCTTTTAACTAATATATTTTCCCATTTCTCCAACCTTCTAACTGGAGCATCATTAGGCCTTCGCCGAATATGTCCAAACCACCGTAAACGATTCTCTCTCATCTTATTTTCAATGGGTGCAACACCTACCTTCTTACGTATCTCCTCGTTCTGAATCTTATCTTTTATTGTATTTCCACACATCCATCTAGGCATCCGCATCTCAGCTACACTCATTTTTTGAATATGATGTCTCTTGGCAGCCCAACATTCCGTACCATATAGTAAAGTGGGTCTAATAGTCGTCCTATAAAACTTTCCCTTCAACCGCAAAGGCATTCTACGATCGCACAACACTCCAGTTGCACTTTTCCATTTCATCCACCCAACCTTTATCCTATGATTTACATCTCCATCAATTTCTCCATACTTTTGAATGATGGATCCCAAATATTTGAAATAATCATTCACCCGTATTTCTTGCTCACCAAGCTTCACTACACTCCCATCACTACTTCGTTGCTTACTAAACCGACATTCCATATATTCAGTCTTACTCTTACTCAACTTAAAACCTCTAGCTTCCAATGTTTGTCTCCATAATTCTAACTTAGCATTAACCCCAGCTCTAGACTCATCAATCAAAACAATATCATCAGCAAACAACATACACCACGGTACATTTTCTTGAATTGATCTCGTAAGCTCATCCATCACTATCGCAAATAGGAAAGGGCTTAAAGCAGATCCTTGATGTAACCCAACCGTTATCGGAAAATTGGTTGTCACCCCTTCACAAGTGCGGACATTGGTTACTACTCCTTAATATGAGATGAAGGCCAAAAAGTTTAAAAAAAGATTGTGATTAGTTGGTTGTTGTGTGCTGTCACGCCCATGCTCATGGAAAGTAGCATAACGTGAAATGATAACTTTTTTGGAAGCATGATCAAAACAGCGATATCCCATGAATTCATTATCATATCCAATGAACTAACAAACTGTGGCCTTGGGAGATAATTTATTCTGCAAGGAACTATGAATATGAACAAAGCATTGGCAGCCATATGCCCTCAATTAAAAGTAGTCTAGATGCTTTCTATACAAAAGAAAATAAGTCGATTCTCCTCCAAGAGTAGATAGGGGCATTCTATTTATCCAGTGAATGGTTGTGTTGAAAGCCTTGTAACATAATTCAACCTTCAAATTTGCATCATACATCATCGTTAAGGTTGTTTCAGCCATATGTTGATGCTTTCGTTCGGCGACTCCGTTTTGTTGATAAGTTTTAGGACAACTAGACTCACGCTAAATATTATTATCATGCAAATAACGCATAAATTCATTTGACATGTATTCACCACCATCATTTCGTAGGGCAATAATTTTTCTTGTTGAATTAACAAAATATTGAAAAAACTTGAACTTTGAATTTCAAAAAGAATATCCAAGTAAAACAACTATAATCATCAACAAATATCAAATAATATTTGGATTTTGATAGAGACATAACAAGAGAAGGGTCACACACATCAGAGTGAATGAATTCAAAAGAAAATGAAGACCTTTTATTAGATCTTGAAAAAAGAAGTTCATGGCTCTTACAAATACGACAACTAACACAAGAAAAATCATTTATCCTTTCAACATCAATGAAACCTTTATTATATAGACTATCAAGAAAAATAAAATTGCAATGTCCTCATTTACAATGTCAAATGTCGACAATTTTGCTATGAATGAAATTTGAAGAAGTAAACAAAGCATGACTGGATGACTCTGGGACTTCATCAAGTAGATACAAATTATCGCATCTCCTTCCCTCAATGAGAGTCTGATTCGTATGAACGCTCTTCACAGAAACATAAAACGGAAAAAGTAAGAACATAAATTAATATCACGGCAAAGTTGAGAAACAAAAATTAGATTTTTCTGAAGGTTAGGAACCATAAAAGTATTAGATAAAGAAAGAAGACATCAACTAGTAGGAACGGTGGCAGTGCCCACACGAGTGATATGATGATGTTTTTCATCTTCAGTGATAACACGACCATTTCCATGATAAGGTTTAGAATGAGAGAACTTACATGAATCCCCAGTGACATGATTTGATGTTCCGGAGTCAACAAACCAGCCTGGGTGAGTTCTGGATGGGTATGATACTCCAATGTGTGCTGCCCAAGGATTGCATATAGGATTCTGAGGTAGTTGAATGTTCATTTGTTCAAAACTTGCATTAAGAGTTGTCATACCATGGAAAGAAATAACCTGAGGATAGGATTCGTTGTCGTAGTAGGGCTCTGAATAAAATTGGCTGAGATCCACGATTGAGAACCAACCATAAGAGTAGCAGTTGATGTCAATGCATGAAAATGAGGTGGCATCGACACTATGGGTGGTTTGTACGTTGGGAACATAACGTCAGTATCAGTTGGAAGCGATGTAACCTTTCTTCCCACACATTTGACATACAATGTTTGAATTATTCTGGGAAGTAGGTGTGGGTAAAATACTTGTACCTCGACCACCACCAAAATTACGTTTACGCCCGCGACCTTGGCCTCTAGACGAGGAGAAATCAGTATATCCTTGAGCAGCAACCATACCTCATGATTCACCTCATCTTTTTTAGGCCGAGAAAATAAATTGAACAAGGCCTCATGCTCAAACAACATGGTGCACAAACGATCAAAAGGCACGTGAAACTGTGCTAATATACACAGTAATAAACATATTATATTCAGCTCCAAGTCCTCTGACAAGGGAGAGTCGATGACAACCAACTAATTTACAATCATTTTTATCCTGGTAAGATAGTCTACAACTGAAGAATCCTGTCTCTTCAACTCAGCAAACTCAACCTTCAACTCATATATCTTTGGGGTGGTTATACCAATGATGTAAAACATCCCACAACTCTTGCGAAAACACCAAAGGGAACAACTGCCAAAGAATGACAAGACAATTGTTGCATTCATTATAGTTACCTTTTCTCGTGAGGTATTACTGCACATTCCTTTTGGCATTCCCGCAAAGAAGTTATGGGATGTTTTGCATCGATGGTGTGAAGAGATTTTTACTCCGAAAGTATATCAATTAAAGGCAGAATTAAAGAGAGGTGACTCTTTCGTTGTGAATTACCTTAACAAAATCACGATGATTGTAGATCAGTTGATTGTCATTGGCCCTCCTTTGTCAGATGAAGACATACGCATGAAAAATGTTAAAAAAGTTGGAGCCGAATATAACATGTTCATCACGGTGTATACTAGTACAATCCCACGTTCAGCCTTTGATCATCTACGTACAATGTTGTTGGAGCATGAAGTCATGTTTAGTTTATCTTCTAGGCCTTAAAAGGATGAGGTAAACCATGAAGTGATGGTTGTTGCCCAGAGATATAATAGTTTCCCTGTATTTATAGGAAGAGGTTGAGGGCATGAACATAATTTTGGTGGTGGTGGTCGAGGTGTAGGTATTTTACCTACACCTCAAAAATAATTTGAATGTTGTATGCCAAATGTGTGGGAAGAAATGTCACATTGTCTCTAACTGTTACTGAAAGTATAATCCCACGTATAGACCACCTATTGTACCTATTCCACCTCATTTTCGTGCATTAACTGCAGTCGGGCAGCCTATGACTGACTCATAATCAGGTATTCCAACTAATTTTATACAGAGTCCTTCCAGTGTAGCATTTCCACAGGTTATGCCTTCTTATGACATGAAAGCACTCAATGTTGGTTTTGGGCAAATGAATATTCAGTAGCCCCATAATCCCACAGGCAACCCTTGGACTGTGCATACTAGGATATCTCATTCATCAGGGTCTCACCAAGGTTGGCTCATTGATTCTGAGGGCAGAAAATCACATCACTAGAGATTCAGGTAAACTCTTTCATTCTGAACATTATCATGAGAATGAACGCGCGATCACGAGAGATGGAAAACATCATCACATCACTCGTGTGGGCAGTGCCACTATCCCTACTAGTAGGGATCCTCTTTATCGAACATTTTTTCTAGTACCTAATCTTCAAAAAAATCTAATTTTTGTTTCTCAATTATATCGTGATATTAATTTGTGTCTACTTTTCTCCGTCTTATGTTTCTGTGAAAGACATTCGCACAAATCAAACATTTGTTGAGAAAAGGAGATGCGAGAATCTTTATCTACTCAATGAAACCCCAAAGTCATCTACATAATTTTTATCTAGCCCTACTTTGTTCACAACTTCAAAGTTCGTTGCTAGTCAGGATGTCAATATTCGACATCATAGATTAGGGCATTGAAATTTCAATTTTCTTGATAGTCTATGTAATAAAGGTTTCTTTGATGTTAAAAACAAAAGTGCCTTCTCTTGCGACAGTTGTCGCGTTTGTAAGAGTCATGAACTTTTTTTTAAGATCTAATAAAAATGCTTCATTTCCTTTTAAACTCAATTCATTTTGATGTGTAGGGTTCTTTCATTATTGTGTCTCTCAAAATCTAAATACTATTTGATCTTTACAGATGATTATAATCGCTTTACTTGCATATTTTTCTTGAAATCAAAAAATCAAGTGTTCTCAATATTTTTTTATTCAAATAATACGCAGAAACTCAATTCTCAAATAAAAATTTTGTCCTACAAAGAAACGATGGTGGTGAATACATATCAAATGAATTCACACGCTATTTACATAATAATGGTACTCAGAGCGTGAGTTGAGTTGTCCTAGAACTTCTCAACAAAACAGAATCATTGAAGGGAAGCATCGACATGTGGTTGAAACGACTCTAACAATGATGTATGATATAAATTTAAAGGATGGTTTGTAGACAAAAGTTTTTCATACAACAGCTCACTTAATAAACGGAATGCCTTTATCTACTCTTGAAGGTGAATAAGCCTATTTTTTGTTGTATAGTATGCATCCGGATCCGGATAAAACTGCATTAAAAGCCTATGGTTGTCGATGTTTTGTTCATATTGATAGTTTCCCGAAAAACAAATTGTCTCCCAAGGCAATGGTTTGTCAGTTCATTGGCTATGATGATAAATTTATGGATTATCGTTATTTTGATCGTGCCTCTAACAAATTTTCTATTTTACGGCATGTTTTCAATGAGGATGTATATGGCAACCAACAAAAATCATCTAATCTCAATCTTTTGCAGACGTTTTTTCCTTCCCCTCATGCAATATCAAGTGCAAGAAATTGTGATGTTATTGTGCCACCTTTGTCCAACATAATTGCTGCTTCTACTTCTCACAAACTAACGGCAGACCAGTTTCCCTCATTTGGTCAGGTTTATACTAGAAGAAAATAGGTAAAACAACCAATTGTATATCCTAATACAGCAACCAACAATGCCGCCACATTGCAGCCATAAGATGTACTTGTGCAGCAAAGTGTGTCTACCATTGCTCCTATTTTAGATCAGTCATCTTTTAACCATCTTGTAGAGGCGCCTTTAAATGCTAGTATTTCAGCTGCAGTTAAATCCCAAATTCATGATAGTTCAGCCACAAGAACTTCAACCGATGCTCTTATTTGTATGACTACTCGAGTGAGAAATCCACTATTTAAATGGGTAAGCTATGAGTCCTTCTTTATGAATTTTTATACATATGTTGTGGCTCTTGAACATATTCAAGAACCCAGATCTATTATTAAGGCAAGATTCTCGCTAAATAGAAGCAATGAATGACGAAATCATTGCACTCCATGAATATCATACATGAGAGATTGTTCCCAGACCAATGGACAAGAATGTTGTTGGATGTCGTTGGGTATATAAGATCAAACAAAAATCATATGACAACATTGAATGATTTAAAACTAGACTTTAGCCAAAGGCTACACACAAGAGCATGGCTTGAACTTTTATGAAACCTTCAGTCATGTAGTCAAAATGAGAACAATCTGGATTATTCTATCATTAGTTGTGTTGCATGGATGGAGTCCATTTTAGCTAAATGTCAAAAATGCTTTCATATACGAGGACTTGTGTGAAAAGGTTTATATGGAGCATCCGCCTGGGTATTCAGAAGAAGACCAAAACGCCTTTGTACTAAGATTGAAAAAAGCTATTCATGGCCTTAAGCAAACTTCTTCAGCATAGTTTAACACTTTTAGTACTGTTGTAAGAATTCTTGGTTTTGAGAGAAGTCATTAAAACAATTTTTTATTCGTGCAAAAGGTACAATCCGACATCACTAGTCTCTTAATCTATGTTGATGACATCATTATTATAAGAAATAGTACTCAGAATTAATCAGTTAAAGTCGTTGCATGGGAAGTTCCACATGAAAGACTTGAGATTTCTTTGATTCTTTCTTGGAGTATAGGTGAATCAACAACTAGATCGTCTTATTCTTTCTCAACAAAAGTATGTTTGTGATATTTTGCAGCGTACAATGTAAGCCAGTGGATAATCCGATGGCTACTCACACGCATTTGAGTGCAAATTTAGCAGATGACACCAATTTGGAAGACCCCTTATTTCAGTATATGCATCGGCCTCAAACGAAGCATATGGAAGCAGTGAAATGAATTCTTCGGTAACTCTTTCTGATAGACTTTTTATGTGAAACCAGTTCATGTAGATATTCATCATTCTGTTAAAGTGATTGTGTATTCAGATGCCGATTAGGCTCATGATCCAACGACAAGGAGATCTGGTACGGGTTATGGTGTTTATTTAGGTTCTTCTTGTCTCTTGGGCAAGCATGAAACAGAAAATCGTTACTTGATCTAGCATCGAGGTTGAATATCGTGCTATGGCAACTGTCAATGTTGAAGTTACCTGGATTAAACATATAGTATGCAGTTTATACCAACACATTTCAAGCTCTTTGGTATATTGTAACAACCGCAATGCCATTTTCATCTCTACTAATTTGGTTCGTCATGAAAAAATGAAACATGTAGAGATAAATCAACACTTTGTCAAAGAAAATGTTGACTCCAAGGAGATTATCCTATATTTATTTGAGGAGAAGATCAAGTGGCAAACTTGTTTATTAAGGCACTTCCAGTGAATCAATATTTGCATTTATACAATGTCCCATTTGTGGAGGCATGTTAAAAATATGATTTTGGATCTCGATCTGGATCGGACATGGATATCTTCAAATGTAACATATTGTAAATACCCAATCCAGTCAAGGGTATTCTTGTATTTTCTCACACCATAATATAAATACATAAATGTCACCCACAATGGGTAAGACGTCATTTGGGATTCCATCTTCTCTCTTTCTCCCTTGTCAGTTGCTCAGGCAGGAAACCTATTCCCGAACAATACCTCATGAGAAAAGGTAGTTGTAATGAATGCAACAACTGTCTGGTCATCTTTCTGCCAAGAAACAAAATCTAGATTTCGGACTTGAGATTCTATGACCTTCTTTGTGCTTCCTTCCTGCACTGAAGATGATTGGGAAACAAATTCCAAAAGTATAGGGATCAACCCGTCAAAGCATAAAAGTGCATTGCAAAGTTAACACAGATACACATAAGATTAACCACCTTAAAACAAGTCAAAGCAGAAAAGCAGAAAATACAAAAAATGAGTATCTCCATAAAGCTCTATGCATTATCAGTAAGAGATCCATTGAAAAAATACTAGATGAAGAAATAAGCTTGTATGATTGTATCCTGCTGCAAAGTTAACACAGAATACAACTTCATGTAAAAAGCAAAGTGCAAGCATTACAAAGGAAAACTATATAGTGGAATACCAGTAAGAAACAATACTACCTCCCATATTTGCCTCCACTTCATTAGTACTTTTGTGTCCAGACTTGTCCTCTACATTAATTGTCTCTTGAACTTCTTGAATTGGGACTTTGTTGGGTCTAGATGGTACAGTATCACCAAAATCTTCATTTACAGCAGAAGATCCTGAAACATCTATAGATGCCTGGGCAGCCATTGCAGCTTTGATCTGTTTAGCTTTTTCAATTTTGGGTAACATTACAAAAGCTCCCCATTTGCATTTCTCAATGAATCTGTGCTGTTGTCAAAAAATACTTGTATATGTTTCAATACTACAGATGATGAATTGAAATTAATAAGAAAACACAAAAGAAAAAGGACTACCATCCACTATATCAAAAACTTGAAACATCACCAATGGCAAATGGGTGCTTAGCAGCTTATAGAACAGCTCAAGTACCCAAAAAAAATTAAAAGAGGAATTCATTCTCTACCACTATCCACAAAACAAGAACAAAACGGCTAGTGGTGAATATAAAAGATCAATCATGGAGAAGAAGAGAGCTACAAAAAGGGGAAATAATCTTTTCATTACTCAAATGCATAACAGAGATCACATATCAATTATCAGGTGATGAACAATTGACAAGATCAAAACAGGAATTCATTCCCTACCACTATCCACCAAATAAGAACAAGACTGCAGTAGTGAACATAAAAGACCGAACATGGAGAAGAGAGCTTCAAAAAGGGAAACTAATATTTTCATTAATCAAATGCATAACAGAGATCGCATATCAATTATCATGTGATGAACACAAGATCGCAATGTAAAAATGAAGTGTCTGTGTAGGTGTGACATGCTGAAATACTCATATTCAGCATGCACAATGATGTCTAACATATACATCACCATCTATAACATTGAGTCAAATAAGACATCAGCAGTGTCAGTATCTTAACCAAACAGCCTGAGTTTAGACATCACCAGGGACTATCACATATGGTTATCATTATGAAATATTCACCTTTAGCATCTCCATGGCAGTTGGACGTGCTCGAGGTTCCTTAGTAAGGCACTTTGCTATAAAATCGTGAAAGACTAAAGACCTAAACATAAAAGTCATTAAAAAGGAAATATCAGCATCTAAGCTATGGATTGAGACCATCATAGTGTATAGCAACTAACACAGAGTATTGCTTAAGAAAGCTATAACCAATTACATAACTTTACAAAAAAATATGTTATTCACAGTCAATGATGAAGTTGTTAGTAGTTGAGATTGTGTGTGTAAGCATGTTACATAGTCTTAAGATTGCGAATTTGTGACTATGGAGCATAGATTGTGATATGAAGCCTCTTGCACAATGTTGTTGTCTAATGTTACTCTTATAAATTGTGAGTGTGAACTCACTTGCATGATTTTTCTGCTTAAACTTTGCCTTCATCACTAATTCAAGTTCAAATAAGACTTACTAGAGTGAGTTTTACACTCATTCAGCTCATTTTCCACGAGGAACACAATAATAACATTGGCTGAAATGCTAGAGAAATTGCTAGGTATAAGGCAGTGATAACCAGAGTTGTCAACTATGTCACAGGGATTCGGCTAGGAGGGTGCCGCACCCGCGTCGACGCGACTCGACGCGGGTGCCGCACCGGGTGCGGTCAACCCGATCCTGGGTGCGTTGACCGCACCCAGGATCATTATGGTCCATTTTTAAAATAAAAAAAAAATTGCCCAAATGGGCTTCGAATTTTTTTTTAAAAAAAATTATGCAGCTGACAGGATCATTAAGGTCCATTAATGCTGTCAGCTGCTGCAGCAGCTGTCTGTCAGCAGCTGTGCTGACAGCTGCAGCAGCTGTCTGTCAGCTGCTGACAGCAGCTGACAGCTGCAAAAAAAAAAAAAAAACCCCGCCTATTCCCCTGACTCCCTTTATATATATATATATATATATATATATATATATATATATATATATATATATATATATATATATATATATAACATTTTTGCCCCTGCCGCACCCGGGTTTTTTGGAAGTGCCGAATCCCCGCACCCGCACCCGCGCCCGCACCCATGTGACATAGGTTGTCAATCGAGAAAGCGGGAGCGGGAAGCGATTCAGGAAGCAGAAGCGGAAAGCGAGGCACTTTTGAAATTTTAGGAAGCGGGAAGAGCAAGACGACTTAAAAGTGAATCGGGAATCGCTCGGAAGCAAGAAGGGAAGCAAACTGGAAGTGATCTAGGAAGCTAACCGGAAGCAAACTAAGATTCAAAGGGGGAACGAAGAAGGAAGCGACCTAGGATTGAGTGGGAAGCGAAAGAGAAGCGAAAATGTAATTATATTTTTCTTAATTTACCAAAATATAAGTTCATGTTATATAACTCAAAAACATAACTCAGAAACAGTCAACCAGAAATATAAGTTATATAACTCAAAAATAGTCAACCAGAAATATAACTCATAAACAATCAACCAGAAATATAAATTATATAACTCAGAAACAGTCAAACAGAAATATAACTCAAAAACAATCAAACAGATTATATATGAATTACACACACATAAATATAAATAAATATATATATAAATGAAACACATGAACACATAATATATATAATATATAATATATTATAATAATTAAAATACAGAATATATAATATAACTGAAACACAAGATTATCAGTTATATATATATATATATAACTGAAAAACATAAAATATAGCAAAAACAGAAAGATAGATAGAGAAACAAAAATAAGAAGAAAAAAAATAGGAAGGAAAAACAGGAAGAAGGAAGAAGAAAAAAGAAAAGAGAAGACAAAAAAAATAGGAAAAAGAAAAAAAAAAGGAAAAAATGGTTTTTTTCAATAAAATTTACATTTTTAAGGGCTAAAACTGGAAGTTTGATTCCCCTAAATGGGAAGTGTGCTTCCCATTTAAAACTTGCGCTTACCCACACGTTTCGGAAGTGCTGTGTTTCATGCTTCCGAAGCACATTTTGGGGAAGCGTGCTTCCCCACTCCTATAGGTGCTTGCGGTAAACCTCATGATAACTACTAAGAGGATATAGCATGAAAGACAAAAATGCAATAGTGTTTACTAAAAAACAAGGTTCATATAGAAAAATGAGCAGAGAGATAATATTTGAGAAAACAGTTAATAACTGGTTTCTGCACTGTTTATAATGGTGATGGAAGTACTTTTGGTTTAAACTTTAAAGGAACTCCAAGCAAAAAAGCCAAATGATGCCTCCTTCACACATGATTCGGAGAAGACAAGCCAGTCTAAAAAGTTGTCACATAGGTGAGGGTGCGGATGCGTGTGCGGATGCGGGTACGGGTACGAGTACGGATGCGGATGCGGATGCAGATGCAGAGATGCAGCACTTTAAAAAAACTTGGGTGCGGGGAGGATATATATATGTAAAATTTTTAACAGTTTTAAGTTAACACTACGTGTATTTGTGTGCATTTATATATATATATATATATATATATATATATATATATATATATATATATATATAATATAGATAAAAATGGACTTAATTAGGGTTAACTGAATCTACTTTTGGATAGAAATGGACCTCGGTGTGGTTGACTTCACCAAACACAAAGGAAGTTGTGTCCAAGTGTCGCACCCGCCTGGGTGCGGTGCCCTATTAGAAGAGTCCGTGTAACATAGCTAAAAAGATATGAGAATGCAAAACAAAATATGTCGGGAATGACATAAATAGGATCGATTCATACTTATCGACCAGAGCTACTTGACAAAACAAAGAAATAAGAAAAAATGTATTATTTCAATGAGAGATCACATTTACATTGCCTAAAGAATACCAACTACAATAGTTATATAACAAACAAGACACTAATTTCATGACAGTCGATCACTTTATGTGCATAGCCCTCAAATTAGTACATTTAGTGCAAATGTAACTTATCTTAGTACCATATACGAGGCAAGAAAAACACAAGAGTCAGTCACTCATCTACATCAATTACACACTTTCTGGACAACAGATTTGCGAAACATACCATTTTTCTTTGTCCTCAAGCATGGGAGCAGGGTCGATTGATATCATGAACAATACCTATATGAAAATTTAATGTCAAAAGATGCACTCTAGGATGCACAACTTTGGAAATATGAAATTAAAAAGATTTGCACAACTGAAAAGACAGAAAAGCGACAAAATACAGAGTACAAAGTGTTGCAATGGATGTAAGACAAAACAACGTTCACAGAATAGTCATAAATCCATACAAAGGTCAATATTATAGGGTGATCATTCGATTCTTTTAACATATATAATATGATGGATGAAGACGTTGGCTGCAGAGCAATATCCAATTGCAGTGAAAGCCCATGGAGAAAGAAATACTACTATCAAATTACAACAAAGAATAACCAGTTATTGGTGAAATGAAGTTTTTCAGTGTCCTATTATTGTTGGATGCACTAAGAAATAAGAATTACCAACAGCTTAATATCATTGGACTGCCACCATTCTTGAAAGAAAAGAAATAGGTGTAATAGACATCATGTGATCATGATACATCACAAATAGTAGCAATAATTTGAAAATAATGTGATCATATCATAATATATTTAAAAATGATAATGTTTGCTTGCAACCATGAAGAACAACAAACTTTTAACAGTTTCCCAAGAAGTTCTCTTGCAACCATAAGAATGTCATTGCTCTTGGAAGTAACGAGCACCAGACTAAAAGAACATCCAAACACTAAAACAACTGTTTCAAGACAATCAACCATATTCCTTAGGTTGTACATTAACAGACGATACCTGTGTAGATTAACACCAAGCAAAAAAGCTTTTTCTAGGCTGAAGCATTTTGTTCCTTCCAAACATTTCATATAATAATTATTTATGCAAATTATCGATAATGGGCACATAAAGTCCAGGATTCAGAAAGTAGTTTAATGAAAATTGATGAGATAAACAGAGGTAGCTGTATGCCACCTTGCGCTATCGCTCTGCTTTCACCCGGTTTGGCCAACACTCAGAAATGCATTTTGATGGGCAAACTTATGGTACCCATCCCCTTCCTACTCCCCCCTCTTGCTTCACTTATGGTACCCATCTGCCCTCTCGCCTTCTAATACACATTCAGATGTGGGTGGCCATAAAAGGCTGCACACCTAGGAAGGCACCATTCCCACCATTTTCGAGCCAGGCCAACAAGCTGACTGTCCTGACTTCCAACTCGTCAGGCTACCTGAAAATGCTAGAAAAGGTGGGATAATACAGTGAATGAGAGGGAAAAGGAGAAGAGTGAAAATGGCCTTGACGATAACCATGATTTAAGATTATGATGATGTTAACACTTGATTATTAAAGAAAATGATGTTCTCGGTCATAATGGCGGCAATGGTGAAAAGTAATAAACATAACAAAGGCGATGGTGATGATGAATGAAGAAAATGATGATAATGGTAGATGCGATAGTTGAGCATGAACAAAGAGATGAAGATCTTGATACTAGTATCATAGAAGGTGATGATGACAATGATAAAAAGAAGAAACCGTGATCACAGTGAAGATGGATGAAAAAGGACGATGAAGATCATGTTGATGACGACAATGAATAGAATGATGACATGGTGATGTGAAGAACAATACCTAGGATTCAGGATGGTTCTTTGGCCATTTCCCCCACTTCTGGATTCACATCAATGGAAAAAAAAACCATGACCATGGTGGGATTATCCGTCCCCCTAAGTTTTTTTAAGCAGCTTTTGTTTGATCCAAAAACAGAGCAACTTCAAAGGAAGCTAACAGCTTTCGTGAGTAGAGCTAGCTAGTAGTAGTTCATCAATCATACTTCCTCAAAAGACCATATCATTATGAAGTTGAAGTGATGATAAAGATGAACAGATAATGAAAAATGTGACCACCATGATAAGGGTAATGATGATGATGACAAAGTGGAAACTAGAAAGGACAATAAAAAGATAAATAAATGGTAATGATGATGATAAAAAGAATGATGCTTGTAATGATTGACTAGATGCAAAAGAGAAAAGGAGGAAAAATGAAACGTTCTTGCTCTTGCTGTTGCACTCGGCCAAAGGGCAGAAGTAAGATGGATACAGATTAAACTAAAGACCTTAGATATAAGAGATGTTGCTGGTGTCACTGTTGATAATGATGAGAATGATGATGATGAGAGATTTGGATCTTATAAAAAAAATCATTGAAGCACCTGCTCGAAAAAGAATAGATTAAGGTTGAGTCATCCAAACACTAAATTAGGTTTGAAAATGAGGTCTGGAAAAACTATGTTTGAATAATGAACTAACACAAAACCTTGTTATTAAAAGTGGAGCCTGATGTTTATACAGAAAAAATGGCTGCCTGAATGCATGAACTGATTGCTGCGTGACTAGAAACTGAAACTATTATAATCTTTACTGTTGCAAGAAGATCGCTTATGCACATGAAAGTGACCTTATCCAAATAAAGATCTTCACACTTAAATACTCATCAGAGCATGTCTAACAGAACAACAATAATATTGTAATGTACATTATAAGGTCAAAGTGACATCAAATAGCAACCCAAAACAGTACAAAGTGCAAATACTAACTCTCATAGGATGCACAGTGGATCTTGGTGGAAGCCCCTGAAAAAGATAGAAAAAAGAACAAGCATTAGATAGGTGAAGAAACAATTTTCTAATTCTAAAGACTTCATGCAAATGCTGGGAAGCATGCAGGAAAAATAAAATTTGCAAACACCAGAAATTCAGGAAAAGGTACAGTATTAGACAGCACACCTCAGCCATTTCAATTGCAGATACACCAAGTGCCCAAACATCAACCTGTTAAGAGGTAAAAATAAAATTGCTGTAAGATATGAAAAGAAGCCAATATGTCTTCAAAAGAATGGCAGTCACCCTTTTAGTATAAAACAATGAAAGAAAGAAAGAAAAGAATCACACATAACAATAGGATTTTTCAGATAATCTCATAGAAACCCCAAAATTCTGTCCGACCATGAAGTGTCAAAATAACACTTAAACTACAAATATATTCAAACTACATAAAACATCTCACCTCAACCACAGAACCCAAAATGACAAAGAACAGTCTTTTCTGTTAGAGATCCAGAAAGGAACAGTACAAATTGAAATTATGCTTATATATCTTTTATTATTGTGATACCTTTCCATCATAGCGGCTTTCTTGAATAACCTCAGGAGCCATCCAATGAGGAGTACCAATAAACTGAAAAAGTCAAGAACAAATTAATAACAGAAATTCTGCACTGAACTACATTACAGAATCACAATACCAAGAGTATTTACCTTGCAATGAAACAATTCTACAACATACAGAAAGCTTGTTTGAATGAAAGCCTCTTCTTAATCCAGAACCATAGTTTGGTGTGTGCATATATTACTTTATGACAGTGCTGGTGGTGGGTGCATTTAGGTGTCAGCTATATGTACACATATGGTAGACAACCTAATATAAATTATTTATGCCTATGATTATATTTTTTAATACTCCTTTCATGAACATGAACATGTAACCACCAACCATACCCCTTCTCTAAAAAACACCCATTTTGTGCCCATCATACCCATGTCATACTGCACACCCATGTTCGAACCATATGTGACATAGATAAACAAAAATAGAAATTGTAACATCAACAGCCTTAAGAAGATCACAAGTTACTAACTTATTGTTCACCTACATGGTACCCTTTTTTCTTTCCTTGGCACTAGTTAAAAGCCCCAGTCAGATTTGAACCTAAGATCCTTCACAAAGCCAGTAAAATGAATTGCAAGTGCCATATGTCTATTCAAAAATGTGACTTGTTCATACTTTATGTCAACCAGAGTCGGCTTGAGCTTGTGAACTAGCTCATGATCATTACCACAGCCTTGGATTATTAAAACAAGTTGACACCTGTCACAATGATTTGGTGACTCGAGGACACAGGATTCGGATTCGGCTCAAAAGTTCAAAAAAATGGGACACAAGGACATGGAATTTTTTATTTTTTAATCAATAACAAACTTTTTTTTAATATTGTAACATTTAAAAAAATGGTTTTTTATTGAAATAAAATCAAAATATAATAAAACATTTTTAAAATTATTAAAATAATGTTGTACATGTCGATGTCCGAGCGTGTCCGCTCGTGTCACCAGGGACACAGCCAAAGTGGTGCGTCCCTGTGACACAGGTTGACACAAAAGATTCAAATACTAGGCCCCATCTATGACAACCACATACCTTAAGCAATTAAATGAAAATTAATATTTAGAAAACGTATCATAATCATCACCATCAAGCTCTACCCCAACTTACACAGACCGGCCTTTAATAGTCATGTTTCTTCATACTTTCCTATCTAGAGCTACAATCAAATTCACCTCACAATTGTTCATCTCGTAGCCTTCAAGTATTCATTGGTCATTTCTTTTTTATTCATCTTTCTTGAATTTTGTCAACCTTTCTCACAAATGCAATATCAGATCTCTGTGAAACATATCCCAGAACATCTTAGACAACATTTCTTAAATTCTTATACATTTGTTTGGGACAGTGATTCTTTCCACCTTAGCATTAATGAACTTTTTGGATTTAGTACTCTTGAGTAAAAGAAGAGGGAAATAAAACCACTAATTTCATAGGATATGGCAAGAACTTCATGGCCAACTACTACCGAGTGCCAACATCCCCCTTCATTCATGTTTGAGATTGGCACTAGTAGAGGGGAAAAAATGGAGTTTGTTTATAATTTATATATATATATATACAAAATCCGGGCAATATCATGATATTTAACAAATTTCTGCCTTTTCTTTAAGCTTTCAAACAATACAACCAAAAAATAGTTTGATTTATTGTAGTTTTAAAAGTTTATTTTTCAAAAAAAAAAGTATTTTCCAAGGTTTTAGAGAAAAACCTATAATATTTTGAGAGATTGCCTTGCTGAGATATTGCCAAGACCAACATTGGCAACCATCACACACACAGATGCATGCACTATCAGCCAGATCATGCTATCACTTGGATTACATGCAACAATCAGTTGCATAGATTGTCAAAAAAAATGCATAAAGAATTACTATAAAAGAGAACATTTAATATTTAACATTATAGGCAACCATAAATTCATGAAACATTATTGACTTTACTGGATAACTTAGAGTATGGTCTCATAATTTGGTAGACAAAAAGGCTATTTAGGAAGCTAATTACTAACCTTCAGAGTACAAGTCAGCAAATACACTGAAGAAACCATTGATTCTACCATCATAGCATAAAGTGCACCATATATAAAAGAGAACATACTGTATTTCGTTTTGACATAGTCCTCGTGAGCTGGGCAGCAACACCAAAGTCACCTACAAAACAACCAGAAATGCATTGGTGCTGAATACTTTAAGAAGACAAAATTTAAGTATAGATCATTAATGCCCAAGACAGCAGGCTAAACAAAACAATCCACCAGAAAAATGTATTTACAGATCTTCTACAGTAAATTATAGCCTGCTGTACATTTTGAAAGAATGCACAGCAGCCTATTACTTTATCAATTTTTCTGATGCACTATTACTTGGGGTAATGTGCCCAAATTCATTACACAGGGATGCAAAGAGTTCGGAATTTGGATCCCAAAATATATTGGGGAGTCGGATCAGTTCGGATCCGGGACAGACAAATTTTGCAAATTCCTCTTCCGGAATCTGACCCGTTTGCAATCCCATCATTATGGCATAAATAAGTTTCCAAATCAATTATCCATAAACATTTCATGTCTACTTCAACAGAATATGCCTCATAAAATCATTTGATTCTTTTATCAATAAAGAAACCACAAGTTTCATTGTCCACCCATACACGAATATATAGGACCCAAACTATCACATAAGCATGGCCATTTTGATGTTAATGGAGAACAATGTGTTCTTCCTACTTGGGCTGCTATCTCAGGTTTTATATGCCAAAACCAACACAGCCTGCATAATAACCCAACAGCCGCAGCTACTTTTATGAACATTTTGACAAAAGGTCAGTGGCTCTAAAGCATCATGAGAATGGAAAATGGACAAATCTTCCACATTCTTCATCCTGGCAAGCTTGATGGCATGGATTATGGATCATATCAGAATTAATTACATCCAGCAAAAGCTGCAGATGCTTCAGTTGGAAAAAAGGAAAAAGACATTTCATTCTATTTGTTAGATGATGCAAATTTTGGAAGAGGAGATGGGTGTTTATCGAACAACGACGTAGATAGCACTAATTTTTGACACAATACCATAACTGGCCGCAAACTAGAAAATATGACAAACATGGCCACCTTACTATTATCTAGACAGGTTTGCACTTTTGTCGACTGAAAAATCAGCCGCCTTGGTTGAAATCATGGTGCCCGGTTTTCTCAGGCGACAACTTACATGGCGCCTAATTTTTTCCAGAGACAACTTAGACAAGTGGTTTGACCAAGGCACCTCATTTTTCAGGTGACAAAAGAGAAAATCATCAAGAAACAAATTAACTGGCCAGATTTGTCATATTTTCAAATTTGCGGCCAATCTCGGTATTGTGCCCAAAAGCTAGTACCATCTACGTCTTTATCAGTTAATATTTTCCTCGATTCAGAAAACCCACCTCACAGAAGCAATGAAACTTAATTTTTTCTAACTTTGAAAAAAACTCAACAATGATGTAATAGCCATCAAGAAAAAAAGAGAAATCATGCATAGTTAATCATACATGCACAGAAGCTGATCCAAAACGTAATTTCTGGTTCTACTAAAGTATATCAAATGAAACAAATGCAAGATAAACTTTCGACTGAGCTAACTTTGAGGTTTATTTCATTGTAGAGATATTTTTAAAATCTGCAACAAGAAAAACATCGTTGGAAGTAGAACCAATGGCAGAAAATAACAAATGCTGAAAAATGAAAGCAAGGTGACTAACCTAATTTTACCTCTCCTTGTTCTGTAAGCAAGATATTACCACCTTTTATGTCTCTATGAACCTTAAAGATGGAGTGCAAATATGATAATCCCTGCACTAAAGAAAATGTGATCCTTGATTAATATTTCACCCCAAAAGTGATAAACTAACAATTAAGATATGTCATAAAAGTAAAATATAACATGATACAAGTATGACAAAATAAACTAGCATTAAATAGACAAGAGAAATACAGGCCAAGAAGTATTTATGTTTGTGCATGCAAGATAAGATTTTCTTAGTAATGCAATCAGGTTTGAAACCATGAATAGGATGTCGCTCTAATCTTAAGACTTCATCTCACATGCAGAGTCATCTCCTTTCTTCTTCAAGGAAAAATATTGTGAGATGAAATTTATGTTCTTTTCATCTATGAAGTGCCACACATGTCACAGAAGTTACATTAACATGAGACATACAGCCTGACTAGTAGTAGTGAACCTTGAGTTGTGAAATGAAGCAAAAGCATGCAAATGTTCACATAGTTCCATATTTGTTTTCTTGATGACCAATTCAGCTCACTAAATAGGTAGGCATTTGCAGCAACACATAAACAAGTGCTCCTATATGAAGGAATATGTACAGCACCTTCAAAGCTTCTCTAGATATGTAGGCAATCTGCTGTTCATCCAGAGGTTCTTCAGTAACATTCATTAAATCAGCAACACTTCCGCCACCACAATACTCCATCACTATCTGCAAATATGTATGTATATTTAGTAAAAACCAAAGTGTTCAAGCATTAAACTACAGATACAATTAATACATGCCAGAAACCGCGATAGTTTTCAACCATCATTCACTAAAGCTAAAAAGGAAAAAAAGTCAAAAGCCATTAACTTGTTCAATGAAATTTTTTCAGATCCACAAACATAATAAAGCGTCATTGCATATTCTAACATGAAAATTGTGCTAATCTTACTTGAGTAAGGAATAGTGTGATATTTCCTATGTTACCGTGACACGGCACCTTGGGTGCCGTACCCGTGTCGACATGGGTACTGGTACCTGGACACGGCATTTGCCATGTCCTGTATTATATTATATTATGTATTATATTTTCAATAATATAATATATATTTTAGTTATATAATATATTTTCAGTATATTTTAGATATATAATATATATTTTCAGTATATTTTAGATATATAATACATATTTTTCAGTATATTTTAGATATATAATACATATTTTTCAGTATATATTTAGCTGTGCCCCCGTACCCATATTTTTTGAAATTGTCGTGTCATACCCGTACCCACAACTGCATCCTTACCCAAATGGCATAGGATATTTCTTATATTAAGCTTTTCAAATTAAAAGTACAATTTTACATTGCTTCAAGTGAATATGTACCAATAATTCCAATATGACAAATCCATTCCAAAAAGATGGAAACCTTGAGCACGTGATATGATGGCATAATAAACACCATCCTGTAGTCATGAAAAAATACGAGACCAATAGCATCATGTCTAGAGCAGAAACATTTCCAAACTAACAAGAATTGCTCATAAAAAGTAGCAGACCAATAGCATTTGATTCATAAATTAGAAGCATTTCTCAAAATGACACATGAGCTCATAGGCATTGTTGAGCACAAATGCCTACAAGTTTGTGACCGTGTATTGTTTAAAATGCCCATGATTGAAATGCACCTAACAGAAAACTTACTAGCACAATAAATTAACCAATGAAAAATTTTAAATGAACCACTCTTAAAGAAAACACATGCCATGTTCTTAAGGATATGACAAACATGCTAACAGACAATGTCATCTTACAACATATTTGACAAGGATACTACTAAATAATCTGGTGATAAAAAACAATAAGGTGATATTACCCAAAGATATTCTTCTCCTTGGTAGCTTCCAAGATATCGCACAACATTTGGATGATTACACTGCTGCAGCATTTCAATCTCACCGCAAATTTCTTCATACCCCTCCTCCTGAGAAGAACAGTAGAGAATCAAAAGGATTTACAGAATAAACAAAGCAGTCGTTCTAAGGGCCAAATTTGGCTTCATTCTTACTTTTCTCCTGTTTTCACTCTAATTCTTTTAAAAGAAAAGCAAAATTAAAAAGAAAAAGGTGCTGACAAAACGAACCCCTTCACTTAGTGATATAACTTTGATGGCGACCAACTCAGAAGTCTTCAAGTCTCTAGCTTTATAAACTGCCCCGTATGAGCCTTTCCCTATAAAAGGGAGCAAACAATATATCATTCATAAGCACACCATGAAAAGTCAGACTTGTGATGTAATATCGTGTATTTTCATACTTAATTGAATTCATAAATTGTTGAAGTTTTGGCTAAGTGTTGTAGAAATATCGGTAGAACACTCAATGTTAGGTTATGATATTTGAGTATGGGCTTGGCCCAGGTCTCATTGACAAGACCTAAACGAGCCAAACAAGACATGATAAAAACTTTTATTTTTTACCTTTAAATTCAAGCGAAATTCGGATTAAATTCAAGCGAATTTTGAAGGCGAAATTCAAGTTATATACCGTTAGATGCGCCTCGAAATTCTGAATTCAATGGTATTTGATTTTTCTGAATTCGGGTTACGGTTGGCCCGAAAATCGCATTTTTTTCAAAAAAGACCAGCTTTGATGGGATTTGGTCTAGATTGGATCAGACCGGATCCGATCCATATGATCCAAGTTAATATGGGTCTGAACTCAGTCCAAGACCCATATCAATTAGGATCCAATCCAGCTTAAGATCCATAAGGATTTTGGATATGGATTTGGATCTTGGATCCGAATCCGGATCCAAAATCCAGATTCAACAAAATTAAAATAAAATCAGAGTAAAGGTTTAATTTAAAGATATTTAATGTTAAAAAGACTCCCAGAGGGATAAGGCACTCTTTGGAAATTTTTGGGTAATTATTAAATAATAAATTATTAATTATTTTAATATTAAAAATTAATAAATGTTGAGATTTCCAGATAATACTGATCAGGGTTTCTAGAGGGGTGTCACCCTCTAGAAGGACCCAATAGATAATTAGAAAGAAATCAATTAAACAAATAAGATAATAAAAAAAGAAAAAAAAGAAGTTGAAAAAGTCAACAAAAATCTAGAGAGATATGGAAAGGGAGTTGGAGATAGACTCACATATGGGAAGCTCTATCTCCAGCCCACAATGAGAAAACTTCAAAAAAAAAGGAAGGAAGAAAGAAAGAAAATAAAGAGAGAGAACTCGTGGGAGAGAAAAAAAGAAAGAGTAAGGAAAAAGAAGAAGGAAGAAGAAGAAGAAAGAGGGCTTACTTCCGTTCCGATCATCCAACATTATTTTTCGGTCTTTTTCCATCTTCGATCAAAGGTACAGGTTTTCTCTTTTGATTTGGATGGGAAAAAAGAAACTACATCAGAATTAGATGATACTTTTTAAGGAAATCATAGATCTAATTTGGTTTCTCATGTTCAACTTATGAAAAAAATCGATGTATGCATGGATGGTAACGTGTATACGTATGTATACATGTGTGTCAATGCCTATATATATAAGATGTTGTGTTCACGCAAGTCATGCTGGATTCTATTTCAGATCTTTGTTTTTTATGTAAACATAATCTTACACGTCTTTTTTGGACTGATATTAATCTCTTGTAAGTTTTAAAGAAAAACATGGTGTCTTAGATTTCATAAAAAAGAAAACAGTTTGGTAAAAACCTCATAAAACGTGTATCACTTGGTGAAACATGGTAGGATCTTTCATAATCAGGTGGGGCTTTTGGATGAGCCCAGACGACCCACAGTCAGCTGGGCAGTTGTATACACTGATAAGCCCAGTCGGCTGGGTAGGCTCACAATCTGTTAAAGCCCAGCCGAGCGCAGGTCGGCTGGGCAGATTCACTTGCTGTTCAGGCCCAGCCGACCTGCAGTTTGGCTGGGCAGATTCAAAATCTGTCAAGCCCAGCCGAACGCTGGTCGGCTGGGCAGATTTAAAACAAAACAAAAAAAACTGGTGCAGTTCTGGGCAGATTTTTAAATCAGTTAAGCCCCAGCGGACTGTGCAGGGTTATAATCATATAAGTTCGGTTGGGCAGTGATATATGTTGTTAAAGCCCCAACCGACCAACAGTTCGGCTGGGCAGTTTAAAAAAAAAAAAAACTGGGCAGTCTTACGTACTGTTAAAGCCCCAGCCGACCTGCAGTTCGGTTGGGCAGATACAATATATATATATATATATATATATATATATATATATATATATATATATATATATACACAACAACAACAACTACGCCTTCATCCCAAAACAATTGGGGTCGGCGATATGAACCAAAAAAGAAAATCATTCTGGGTCTTCCACATGAATCCTTTGTCTCCAATCATTTCTATCCAATGCCATGTCCTCGGTGAGGTTCAAAGCATTCATATCCTTTCCTATCATCTCCATCCAAGTCTTCCTAGGCCTACCCCGACCTCTTTTAACTAATATATTTTCCCATTTCTCCATGCTTCTAACTGGAGCATCATTAGGCCTTCGCCGAATATGTCCAAACCAACGTAAACGATTCTCTCTCATCTTATTTTCAATGGGTGCAACGCCTACCTTCTTACGTATCTCCTTGTTCTGAATCTTATCTTTTATTGTATTTCCACACATCCATCTAAGCATACGCATCTCAGCTATACTTATTTTTTGAATATGATGTCTCTTGGCAGCCCAACATTCCGTACCATATAGTAAAGCGGGCCTAATAGTCGTCCTATAAAACTTTTCCTTCAACCACAATGGCATTCTACGATCGCACAACACTCCAGTTGCACTTTTCCATTTCAACCACCCAACCTTTATCCTATGATTTACATCTCCATCAATTTCTCCATACTTTTGAATGATAGATCCCAAATATTTGAAACAATCATCCACCGGTATTTCTTGCTCACCAAGCTTCACTACTTCGTTGCTTACTAAACCGACATTCCATATATTCTGTCTTATTCTTACTCAACTTAAAACCTCTTGCTTCCAATGTCTGTCTCCATAATTCTAACTTAGCATTAACCCCAGCTTTAGACTCATCAATCAAAACAATATCATCAGCAAACAACATACACCACGGCACATTTTCTTGAATTGATCTCGTAAACTCATTCACCACTATAGCAAATAGGAAAGGGCTTAAAGCAGATCCTTGATGTAACCCAACCGTTATAGGAAAATTGGTTGTCACCCCTCCACAAGTGCGGACATTGGAAGCAAGAGGTTTGTCCATATTTACCTGTTTATATATATATATATATATATATATATATATATATATATATATATATATATATATATATATATAAATAATAAATATGCATGTTGATGTGCATGCGAGTTATGTCCATATTTACCTGTTTATATATGTCCAGATTTACATGTATCTTTGGATTTACATGTTCACATGTATATCCAGAATTGCATATTCATATGTATGTTCAGAGTTAATGCTCATGTTGATGTTCAGATTTACATATGTCAAATCCTCGTATTTATGTTCAGATTTACATATGTTAAAAGTTTAGATTTTATACATATTAAATGGTTAGACTTATACATGTGTAATATTCAGATTTGTGTATTTGTCCATGTTCAGATTATGCATTCTTATGACAAGACATTTATGCATGTTTTCATATGAGCATTGGGAATATTTTTACCAGTGTTGTCCCGTGTGCGGGCAGCATGGCTTGGATTCGTTGGGTATGTATTGTAACCCAAGTTTGCCCGAAGTGGCAGAAAGAGTTGTTTATTTCACATGCTTATGAAGTTCAATATGTTGTTTACATACATATACATGTAATGAGAATGTGAACCCTGAAATTTACATTGTTGTTGCACTAGCATGATCACATGCATGTTTGCATATTGTCATGAGATGAATCATGAAAATAAAGATGTATTTTGCAAGCATGTGTTCATGTACATGTGAAATTATTATACATGTACATTCTTATTATATGTAAATAAATGTGCATTTGTGGACATGTTTGGATAATTGTGTAATCACATGATCATTGTGGTCTTTGCATAAGGTGCATCAGTGGTCAAATGTGAACCATTGTACGCCAGGTGAGTCACGAGCAGGTGTTGCTCTAAGCTTTTGTTGAATGCATTGCAAAATCCATAAAAAAATTATTGGTTTCTAAATTAATTACACTATTAAATGTTATAACGGGCAATGGTCTCGTATCGTGTTTTGCATGTTGATTTGCAAAACGAATAATGTATATAAAACCCGTCTTTTGATAAAAAAAACAAAACAGTGTAATTAATGTTTCTTCCTAGATGTCCCTTCCATTGTGTGGGAATCCTGGATGGCGGTTTTAAGAAATCCTGAGGATACTAAAACATTGTGTACGATTGTGCTCATGAACCCAACTAGGTGGTTCACCTCATGCCACAGTTTTAGAGAGTTTCTGCCACTTTGCCTAGGGATGGTGTATAGACTCAACTGTTATTATTGATATACCAAGAAAGTAGCATCAATGGATATTAATTTTTCTGGTATCCCGACATTAGATGTTGATTTCTAATATTGTGACGGATGGTGTTGATTCCTGATATCGGTTGAGGTCCAAGTGTGGGACCCAGTCATAAAATACAAATTGTGTGTTAAGCTACAACTAGGAGCCTAAGTTGAACTTCGAGAATTGTTGTGCTCGTTTTTTAGTATCTGCGGGTTTTAATGAAAAGTAAAACAAAATTTGTGCGCATTTAATAGGGTCATGCATGCAAATAAAACTCTGATAATAACTTAATAAGTTATTCATGTATATGCATTGATATCATCTATATCTCAGCTCTGCATTAGTTCATGCATCTTCATTTGTTCTTTCACATAGGCTATATTGATTGTTGCATGATAATTGTTCTCTAATGCATGAATGATTATTTGAATTATGAAATTATTGTAGTTGTATTCCTCTAAAAATGTTACCTGAATTTGATTTATGATTTTCTTGTCTATTTGAATTATTAGAGGAATTCGTACGCAGGATCTATGATTCTGACCCTGTATTCTATATGTTTTTCACAACCTCTGAAGCCCAGTGATGAGACCAACTGTTAAAGGGAGCCTACGAGGACTACATGATTGCCTTGACATATTCTTTAAGACAGTTTGGCTCTATTTTTATTAACATTTATTTTATTATTGTTCTCAAACTTTAATTGACGATGAATAAAGTTATTTGGTTTGATTGATGGTTAATGTAAGATCCCTTGTTGCCTTGTGGCTTTGGAATGTGTTATGTCTATAAGACCCCGGTCTTTGAGTTTGTTTCCACAATTGTTTAAAAAAAAAATTTACTTTTCAACGGGGATGAGTTGGGATCGTTACATATGACGTCATATTCAAAGGCTTAATTCAAACTACAATTTAAAACTAAGAAAAAAAATCTAAAACGTAAAATACCAAGATTGCTTATGAAAAACGCAAGTACACCATCCCAATAAAAGCAGCACGTTGGTGTCAATCTTTAATGACACATCATAAATGCTTTTGCAACCAAAGCAATAACATACATGTCACCTAAATCCATGAGCAGTTTGCTGTTTTCACAACAATCCATGTTGCCATACCATGGTTGCCAGTTGAGGAAGTGGGAGCGGGAAGCGAGGCACTTTCAAAATTTTATGAAGCGGGAAGCGTGGGACCACTTAGGAGCGATTCGGAAAGCGTCTCGGAAGCGACCTAGGAAGCGAGGGGGAAGCGAAAAAAATAAAAATAAAAAATAAAAAATACAAAAAAATGAAAAAAATGGGGGAAGCGAGGGGAAGCGTGATTGGAAGAGCGCTTCAAGAAAGCGCGCTTCCCCTTTTACTTAGGCGCTTCCGATAACACTGTGCCATACAGACACAACCAATAAAAGAAACACTTTTAAGTCATAATCAAGAGCCTTCATGATAAATGTTCTAATTTTTTTTCTTTGAGACAACATAAATATGCCGCTTCACCATTAATCCACTCCATGACATCACACCCATGGAATTTCCTGCATATCCCAGAACTATCAATTGGGGATCTCCCAATAACCTTAGAGATCCATAATTAACCAAAGGTTTGCACTGCGCCGATTAAAAATCCAAAAAGCTGACACTGTGACAAGCCTATCCAATATAAATCAGACAGGATATGATATGGGGAGAACAAATTTAACGAAAATGAGCATAACATTTTAAAAATCAATGGGGAACTAAGAGGAAAAAACAGAAGAATAACAGAAGTCTAGAAACTGAGATATAATTCAATGGAAATCAAAGCCTAAACTGCACAAATTGAGAACAATAGAAATAAAATAGGAAATAATAAAGAAACCGCTCGGCTATCACATTGATCAAACGAAGTATAACTAAATGAAACTGAAGGCTAATCCATACAAATTTATTTCAATTTTGAAGAGAATAAATGGAAAGTTTTGCAAATATCAGCTCATGGACCAATCGAGGTGTAGTTCAACACTTCAACTAGAAGGGGAGAAATTTTGTCAAAGAGACCAGAAATATACAAAAATAGATAGGAAAGAATAAAAGAAAAAGGCCATAAATCAACTCACCGAGCTCATTGAGCAACTCGTACTTCGTCGAGGGATCCTCCCTTACAACGACAGTATCTGGAACCGAGCTAACAGACCCCTTCCTCACCGACCTTCTCGTATCCTCATCCATGCCAAAACCTTCCTTCCTCTGCTGCAGAAACCCTCCTAACTCCGGCCCTCTCGCCCTATCCTCCACCTGCCTGCGGCCGCCGATCGAAAACGGAAGCCCACTGCCGCCGCCTCTGCCTGTCCGGCGGATCACTGTCCCGAGGAACGATTCGCGAGGGCTCCCTTCGCTCGGCTTCACGACGAAGGTCGAGTAGGGATCGTCGTCCTGGTCGGCCTTCCTCGAAACCCCCCAATTCCGCTCCCTGAGGTAGGGTTTCCGCGCGGTCCGATTGCGGCGGATCACGACGGTGCCGGAGCCGCCGATCTCGTCGTCGTCGTCGTCGTCGTCCACGGCCACGCCGAAGTCCTTCGGGAGGCGTTGCAGGAGCGGAGGGAGGTAGGAATCGTCCGGCTCGGCGTCGACCCTCCGGACGACGGTGGCGTACATGTCAGCATCATCGTCCGAACGGTCACCGCCTCCGTCGTCGGAGTCGTCGGAGTGGATGACGACCGTAGAGTACATCTCCGGCACCGGAGGTTTCATCGCTCTCCGGGGAGCAGAGGACGAATCCATGGCGAGGGGGGCGACGGTTAGAGGGGAGGGAATGTAGATTCCGAGTTCCCGGAATTCATTTTCCCGCGATTCCTTTTCCCTCGTTCCTCTCAGCGGGAGAGATGACGACGATGATGATGCCAGTTGCCAGCCGTCGCGCACTGGAGTCTCGATATTCGGGCGATACGGTCGTGACGAATCGTTCGAGAGGACCGAGTCATTTAAGTTTCGAATTTATTACATACAAAAATAATTGTCTTTTATCTATGAGCCAAGCTGAACCGAACACCCTGTGTTTAGGTTCGACTGGTTTAAGCTAAACGAGCTGCTTGTGGCTCAGCTCGACAGCTATACGAACCAAAACCAATCACGAACAAGTTCATGATGAGCTGAACCCAGCCATCGCATGCTGCCACAAGTTATAGTGAGTAGTTTTTTTTTATCAAAATCTATTTTTTGTGCTTGTTATTCTGAAAGAAAAATGACACTATTGACCAAGGTGGTATCTCATGTGGTAAGCTGGATCCCGTGTCTAGTTGAAGGCCCAGGATCGAATCTCTCTGCCACATGGTGCGGCTGTTCTTCTGCTACGGGTCTGCCTAACCCCAGCTTGCCTTTCAAAAAAAAATGACACTATTGAACATGAAATAACACAATTATGATGATCTTTCGGTAAGCTTTGCATAATAAGCAGATAGAAGTTTTGATCTCAAGGAAATATCAGTGTAGAAAATCTCATGCTACTATGAAATTTCTAATCTTTTCTGATAATATATATAGTGTGAAATAATATGAAAAACACTATAAAAAGTGTTTTATCACATTAATATTATGATAAAAAATGTGATGCTTTTAAAATATGTTATATCTTGAAAACATAGTATTTTTTACTTAATATTGAATTCAAAACATGACATATTCAAAATGGGTTAAAGTTTGGTACAATTGTTTGATGTAAAAACGAATTAGTAAATTGTAAATTTTAAATTTTTTTATTTTATTTTTATCCAACGCATGGCTTCAAGCCTACCTTCGATCAAGTACTGTCGTCACACCCACTACTTCCCAACACAAATAACCCCATGGGCATGATTCACATACTGTTTTTAGTGGCAACCAACTTTTGAATCACCAAATTCTGACTTGTATATAGGTTTTTTTAGATGATGTGAAAAACTCAGAAGTTTTTAGATGATGTGAAAAGCTATTTCTTTCTCTCTCTGATCTTAATAAAATTGGTTTTACTTCCTCTAAAAACAAACTTGGGTTAGGGGGCATAGGGCCGGTCTGGTATGAAATTTCACAAACCATGCCTGGTTCGATACATTAATCAAACCCTTTGGGTCTGACCTGGATTTTAATCGGACCTCCTTCTTTATCACCAAACCCTAACCCTATATGGCTCTGTACAAGTCAGGTCTGGGTTGAACCTAACACGTTGACACCCCTAGACTGGATTAGACCTTGTTTAGGTCTTGTGTCGCCCCGGACCCATGTAAGAACCATTTTTTACAGCAGCTTTGGAACACATATATCTACATTTGAGGGGGCAAATTGATCAGATCCAGTGGGACATATGTTCAACATCTAGTGCAGTTTATCCTAAATAGATCTTTAAAATAAGTTCTGAATGTGCCTTTGAACTGGATTGAGACCTGTTTGTGGACCCTTTTGAATTTGTAATTTGGTTCCAATTGGTATGTACTGTGTTCTTTCTGAATCAAATCTGATCCTTGTATACTCTTTACATGTAAAATGCTTGTTTGTAAGGGGTTTTCTGTTGGATCAAGTATTCCCATGTAAAATTTGGATATGGATTTTATCTCATGAACTCATTCTGATCCAGATTCTGACTCAGAGGAAGTTTGGATTTAGATTTGTATCAACAATGATCCAGCATGCATCCGCCCCTTCTTGCCACTATTCTATGCCTAAAATTTGGACGTTGCTGCATCCTGAAGGATCCACATCCAAATCCAGGTAAGATTCTTCCATTGGTCAGAGTTGTAAAAGGAGTATAATTTTATGAACATAGGCAGTCACATATAAGATGTCAATGGGTTTGGTATGACCCGATTTGAACCCATACAGATCTGCTTGGATCTGGGTTTGGTAACAAATAAAAGCGGCCCAACTAACTATTCAGGTCGGACCTATATGGCCCTGTTAGTATGGTACAGTTTAGGAAATTTCATACCAGATCCATGTTCAACCTAGAGTTCCAATTAAAATATGCAATATTAATGTGAAGAAATATAAAATTTATTACTTGATTGGATTTGGATTTGGATTTGGATTTGGATTTGGATTTGGATTTGGATTTGGTTTTGGTGTGATTTATGTTATCTTCATGGAACCCAGCTATGGTTTTGGCTATGATAGGTCTGGTCAGACCGGCCCAAACCCACATGATACCAGCACCTTAGAGTTGGATCCAGGTCTAGATGTACCCGGATCATAGTCACATGTCAGGCTTATAAGGGACTGATGGGTTTAGCCAGCAAGCCAAATGACCTGTGAGCTTTCCATGGCCTGTCTTATTTGGGCCAGGATTTTGAGCCCCTTGCCCAGCTAGTTGATGGATCATGGATTCAAATATGGTCAAATCTTGACCTCAGCCATTTTGGTCCAGCCTAGAGATGTCAACGGATTGGATTTTATCCAATATCTGACCAAATCAATTTCTGTTTAGTTAGATTTAGTAAGCCAATACGGTATCCAAATATAATTAGATTCGGATATGGTTTTGATTTTTGCTATTGAATCCAACCAATATCCTCATTTGATGGAATTCCAATCCAATTACATATAAAAAAACGGATTTGGTACGAGCTTCTTCTCCATCCAAATTCAAATCTGACTCCGAATCCCTTTAACTAGTATTCAATTCGTTGGATCCTGTATTAGCCACACCTGACATGAATCTGAACCGTTCACATCCCTAGCTCGGCTGTTGTTTGCTGAAAGGGATGGAAATGGGTCGGATTCATGATGGGGGGTTTGCAATTTTTAGCTGTTTCGGATTCAATTTGGATTTGAATCCCTATGTATTTAGCTATTCTAGATCCGAACTGTTTGTATTCCTATTTGCTGAGAGCTGTTCATAAGCCAGCTATGGCAGGATCTGTCTAAGTTGGACTTTCGTCAAAATTTTGATCCTCACCTAAACCACAACTGCACTTAGGCAGGGACCACCCTTTGATGGGTTAGGTTTGACCTGAAAATCTTGTGATATTTCTAAAATAATATATTTTTCAAAAAAATATTATTCTCAGGAAAAATATCATCATACATACATTTGACAAATACAGGAAAATATATAAAAATACCTAAGGACCGACAAAAACTATATAGAATATGTATCTCACAAAGCAATTTTGCTAACCATTCTGCATTAAGGTAGATCTAAATCTCTTATAAAGACAATACTTGCCCTTGTTTTTTATTAAGTGAATGTTTAGATCACCAACTATTTAAATTTTAATGAACAAAAAAAGAAGATTAGTTGCTAGTGGTGATGATGAATATTTTTATTAAGTAAATGTTTGGATTATCAACTATTTAAATTTTAATAAACAAAAAGAAAAATATTAGTTAGTAGTGGTGATGGTGGATGGTAGTGGTGGCAATGGTGGTGGTGGTGATGACAATAGTGATGGACTGATAGCGGTGGTGGTAATGTTAATGCTGATGGTGGTGGTGGTGGTGGTGATGGTAGTAATAAAAGTGTAATAAAAGAATTTTGATTTACAGTAATTAAATTAGCAAAAGGGTACAAACCCCAACTTGACTATAAAAAAAGTGAAATAGAGGGAAATAAGCACTTAGAGAAAAAATAAGTAGTTACTAGTGGTGATGGTGGATGGTAGTGGTGGCAATGGTGGTGGTGGTAATTGTGATGGTGGTGATGACAATAGTGATGGACTGATGGCGGTGGTGGTAATGTTAATGCTGATGGTGGTGGTGGTGGTGATGGTAGTAATAAAAGTGCAATAAAAGAATTTTGATTTACAGTAATTAAATTAGAAAGGGGGTACAAACCCCAACTTGACTATAAAAAAAAGTGAAATAGAGGGAAATAAGCACTTAGAGAAAAAATAAGTAGGTCATTCTCTATTTTTGAAAAAATAAAATAAAATATATAAAATATTATCAAAAAAAATAAAAGTAAATGATCCAAGCACCAAAACTTGCTACTTAAAATAAGTATAAATTGCAATGACCAGTTTATAAAGTGATCCAAACAGGAAGAGGGTGAGGGGAGGGGAGAAGTATAATCAAAGTTAATTATTATTATTTTTTTGCTAGGACAAGGAACAAAAAAAAAAAAAGTCTCCCATCATCAACCACACAGTAATAGGCTTCCAATTGGTAAAACCTTTGAAGTTCCCTCTGTCCACTAAAAAATATATCCAGCTTAGACCTTGCTGCAACTATGGGTTTCAAACTTGTAATGTCCCTTCACCTTGGTGACATTTATAACTTGCCCCTACTAGATGAATGGTGCACTTGTGGACTAAGTTGGTGATTCTTAACTAAATACTGATGGTCAAACTTGTAAGAAAATCTTGACACTCAAGTTTTGCTTATTATTATTTTTTATGACCAAGGAAAACCCTCATCAAGAACCAAATCACTTAATGGGTCTGCCTCCCTTCAAATTAAAACTCTAGGTTGAGGACACGAGGACACGACCACCCAACCTTACACATAATAAAATAACAACAGCCCCCATGCATTAGTGGGATTCAATCTTGGACCTTGATTTTGACTTAAAACCTCACTGACCACATTGGTATTAACCACCGCGGTGATAAGTTTCATTTAGTTGATAATTATTCATAAAAAATATGTCCCATTAAATACCAACAGGGGAACCGCTAGTTTGGTAGGAGCAGCTAGTGTAAGTCACCTTGCATTGGGACATTGCAGGTTCAAAACCCAATGGTATAGTTGTATAACTCGTAGGGGTCTGCCTAACACCCAGCTTGCCTTTCAAAAAAAAAAAAAAGATGTTGCATTAAATATGAATTTCTTAAAAATATCTGAAGGTGATCCAATTCCACTATCTAATAGTTTAAAGACTTACTATATGTGGCCATGATGTTTTTAAAAGAAAACTTGTGCTAAGGAATGACAAAAGCTATGAGGACTTTTGAAAATAGGTTGGACTCATATACTCTAAACAAAGGATATTTATGCTATCTGACTAGGAAAGTCAATTAAATCAAGAAGTAATAAGAATCACATAGGATTTGTTGTTACTTGCTTACATGACATGCATGACTGAAGATGTTGCGTCATGGTTTGATGTATATATTAATTATTCTATATACGTACCTAGGCTGGCTGGTGTCAATTTAAGTAAGTGCTTAAACTAATCAGTGTAAGTCTTTAAAACTTATGGGGGGCATCCTTTGTCATAAGGTCAAAGCTTGGTGCATTCCTACCAACGAGCCTCGGCTTGTTTGGTAGGAGCTGTTAGTGCAAGTCACCATGTGTTGGTACGTTTCAAGTTCAAACCTCAATGGTATGTTGTGTAACTGGTGGGGGTTGGACTAACCCTGCAGCTTGCCTTTCAAAAAAAAAAAAAATGTACATTCATCAGTGAGCAACAAGGACCTCAAAGGCTTTACCAACCAGAGACCCATTAATGTGCAGTCAATGATGAGGGGGTTTTCTCTTGACCTAGCAAAAAAAAAAAACTAGTGCAAGTCTTATTAGATTTGTTACTCCATTTTTATGGAGAGCAGATCAGGTGATTCTTCAAATCACTTTAAGAAAGTGATTTGACATCTTCACTGAGGACCTCACGGTCTTTATGCAATTTGTGAACGGTGAGGATGCCAAATCACTATGATCACCTGATCTGCTCTCTTTTCTATGATAGGATGACATGTTTCTTCTAATGAGATTGTAGTATTGAAAAATATTATATAAGCTGAATGATGTTTATTTTACAAAATAGAAAATTTCATTTCAATCCCTTACAATATTCAAATATTCGCCTTTTATCTTGACAATAGAAATTGTTATATCTTAATTGGTATGAATGTATGAATCTGAGGCATTAATTACAGCCCTTTATCATGTATAAAACCCGTGAACATCGCCTATTGACTTGGTTGTATATATGAAGCAGGAAAATTTTGAATCAACCCTAATAAGTATGCCAAATATTTTTAAGTTTTTCTCTCTTTCTGTTGTTTTTTTTTTAAGTTAATGGGCCACTATCATGGCGAGCATAGAATAATTTATCTTTCTTATTTGTCGTTGGTATATTCACCTGTGGCCAAAGGCGTTGTGTTAAACAATTAAAATTTCTCATTATTGTGTATCAGTATCACAAAAGCTAAGGCAAAGTTAAACACTAGATGATCAAATCACAGTTGTTTTGCAGAAATGGACAAATAAAAGTGAAAAAGCTTTATATTGAAAGAGTCGCTTTTGATTGGTTTAGAAAATAGCACATAAAAATGGCAAAAGTATTGAGTTTTCACTCTCTATTTTTTAAACAAATATGACAATTCTTTTCTAAAGTTTACTCACACTTTTGTATGTGACTGAAATGTTGTAAGGTATAATAAGAGTGATTGGTAGCTGCTCACATGTTAAGTTCGAAATGAACGTGCTAAATGGTGTTTTTATTCATTTTATATTTAAATTCTGACAGTACAAATGTGATCTATGTATTTGGGTGGGTTTTTATAAGGTTCAAAAACTCAACAGTTCAAAATCTTTGTAAATTTTTTAGGCTCAAAATATCATTTTTTCATGGAAAACATATGATCAAGGTGTGGATTCCTCGTAAATCAACCATGCCCGACACATTTATAGGGTTGTAATTGTGAAAAAAACACTGGAAGAGCAGAAAAACCAATTTAGCATTTATGGTTTTGAACCTAATGTGAGAAGAAAAAAATCGAGGAGGAGAAAAAGATAAACAAACTTTCTCTGTATTGTTATTCTTGTTACAGGTATGTACATACTTAAATAGAAAAAATATTGTACATTTGGTTTCCTTCAACGTAGCACTCGATAAGGAAACAAATTTGAATTTTGGGAAAATCTGATATGTTATATAGTTAATGAGATCCATCTGTATGCGTTATACGCCTTGCTGTATTTCTTGATATTGTGGATATGCCTGATTTTGTGGATATACGCTAAGACTCTCCCTCAAGTTGGAGCGTGAAGATTGGGAAGGCCCAACTTGCCTTTGAGTCGGTCAAAAACATCTTTCGCATTTGCCTTGGTGAAAATGTCGGCACACTGGTGACTGGTGTGAACATATTCAGTTCGAATGGTGCCATTTTGAATCTTGTCACAAACTAGATGGAAATCAAGTTCAATATGTTTGGTTCGTTCGTGAAAGACCGGATTGGCTGCAATGTGTAGGGCTGCTTGATTGTCACAAAAGAGTTGCATCGACTCAGAATGTTGAATCTCGAAATCATGCAATAAATATTTAATCCAAGTTAACTCTCATGTTGCCTGAGTCATAGAACGGTATTCGGCTTCTGCTAATGAAAGTGAAATTGTGGGTTGCTTTTTAGTTTTCCATGAAATGGGGGTGTTCCCAAGAAAAGTATAATACCCTGAAACAGATTTTTGAGTCATAGGACAAGCAGCCCAATCTGCGTCACAATAGCCAAAGACTTGGATTTGACTTTGAGAGGATATGAAAATGCCTTGTCCCGGTGTTCCTTTAATATAACGAAGCAACTTATATGCAGCCTGAAGATGTGGGATCCAAGGATCGTGCATGAATTGATTGAGAATGTGAACCGAATAAGTGATGTCAGGCCTTTTGATAGTTAAATAAATGAGACGACCAATGAGTCAACAATAAATGGTTGGATCTTGAAGTGGATCACCCTAATCATTATGTAGCTTAAGATGGGGATCCATAGGAAAACTTGTGGGTTTGGACCCAAGGTTACCAGTATCATTCAAATTATCTAAGGCATACTTTCGTTGTGAGAGAAAGAAACCTTGGTTGGATCTGGCAACTTCAATACCCAGAAAACAATGAATAGGTTTGAGATCCTTGAGGCAAAATGTTGCATTGAGGTCATCTTTTAGCTTGTTGATATGAATAAGGTGATCTCCTGCAATAATAATATCATCCACATATACAAGGATGAAAATGCTCTCATTTGTATCAATTTTGGAGAAAAGTGAATAGTCGGCCTTTGATTGGTGAAGTCCTTCTCTTGTCAAGTAAGAAGTTAACTTTGAAAACCAATTTCTAGAGGATTGTTTGAGCCCATAGATAGACTTGTTAAAATGACATACTAAGTTCTCCCCCTGCCAAAAAAAACCTGGTGGCAAATCCATGTAAACTTTCTCATGTAAATCACCATGTAAAAAAGCATTGTTGAGGTCAACTTGATAAACATGTCATTTCTTTATTGCAGCAAGGGTGAGTAAACAACAAATAGTGGATACCTTGATAACAAGGGCGAAGGTTTCATTATAGTCGAGTCCTTTGACTTGAGTGTAACCATTTGCAACAAGGCGAGCCTTATACCTTTGAATGCTTCCATTAGAGTTATGTTTGACCTTATATACCCATTTGCAATAGATGGGTTGTTTGTCTGCTGGAAGAGGAACTAAAGACCAAGTATAGTTGTCTTCTAATGCCTTGATTTCTTACCACATAGTACTTTGCCAATAAGGATGTTTTACAGCTTGAGCATATATTTTGGGTTCAAGATTATGGGTGATGGCTGCAAGGAAAACATGATATGGGCTAGAAAAAGAGTCATAATTAAGGTAGGAAGAAAAAAGATGATGTGTTTTAAGGCTTACCTCTCATGCGAATGGGATTTGGGGCATAACATAAATACTCTTTGAGATGAGATGGCTAAGACAGGGGTCTAGTAGATCTGCGGGGACCAGAGTCATTTGGTTTAAGAGCAGATACCTCCTGATTATTGAATGATGGATCTGGAGTTGGTATGGATGGCGGGTTTGGGTTATCACAAGTGTCATGAATAGGTAAGGGAAGTACCAATTCCGCTTCATTGTTGGGAGTTTCATGGGTGAATGGAAAAACATTTTCATAAAATTGGACATCACGACTTGGGAGTTTCTTGGTTAACAATTTGCTCTGTGTAGGTTGTTGTATTAGCATGCATCCGAGCATCAGTCTTGACATTAGAAGGCACTCCATTTTGGCGAGGCGGGAAACCATGAAGTTGAAAACATCATGCTTTTATATGTCCCATTTTTCCGCAATGTTCACATTTGGGGCGTGGTCATTCGTTTCTCATCCTTGGATCATCTTTAGAGTTATTGTGGGCAATGGTTGCGGCAATGGGTTCCGATGGTAGTGTTGCTCTTAGATCTCGTTGTCTCTCCTCTTGGATGAGCAAAGCATATGCTCGGGTGACGCTTGACAATGGTTCCATCAATAGCATTTGGCTCCAAATGGAGTTATAGATTTCATTAAGTCCCATTAACAGTTGAATGAGATGTTCACGATCTCACACTTCTTGAATAGCTCTCAAAACTCCACATGAGCATGATGGTAAGTTGACGTAGAGTTCTAATTCATCCCACATTCCTTTCAACTTGGTAAAATAAATAGAAATAGAATTGTGATTCTGTTTTAAATTGATGATATCATATTGTATTTGATATATTTGAGGCTTAATGGATTGAGAAAATCTTTCTCAGAGTTCCTTCCATACCTTTGCTGCACATTTGGAATAAATGATTGTGGATGCTAAATCTCTGTGAAGAGAGTTTAATATCCATAATAAAACCATGTCATTGCATCAAATCCATGCAACAATCGTATGGGCTGGCCCGTTAGGTTTGGGCAGTGTCCCATCAACAAAGGTCATCTTATTCTTCGCATTCAGTGCCATGCACATAGCCCTTTCCCACATAATAAAATTATCGCCAGTAAGATGCTGGGATACTAACGACATCTCAGGGTTGTTAGAGTGATATATATAGTAAGGGTTTGATTCGTCTTGTGAAGAACCGGTAGATTGGGATATGGTTTTGAATATGCAGCAATTGAGAAAAGAACGCAAAACTGAGATACCATGAAACCGAATGAGCTGCGATAGATGATAGTAATAGACTGTGGGGTTGAAAATTAAAGGAGTGGTTTCCAAAAAATATTGTGGGTGAAGCTCCCAAAGATGTCGCAGTGGAAGCCTGGTGAGAAAGAGTGTTCTACGAAGTTTGTTGCAGAAAAAATATTGATGGAAAAGGGACGACATACACTGCCTATCAAGAAACAACGATGGGAATCGGGCGTCAGAAGATTTAGCGAGGAAGGTCCAACAGAAGATCGTGACGCTGGGGAAGATCCTGCCAGGGAAGATCTGTTTGGGAAATAGACCCAGCAACTTCACCGGTGAGGATCCGGCAGGAATGATTATTCTGTCGGTGAGGATGATTCACCAGAGAACCTGGTGAGAAATAGGATACCCAACCAGAGAAAGGCTAGGCTTAAACAAGCTATGACTCCATCTGAGTCACCGTTTGCACGAGAGAATGCGCCTTATGCAGAGATGCAACAGAAAAAAAAAAAAATAGAGGCTCCCTTTCAGAGATGCTCTGATACCATGTGAGAAGAAAAAAATCCAGAAGGAGAAAAAGATAAACAAACTTTCTCTGTATTGTTATTCTTGTTATAGGTCTGTACATACTTAAATAGAAAAAATATTGTACATTTGGTTTACTTCAACATAGCACTTGATAAGGAAACAAATTTGAATTCTGGGAAAATCTTATCTGTTATACAGTTAATGAGATCCATCTGTATATGCGTTATATGCCTTGCTGTATTTCTTGATATTGTGGATATGCCTGATTTTGTGGCTATACGCTAAGACCTAACGTGTGAGCAGCTATCAATTTCTTGGTATAATAAATTATCATGTCTTTGATCTCATAAAGATTAGTAATTAAAAATATTATGGTTTTTAAAGTCGTATTATTCTATGCTTGAACCAAGATTATTCTATGATCCGGCCTGAATGAAAGTCGTTGCGACTCCCGGTGAGCAACGAGCCCATAGAGTTTTATGCTGCCAGGTAATGCTAGGCAGAGCCAACGTGGCTAGGTCTCTAGCCCTGAGGATGGTTTCTCTTTGTAAATATATATAAAAAAAAGCTCGAATCAAGTTTGAGCTGAGCCTCAAAAGCCTTGACCCAAACCTGTCTAGACTTGGGTCACCTTGTTAACTTAAACTAGCCAAGCTCCAACCTAAATTGGCTCGTTCAAGTTCGATGTGTCACCTACACTACTGCATACTTTTCTATTAGGTGAGCCCAAGCCAGGTTTAAATGATCATCAACACACTGATGTCATCGTAGGCAGTAGGCATGCTCAAAATTCCAATTATATACTGATTTTTGCATCTAAATTTCAAGTTTTTATTATATATATCTATGTATATGGTAACTAAAATATGTTTATTGGTATGAACCAATATTTTCATAATTTTTTTTTTCGAAAATGTCACTCTACGAATGTGATATAAGCACTTGGTTTTACAGAAACAAACTCTTTGATCATCCAATTATGATGTATTGGATTTTTTTTTAAGTGTTAAAAATCAGCAGCTTAGAATTTTCATAAATATAGAAGCATAAAAAATCATATTTTTTTATCCGATTATGTTGATCAACAGTCGATTCCTAGCAAATGATCACGTTGAATGCATCTACTAGGTTGGATTTGCAAAATTCTTACCAGCAAACATATTTGGTTGGTAAACGTATTCTAGTTTTCCTATATATATGTCCTCCTAACTGTCCATACAACATAGACTATTGTTTTTTAAAGTTCATGTTTCGTAATTTTGACTTCAAATACGTTCAACATGATCCATTTGTTAGGAATCGACTATCGAATCATGTTTTTCTTATGAAAAATATTATTTTATGTGTCTCTAAATTAATAGGAATTCCGAGTGGTTGATTTTTAAGCCTTATAAACACTTACGTAAACACAATAGTCAGATAATCCAAATGCCTATTTATACTAAACACCTCACATAAATCACATTTGTAAGGTTAGAGTTAAAAAATAATAATAATAATACTAAATAAAAAATATATTTGTCTACCACTGTAACGAGGAACCAATATATATATATATATATATATATATATATATATATATATATATAGAGAGAGAGAGAGAGAGAGAGAGAGAGAGAGAGAGAGAGAGAGAGGTGCATAGCTGCTTGATCTATAGGTGCTTAGCACCTACTTGATCAAGCTAATCATCCATCGCACACTTGTTGGACTGCCAACGCTAAACAAAAAAAAACATCAAAAGCGAGTTTTTCTACTGAAAAACTCTTTCGCAGCGCTTTTTGTGTCTCAGTTCGGCTGGGAATTTTAGCGGCGCACAAAAAGCACACTAAAGGCCTTAGGGATGTCTTTAGTGTGCACCATTACACAAATGTAATGACACACACATCCTTTTGGGGCATTAGCGGCACTTTTTGAGCGCTGTAATGCCCCTTTTAGGTGAAAAGCTCATCTTTTTGAAGAGTTTTTCATTTTTTTTTTGTTTAGCGTTGGCTGTCAATCAAGCGCAATGGACGGGCAGCTTGATCAAGTAGATAATCAATCACCTATTGATCAAGCAGCTACTCTACTATATATATTATGGTTTCCGTTCTACCTAGTTGGAATAGGTAGTCAATTCCTTCCCTTAAAATCATAATTGGAAGTTTCCTATTTCGTACTGTTTTAAACAGTCTAACTCTTTTTTAATCTTTCATCTTAGTCTACTATATTTAAATAAATGAGATTTTTCAAAGATGGACAAAAAACACCAACTAATACATTTTAAGACAGTTCAAATCATGAATGGGTTTACCATGGTTCATATGATACAAATCATATAATTCATATAATTATTTAGATATTAAAACTTTTTCATATTTATATGTTAATGGAATGGGGCCATTATTATTGACATTATTTCAAATATATTTTAACATCTAAATTTTTTGGTTGAAATCTGCTCTACCATAAATATGCTTTGTTTGAGATCTGGCAGCTTGGATGCTATTTAATGAAACTGTACTACTTTATTACAAAGTTATGGTGCACACGTCCCCATCAAAGGCTTATCCATATAGTGTATAAGTGCCCTTTATAAGTTACAATGATTTCAAAATTGGTGGCTTTGACAAATTGAGATGCTACCACGTTGTAGTTAGAATCTTAGGTGTTGCTAGTGCTTCTAGCATTATCAATTTACGTGGTTTGGTAATCATTAGAGTTACAAATAGGTCAGATTTAGGCATTACCAAATCCAACTTGATCGAATACTGACTATCTTAAAATCACATACTTATGTTGGGATTTTAGTTGAATTCAGATCTTAGTTGGAGTGACACTAAGATTCAAATTCAAAACTATATTGAATCCAAATCTGATTATTAATTGGATTCATCTTTGAGGACCGAAAGGACTTAACATGTTTCAATTCGGGTCGGATGTCCGGACAACATCCAACCCGAGGACATCCCTAGTAATCAATTCCAAAGATAACAATTATGAGTCACATCCAATCTCTCATAGTGATCACAAACCTAATTCAAATTGAGCATTATTGCAATGGAATTATTTGAGAATATTTTGAAATGGAAGTCCAAACCCACAAATCCATGCACAATGCATGACTCATAAACTTATCTGGTTGTGTGTTGTTGCCTTCCAATGGGCCTAAGTTCAAGGTTTGGGGCTTAGGTGAGCGGAGTCAAATTAGAATTTGGGTCAAAGTCAAAAATTGGATAACGGTTTGGTTATTTTTGACAAGGCAAATTAACTTAGAAAACACCTAAACTTAAATAAACCTAATCGCACCCTAGTTGGAACCTCCCTTGGGTCACTTAATGTTTTGCCCAATTCCAAAGAGCACTTGGTCTTCCCTAAGATCTTTATTGAGAAACCACCACAAGAGGGTGAATGAATTTCTTAGAAGGCTTTGGGGGTGCCAATAGGGTGGGTCTCACACGTGCCAATAGGGTGGGTCCCACCGATGAGTTTCACATGGTTTGAGTTGTCTCCTAAGTGGGTCCCACAGCTTAGAGCAACCGGAGCTTGGATCTTAAGTCCGAATCAGGCTCTTCCTCAATTTGGTCCGCATTATGTGGAACATAGTCTGTTGTCACTTATGTTACACTAACCTAATGTGTATTTTGTACAATCTCATGCTACCTGCTAAGAAAAAATAAATAAATAAACAAAAACTATTTTTTACTAAAAAACCTGACAAAAAAGGGCAAGGTTATGTGAAGAAATAGTACAACCGGCTTAGCTACATCTCTGAATCCGAGGGTGGTTATATAAAAATAAAAAAACAAAATAAATATTTCATTTAAAAAAATAAAAAGTTCTGATCGGAATCCATTACATACCAACCTCATCTTGACAAGAATAGCCTGATATACCAACAGGGGCTCCGGTTGTCTGGTAGGAGCAGCTAGTGCACGTCACCTTGTGTTGGGCGTTGCAGGATCAAAACCGTATGTTATAGTTGTATAACTGGTACCTAACTCCAGCTTGCCTTAAAAAAAAAAGAATAGCCAGATATGGGTCGACCCATATCCAGAAAACACTAATGAGGTTCAAATTGAAGGTCTGACCATATCATATCTATACCCACATGCACCATTCCTAGTTGATTCCTACTAATAGGTATGTAGATGGTTCAGAATCTTCAGACTGGGATCGAATGTAACCAATACAAGATCGCATGTGGATTCGAATTCAGATGCGTATGGTGAAAAGCTCATGTCAAATTGTTTTTTTTTACATGTAATCAGATTGGATATCCGCCAATCAAATCCGGATATCCGTCGGATTCGATAGCAAGAAATCAAAATCAAAGCCGTATCTACATCCTATTAAAACCGGATACAGTTTTGGCTTATCAAATCCAACTAAATGGAGTCAGATTCTGATGGCATCTGATAAGAATGAAGATCCGTCAATATCCTTACCTACAAACTTCAAATTAAACCGAACTGCGGAGAACCTAGTCGCCAAGAGTCTTATACAGATAAGGGTTCACAAAATATGGATCCTGACCCGACCCGACCCGACCCGAACATAGTGGTATCCCATTGCAGTCAAACTCCACCAAAATTAAACTAATTAATGCTCATTCCCAACAATCAGTCATTATTAAACACACATAAGCATTTAATTACTGTTTGATTAACAAATCAACCATTAACTCTCTCTCTCTCTCTCTCTAGTCAGTGTCAGTGACCTCCTGCTTCTCTTTTGAGACGAGCCACTCCTTTCTCTCTCCCATGAGAAAACCTGGCCTTCCATTTTTTCGTGCCTAACCTTTCACACGAAAAACCCTAGCCTTCTCATGGTGGTCAATCCATGAGGAAGAGCATGCCTTGATTTTCTTTCTGTTCATCTTCTTCTCCCTTCTTTCTGCAGAGAGAGCAATCCCCACCAACACCTGATTTCCTTGTCCTCATCCATCTATTAGGAGAGAAAACCCCTAATATCCCCACCCATCTTCTGCAGAACCACCAGTACCCACCAAGATAAAACAAACCATGAGTTCTTCATAAATGAAAAGGAAGAACTCCTAATTCCTCTTCCTATCTATCATCTTGTCCTCCCTTCTGCATAACCATCAAAAGCTAGCTATACCTACATCTTGAAAAAGTCTAATTTCCTCGTATTATACGTCCATGGAGGAGTGGAAACCACGATTTGACATCTATTCGTCTCCTATCCCTCTCTTCTGCAACACCAACAATCCCAACCATAACAAAAAGTCATGATTTTTTCATAGCGATTCATCCACGAAGGAGAAGAAGGCCTAATTCTGCAGCCATCGGTTTTCTCCCCCGCCCTTCTGCAAGACCAACAATCGCCACCATGGTGAAAACCCCACTCTTCCATCATCTTCTTCTCATGTTCCTCGCAGCGTCCGTGTTCCTTCGTCGTTTCAGGGCGGAGGACGACATCCTCTGCCTCAAGGGGCTGAAGCAGTCGCTCTCCGACCCTGCGGGGAACCTGAAGTTGTGGGACTTCAGCAACTCGACGGTCAGTTTCATCTGCAGCTTCATCGGAGTCGGCTGCTGGAACGATCGTGAGAATCGGGTGCTCGAGCTCCGCCTCGGCAGCCTGAAGCTCTCCGGCCAGATCCCCGACTCCCTCCAGTATTGCTCCAGCATGACCTCCCTCGACCTCTCGAGCAACGGCTTCTCCGGCGCCATTCCTGCCGGAATCTGCTCGTGGCTCCCCTATCTCGTCACCCTCGACCTCTCGCAGAATCGCTTCTCCGGCCCGATCCCGCAGGAGCTCGCCGATTGCCACTTCCTCAACACCCTCCTCCTCCTCGATAACCAGCTATCGGGCTCGATCCCCTACCAGTTCGCCGGCCTCAACCGCCTAAAGAAGTTCTCAGTTGCAAACAACATGCTTTCCGGCTCGATCCCGTCGTCCTTCGCCGGGTTCGATCCTTCCGGGTTCAGTGGCAACAGCAAACTCTGCGGCCGCCCGCTCGGATCGAAGTGCGGCCGGCTGGGCAGGACTAGCATGATCATCATCATCGCTGCCGGAGTCTTTGGCGCCGGCATCTCGCTGCTGTTCGGCTTCTTCATCCGGTGGTGGTACTTCGGTGGCAGGAAGGAAAGGCACGCCGGCGTCGATAGTGGTGGTTATGGCTGGGTGGATAGATTGAGTGCACACAAATTTGTTCATGTGTTCATGTTTCAGAAGCCTATCGTCAAGATCAAATTGGCCGATCTGATGGCTGCCACCAACAATTTCGATCCCGAAAACATCGTCTTGTCGAACCGAACCGGCACTTCCTACCGGGCGTGTCTGTCCGATGGATCTGCATTGCTGATCAAGCGGCTGCCGAACTGCCCGTTGTCGGAGAAACAGTTCCGGTCTGAGATGGGCAGGCATGGTCAGCTCAGGCACCCCAATTTGGTGCCGTTGTTGGGCTATTGCATCGTTGAGGAAGAAAGGCTCTTGGTGTATAAACACATGCCCAATGGGACCCTGTGGTCGCTCCTACACGGCAATGGCGTGATGCGGCCGAGCTCGCTCGATTGGGCGATGAGGTTGAAGATTGGCATTGGAGCAGCAAGAGGCCTAGCTTGGCTTCATCATGGCTGCCAGCCACCATTCATCCACCAGAACATAAGTGCTGCAACCGTGCTCTTGAACGAGGACTACGAAGCGCGGATTATGGATTTCGGGCTCGCCAGGCTGCTGGCTTCTTCCGACAATAATCTTAGTACATTCATTAATGGTGATTTGGGGTATGTCGCCCCTGAGTACTCGAGCACATTGGTTGCTTCATTGAAGGGGGATGTGTATGGATTTGGGGTTCTGCTGTTGGAGTTGGTGACTGGGCAGAAGCCGACGGATGTGTCCAATGCCGATGAAGGATTCAAGGGTAACTTGGTTGATTGGGTGAATCAGCTTGCAGCCGCCGGCCGTCTTAAGGATGCCATTGATAAGTCTTTGTGTGGGAAGGGTCACGACGAAGAAATCATGCAGTTCCTCAGGGTCTCATTTTCTTGTGTGGTACCTCGACCGAAAGAAAGGGCAACTATGTATCAGGTCTACCAGTTACTCAAGAACATTGGCAAGCAGTATGATTTCTCTGAACATTTTGATGAGTTCCCGATGGTAGTAAGCAAGGAGGACGAGGAGCGTCTTGAATAAACTTGCATGAGCAAGTGAAGAAACAGATCATTGGTAGTGAATGAATTCCTCTGATCTTCACTTCACTGTTGTATTGTTGTATGGTATGTTGGATTTTGTAGGATCTTCAAATTTCACTCTTTTCCTAGAATTAATGTACTTTGTGTCAATTCCTTTCTCTGTAATATTATAAAACTTTTTTGCTTTTCATGAGTTTCATCACGTATGCTTCAAAGAATCTCATACTATCGTTTATGATCAAAGCAATTATTATTTTAGTGCTTATTAGGCATTCGTTCCACTGTTTGGGCGTGCTAACTGTTCTCCTTACTGTATGTTTGGAAGTCGTTAATTGAGAATATTCTGCAAATTATGCCTCAATTATTTATATGTGGTAGAAATAGAAGTCATCTTCCTTTTGATGTGATAACCAAAGTTTCCCCCTCTTTTTGATTTTCCATTTTAAGTACGTTTAGTTAGATGGTTGAATTTAATTTGAATAGATGAGAATTTGTGCACAGATAGACAATCTGTTTCAAGCATTGCACACGTGCACACTCGCATATACACAAATTTCAGAGGTAGTTTAGGACTTTTCTTTCTGTGTGAATGAGTTTTATTATTGATCAAATGGATTTGTAGCTTCACCTGACAGGAAGGCTCTAATGCTTGACTCCTAATTATGAGATCCTGGCGATTCATGTTAGACTGCATGGTTGCCGAATAATTTTTCCATGGTTTGTCCACTCTGCAGTTTACTCGTTGCTTCCTAGATTTGAGGCTTTTGTTCCATCTGGTAATTGCTCAGGTTGGTTTTGAATACTGTGGGGCGTCTGGTTTTAACACAAAGACCCGTTCCTCTATCTGCGCTACCCAAGCAACTGGTTCATATATGATTGAAACCAATTGTAAACTCAACCGACTGAGCTTTGTCTTGCAGTAGTTTCAATATATTTGAAACATGTTGTTGGCAATGTGGCATGCACCGTTGGCAATGGTTGATTATCCGTAGAAGGGATAGGTCAATAGATGTGTGGTTAGAATCCTGTGAGGGAAATAAATATACAAGTAGCGTGCATAACTTTGCAATTGGAAATGATAAGATCTGAACAGTCTGAAAAGGTGTAAATGCTGTTTGTCATTAGGTAAATAGCAACTGCCGTAGGCAATATGTCAAGGTTAAAGAGACGCAAGTGATCACACTGACACTTGCACAAAGCTGCATATGTTGCTTTTCTTTCTTTCTCCTTTTATTGTATTCTCTCCCCTTTCATCAGCCCATTATTTACTAAATAGACAACATGATTGGATTTTTTATTGAATGGGGGCATGTTGTCTCAGATTAACATCAAACATGATTGGCAAAGCAGGATGGATTAATTATTTCTGGGGTGTAGATAAAAAAGGAAGAGGTGTAGATCAACAAGAGTACTTGGTAATTGTTGCATCTATTTGAGAAACTTGAACATGCTGAGTTTAATAAAGGGAGGATAGTTGCTCAAGATTTACCATTCATCCTTGGAAATTCTGCTTTAGCTGGTCATAGATTGATCAAACCAAAGTCGTGTATGTACGACCATAAAATGATTTTTTCCATGCACTTGCGAGAAATAGTTTCATTGACATGGTAATGTAGTAAATCTTAGAAGTTTCATGTGTTTATTGGTATTAGTTGTGTAATTCCCATTCTTTGTCATAATAGGCATCTCATTATTTTGATAAGACTTGTTTTCTGTGGAAAAAGTGCTATGGATGTCTTTCATGAATGTTACTGATGATTTTCCTTTCTGCTAGAAAGCAGAAACCACTAATGACAAGACTGAGGAAGTGCGCCACCATTCTGGATTTATATAAAGCAGTTGCTATAGTTGCATAAATTGCTAATTTTCCATGAAACTAGAAAAATAGAACACCTCTTTGCATGTGGCTTTAATGGTAAAATATAGTACCTAAAGGTGTAAATATGACTGATACACTTCAAAAGATCATAAAATGTCATCAAGTAGTTGAAGAAAAAGTTTTCCAAAGGAGAATAACACATATCAAGGTTGTTCCAGGCAATCTGACGCCGGCATGATAAATTTGAAAAGCATCGCCATGGTGAGCTACTGATTCTTGATAGGTGGTTGATACAACAGCCTAGATGTCTCTTTTGGGACATGATTCAATGCCAGGGAAGTGGGGTCCTAATATGGAGACAATTACTATTGCATGCTGAAAGAAAAAATCTCAGAAGCAGGTTAAAATTGATGATGAATGCTCACATGGAATAACTCTTCACGTATCCCAGAAGCAGGTTTTAAGTTGTGCAAAATTGTTGTATATAATAGAGTGAAATGTACTAATGCAGACACCCAACAAATTTGTTTTCGAGATTTGCTTCTTATGCTGGTACCATGTTAACTCCTTTGCAGTGAAATAACAGAACTGCCTGAAGATATGGCAAGAGCCTAATAGCTAAGTGACTACAATGATCTGTGGAATACAAGCGAGGGAAATTTATTAGTGCTAATAAAACAAAAAAATTGCTACCTCCATCAATTGATGTGGAAACACCAACTTTTTTTATGAAAAACCTTTCAGTGAAAAAATTGACAGATTTCTGTGGTTATGTTTTTCTGTTTGGTGCAAAACATAGGATATTGGTGCAATTTGTGAGGCATATTGGTAGGAAAAGCTATGTGCGGAAGGAAGCTTCTTTATGGTTAGAAACTTTGCATCTTTTATGCCTATGACAGTATATGCGTGCTTGCAGAAAAGTTCAATCCTGTATGTTGAACACGTAAATGAGGGATTGTTCTATTGAGCTAATTTCATCTTTTCAACCCATCGATGGGCTGCGGTGAACTATGTGGAGTTTGACTTACCTGTATAAATCTCATTTACTATCACATCATACCCTTGCCCTAGTTACTTCTTTGCAGCACACTAGTGTCTACGAACCCCCAAATTAGACAGTAGCAATATATAAGGAATTATGCTGATGCTATAATTTTCAAATGAAACTTGTACTTTCAGTTTCATCCGGCGCAACACATGCCCAGGACAGAGTGCACATGCAGGAAATTCTGTGGTCCTTTCAGCATATGGTTCATTGTCAGTTTGCTGGTGACTTTTAGTGGCCGTTATATTCTTGCCCATCAGGTGACATGAAACTAGACTGCAGATCTAAGTAGGTAACTAAACAGTAAACCATGTGGGAATTTACCCTGTAGAAGCATCAAATGATGTGGATTACATTTTGAGATTTTTGACCACACAAGCTCTGAAAGGGTGATCTCCAGAATTTAGTCTCTTGATTCTGTTAATAAGAGAGTTTACCATCGTTGGCATTCTAAATTTGTTAATATTAGATAAACTTAGTAATTGATGCAGAATTTACATAAATACAGTAACTATTTTTATCTGTAGACTGTAGCTATGCCACATGGACACAGCTAAAAGAATGCATGGCATGCTATTATTGTGCAGTTTCTCATTAAGAATAACATACAAAGGGGCACAACACAGAAGTAAATTAGATTATCATGTGAGATAAATTCTTAGTGATGAAAGCGTTCTTGTCACTCAGTTGTCTTCAGTTTCCATTTAATATGAATCCAAATGACATACAAATCAGAGTTAGGTGCATCGATTCCTCAAGATGGAGTATTCTTAAACATTGATTGTTTTCTGTGGAGTGCTGGCTACTTTAACCGCAAATTGATCGTTTGCTTGTTTAAGTACATTAATTAGGAGAAGAGAAGAAATATAGTAAGTCTGTTTGTAAGAGTGACTGAAAATCAGGTGCTGTCCTTGCTCTTAGATTGTGGTTTTACAGTAGTTTTCTCCAAAGTTATGTAAAATCAAAGAGAAGATTTACAACGTGGTGATCTATTCTCGGGATCCCAACTTCAAGTATCACCTAGTGAGGGACTTTGTTTTGCTGCTCAACTTCCAAGTAACCACTTAGAGTTGATGAGATTGCATATGAATGGTTTAACATGGAGTTGGCCAACTTCAGAATTTGTTTTGCTGCACATTTCTTGTATATGTATATATGCTTGAACACGCATGGCTCTATGTAATATGGTAATATGCACGTATGCAACTAACTGATTTATACTACATTGAGCCTCTCTTTATATCTGTCCATGGGACTAATGAGGTTCCTATGATTATATCCCTACGAACATGAGGCATCTATCATTCGAGAGCACCAGCAATGCTTTTTGGTCACAAATTGTTTGATTTGCAGCCAAATTACATTGGAGGCGAGTCATTAGTCTTTGCACCCAACACTTGCTCCCCTAGTTTTGTATCTCATTGGCGAACGACATCATAGATGCGTTTAGCATGGTTTGGATCAAGTGCCTTTAATGTAAAAACGTGATTTTTTCAGTTGTGAAATTTTAACACATTACCTATTGTTGATTTTTGCAGCTCTTAAAACATGTTTTAAACTAAAAAATACTGTAAATCATATCTATAGGGCTTGATTTGCAAAACAAATACGAAGACTGCTTTCTACTAGAGAGTACCATATGGTCGAGGGTAATGTTTGCTTACCCTCGTGGGTAAGGAAACCCCTAGTGAGGAAAAGTAAATTTTTTTAATTTTTTCAGATTTTCTGCAGATCTTTTTTTTTAAGGCAAGTTGGGGTTAGGCGGACCCTTACCAGTTATACAATTATTTCTTTGGGTTGCCTGCAACGTCCCAACACAAGGTGACGTGCACCAACTGCTCCTACCAGACAAGCCGAGCCCCGTTGGTGGTTTTTCTGCACATCTGATCCTCAAGATGTGATCTACATATTAGTTTAGTAGAAACTGACCTATGAATCATGATTGAAACGGCTTACAATATACCAAAATTTCAAACCTCAAGGGTTGATTTCTATTATTTTTGTCCATGCTGAGCACATCCATGAGGTTAGATTGTTTTAAACAGCCTCTCCCTGTGAGTTCCAAGTAAGGGCATTTGTAGATTCCTTTCTTGTCAAATGATTGGTCTTTTATGTGGGCGTTTGACATCATGAAGGCTGTGAGACAACCCATGTAGGTGGGACAGGGCAAAGATGATGGCTATGAGACAATGAGCCGGGGGGCTTGTTTTTTTTTTTTTTTCCATACAGGAGAGAGGAAACCAGCTCAGGGAGGTGTAAACCCCGGCGCACCCCCTTCACCCCAGTAAGCAAAGGGGAATAATGCCTGTGAGAATCGAACTCGGCTGCACATCTAACAGCTGCTCCGCCGAGGCCCGTTCCAACTACGCTGCCCCCTCGGGTCAAGGGGCTTGGTTAAGGGAAAATGGGATATTTTGGGATTTTCCCTAGTGGCTGCTATATGTTGATGGAGATTGTGTTGGTGAATACTGTAAAATAAACATTGATAGGAAGCGTACCTGAATTCGCCATGGAGTTCGTGTAGAAATTTGACGTTCTCCTCAGCCGGTCGACGCCCACAACGAGCACAGGCCTTAGGTCGACGGTGAGCAGGACCCTGTTCCACTGTATTCGAATGCGGAACTGTTTTGTCCAGATAAATGCTATGAAGGTCTTATCATCCTCATAGCCCTTAACCCCTTATGTAATGGGAGATTAGGCAGTTACGTGAATGTGGTTTCTCCACATTCACGTAACTCCCACCCACTATCCTCATTACGTAGCCACTAACGTGACCCACTAATGGGTGTCAAACAGGGTCACACTTGTGGGTTGGACCTATAACCGATAATATCCAACATTCTCCCACTTTACCCATTGGCACCAAAAGTGTACTAAATCGAGGTGTATACCATTATCTCGATTAAATACTTCATGTGGGTTCACATGTCACCCTTTATCACAAGGATGAATCGTGGATATGAACACCCCTTTATGAAATGTCATATTTCCATGTACTACGCTACAATTCACCTTCAGTGCTTAAGCATGTAGAAAATTACCTTTATGAATAGGTTGGTCTCTCACCTATTCTATTGGTCCTTTAATATTGTTATTCTGTTATTCTCTTTAACTCACATGAGAGATTCTTTATGCAAAATCAACAATAACACAAAACCTTAGAGAATCAAAACATAAACACAAATGTGATCACATAATGTATTGTCATACATCAGAAAGAATAAAAAAGACTCATCCCCTTTACATGTTGGAAATACAATCTCAGTGCTAGCCCTTTAGTAAAGGGATCCACAATCATTTCATTCATCCCAATTGTATCAATACATACCAGATGATTCTCAGTCCTTTCTTTAACAATAAAATATTTTAACTACATGTGTCGACACGATGTTGAGCTCTTGTTGTTATTTAAAAAGAACATGGCTGCTTCATTATCACAAAAAATCTTTAGTGGTCTCTCAATAGAGTCCACTATACTAAGACCTATAATGAAGTTTCTTATCCAAATGGCCTGTGATGAAGTCTCGTATAAAGCAATAAATTCTGCCTCCATAGTATGAGCAACAATGGTAGACTGCTTTCCACTTCTCCATGAGACAATACCACCCACTAGAAGGAAAATGTATCCAGTAGTGGATTTTCTATTATCAATACACCCTCCTAAGTCTGCGTCAGAGTATCCAACGACCTCTAGGTGGTCAGCTTTCTTGTATGTCAACATATAGTCTTTCGTTCCTTGTAAATAACACATGACCTTATTCACTGCCTTCCAGTGCGCAATGCCTGGATTTGACAGATATCTACCAAGCATTCCCACAACAAATGTTATATCAGGTCGAATGCAGGTTTGCGCGTACTGCAAACTCCCAACTACAGAAGCATATGGGACAATATCCATCTGAGCCTTCATAATATCATCTTGAGGACAATCCTTTAAGCTCAATTTATCCCCTTTCACTATAGGTGTCGAACAAGAAAAATAATTCTCCAGCTCATATCTTTTAAGAACCTTAAGGATATAGGATTTCTGAGAGAGGCTAATGACATCCTTAGTTCTATTACGACGAATCTCGATTCCAAAGACATAAGTGGCCTCACCCATGTCTTTCATATCGAAATGAGAGAAAAGAAAATCTTTTGTTTCATGTAATAGACTCAAATCATTAGTTGCAAGAAGAATATCGTCAACATATAAAACCAAAATTATGAACTTACTCCCACTAGTCTTAATGTAAATACATTGATCAACAATGTTTTCAGTGAATCCAAAGTTCATTATTACCTGATTGAACTTCTTATACCATTGGCGGGAGGCCTGTTTAAGTCCATAAATTGACTTATTCAATTTGCAAACTAAGTTATTCGAGTCATCTATACTGAAACGAGGAGGTTGTTGCATGTATACCTCCTCATCTAGATCCCCATTCATGAAGGCAGTTTTCACATCCATCTGATGCAACTCTAAATCATAATGAGCTACGAGGGCCATGATTATCGTCAATGATTCCTTAGTTGAGACAAGAGAAAAAATCTCATTATAATCAATGCCCTCTATCTGTGTAAAACCTTTTGCAACAAGCCTAGCCTTATACCTCTCCACATGACCTTTAGAGTCTGTTTTGGTTTTATAAACCCATTTACAACCAGCCGGTCTAACTCCATCAGGTCGAGGTACAAGATCTCACACTTGGTTCTTTGCCATAGAGTCAAGCTCTTCTTTCATGATATTAATCCAATGTGTTGATCTTTCACTTTCAATGGCTTCTGCAAATGTGAAGGGATCTTCATTAATGTCTATGAAATCATTTGACTCTTGTAAATACACCACATAGTCCAAATGGATAGTAGATTTCCTAATTCTGGTGGACCTCCATACAGGTGCTACAGGTGGTTCAAAATTAGCCTTTGTATCCTGTTGTTGTTGTATATCCTCATCAACAACCAGATTTAGTTGGGATTGATATTCATTGACTGAACTTTTTCTTACATTACTTAAAGGAACAATGATAGAGAAAATCGGGTCTTTATCCTTAGCAGGTGTGAAACCTGAATCCTGTATTTCCTCAAAATCAATATTTTGAGACGCATCTATCCCAATAGAACTATTTTCAAGAAATCTTGCTTTATCTGTTTCCACTATCTGTGGTGTATGAGATGGACAATAAAACCTAAAGCCTTTTGATCTTTCTGGATAACTAATGAAGAAACCACTAGTTGTCCTAGGATCAAAAGCTTTTATATGTGGGTTATACAATTTAGCTTCTGTTGGACATCCCCATATGTGCATATATGATAAACAAGGTTTTCTACCTGTCCACAACTCATAAGGAGTCTTTTGAACAGCCTTCGTAGGAACCTTATTCAGAATATGCAATGTTGTCCTAAGAGCTTCACCCCACAAGGTCAAAGGGAGGTTTGAGTGATTCAACATTGCTCGAACCATTTCTTTAAGTGTACGGTTTCTCCTTTCAGCTATACCATTTTGGTAAGCACTACCAGGTATGGTATACTGAGGTACAATGCTTTCCTCTTTTAGAAATCATGCTAATGGACCTTCCTTTTTTCTCATTTTAGTGAAACGACCATAATATCCGCCACCTCTATCAGACCTGACAACCTTAATAACTTCACTGGTTTGTTTCTCTACTTCTTTCTTGAAGTCTTTAAAAACCTGAAAGACCTCTGATTTTTCAGATAATAAGTAGATATACATATACCGTGAGTAATCGTCTATAAAGGTGACAAACTATTTTTCACCTGTATAACACGATGAAAAAGGGCCGCACACAATCGTATGCACTATTTCTAACTTTACATTGCTGCGTTTGGAATATTTCTTATATGTGTTAGACTACTTAGCCTTTATGCAATCAACACACGATTCTATATTCGTAAAATCAAGGGATCCAAGGATTCCCTCTTTCAGGAGTCTTTGGACTCTCTCTTTTGAAATATGTCCTAACCTTCGATGCCAAAGCAAATAGGATTGATCATCCTTTAGACCACGTTTATTGCCAATCATTATGTTCCTAATGGAGTGAGATTCCCGAATTTGGAATTTGGTTCTTAATCGATACAAACCATCACACATATATGGAGAACCTATATTCATTGATTTTTTCATAATAATAAGTTCAGATTTTTCAAATTTAAATACAAAGTTATACTTATCAAGTTTTGAAATAGAAATTAGGTTCTGACTATAAGATGACACATAAAATGTATCGACCAAATCCAATATAAATCCTGACTCCAATACAATTCTGCAGGTCCCAACGCTCTTGACATGCGAACGCATCTTATGTCTCGAGAAGATGCTTCTTTCATTCATGCTCCGTTGGTTCCTTTTTGTTCAGAAATGCCTGCAAAGAGTTGGCAATGTGCACCGTGGCACCTGAATCAATCCACTAACTATGCAATGTAACATAAATTAGATTGCACTGATGAGAAACAAATGACTTATTACCTTTATTTTTGAGTCACTTCTTGTACTTCAAACAAATCCACCTTTTTATGACCCCTTTTCTTGCAGAAGAAACACTTTATAGAAGTGCTTCTGACTGGGATTTAGCTTTCGCCTGAGAGTTTGAACTCTCCTCAGTGACTTTCTTCTGATTCTTCCTTTTGAAGGAGTTTTTCTTTGACATCGACCTCTGTTTATACTTATGAGAGGCCGTATGTGCACTTGGCACCCTCTTACCTTTTAATCACTCCTCTTCTTCAACGCACTTGGCTAATAGGTCATTAAAAGACCACTCATCATTATGTGTATTATAGGAGATTTTAAATGGTCTATACTCAGTAGGTAACGAGGTTATGATCAGATGGACTAGGAAGGAGTCACAGATGGCGAACTTCATGTCATTCAGTTGAGTCACAATATTCCTCATTTCTAAAATGTGTTGTCGGATGTGACTGTCACCAACATATTTCATAGACACTAATTTGGACATAAGCGTACTGGCCATTGCCTTATTAGAAGTGACGAACTGAGCCTCAATGGCTCCCAGAAATTCTTTCACTGTCTCACAGTGAAGAATAACACCTCGAATATTCTTAGCCACCCGAGATTGCAAAAGCAACAGGCTAAGTCTGTTCGAGCGCTCCCACTTCTCAGAGGCAGCCTTCTGATCGGCTGTACTATGCTCTGTAAGAGCGGGAGGTTCGTTAATTCTAAGGGGCAGATCTAAATCCATATAGCCCAAAGTGAATAATACGATTTCTTTCCAATCAAAAAAATTTGATCCGTCTAAAATGATGATATTACTTGAACCATCGATAAGGAAGGAACCTGATAAAACAAGGAACGAAAACAGAAAGACATTACTATTATTGCTCAGATGAGACTCGTGTTGAAAAGGTAAAAGTGAGACTCTTTATTTTCACCTTTTCTGAGACAAGCATAGTTGAGCCATTATCATTCCACTTTGGTGAAAATGATAATACTCATAGTTGCTCTGTCTCTTCAATTATCAAGGAATTGACTTCAGTTGGTGAAACTAGCAGATCATGTAACAAGAGGCAATTCAGCACTGTACCTTTGGGTACGAACATGCTTCATGGGTTGGAATACACATCTACTATCACACCCTGTGTAAATTTGGAATACAATGACCTACCTTTGGGTAGAATCGATGTTTCATAAATTCACACACAATCATAATGATGAATCTTAATACGGTCCAAAGAATCCTTAATTAACACGACTCAGATCACTTTCGTGATTACAAGAATCAGTTAATCAAGATCTTTTACCGAAAATCCTATTCGTATTATGGAGCACGCCCATGCACACATTTTAATGCATGTATATTTATGACATAATATAAGTTCATACTTCAACAAATATACATAAACTAATTGTCATGAATTTAGTTACAATTCATGCTTAAAATCATCATGCACAACTTAACCAACGCAAAATACATGAATTAACATGCATAAGTCATGCATTATTTAAAATAAATACTTTATAAAGCATGAAAAATAACAAAAGCATGCTCATATGGGTAAAACCCAAGGTCCTCAAGTAGGAACCGGTCTAAAAACACTCTGAACCGGTCTGAAACCGCTTCGAACCGGTCATCAAAGGGTCCGAACCGGTTCTAAACCTTATGAATCGATACTAAATATGAACAAAAGTTCATAAAACCCTATAACTGTATGCCAAAATCCTTGTATCTTCATATATTTATGAAAACAAGGTCTTAGCATCTCAGAATCGGTGAAAAACTGGAAAGAACTGGTCAAAAACGGCTCCGAACCGGTTCTGGAAGGGGCCGGATCAGGTTCCTGATCCAATTCAGTCTTAACAGTGTCCGGATCCTGCTTATCATGGATCTGACCGGGTTCAAATGGGATCCGGGTCTGACCCGACCCATACTTGATACGAGTCGGACCCAGTCCGAACAGAACCCGGGTTAGACCCGATCCGAAACAGACCCAGGTTGGACCCAGTCCGAAACAGACCCGGTCCAAAACGGACCCGGATCAGACCCGACTTATAATGGATCCGGGTCAGACCCGATTCTAACTCGATCCGAGAGAGAGAGACCCGATTCTTTCCGGATCCGACCCAGACCCAGAACCATTATGGGTTCGGATCAGATCCAAGAATCAACGGCAGACCCGATCCATCCAAAAATGGGTTTGGATTGGGTCTGTCATCGGGTCTCCACGTCGGACCCAATTCGGTCCCCTTAAAAAAAATGAAACAGAAATACACGATTTCAGTTTGCATTTCTAGGGAAACTGAAAGGGTTTCCGCCCTTTTCGGTTCCACGGCGACCCACGTCACCGAACGGCGACCGACGCCGGCTGTCGGCGTCCAATGCCTCCTGCCGGCGACCGGCGTCAACCCACCGACGATTGACGTCGCCCCACGACGACGATGCGAAGCTTTGCCGTCTGATGGCTGAAGAGGCAGAGGAAGAAAGGGCACAACTAGTGCAGCAGCGTCGGCAAGGTCGCCGGCGATCGACGGTCGATCCAGCCGGCACATCACCCCACGACGATCGTCTGATCCAGCGACAGCCCCAGCACCGGATAATCTTGATGCTGTTTATGGATGCCCAAAAATCCTCCGGCGACCCACGTCGCCCTCCCATCAGTGAACGACGTTGCCCCACGGCGACGTGCGATTGTCGGCACCGGCTACTGGCTGGAATCACCCGTAGATGCCCTGGCGACGACGACTCCACTGGCAGCCTGATGGAACGTCGGGCAGTGAAAAGGGGATTTTCAAACCCTAGACGCCGGCCATCTGGCGTTCTCAACCCCGGCAACACCTCTGGCATATGTCGACCACCCTGCAACCCGAAGGTGCAGGGGATCTCAGGCGACGACTCCAACGGTGATGACAGATCCTCCCTGCAGCCCGACGGCCACAGGTATACAACGATCCATTTTTTTATTAATGAGGGTCGCCTGAGCTGACCGCTGCTGGGAAATTGTTGTCGTTCCTACGACGACAATTGTCGATGAAGGCTATCGCCCCATGGCGATAGTCTGCCGGAAAAATGATTTCCATCCTCTATCGCAAACAGTGATGTTTGCGACAGTCTGCCAGGATGTCACCCTACGGTGACACGCTGTGGCAGAATTCAAACAACGGGGCAAAACGCCGAAAGGGCCTATACGGCCACGCACAGCGGAAATGCGTGGTTGTGGGCTCATAACCCAATGTTGGAGAATCTTGTAAAATAAACACTAACAGGAAGCGTACCTGAATTCGCCATGGAGTTCATGTAGAAAATTCGGCATTCTCTTCAGCCGGTCGACGCCCACAATGAGCCCAAGCCTTAGGTCGACGGTGAGCAGGACCCTGTTCCACTGTATCTGAATGCAAAACTGTTTTGGCAGGATAAATGCTATGAATATCTCATCATCCTCATAGTCCCTAACTCCTTATGTAATGGGAGATTAGGCAATTACGTGAATGTGGTTTCTCGACATTCACGTAACTCCCACCCACTATCCCCATTACGTGGCCACTAACGTGACCCACTAATGGGTGTCAAAGAGGATCAGACTTGTGGGTTGGACCCATAACCTATAATGTCCAACGGACTGGAGATTGGTAAAAAAAAAACATGTGTATGGGATAATAGTTCCCGTGAAGTTCACTGAAGTCACGGGAATCCTGGAAGGATGGGGCCTCGTGGAAAATTCTTGTGAACATTTTCTGCCATTATTAATGGCTTTATATGTGAGAAATCAATATTTCATGATTATATATATGCACACACACATAAGGAAGAGAGAGAGAGAGACCATGCACATGTTGAGGACTCTTTTTTCTGAATAACCGAAGAAAAATCACCTAGCTCACCAAAGTTCATTGGCTTAAGAAATGTACTCAAGGACAATGGGGCCCTTGACCTCCAGTTAGGACTGATAAACGATCCGAACGAGCAGAGCTGGGGCTGTTCTGACTTGGCTTGTTAAGGGTATACTCCTGCTGGGACTTGGCTCATGAGCTCATCACGAGCTAAGCCGAGCCCATTCTCGTTACGAGCTGATCACTATCTGCCTCATTTTTAAAAAAAAATTAGTATTTTTTAAAGCTTGATAATGTATAAAATATATATAACATATGTATACTACATGTATAAAACATATATAATACGTATATTATATATAATATATTAATTTATAAATATATAATATACGAGCCAAGCTGAGCCAAGAATTGCCTTGTTCTTGCTTAATTCATTTACCTAAATGAGCTGCCTCATAGCTTGGCTCGCCAAACTCAATTTTGAGCCGAGCCGAGCCTAAGGATGATCTGCTCAACTTGTTTCTCATCCCTACCTCCAGTGAATACACCTAACTTCGGTCTCATGGGAAAAAGACACTTGTAGGTTTCAAACTTGTGACTTCAATCACCTTGGTGACATTCACAAGTTCTTCATGCATGAGCCATTGGGGCTCTCTTTAATAACACTTAATTGTTTGTTTGTTTTTGAAAGTCCAGCTGTGGGACCCCTACCAAAACGACAGCTGCTCCATATGGCAGAGGGTTTCGATCCTGGGCCTTCAGCTTGACACAGGACTCCGCTTACACATGGGATACCACCTCGGTTTAATAACACCTTGTTGATTAAACACATAAATCTCATTTTAACAAATACCATGAAAAGAGTTTATAATGACTTTAGATTTTTAAAAAATGTATCTATATATGAGGTTGGCAAGCGAAGTGATAAGCTTGTGATTTGAGTTGGTTTTTCTCCTTCCCATGGCTTAAAAATTTAGCTCACCACGTTATACTTGTGGGGACAAATGAAGGAGGTAAAGTGCATGACTTTTTGCCACGAGTATGACAAAATTGAGTGTACCAAATAAAATTCACAAACACAGATTTTTTATATATATATATATATATATATATATATATATCTAGAGAGAGAGAGAGAGAGAGAGAGAGTAATGGCCCCCTTTTTAGTTAGGTCTTGTTAGGCGCCTTAAATAATCATAGTTTTAAGTATTTTTTTCTCACAACTAACATTGTAGATCTATAGGTTTTGTTTAGAAAGAACCAACTTTTGGATCGCCAGAATCTGACCTGTATACACGTTTTTCCGGTCATCCAAAATCAATGGCTAAGAAGGCACCAGTTTTTTCCAGCTTATAAAATCATATTTTTTCATCGAAAAAACACATGATCCAAGAGTCGATTCTCACTAAATTGGGCATGCTAAACACATCTATCGGTTCAGATCTATCTTAAAATACTTCAAAACAATGAGACGGGCAGAAAAAAAAATGGGGCCTAATATGTTCAGTTATATATATATATATATATATATATATATATATATATATATATATATATATATATATATATATATATATATATATATATATATATATATATATATATATAGCCGTAATGGGTTAAATGTCGAACGACATCAAATGCGCCGAGTGACTGGTTGGGAGCGTCTTTGTTGGGGCCTTTGTTAATGTAGCCGCAGTGGCTATCTCCTCTATGTAAATTCTTGTAACCTGAGACGAATCCTCTTCGTCAATACTGATTCTTTCATTAATAAATTTATTCTTCTAAAAAAAAGACATCGGATGCAGCCTGGCGCGTTGATTTTTACTTTATTAACACAATATATCCATTGATTAGGATGTTGAAGCTCTAAACATCAGTGGTATCAGATCCAGAATTTTCCTAAACATACCACATGGATGTTAAGATTCACCATGCAACATGTAAACTTCATCACAAGCCATACTGCCTCCTGAAAGAGTGAACTCTCCTCTGCATCACCAACTGCCTCCTGAAGTTTGCTATGAAAGCCTCCACCTTTGCGTTCACTTCCTCGGCCGAGGCCTGCAGATCATCGTCGTCATCTTTGCGCTTTTCATGTTTGTTCATTGTGTTCAACTTCACCTTCCTTTGCTTCTCATCGATCGGCGGCACGTTCATGGAGGTGATCAAGATGGATCCTACAATGACATGCAGCAGCAGGAACAGTATAGACGGTGCGAGCGGAGGCCGTTGCCTCTGCAAGAGTAGCTGCAGTTGGTGCCGGATGGCTACTAGTAGCACTGAGGTGATCATGGCTACCAATGCAGTCTTAGTGAGGTGGCTGTATTGCTCTTGCTGCCGCCGAAGTCTGCGGTTCTGCTCTTCTTCGGAACTTGTCATCTTCATATTCAACTCCTTGCTTCCTGCTGCACTAGTTGATCCTTGATTTATAGTTGTGGGAAATAAGGTTACAGAGAGAGAGAGAGAGAGTGTGCGTGGATGTCATGGATGAAGCGTGACAACATTGGGAGACATATTTATGAAGGTATGTTGCTTTATGTTCTGTAATGTATTTTAAAAAGTGGTATGTGTGTGTAACAGTGTAAGAACTAAGAACTAAGAAGGGCATGCACTCATTATCCTTGATGATCATCCTTTCACAAAGCATCTTTGGAAGAGGTCAACCTTGTTATGCTTTTGTTGTGTGCAGAAAGTTGGTGTGCAAGTGCATGACTGCCCTCCATCTCAAAGATGAACGGTGCTCAACAAGAGGTTGGTTGGTACATATGGGGCCCGCCTTGGAATCATGTCGACTGTTCTCAATGAGCCTTGCTGAGGCTTTGATAAACATTATGTCTGTAAGACGGATGGCAGATATTGTACATAACTTTCCTTACATTGCAATGGATTGGAAGTGAAGCTTTTCACTGTTTACTTTTTAAAGAGAAGGATGAGCGTTACCGCCGAGGTGGTATCCCATGTGGTAAGCGGGGTCCTGTGTCAGGCTCAAGGCCCAGGATAGAATCCATCTGCCACATGAGGGCGGCTTTGCACAAATGCAATGTACTGCTGCACCTGATCACCATCCATCTGTTTGTCCCCCACTCTAACAGGATGTACAACAGAGGGTCATCGCGGCACATCGCATTTGTGCAATATGATTTCACCTGATCCTGCCATCGAAGGATGACACATGTGTTTGTGCAATGGCCGTATGACAGATGGAGCCGCACCATGTAGGTATTTGGGATTAGCATGTCACCACTTTTACAAACAAAAATCAGTGCATGTCATCAATCTGCATCCATGATCACTAGATCTACTCTTAATGGGGAGGTGATATCTGATTTTGGGTCAGATCCAAAACAAATATGTTGGGGACGCACTTGAGCACGTGTGCATGCACACATGTGAAAACTAGGAACCAACATAATTTGAACCCAAGATCCACAGGGGAGAATGGACCAACCGTACCATCCAACCCTCACAATTGATCTTAAAATATTCATTTCTCGATAGCTGGTCTAGATCAACGGCAGATTCGCTCTCTAATGTATGACTCCAAGAAAATGCATGCATTGTTAGATTATCATAATAATGATGAAGAATGCATCTTAAACTCCCTTATTGATTTATTTTCTACATTGTTGCTAGCTACATGTAGGTTCTTGTTTTTCTTATGAAATATGAATCCAATAACCCTCAAAGAGGGTGTGAATTTACATGATTATATATTTAGAAGAGTTGTTTTTCTACTTGTGAACTTTCAAGAAAAATATTAAAGAAACATTGCTCCTTTTTGAAAGCTCGAGCACTTGGTAGAACTTATGTATTGTTTAATACATTGATTAAGGTAAACAAGTTTTGACCTTAAGATGAGGAGACCCTTGTAGTTCACCAGTTTGGCCATGATGAAGTTCATGAAGTTGGGCAAGTTTCACATGTCACCCACCTATCCCTTAGGTTGGTGAACCATGTCCCTCGATTGGCTAAGTTAGGAGTGTCAATGGGTTTGACCTTCACAAAACCTGGGTGGTTCCAGACCCAGACCCATCCCAGTGGTGCTGGTCGCGAGTTCACGTCCGACCGGACCTACTGTAGGCAAAACCACATGCAGTTATCATAAGATAACATAACCAAACCCTGGACTCTAGGGTTGTCAATGGGTCGGATGTAATCTGGCATTCAACCCAAATCCAATTCCGATAAGTTGGATTTGATAGCCAAATTTGGATCTGGAATTGGTATTGAGTTTTGCATCCGAGTCCAAATATGAATCTGACTAAGATCCGAATCTGATTGTATAAATATCGGATTTTAAGCTAGTCGGATCTGGATTTGGTTTGGTCTGATCCCATCTAACTTTGAATCGAAATCCGATTATGTCAGATCCAATTAGGTTGGATTCAGTAATGGCTAAATCCGACCCATTTACATCCTTACGCTGGACTAGACATGGTAGAATAATATATGTTTATAATTTTTGCATTAAAAATTTGCAGATCTTAATCGGAGCTCAGGTCTAGTATGAAATTTCATAAACTATACCCAGTTCAAAATGTTAATTGGATCCTCGGGTTTGACCCAAATAGTTAATAGGACCTCTTTCCTTATTACCAAATGTGGATCGTACCAGACCTGGTATGGTTTTGGATCAGGTCATACCCAACCCATTCACAACCCTTAATTGCTTGCTACTTGCATTATTTATTGTTGTAAAGTCTGCCACTAAAAGCTGTGGATCACCACATGATATGGTCTTTCTGGTTCAGCACCTGCAGTACCCATATGCACTAGTGATGAGATTAGCACGAGCTTCATGGAAAGTGCTGTGGTCCAATGTGGCTTTCTAAGGTTGAAACGCTTTACTAAAGAAAAAGCTGAACCAATAAGTCTTTGTAAAGTAACCAAAATCTGGAACTAGGAGTGGGCAACCAGACGGCAGTGCCCGCAAATTGACCAAGCTGGACCAAGTCGAGCCTGGCCCAATTCGGCCCACCCTTGGGCCCCAAAAGCCAGCATTTCATGGTCCCTACAGCAACAGAATGAAGGCCCCACTCAAAATGCAGCCACGTGATTGGCTGTGACACACAAGGAATTACTTAACCCCAAGAACTATTCGGATCAGATGTGGCTAATACTAGATCCGACTAATCGGATATTAGCTAAATAGATTTGGATTCAGAATCGGATGGTAAAAAGCTCATACCCAACCTTATATGGTATCAGAGCACACGGCTGTGGAACCCTACCAGTGACACGTTCAACGAGATCTGAAAAGACAGCCGTGAAGACTCCTTCATCCTGTTCTTCGGCTGCATCTCTTCCTTCAGCTGCATCTCTTCCCTCTTCTTCAACATCGTATGTCAACATCGTCTGCCAATATCTTCTTCAACATCGGCTGCATCTCTTTCTTCTTCTTCAACATCGGCTGCCATCCTTACTAGCCATGAAGACTTCTTCTAAAGACTTCATCTTCTTCACTGTTTAGGCAGCGTTTCTTTTTTCTTCAACATCGTCTGTCAACATCTTCAACATCATCATCTGCGCTCACCTCTTTGACTGTATCTTCTTCTTCGATATCACTCTTCCTTTGTCTACAACTGCACTTTCTGTGTTCTATTTAACGTGCTTTAATATTTTCCTAAGTTTGTGCTATGAATACTCCTTGATTCATACTATTTTGTTCAAAATATCATTGTCATAGTCTAGCATTCACCATCGTATCAGATTTTCTTGAATTTGTTTTGTTGTTTTCTATCTTTTTCAATCAGCAGTGAAATCAGAGTTTTTTGTGCAACGTCTATAGGTAGACTGTAATAGATTACATTCTCGTCTTCAACAAAAAAAAAAGGAATTCTCTTTCAAGGTATTGGTTGCACAAGTACATATTTTTATTGCAGCTCTGCTGATTGATTAAGTGACCTCAACTCAATTTGCTCTCTTCAATCCTTTTTGTTCGCATATTCATTGTTTTCATTGATATGGATTCATACTCGTCATCCAGTCCCTATGGAAGTTTCTTAAATCAGCTTGTTACAAAAAAACTTACTCATTCTAATTTCTTAACATGGAAGAGACAAATACTTTCATTTATACAGAGTCAGGATCTCGATGAACATCTGGATGGTTCCATTCCTTTACCACCACAACTTATTTTGCAGGAAACCAAGGATGAAAGGGGTGATGCATTTACCAAATCTATTAAAAATCCAGAGTATACAGCTTGGAGAAAACATGATCAATCTTTGGTTGCGTATATTACGTCAACACTCTCCCAAGAAGTGTTGGCTACTCTTTCAAATGATTGCACTACGACGGATTTATGGAGTAAGATCTCTCAGACATACTCTCAGATATCAGAAGCCCGAGTTATGCTTTTAAAGAATGGGTTTCAAAGTTTAAAGAAAGGCTTCATGACAGTCATGGAATAAATAGGCCGCTTGAAGAGTATTACTGACCAATTGACTGTTATTGAAAGTGCTATTTCAGATAAAGATAAAGTACAACAACTCCTTAATGGGTTGAGCTATGATTTTGACATGTTTACCACAACTTTGACATGTCTTTCTCACTTGCCCAATTTTGATGATCTTCAAGCGAAACTTCTACAACATGAGATGATTATGAAACAAAAAGCAGAAAGAAATGAATCAGCTTATTTCATTCAGTTTTGGCTATGGAGACTTCTGTAAGTTTTGGACGAGGGAATGCAGAGCATCAAGGGGGCAGAGGCCGAGGCCGTTTTGGACAGGGAGGACGTGCTATCTTACCTACACCTAATATTTCGGGTGTCTCTAATGCAGGGAATTAGAGGAGAGTGCCCACTTGTTTCTTATGTAACAAAAGATGACATGTGAAAGCCGATTGTTGGTTTAACCTGCAGAATAGAGGAAAAATAAACAAAATTGAAAATAAAGCTTCTCCTGTGGACACAAAAGCGCCATCTACAGATGTGCAACAACTTTTGTTATTAGCATTGTCACAGATGGCAATCAAGCAAAATGAGTAAGGCGAGTGGTACGTTGATTCTGGTGCTGCCACTCATGTCACAGGTAATGCGGGTAAGTTATCTCACTTATTGCCTTATTTTGAAAAATATAGTATAGTTACGAGAGATGAAACTTATCACTCCATTAGTCATACTGGCAGTGCACATATCCCTATGTCAAAGTCCTCACTTCATTTGTCCAATGTCCTCCTTGCCCCTAATATTAAAAAGAACATTGTTTATGTAGCTAAACTTGTTGATATAAATTCTTTCGTCGAATTTTCTCCCTCTTTTGTTTATGTTAAGGATCTACGAATGAAGGAGACGTTCGCTAAGGGGGAGTGTCAAGGAAACATATATGTCTTCAAGGAGATTTCCTCAGTGTTTTCGTCTTCAGTCCCAATTCTCTAGTTGAAGTCGTCCAAGGATTCTTCAGTGTCTTCGCCTTCAGAGTCTTTGTTTTTTCCTTAATTGAAAGTTTTTAATTCATCATCTCATTGTAATAAGCCAGACATTTGACACAGTCGCTTGGGACATTGTAGTCGATGCTTCGTTGAAAATCTTGTATCTGATGGTCTTCTTCCAGAGTCTAGTTTATGTTCATTTTTAGAAAGTAATAAAACTCTGCAAAAGTCATGTTCTTCCGTTTTATATCATTAATAAAAGAGCTTCAAGTCCATTTGAGATTATTTGTTTCGATGTTTGGGGACCTGCACCTATTCCTTCTTTTTCTGGAGTCGTTACTATGTTATCTTTATTGATTCTTATTCCCGTTATACTTGAATATAATTCTTGAAACATAAGCATGAAGTTTTTCAAATATTTCAGGAATTCCATTTGATGGTCAAAACCAAGTTTTCCTGTGATATTGTGCATTTACAATGTGATGGTGGAGGAGAGTATTCATCGAACGAGTTTATTGCCTTTCTTTGAAATAAAGGAATAAGTCAACAAGTTTCTTGCCCTCATACTCCTTAACAAAATGGGGTTGCAGAGAGGAAACACAGGCATATTGTCGAGATGGCGATGGGCATGTTACATGATAGCAATGTGCCCGTTAGTCTCTGGACAGAAGTTTTTCACACATCTGTTCATGCCATAAATTGTCTTCCTATGGCACTTCTGGATCAGAAATCTCCCTATTATACTTTATTTGGGCAACATCCCTCTTATGATGAGCTGCGTGTTTTTTGTTGTGTATGTTATATACATATTGATTCATCTCTGCGAAATAAGTTTCAGGACAAGGCTGCTAACTGTAGATTTGTTGGATATGCGGATGAATACAAAGGCTATAGATGTTATGACCCTACTACAAAACATAATAGGACCTCCAGGAATGTTTTTGATGAACAAAATTTTCAGATCAATGACTCCGAAGAGTTGCCATCTCGAGAAGTAGAGGTATATGATCCATGGATGAGTGTAAATCTTTTTGCTAATACAGGAGATTCATGTCAGGCGAATTGTCCTTCCTTCGGCTTGAGTAGAGAGTTGGATGACTCACAAATGCATGTTGAACCATCTCCAGTTGAGCCACCTCCAGTAGAACGCTTCTTTGGACAGATATACACTAGGAGGGACAAAAATACAGAGCCGAGAAATGTGGAAAGCATCGCTAATGATCCGGTTCAAAGGTCGTCACGCATTAGGCATCCTATTCAACGATAGGTGAGTTATGAGACATTTTCTCTTGACTTCCAGTTGTTTATGTCTCAGCTCACAAAACAGAAGGAACCCACTTGTTTTAATCAAGCCCTTCAATCCCGTCATTGGACTGAAGCTATGAATGAAGAAATGGAAGCAGACTTGGGAAATAGTACCTCGACCGGAAGGAAAGAATGTTGTTGGCTCAAAATGGGTTTATAAAACAAAGTATAAACTCGAAGACAATATTGGCAGATATAAGGCACAACTTGTTGCTCGGGGGTTCACACAACAATATGGTGAAGATTACGATGATACCTTTAGTCTGGTAGTCAAAATGGGTACAATTCGTGTCATCATATCCCTAATAGTCGACCGAGGATGGAGGCTTAGCCAGATGGATGTTAAAAATGCATTCTTGCATGAAACTTTAAAAGAGGAAGTATATATGAAGCAACCACCTGAATATGCTGAGAAGGATCCTACTGCATGGGTGTGCAAACTAAGGAAATCTCTGTATGGGTTGAAACAGGCATCTCGTTCTTGGTTTGAAAGTTTCTCTATGCAAATCCAAGGCTATGGTTTTAGAAGATGCTATCTGAATCACCCACTCTTTATTTACCAAAAGACATACATCGTTATACTTCTTATATAGGTTGATGACATTGTGATCACTGGGAGTTCAGATAACCATGTGCAAGACGTGAAGCGGTTTTTAATGAAAACTTTCAAGATGAAAGATTTAGGGGAGTTGAGGTACTTCCTTGGTGTGGAAGTTGACAGACAACGGGACACATTGACACTCATGCAACAAAAATACACTCTTGATCTTCTGAAAAAAGCCGAGATAACGAATTGCAAACCAGTCAACACTCCATTGCACTAAATTTTTGTTAAGTTTGTGGATACATAAAAGGTTGGACCCAAGATCCAAAGACATAATGATAAGGAGATTTATTTCAACAATGAGATCATGGATTCAAAGCACATTTACAATATTTATGGGAAGAAAGATGGTTGTTTGAGAAGGAAAGCATGAACCTGATAAAAAGGGCAAATAGTGTTAAGAATAGGTATACATACTTGAGGCATTACTTCAACTTCACTAGAAGGGACGAAATTAGCAACAACTCAAATACAATATAGTGCTGCCTCAGTAGTATGCCAATCCCAAGAATCACCAATGTCAAAGCAGCCAACAACCTATCTTAAAAAAGGAAAGAGGAACACCAGAAATCAAACCAAGTGCTATCAACTACATTGCAAGGAATAGTTAACATTATGGTGTTGCTTCAAATCCTTAGAATGAAATAATCACAAACACAATATATTGTAAATTTGCAAACAAAACGGCCAATGCAATCCATTGACACGTCTTGGAAGTTCATGCCCTTCAAGAAAAATACTATATATATATAAGTATAATACATGCATATAGTCACAAATATCAGTATTGGCTATATCTCCGTGAGACTATTTATTGTGATATTATAGGTTAGGTGAGAAATCTCAGTGCTTAAAAAAGTTTCAAAATATAAAAATAACAAAAATAAGTAAGAAAATATCATGCTTAGACAATAATATATATATATATATATATATATATATATATATATATATATAAAGGAGATAAGTAAAAAATGTAAAAAAAGAGAAGAAAAAATATATAAGATGTATAAAATAAATAAAAACAATAAATTTAATTGATAATATCAAGAGAGTAGCATGATATTCTCATGATAATTTTGCAATATAATTAAATTGAGAATATTTTTAAAATATCATGATATTTTACCTTTAATATCATTTTTTGAAAATACAACGATAATATTGCAGTAACTTGAAAATCCTGTTGATATATGTGACTATGATATATATATATATATATATATATATATATATATATATATATATATATATATATATATATATATATATATATATATCAGTGCTATCAAAAATGTGTCTTGAGGCACAAAAGGCACGCCTCGCCTTGAGGCGCAGCCCTCTATGCCTCAAGGCGCAATTTTTTTTTTTACAAGATTTCAGAGACATAATCAACAAAGTTTTTGTAGGTTAATCTCATATAGTTTCTAGTTATTTCAGTTATGTAATAAGTTTATTAGTAGTTTACTATATTTTAACTTTTGTTGGTTAATCTCGTATATTTTTCAGTTATTTCAGTCATGTAATTAGTTTCTTAATATATTTTAATTTTGTTGGTTAATCTCATATATATTTTAGTTAATTTTATATGTTAATCTCATATTTTTTAGAATAATCTCATATACTTTAACTTTTGTAGGTTAATCTCATATATTTTTCAGTTATGTAATCAGTTTCTTAGTATATTTTAACTTTTGTTGGTTAATCTCATATATTTTCCAGTTATGTAATCAGTTTTTAGTTACTTTTATATGTTAATCTCACATTTTTTAGAATAGTCTCATATATTTTAACTTTTATAGGTTAATCTTATATATTTTCCAGTTATTTCAGTTATGTAATCAATTTCTTAGTATATTTTAACTTTTTTTTGGTTAATCTCATATATTTTCCAGTTATGTAATCAGTTTTTTAGTTACTTTTATGTGTTAATCTCATATTTTTTAGAATAATCTCATATATTTTAACTTTTGTTGGTTAATCTCATATATTTTCCAGTTATGTAATCGGTTTCTTAGTATATTTTATCTTTTGTTGGTTAATCTCATATATTTTCCAGTTATGTAATCATTTTTTAGTTACTTTTATATGTTAATCTCATATTTTTTAGAATAATCTCATATATTTTCTAGTTATTTCAGTTATGTAATCAGTTTCTTAGTAAATTTTAACTTTTTTTGGTTAATCTCATATATTTTTCAGTTATGAAATCAGTTTTTAGTTACGTTTATATGTTAATCTCATTTTTTAGTACTTATTTGAGATTTTCTATTTCTTATTGGGACTCGTTATTTCATCAATAAAGCATTTCTTTATTTATTTGTATTTTTAGATATTTTTTATAATTTTTTAAAAGTTTTCAACAAAAAAATTTGAGGCTTACGCTTTACGCCATGCCTCGATTTTTGGTGGAGCGCCTCGCTACGCCTCAACGCTTTTCACAACACTGATATATATATATCTGTGTGTGTGTGTGTGTGTGTGTGTGTGTGTGTGGTTGCATGTATTTAGATGTGTGTGCATTGCATCTATTATGGTGTTGAACCATGATTCCTTATTGTGGGGGACCCTTGACTTAGATAAAATATGTTAAGATTAATGTATCATTTTTGTATATATAATATATATTAAGTCAACTAAAGTTAACTTCCTTCTAGTCGTTGGGAACTAAGCCCAATGGATAGCCTTTCTAGCCGTTGGACAGTCAAACTAGCCATTAGACCTAGTCCAACGGCTAGAGAGGACTCCCTCACTTTCCTCTATCTCTCCCTCTCCTCTTTCTCTATAAATATGTGTGGGTGTGTGCTTTGTAAAGAGAGTGATGGGTATATTTACGTTCTTTGTAAGTGTTATGAGTATTTTGTAGTGAGGTTCTTTACATTTTGAATTTCTTCTTTGTATTTTTTGAATTTCATTCTTAATGAAAATTATTCATTCATAATTCTTGTGTTCCATTTTTATTTCTTATGGTGAGCTTGTATTCAAATACATTATGCCATAAGTAGCATAAGCATGGTTTGTCATCATGAACTCTAATGCATATTTTAATAATATTAAACGTGTTTCACTATTATGTGTTATAATTTTTAGTGGGTTCTTGTGTTTATGCTTCTTCTTGAGCATTTTATGAATAAAAGTAATATTTTTTTAAGACTCTTGTATGCTTGTTGCTTAGCCTTTAGTAGCTTTATGTGCTTTTGCCCATTGGTGGCTTATTGATTTGAGTGCTTGTGCACTTTTGTAACCATTAGTGGGTTTTTTCTTGTGCATTGATATTTCATTGCATACATCTTAGAAATTTTATATTTTTTGCATTGGGATAAAATTTCTTGTATGGCATATGTGGGTTCATGGTTGAAGATAGTTATGCATGTTATTGAACTTCTATATAGTTCTTTGTCTATGTCACATGGCTGTGGGTGCGGGTGCAGTACTTTCAAAAAACTTGGGTGCAGGGGTGTGGCAAAAAAAAAAAAAAATATATATATATATATATATATATTCCAAAAGTTGGACATAAATGACCCTAGGTGCGTTGACCACACCCAGGGTCAGGTTGACTACATCGGGTGCCGCACCCGCATCACGTCGCATCAATGCAGGTGCGGCACCTAGTTGGCCGAGTCCCTATGACACTTCTTTGTGAATCTCTATATGTTTGCCATCAATTGTCTCATAGTAGACTTACGATTTAAATCTAGCTTCTTAAAAGTTATTCTTTAATAAGATCATATATTTGTTGCTTTATTGAGATTTATTGGATCTTTTGTATGTGATGTACCTTAGTGCACTTGTTTCTTGATTGGTGGATTTATGATTCTATTATCTTTTGAAGGATACTCAAACTTTATGATTTCATCTCCTCTATGTAGATTGCTTATATTGGGCATGATCCTTGTCCGTTATTTGTTTGTTCAAATTTGTAAAAATTGTCATGAGACATCATGTGTTGCATATGATTGCACTTATTTCTAAATTTTTATTGAACTTGATTTGAAATTATGCCTTTTAGATCGATTTATGTATTTGAATTCACCTTATTTGAAATTGTTCTTTTTGCGAGTTTGTTATTGCCATACTATGGCATTTGTTTGTCCATCATAGAATTTTATATGATGCATCATTTCTTTTTGGCCTTGTTGTTGGGTCGGAGTTAGCTGTTGAAGTGAGTTATGTGTGCACCTCAAGTCCTCTTATCAATATTTAATTATCAAAGTTTATGAGTGTCGTGTGGACACTTGTCTTAGATCTGATTGATAGTTGATTGACCTCTAGATCCATGTTGCTTTTGTTGAAGCAGAGTTATTTGTTGGGGTGAGTTGTGTGCACCTCGGTTTTGTTAGTTTAAATTGTTGGCTTATAGTTTGGCTCTAAATGATGGTTGTTTTATCTATGGTTTCGTAAGTGTATTATATCACTCATTTGTATATTTGGCCATTGTTATTATGGATGCTTATAATTATGATTATCTCTGATGGCTATCTATTTTTTTAAACCATGGTGTTTCAAAGGTTTGTAAAATTTAATATCATTGCCTTGATTTGTAAATCTTTTCCTATTCTTCTTAGTGACAATAGTTTGTTTTCATTACAGGCTATCTTACCTCGTGTGTTTCCTCCTATCATGCCTCTTATTTAAGTGTTTATGTAGACAAAAGATGTTTTTCAATGTGGTGAGTTATGTGCACCCATTAGTGTTATTTGCAGTTTTACAATCATTTGTGAGGTGAGGTATGTGCACCTGTTGTGATTGTCGTTGGTGTAGTTAGTTTCAATTACCAGTTTGTTGGTGCATGGTCACTGGTTTGGTAATGACTGACATTTGTATTGTGCTCTTGTTTTAGTAGCCGATACACTTAAATTTTGAGGTTTGGAGGTCTAATGAGGTGATTGCTTATGGTGGTCAAACTATTGTAGATGTGATTGCTTGTGATGAGAAAATTGATATTGAGATTTGCAAATATTATTCCTTTTGTTATGTGGGATTTTCAAAATCTCTCCATAAAATTTCTAACATTTTTCTACTCGTTTGCCCTTGTATGGGAAATGTTTATTCATTGAAATATTTTCATGCATTGTTATATGCACTGGATATGCTTTAATTGCATGTTGAGGATATTTGTGTTCCTTGTTGGTTAGCTTACGCGTTTTGCATGAATTTAATTAATGTTTTTAAAGCTAATTATTGTGAGGTAATATATATATATATATATATATATATATATATATATATATATATATATATATAATGAGTTTGCTTATTGTGTTTAAGTGCTTGGCCCATAAGTGGCCTTTACATATTACTCTCTTATTGTCCTTATAGACTTTTTCATTATTTTTCTATTTAAATCATTACATGGTCCATTAGCATGCTTATACATCATGATATATTTTGGTTGCATAGGTTGATATATTTTGAATGCATTTATAGATATTGTTTCTATTATCGAAATTTAAATTTTAGTGATCAATTTGAGCCTTTGTATCTCTTTAAGACATTAAAGTATCCCCTTTGTATCTATGTTGATTCATATAGTTGTTGATCCATATTTGCCATTGTTGCAAAATATCATTTCTCTTGTATGTGGGTTTTGTAAATTTCCTCATTGTTTCTCCCGTGCATTTGGCTATTTCTTTGAAAAAACCTTTTCATGAATATTTTATTCCTTGTGTGGATTTAACTCCTTTGTAAGTTGTCTTGCTTAATTGTTCTCTTTTGATCTTGTTTGTGATATTTAAAGATTTGTACCTATGACTTCATGTCAAATATATATGTTTTTTAAATTGTTTTTAAACTTTTTAATTATGTTTAAAATTCTGTGCTTAAAATTATTAGAAAACTTTTTGCATTAACACTAGTCTTTTTGGATATTTTTCTATATATATATTGTATTTTTTGGTGTGTTTGGCCATCCTCCCTGCATAATATATATAGTTAATTTTGAAATCCTCTTTCACAATTTATGATATATATATATGGGTATAGTTGGGATATTTCGTTAGCTTTATTTACAGGTTCTCAAGTATTGATGATATTGAAGATCCTATAGAGCGTTTGTATAGTAAAGCATATGATTGAAGATCAAGAGCACCCTTTAAGGAAGGGTTGAACAGAAGAACTTGATGAAGTCAATAAAGACATTATATGTAATGGATTCCTTCTTTTGTAATTGCAAACTTACAGTGAGTCACCGTAAGTTTGAGGGGGAGGGGGGGTTAAAATTAATGTAGCATTTTTGTATATATATATTTATATACAATATATATTAAGTCAACTAAAGAGAGAGAGTGATCGGTAGATTTAGGTTCTTTGTGAGTGTTGAGTGTTTTGTAGTGAGGTTCTTTATATTTTGAATTTCTTTGTATTTTTTGAATTTTATCCTTGAAATTATTCATTTATAATACCATTTTTATTTCTTATGGTGATCTTGTATTCAAATACATTATATTTTGGTTCTTGGTGTTCATACTAGAGTGCATTGGGATATGTGCATAATATCTGAAAGCAAAATGAGCCTTTGGAATACATTTAACATGTATTCTTATGTTAGAAAATTTCCATTTAGGGGCCAACCTTTTGCTTCTAATTCCAAAAATGGGCCTCTATTTTCCTAAAAAATGCCAAACAAGGGCCTATCTTTGTTATCATTTATTAGCTCAGGTTAAATCATAAGTCAAATTACAAGAAGTAACCTTCATAATCAATAGTCTCACCCTTTTCTTTTTTTGTGAGGATGAATGATTTTTCAATTTCAATTTCTTATTTAATAGTTGACTCCAACATGATACTTTATGCGATTTCAACTGTTTGTGTTTTCTTAAATCGTAATATTTTGATTTTTCATCACCTTGAAAACTGAATCTTAAAAATATTTGAGATGGTTAAACTAACAGACATATTGAATAAACCACACCCATCTCTACAATGAGATGGTTAAAGTTACTAATAAGCATATTGAATAATCTACGTCAAGCATTATCTAACATTTTGTAGCACAATCCAGGGAAACAAGGTGTACCACCATATATATTGTAAAGCATTGAAAAGAATTATCATAATTATGCATCATCTATTTGCTTTCCCCTAGTCACGCAAACGTGCATGATCATAGAACTGAGAATACCTCAAATAAGCCTAAACAAAGATATTCTTTTGAGATTGATTCAATTAATAGATGGAAAGCAAAGAATTATGGAAACAAAGACCCAAATGGCCTTTACAATGTCCAATTCAGAATTTATAATTTCAATATATAAGATATCACGGATTTCTTCACCTTCCAACTCCTCCCCTCATATTCTCCCCACCATAAAAGAACCATTATCTACATGCATAAATACATGATCTCCTCAGGATGTACCCCGAACCCTCAGATTCATGCTCTCCTCTGCCAAGCTATTGCAAGAATGGCAGCATCTGCCCACTAGGAATCTCTTGGTTGACTCTTTTGTCTTCTGTTCCATTTTTATAAGATAGAAAATGAAGAAAATGAAATACAAACAACCACGCTGGTTGTAATAGATTGACTTGACTGCTAATTCTTGCTCCAACATTAGAGTTCCATATTTGGAAGGAAGGCATACCGTGATACTCTCAGTTTCATCAAGGTCCGTTTTTGGCCTCTGATTTGATGGTTGCATATGCATGTATGTGTATATGTATTTATGTATGTACATCTGCTATATATACAAACATCAACATATACATATATACTATATACACCCATGTGCCCATGTATTTATATAGAAAATTGTTCGTTTACGCTTGACAACCCATGGTGATATATTCTAGCATTTTCTAGTACAACCTGACATTGGTTTGGCCAGAAGCCAGCACCAATGCCGGAGCTTCAGCTAACCCAATGCTAAAATGGTGCCGGTCAAAGGGGTGAGTCATGTTTAGTAAAACCAGGTCTAGAATAAATCCAGTTGTTAGTACCAAGCATATCCACGTGAAATACAGCATATACCATTTCCTGTAGACAGCATGGACAGATACTGGTGGAGGGAGAGACAACCATTAAGATGGTATCATTCCACTATTTGCAGCACGAACATCACCAAAAACTGATTGTGCATCGAATCATGCCTAATAAAGGTACGTAAACAGGTGACTACACAGAAGTAGACTTCGGGTTTCCACATTTATGCTTGCCTGCTTTCTACATACCAGGATTTTAGCATGCCGTAAATAGTCAAAACACCAGAGGTATAGCACTTTGACTGTAATCATGTCTTGCAGAACTTCTGTTAACTCATCAACATTCAATATGAATCACCCATGGAAACACCTTCTGGCATCCATACCTTGCACAGTCCAGGAATCCAAACAATAAAAATACCTATGCCATAAATAGTGTTGGCACGGGCAAAGTTGCTAAAAGAAGATGCTCGTGGATCACACACAAAGATGCTAATACATCATATAAGTCGACAAAAAATTTAATCATTAAAATATAGTAATGTTAGTTTAGAAAAAGTGGCAAAGAGAACCAACATATTATCTATTAATATTTAAAAGTTATTTAATTATTAAAACACAAAAAGAAAAGACGAGGAAGTTTCAAATATCTGCCAAAGAAAAGGACCACAAAGCACCATAGCAAGCAACATAATGCTACTGAAGTTCAAAATGATAGAGTTCTAAGTCTGTGTGATATGAAATACAATATTGCAGTAACAACAAGAATGCAAACTCACTGAAAAGGTGACACAATACTGTAGAATGAGACAATGCGAAAAGAAACAGCAGTTTGGAACATCTTTCCAGAGTTAACATCAGCATTCATATATAATAAATGGCAAAAGAAAGCAAAATATACAGAGTGTAGCTTACATCCTCCATGCCTAACAAACCTAACAAGCTCACACAAACCTTCTCCACTGACAATTATATGAATACTCGGTTGGCACACTACATCAATTTTCATTACCAAGATATTTCAGTTGTATTAAAAGGTCCCGACTGTATTTGTTAGTTGTACTTGTACTTGGTAATCAAACAAATTTTGACAAATCATATGTGCTATGTCACAGGGACTCTTCAACTAGGTGCCGCACCCGCACCCGATGCGGTCAACCTGACCCTGGGTGCAGTCAACGCACCCAGGGTCATTTATGTCCAACTTTTGGACTATATATATATATATATATATATATATATATATATATATATATATATATATATATATATTTGCCGCACCCCCACACCCAAGTTTTTTGAAAGTGCCGCATCCCCGCACCCGCAACCATGTGACATAGCATATATGGTTTCTTGATAAATTACTAAAAATAACCTCAGAATTTCCAGAATGTTATGGAAAAAAGAGCTGAACTTGTTAACATCCATCTAAACCAGTGGACTTCCAACTCCAAGTATATGTATGTATGCATTCATACATATATTCGTAAATTTATGTGTATATATTCAGTATCTACATGCACGCATATGTGCTTGTACATGTACCTAAGCATGTTTAGGATGATGACTTTCTACCCGCTTTGCAGTGTTCGAAGGAGATAAACAGAAACACAATGGAAACATGCCAATATTGCTGTTTGCTTGAACTTCGTATCATAGTAAGTGTAGAACATATACTTAATTATAGTGCTTACCACCCATTGCACACTCATATTTCTTACCCTTCAATCATTGTCAAAGTACTACTTTACCATATTTCCCTTTTTGCACCGCATTGCACCAGTTATATTTTTCATATAACTGCAAGTTTTTCCCTTGGTTGTTATTGTTAAATTATATAGTTCGAATAGGATTAGTCTAGTTAGAATTAGTTTAGTTAGTTTTTTACTTTTCTTCTTTTTTCCTTTTCTTTTTGGACTGTTTTTGGGCTTTTTGACTAAGTCAAACATTGACTAGTCAAAAAGCAAGAGAGTCGTTGGACTCCCAATGGCTCTATTTAGAGCCATTGGGAGCCCAACGACTCCCTCTCCCCTCTCATTCAATCTGTATAAATTTGAGGCAAAATCCCCCTCATAATGTAAGGATTTCAAGGATGTTTTACCCAGAGTTGTCAGTCGAAAAAGCGGGAGCGAGAAGCGGAAGTAGGAAGCGAGGCACTTCTAAAATTTTAGGAAGCGGGAAGCGCGAGACGACTTAAGAGCGAATCGGGAAGCGACCTAGGAAGCGAACCGGAAGCGCCCTAAGAAGCGAAGAAGGAAGCGACATATGATTCAAATGAGAAGCGAATAAGAATCGAAAGGAAAACGAAAATGTAATTATATATTTTTATTTTATCAAAAAATAAGATTTATGTCATTGTTGACAAAATAAAACATGTATTTAAGACAATAAATAATATAAGTTGAAATTATCTAACAAATGCATAATTTGCAACTTTCAAGTATTTATTTAAACAACTAGTTACAACATACTAGTTGCCCCACTCTTCTGATAGAGTAAATGAGTCGAGCCTGGGTGTGCCCAGGCTCGGTATATTAAAGAATTCATACTTAATAGGGATAATAAGCTCAATCATGCTCGATATACATTTTGTATAATATGTTTTTATATTATAACTTATATATTTTTATAATATGAATTCAAGAATTTTCCTATAATATAATTTTTATATATTATACTTATAAGTATCTCTTTTGTTTCTTTTATCATGCTCGGTACACTTGATCAACATGTAAGTTCAGAATTCACATAAAGCAAAGTCACTTCAAGAGATCAAGGAGAGAATGGAAGTCTGCAAGATCAGACACCATAATGAAAACATAAGACAACTTGTGGAGGCAGAACATGTTTTTCATTGACTTTGAAATTGAAAACAATAATCCATATATATCCAACAGTGAAAGAATAATAAAAGTGATCCAGTCAATCTGATAAGGATTCAGGCACTCGTCAAAATGAATTAAAACCTACAAGAATGATAAAAAAATACAGAATTAACCCTTATTCCTAATACATAATTACACCAAATACTCTACATGAATATGTCAATTTGAGAAAAATTAAGAAACAAAAGGTTGATTAAAGATGGTTATTCCACATATGACATGAAATATGCAAATCCTGACTCAGGATATTACCATGAACAAATGTTTACTTTACCATGCTAACACCATGTAATTTAGCCATACTATTCATTTACCGATGCACACCTTTTCACTCTTCAAGAATTAATACAGACAATTTCAATGTGCTTGTTCTTTCCATGCTATATTAGAATGATGGAGATGTAACATAGCATGATTTTCATAATACAACAAAAACTCATGTGTTGATGGCGTGATACCCATCTGCAGTACCTGATGCTACAACATGTCACATGGATACTCCAACTTAATCCCATAACATGTCCCCTTGTAATAGAAAATTTCACAAAAATGGCATGTGACGTAGAGGTTTTGCAGTCATTTCCCCGACAGCATAAAACTCTGAGGGCCTACCACCGAGGTGGTATCCCATGTGGTAAGCGGGTCCTGTGCCAAGCTGAAAGCTGGAATCCTTCTGCCTCGTGGGGCTTAAGAGATGGTTAGGGTCTGGCTAACCCCAATTTGCCTTAAAAAAACAAAAGAAAAAAAACTCTGAACGAGAGTCGCCATGCTTGGCTTGTGAAGGGGTTGCAGTCGTGCGATGAGCATGAGAGAAGAGATGAAGAGAATCAAGATAGAGAGAGTGAGAGGAGAGCATACCTGAACATATTCATCGTCGGACATCGGTGGAGGAGGTTGCCATAATTTCTGGAGGTCGCCGAAACTCGGAAGTCGGTGGCCGAAAACGAGAGAGCAAGAGAGAGAGGGTGGAGTCAAATGGTAGGTGAAAAACAAAACCCTAAGCCCCTCTTTTGGTTTTGTGTTTTCACAAGTTTTGTACAATATCCATTTTGCCCTTATTACGAAAATGTTTCCTTTAAATTTTTTGTTTCTCACGTGTTATTTTTTTAAAAAAAAGGGCAAACTCATCTTTAATGTGTTAAGCATCTGAAACACATCCCCCTTTAAAGGGGTACGCGAATCCCTTTAAAGGGGTACACATCCCTATATAAAGCGAAACGCGTCCCCCTTTAAAGGGAGACATGCTTCCTAAATTGCACATGCGCTTCCTCACACATTTCGAAAGTGCCACATTTCACGCTTTCGAAGCGCATCTCGGGGAAGTGCACTTCCCCTAGTCCATAGACGTTTCTGGTAACTCTGGTTTTACCCTCTTAATACATATTTTTTTTCTCTTTTGCATATCCTTTTCGGGTATTGTTGTATGAACCCTTGTGGTTCTTGTGAGTGTTAATCTTTGATATTTTGGTTGAAGCTATTGGAAGTCATGCTCAGGATCTTGGAGACTTCTCCATTCTTTTTCATGAGATGAATTGTGACTTCATGCACAAGATTCAAAAGAAAGAAATTGCAGAGGCTTTGAAGAAAATGAAATCAAGAAGGACAGTTGGCCCAGATGGTATACCTATCGAGGCTTGGAAATGATTGGGTGAGAAAGGTTTAGAATGGTTGACAAATCTTTTTAACAAGATTTGGCAGACAAATAAGATGCCTAATGAGTGGAGGAATAGTACTTTGGTGCCTCTATATAAGAATAAGGGTGATATACAAGATTGCACAAACTATTATGGTATAAAACTCATGAGTCATACTATGAAACTTTGGGAGAGGGTGATTGAGTCTAGGTTGAGAAAGGTTGTCATGATATCGGAGAATCAATTTGGTTTTATGCCTGGAAGATCAACTATGAAAGTTATACATCTTCTTAGACAACTTATTGAGAGATATAGAGAGAGGAACAAAGATTTGCATATAGTTTTTATTGATTTGGAGAAGGCATACGATAGAGTACCTAGGGACGTTCTCTGGTGGACAATGATGAAGAAAAGTGTTTCTCTCAAGTACATTAGTATAATTAAAGATATGTATGAAAGAGCAGTAACCAATGTCCGCACTTGTGAAGGGGTGACAACCAATTTTCCTATAACGGTTGGGTTACATCAAGGATCTGTTTTAAGCCCTTTCCTATTTACTATAGTGATGGATGAACTTACAAGATCAATTCAAGAAAATGTACTTTTGAGGGCCCATTTGAGAATTGCTTAAGTAAAACCTGCATAAAAAAAATGTTGGTAAAAACTGAATGCAACCAACAATGTGAAAAACTTCCCCCAAGCATATTTTGCAAAGAGTATAAAATTGAACAGTCAAAGAAAGTTCATCCCATCTTCATAGGCTGCAACTTTTCTCCATTGAAAATGTGCCCAAAGCATACATTTCCACCGTTATTGAGTTCTTTCTGTGACGCAACCATGGCAAGATATATACATTGAAGAGGGTGCTCTATGGCTTACATATTTATCGTGAAAAAATAAAATTACTGTGCCACTACGGCGGTGTTTGGATGCAAACACTTGTCCAGATGAACACGAAGGTGGGATCTTCTATTATAGATGATAATGAGATTTCCCAGCTTATCCTATTTATCTGGATAAGTGGGTGCACCCAAACATCCCCTAAATGAAAGCAAAACAGAACTAAGATATAATGTAAGAACAACTAAAAATATAGCTGCTTTCCATGATGCAGCATAAATGACAACCATACTACATAAACACCAAATTTTAAATGACCATCCCCAATTAATAAGTTTTACTGACTATGCAAGTAAAACTGCCGTCGCGAATTCTCAACTGTGTGTTCTTCTAAGCAGATTATTTATCTACTTCTATTGTATTACATAGACATAAGGAGTCACATAAAGGGCGAAAGGCTGCAGCAGGAAGCTCCTCAAAGTCTCGTTGGACCTGCCAACATCATAGAGAAGATTATCAAGGAAAAAAGTTGGGCACTTGGGCCAGACTATATCAATACATTAAACTTAACATGGTTAAAAAACATAAGAAGAGAGCTAAAGATGTTTCGCAAACTAAGGCACCCAAATACCTTTGTTTTCAAAGTCTGCGAACAGAAAATGAGTGTTTCTAGGTTGCTATTTGCATCATGAAACAAACGATCAGAAACCTGAAATTGCAATCCACAATTACATAAGTGGGTGTGTGTTGTCGTCGCGAAATTTTTCCCGTCTTCCCTTCCGTGCGGAAGAGAGAGGGAAATGCTTTCGTGATTCAAACTTGACCGGATTTTGGAAATTATTTTGAAATACTTGCCTCCGTTTTGAAAATTGCGGGAAAATCCATGGGATGGGGCTCGACCTGTCGGTACGAGGTTCGACCGTTCCTGCCGCCTTTAACAGGGGTAATCGAACCAAGGACCAAAATTGTGCTTGACTTAGTTAAATCATCAAAATTGTGTTCTATCCTAAATACACAGAGAATTCATGCTTGTGCTATGAGATTTTGGAAAATGCAGCTTGGGAAAACATGATGTATGCTTGGAAAACCTTTGGAGTTTGAAAGACATTTCTCAGGGAAAGTCAATTTCTCAGGAAACTCAGATGAAGAAGTTTTGAAATCTCGAGAAAGTCCATAAAGTTGCAGGAAAATCATGAATAGTTGAAAATCCTAGGAAAATAGAAGTGCTTTTTGAGAAAAAGGTGAACATTTGAAAAGGGAAACACTTCTCAGGAAAATTCGGACTTTGAGAATTTTCTTAGGAAAATGATGGAAAATTTATAGGAAAACTCATTGGAGAAGAAAAACTGAAACTTGGGAAATTGAAATCCTGGGAATCTTACCCTTGGAATGCTTGGAAATCAATTTTTGATTCTTGAGGAAGATTGGAAAACTCTTTTTAAAAATCTTAAGAAAATAATATTTTCCAAGGAAACTCAAGGGAAAACTTTGATTTTGGAAATCCAACTTAGAAGTTTCTTGAGAAATTGATTCCTTTGAGAATGAAGTTTTCTTAAGAAAATCATGGGAAAACCAATGATTTCATGATGCAAATGATATGAATGTATGAATGTACTTTGAAAGATTTTCTAAGAATTTTGTTGGAAAATTATGTATTAAGTCAAAATAAATCCTTCACATATTCTGACTGTGGCCATGAATATGTTCAGAGTTTAGTTGATTTAATGCACAATGCTTTGAAAATATTGGAAATATGATGTGCATTTTTAAGATAGCCTAAGAGTGTAGGCTCAATGTGACTAGTAGAAAGAAGATGGATCTGGGTCTCGTCCATATTCCGACTAGGGCCGTAAATATGGATTCCACCGAGTCCATCAACTCCCTAAGAGTTGGTGCACGTGTCATTCATGAACATCCATAGTGCTTTTTGAAATAAAAATGCATGAATCATAGAAACAGGATATTGCATGAATTTAAACTATATGATATGCATCCTAGTCTAAGCAGGAAATTAAAAATCTTATTCCAAAATTTACATTATTACATCACTAAATAAATAAAATAAAAGGAAAATGCAGACTTCAGCTCCTTCTTTTGAATGTCTCTGCCAAACTTGAAATGGGGTTAGTTCAAATATGTGGGTTTTTCCAAGATTTTCCAATAATATTTTGAAATTATTGGATTTATCCAGATATAAACCTAACCTCATATCTCCTTGCTATAAATATAATTAAAATAATATGGATGCAAGAAAATATGAAAATAAGAATTTTGACATTTCAAGATCAAGGTGAAATTGCCTAAAATACTCCTGTAAAGTGATGCCTTTGAAAGTTTGTAAGACTTTTAAATTGACTAAAATAAGGTTAGCCCAGATCAACCAATGGCTTCATAAGTTTGTAATAGGCTCTGCAATAGGGTTTATACAAACAACAGCAGGGAAGGACACTAACTCATGTGCTGCTATAAATATAATTAAAACATACACATCCCTTAACCAAAATTCAAAAAAAAAAAATACCAGATCTTCAACCAAAGATTTATCCTGTAACGCAGCAGCCTTAGTCAAATCATGCTGTATATACATGAGAACTAACATTCACCACCCAGATACGAGAACACATGAATCTTGTAAAATATGAAGCGGAAAAGGAAAAAAACATACACATACATGAAGGCAAGAACGACATAAAAGACAAAGCACAAAAACCAAACAGATGGAGGAATGTCTAAATATGCCATTTAATGTGCTCGGGTTATCTCTCCCTGATTCTCAATTTGCATCAAACAATACCTGTTCAGCTTTAGGGGATTTCTTCTCTTTCCTTTAACCGAACCAGCAGACCCATTTGATGGTCATTGGGATGGGTTATCCTTATTCCCAAGACCTTCATGAGCAAGGTTACCAGTCTTACTTTTGCGCACGCATGCGGACACACTCACATCTATATGCAGTGACACAACCATATGCAGTGAAGGACACTAACTCATGTGCAGCCATATGTACATGAATCATTGACACAACCATATGCAGTGACACAGCAACCGGCTACTTTAATACATATAAATGGCGTTGGACTTTAGCCATCTATGCAAAAAAAAAAAAAGAATCAGGTAATGAAGAATCATAAGCATAGCCAAAAGGTCGTTTCAACTGTAGATACAACATCAATCCATCACAATCCTCATCCATGTCATACCCCCTTCAAGTATATGCACCCAGTGGATGCAACTGTTATGATCCAATCCTTATTTCAACTGAAACAAAAATTTACCAATAAAATCTACAAACAAATCTGATTAATTTGGTCAGGAAGACCATAGGGTTGCCACTTAAACTGCTAGCTAATAAACTATGGAGAGATACAAAGTTCTTCCCATAAATCAGATATAGTTTAACCACAAAGCCTTTCAGTGAAACATTGGTAGCTGCAATGTGAGGCATTCACAACGTCCATGGCTGGCAACTTCACATCTTTTGAGTGAGGATCAAATAGACATACCATCTCACAACAGTGTGTGGCTGTGTGGGCGCTCTATTAGAAATCATGAATCCAATAAGACCAAAAAGCAGGACAGCAGTAGTAGTAATATGCAGACAATGGCCCTCAGCCATATAGACCAACACCACATTGTTGATTGACTCAAGAATGCCAATCATGAAGTCGAATGCCCAACTGGTGCAAAGAACCGTGGCAGAAAATTTTTTTTTTATTTGTTATCAGATTTTTTTTTTATGGGAGAAATCAAGAACTTTCAAACGGATGACATTAAGCTAATACTAAAAGACTAAAGCACACAAATGAAAAGAGAACTTATGGAATTTAAGAAATAACAGAGATACAACACATTAGACAAAAGAAAGGAGAAAAAAAAAGAAAAAAAAATCTGATAACAAATAAATGACACAGGAGATATGGTGTTCTTATTAATGTAGGGCATTGGAATGAGGGGCTCGGTCCATGAAAAGGATGAACCGTCTTATCCAATTAGTCTGATTATGAAAGCCCTCCAATTGTTTCTTTTGAACTTGTTTATGATGCTGAAGTTTGGACTGCTAATGGCCCTTCTCGACACTGCCATTTTCTCCAGCCGATGACAACAAGATCTGAATTAATAGACTTGAACAAAGGGATGAAATGATATAAAATTACCTTGGGGTCTTCTACGCCAATTGAATTCGTAAACGAGAATCCCAGGGACTGGTCCCTTTCTGTCTGGCCGAGGTAAGTGGGAAGAAGGCCCTTATTGCGCGTCCAACAAAAGGGGGTCAGATCTTAAAGCCGTGAGCCAGAGGAGTCGCTACTTCTTGATAGATTGTCACTGCAAACTGGGCGTTCTTATGCTGCTTCTTGTAACTCCGTTGGAGGAAACTGGCAGAAAGAACAAATGAGGGGCCACAACTGGATAGGGGGAAGCCGTGAAGAAAGGGGCGCTGAACAATTAGGGGAAAAATCAAAAGTCTCTCCTCCCTCTCGGGTGGCCTAAGCCCTCCCTTTTTAAAAAAAAGGTTTCGCCCTTTCAGCCCAAAGCTCGGGCTCCGTTGTGAAAGGTTTTGATAAGTTTTTAAAAAACTAACTTTTGAAAGATTTCAAAAATGTCGCCATTTGAAAAAAGGGGGGGCGGCTCCTTTTCTCCATAAGTATATAAAAAAAAAACTTAGGTAAAGTGAAGTTTTTGGTAGGGTTTTCACGGTGGCTCCATTTGGGGCTGAAAAGTAATAAAGATAAAGTAATAAAAAGATGAGTAAGAAAATGGTTTTGTTTTGGTGATGCCACCTCAACTGAATTTGAAAACTTTGTGAGATAAAAAAAATAAATAAAAAATAAAATTTTGCTTTTCTTGGCAAGGAGCCTTAGTGGGGCGCCACCTACGTGGGCCCACTAATTATTTCATTAAATCAAATAAAAGAATTCCACTTCCAGATGAGCACTGCTTTGAAAAATAAAAGAAATATTTGAAAATTCTAGTGTGACACCACATTGAGGCGGGTCCCACGTCACTTATTTGAAATAAGAGCCAAGTGGAATTTTTGGAATTTTCATAATAGTAGGTTAGTTTTGGAAAAACACGAAGCAAAATTTGGCTTGATTTCAAAAACTTGGAAGAAGATGGTTCTTCAGGGCGAAATTTTGAAAGAAGTAGGGAAATTCGGAGCCTTTTTGTAAAAAATTGAAATAAGGTTTTATGAATTTGAAATTGTGTCCCCCTCTTTCCAATTGGCGAAATTTTGAAATGTCAAAACCATCCAGATTGTTTTCTTGAGAAAACTTTTCGTAATCCGGGGTCTTGGGGGTAAAATGGGAAGAATTGATAATTTTGAAAACCCAGGGTTTTAAAATCTATTTTGAAAAGTTTAGAAATCAAATCTGGATTGACAATTTTGAAAATCAGGAGTTCCGGATCTCAAAATGACATGTTGTGCAGTGAAATGATATGAAATGCTTGTGCAATGCTATGCAAAGTCAGGCTCTACAAGATCGCCACTCTGAATTTGATTTTGAAAATTCTGACTTCTGGTTAAGCATGAGATTTTGAAGATTTGCAGTTTTGAAGATGTCTCTGAGTCTAAATAGAGAAGTTTTGAGACTCGAGAATGAAATTTAGGACTTTCTGCAAAGTTCAATCTTAGAAAATGACCATTTTGCCATTTATTGGTTCTGGAGAACCGAAATGTGCCGATTGAGGGCGATGTCAAGAAGGTGAGTGAAAATTTGGGGTGTTTAAAGATGCCCCTCTTTGCTACTAAGCCGGCTTGTGGCCGAGCTTAGTGGCAAAGAAAAACACACCAAATTTGGGCTATATATATAAAAAAATAATGCCCCAGTTAGAAGGATCTGACTGGGTGTGAAGAAATTAACCCGAGGAAGATGGTAGATATGAAGCGAAGAATGGAGAGAAAAGACTCACTCTGTGAGAGTGAAATTCAGGTTTATGCCCTTAACCTGGATGAGACAGAAATACCTCGCATGGAACGAAGCTCAGGTTTTAACCCTTGACCTGATTGGGGAATGGAATATCTCATTAAATGAGACTCAGGTTTGTACCCTTAACCTGATCGGGCAGAAAATGAAATACCTCTTTGAATGAGGCTCAGGTTTGTACCCTTATCCTGATCAGGCGGAAAATGAAATACCTCTTTGAATGAGGCTCAGGTTTATACCCTTATCCTGATTGGGCGAAAAATGAAATACCTCTTTGAATGAGGCTCAGGTTTGTACCCTTATCCTGATCAGGCAGAAAATGGAATACCTCTTTGAATGAGGCTCAGGTTTGTACCCTTATCCTGATCGGGCGGAAAATGAAATACCTCTTTGAATGAGGCTCAGGTTTGTACCCTTATCCTGATCGGGCGAAAAATGGAATACCTCTTTGAATGAGGCTCAGGTTTATACCCTTATCCTGATCGGGCGGAAAATGAAATACCTCTTTGAATGAGGCTCAGGTTTGTACCTTTATCCTGATCGGGCGGAAAATGGAATACCTCATCAAAGGAGGCTCAGGTTTATACCCTTATCCTGATCGGGCGGAAAATGAAATACCTCATCAAAGGAGGCTCAGGTTTGTACCCTTATCCTGATCGGGCAGAAAATGAAATACCTCATCAAAGGAGGCTCAAGTTTATACCCTTATCCTGATCGGGCGGAAAATGAAATACCTCTTTGAATGAGGCTCATGTTTGTACCCTTATCCTGATCGGGCGGAAAATGAAATACCTCTTTGAATGAGGCTCAGGTTTGTACCCTTATCCTGATCGGGCGGAAAATGAAATACCTCATCAAAGGAGGCTCAGATTTGTACCCTTATCCTGATCAGGCAGAAAATGAAATACCTCATCAAAGGAGGCTCAGGTTTATACCCTTATCCTGATCGGGCGGAAAATGAATGGCATGACGGAACCTTCGGATTTTGCACAATAAATCCGACAGGGGTTTTGCAAAAGGAAGGAAAATGGGGTCCCTAAAGCTTGAAAAGGGATTGATCTTGGGCGTCTTATTGCTGAGACTAAATAGCTTTTGAAATTACTTTTTGTGGGAAATGATTGGTGGCTCGACCTCGAACCGAAATGGGACTGTCTATGGTTGGACAGTGGGGACACAGGGAAGTGTGCAAATTTGAGAGTTCATGCTCTCAAAGAAGGGAAGGAATCTAGTCCTTAAGAGGGATTTGAAACTGGTGTTAGGATGTATCAAAGACGGACATCAAGCTCTCACTTCATGTCAGGATAGCTAGAAAATATTGTCAAAATATTAAGAATTCTTTTGTTGATTCAAAGTTTTTGAAAATGTTGCACATTGTTGCAAAGATATTCTTTCTCTTCTACCAAAAGTATTACCTCCAAACAAGGTTCACTTCGTAGAATCGAGATTGGAAACCCAAATTACTTGCAATTGACCTTCTTCAAGGAAGCTATCAATTTCCTTGATATGAGCAGGAAAGAGAATTTGATATTATGAAAGCAATTGATGAAATAGTATTGATAATAGAATTTCATAAATTTAAAGAAGATTCTTGATAAATGTGGCAGTTTGATATCCTGGGAGCTTCTCTCATGATAATCTTTCTGCACTCTTTTGGCTCTCTGGTGTTTTGGCTACATTCTCCTTCATTTTGGAGATGTTCTGACTTTTTCTCTTTTTCTTTTTCCTCTCTTTCTCTCTTTTAGAAGGGTACGTCATAAACTCCTTCATCTTGGAGATGTTTTGATCCTTCTTGGACGATATTGGCTCATGGGTTAGAGATCTTTGGATGATAGCTGAAATTAAATACCTTTTAGGAATTGTCGAGATGTTTATTGCATCTGCCTTCATCTCGACAGTGCTTTGGACTTTCCCTGGAAGGATCCGTCACAAACTTCGTCATCTTGTAGATGTTTCAAATCTTCTTTGGCCCCGGGGGTCTACTCGCTTAATTCGCCTTCATCTTGACGACAAGCGAGATATCCCTTTTGCGGATATTTAATTGCAGCTTAGGTGATTCTGAGGAGACAGGACTTGAGTAAATGCTCTCTTTTCTAGCACTCAGGATATTTCTACTGCCTCATTTTCACAAGAATGGTCTTTAGAGATGTGCCATAACTGCGATCAATATCAATCATTTACGACTTTACAATAACATTGAATCTTCTTTTCTGGCCATATCGAGGATTTATCCTTTTGTTTGGCCGATAAAAAGAATTTGAATTTTGAATCTCTTTTCGCAAAGGCTTCACTCTTTTGGAAGTAATGCTGAAGGTAAATTGAGATAGAGATTAGTGCAATAAAGACTCTGAAATCAACAAATAAATTGACAGATTGACAAAATTTTCTCGAAATCCTTGGTGAAAGTGAGTATTTGAAGTCCGGTTCAACACATCCGTGACGAAAATTCTCCTCTCTTTTTCCCCCAAAAGAGAGACTCAGGCTTAGCCCTTACCTGAATGGGAAATGGGAAATACTCCTCTCTTCCCTAAAGAGGAGGTGTTTGCAAAATGAACTTTCGAAGAGAAAATTGAGCTTTCTTCAAAGCTCCCTAATATTAGGCTTCTCTTATGGAAAGGGGGCCGATAATAGTGAGGTCTGAAAATTGGGTCATGAAAGGAACGAGTCCATCACACTCTCCCTACAAAGAGGGTCCTTCATGACGAAAATGGCCTAGTATGAAATTGGGGGGGGGGGGGTCACAAGAAAAGCGAGTCTCCGTCGAGCCTCTCCCTTTAAAAGGGTTCCTTGTGTGAAATTGGAAATTGTTTTGCAAACGGTTCACAAAGATGCGAGTCCCTTCAAACTCTCCCTGAAAAGGGGCTAAGTGAATGAATTGGATAGCATGCGAAAAGAACGAGCTCCCTCGAACTCTCCCTAAAAAGGGTCTCTCGCAAGAGAAAATGATTGAAATTGGATATTGAGATTGATTGACCCAAAGGTCGAGATTGGAAATTGAAAAATTGGTTGCTGGAAATTGAATGACCCGAAGATCGAAATTGGATGACCTGACGGTCGAAATTGAGAATTAGTTGACCGAAAGGTCGAAATTGTGCGACTCAAAGGTCGGAATTGAGAATTGAGTGACCCGAAGGTCAAAATTGAGAATTGAGTGACCCGAAGGTCAAAAATTGGAAATTGAGTGACCCGAAGGTCGAAAATTGGAAATTGGATGACCCGAAGGTCGAAAATTGGAAATTAGATGACCCGAAGGTCGAAAATTGGTAATTGAAATTAAGAATTGGAAATTGGGTGACCCGAAGGTTGAAAATTGGAAATTGATTGACCCGAAGGTCGAAAATTGGAAATTGCATGATCAAAAGATTTAAATTAGAATTTGGAGGGCAAAATATCAAATTTGAGCAATTGACAGACCCTGAGGATCGAAATGACTTGGATCAACAAAGGAGAATAATGAGTTTGAGTCCGTGCTCGAATAAAATACAGAGATCACGAGTCGGAACCCGGATCAACAGAAGAAAATGGAGAGCTCGAGTCAGGTAATGAGATCATGAGTCGGAACTCGGATCAACAAAGGAAAATGGAAGGCTCGAATCAGGGCTCAAATAAGATAATGAGATCATGAGTCGGAACCCGGATCAACAAAGGAAAATGAAGTGCTTGAATTAGAGCTTGGATAAGATAAAGAGATCTCAAGTCGGAACCCGGATCAACAAAAGAAAATGAAGAACTCGAGTCAGGGCTCGAGTAAGGTAATGAGATCACGAGTCGGAACCCGGATCAACAAAAGAGAATAAAATGCTCGAGTCTGAGCTCGAATAAGGTAATGAGATCGCGAGTCGGAACTCGAATCAACGAAAGAGAATGACAAGCTCGAATCTGAGCTCGAATGAATAAAGAGATCTCGAGTCGGAACCCGGATCAACAAAAGAAAATGATTTGAATAAAAACCCGAGTCGGAACTCGGTTTTCCAAAAAGTTAGGATTTTGAAAATGTACCAGTTTGAACACTGGATTTTGAAATAATACCAGTTCGAGCGCTGGGTTTTGGTTCAGTATTGGCGATTATCTTTCCATTTTGATTCATTAGGAATTGTGATGGGATTGTTTGTTGAAATCCTCATACTGACCGGATTGTTGTTTAATGCAGTTGAATGCAAATGAATATGAATTGATGCATATGAATGCACAAGTGTGTGAAATGAGGAATTTGTTTATCCTGCCTGCATACAGAACAAAATTTTAAAAATGCCCCAGTGTAACTGGGAAAGAAAGTTGGATCATTATTTGAAAGAAAATAGGAAGGATTACAAGAGGAGAATAAATGTTTCCAGTATAAAACTTTTTCAAGTGTCGAGCATTAATGGGATCTGGCAATTCTACCCCATCGGCATTGATGAGCCGATATGAGTTGCGGGGTAATGCTTCTTTGACAACATAGGGACCTTCCCAATTTGGCGACCATTTGCCGCCGGGATGATTCTTGAGATAAGCTGTGGATCGAAGTACTAAATCATTGACTTTGAATCTTCTTTCGATGATAGACTTCACATATTGCCTGGCTACTCTCTGGCGATAGGATTGAGCATGCTCTGCTGCTTTTAGCCTTCTTTCGTCGAGTAACTCTAGCTGCACTAGTCACTGCTGTTGGTATTGATCAAGAGGTAATTCTAGAAGCGATGCGAATTTCAAAGCGGGCTTTTGAACATGTAGCGACAATACTACTTCTGTTCCATAGACCAATTCTGATGGAGTAGCATTCGTTGGTGTACGAATGGTGGTCCGATAGGCCCATAGTGCATCATGAATCTTCTCATGCCAGTCACGACCTGTCTCTACAGTTCGCTCCAAGATACGAATTAAAATTTTGTTGGTGGCCTCTGCCTGACCATTCCCTTGAGGATAGTAGGGAGCGGATAAATGATGATAGATTTTGAACTTTGAGCAGAATGTTTTCATCTTTTCATTCTTGAAATGACTGCCATTATCTGATACGATGTCATGTGGGATGCCGAAACGGCAAAGGATGTTCTTGTGAATGAAAGAGACTACGTGTCGGCCTTCTACCGTGCGAAGAGTTATGGCTTCTACCCACTTGGTGAAATATTATGTTGCGGCAATAAAGTATTTGTGGCCATTTGAAGCTGAGGGAGTGATGGGACCTACGACATCGAAGGCCCACATAGAGAACGACCATGGAGAAACAACAGATTGCAAATAAGTTGCCGGAGCATGAATAGAAGGTGCGTGTATTTGGCATTACACACACTTCTTCACATAATGATAACAGTCTTGCTGCATGGTTTTCCAGTAGTAACCTGCTCTGATGATCTGCTTGACAAGGGTTTGGTAGCCGACGTGGCCACCACAAATGCCTTCGTGTGCTTCTCGCATGACTTCTTTGGCTTCGTCTTCGTCTAAACATCTGCAATACTCTGAACTGAATCCCCGACGATAGTGGACATTCGTCAGAATGAAGTATCGAGTAGACATACGCTGGATTGCTCGTTGCTCTTTCTTTGAGAGTTCTGGAGGAAATTCGCCGGTTTCTATGAAAGTTTTGATATTGTAATACCAAGGTTTCTTCCTTTGCTCAACCTGGTTTACTTGTTCTGTTGGAAGAAAGGCAGGTTGGTCAAGTCTGCCAATTTCGAAGGAACGACAAGTTTCTCCATTTTTTAATGCCATAGTGGAGCCTAAACTAGCTAGACTATCGTCCACTTGATTAAAATCTCTCTTGATATGGAAGAGCTGAAATTCTTCAAACTTGCTGACAAGAGCTGAAACAATTTTCTGATAGGGGAATAACTTCTGATCTTTCACTTGCCATTCGGCTCGGACTTGATTGACAACGAGTAATGAGTCGCCGTAAGCATGCACTCTCTTAACATTGAAATCTAGTAGAATCTTTAGACCTTGAATCAGGGCTTCATATTCAGCCATATTGTGAGTGCATTGAAAGTCTAACTTGAGAGAAAATGGAATCATCTCTTTCTCAGGAGTGATTAATAAGATTCCGATGCCTATTTCAGCCATATTCTTGGAACCATCGAAAAACAAATTCTAGACCGGGTATCGCTGGATGTTGCATATTTGCTTATCTGGGAAATCATTTTCGGCTTTCACCTCTTCTGCCAGAGGAAAATCTGCCAATTGATCTGCAATTGCTTGGCCTTTGATCGACTGCTGTGAGACATATTCTAAGTCATACTGCATCAGTAAAACTTGCCATTTTGCGATTCGTCCGCTTAGAAAAGGTTGCTCCAAGATGTATTTGAGAGGATTGAGTTTAGACAGAATTTTGACCTCAGATGCCAGTAGGTAATGTCTTAGCTTCTGACACATCCATACCAAAGCTAGGCAGGTCTTCTCTATTTGAGAGTATCGCTTTTCATAGTCTATGAAAGTCTTACTCACATAATAAATGGCATGTTCTATCAGGCTGCCTTCCTTGTATTACGCCAAGAATCCGCCGCATGCACCTTGATTGACTGAGATGTATAATAAAAGAGGTTTTCCCAATTCTGGCGGCTTCAGGATGGGAGGATTGTGAAGATACTTCTTGATTCGATTGAACGATTACTGACACTCTGGTCCCCATTCAAACTTCACTCCTTTTCTAAGCAAATGATTGAAAGGTTCGCATCTCATCGCCAAGTTAGAAATAAATCGCCGGATTGATTGCATACGTCCTTGAAGGCTACGCAATTCTTTGAGATTTTTCGAGGGTGGCATAACGATGATCACCTTCGCTTTGGCTGGGTCAATTTCGATCCCCTTTTTGTTGACCAGAAAACCCAACAGTTTGCCTGATTCGACCCCAAAGACACACTTTTGCGGGTTAAGTTTTAACTTGTAAAGAATGAGTCGCTTAAAGACTTGATCAAGCGCTTTGAGGTGATCTTCTTCCTCTTTAGATTTCACGAGGATATCGTGAACATACGCATCCATGATTTTGCGCATCTGATCATGAAATATAACGACCATTGCTCTTTGGTATGTTGCTCCAGCATTCTTGAGCCCGAAAGGCATAACTGTATAGCAAAAAGTGCCCCAAGGCGTGGTGAAAGAAGTTTTTGATTGGTCGCGGGCAGCCAACTTAATCTGATTGTAGCCGAAATATCCATCCATAAAAGAGAACATAACATGTCCTGCTGTGCTGTCGACTAGGAGATCGATGCTGGGAAGTGGATAGTCATCCTTCGGAGTCACCTTATTGAGGTCTCTGAAGTCTATGCAGATCCTGACTTTGCCACTTTTCTTCGGGACAACGACGATATTGGCTAACCAATCCGGGTAGTCAATAGCATGGATAAATCCTGCTTTGAGCAGATCTTCAAGTCCTTCCTTGACTTGTTGTTCTATTCTAGGATCCATTTTTCTCAGCTTCTGCTTGACTGGCTTAGCCTCTGGCTTCAAGACGAGACGGTGTTCGACCACTTTTGGGTCTAAGCCCGGCATATCTTTATATGTCCATGCGAACACTTCCTCATATTGCTTGAGAGATTTAATGAGCCTTTCCTTCTCTTCTGGACTCAAACTGGTTCCGATCTGGAGAATTTTGGGATTTTCCTCTGAACCGATATTGACATCTTCAGTCGGATCTTGTACTAGAGGAGATGGTTCGTCCTGCTTCTGAACTGCGGTGAACTCTGGTACTTCTTGAAGAGACTGATCATATTCTGCACAATCTTCTGACCGCTTTGCAATCTGGCCACCTTCGGTGCTTGCTTTGACTCTGTGAATTGCTGCCGACTTCTGAAAAGCCTTGGGATTGAGAACGAGCTTCTTGATTGTCCGAGAAGTCATTCTGAAATTTTGGATAAGAAATTTGGTTAAGATAAATTCGCCCATCGTAAGACAAGCAATGGTATTGAATTATAAAATTAGGAGATAGAGACAGAAGATAGATGGCATCTGGATAGACAAAGAAATTTGGAATTTTATTGATTTTGAAGATATTGATAAAATGAGACATTTATTTGAAAAGAATAGAAAGAAATAACAAATGGTCTTCATTGTGCCCCTTTGACAAAAATAGTCTTCTTTGACGAGCTTCCTCCGGAGAATCCTAGTCCTGCTCTGTGGGGATGATGCTCCTGGATCACTGGCTCTATGCGACCATCTTCATTTTTGCCTAGTCCTTTGAAGGGTTGATAACCATGCTTCAGAAGTAACTCAAATCCCTTTCTTGCTTTCATGAATTGTGGAAACAATGAGTGATCCTTAATGGTACTGTAGTTGATCCAGCCTCCAACCTTAAAGAATTGAGGGCCTCTTCATCGGGTCATGGCTACCGTGTGCAGAGATAGTTCTGATGATGCCTGGAGTATTTCTCGATTCTCTCCGTGTCTGAACTCTTCACTTTCCTTGATGCTGGAAATATCCGCAGTGAATGACGGTCGGGGAATCATGGGCTGCGGGAGCCTTTCTTCTGGATCTTCTCCTAGTATTGTGGTAATCATTCCACCTTTTGACCATTTAACGCATTGATGCAGAGTGGAAGGCACTGCATTTGCGTTATGAATCCACATCCTTCCGAGCAGCAAGTTGTAGGTGGGTGGCACATTGGCCACATGGAAAAGGACGGAGTGCACCGAATAGTTGATGAATACTTCCAGAAATATTTTGCCCTTGGCTGTTTGACCATGGTTGTCAAACCCATAGATTGTGATGGGATCTGGGATATATTCTTCATCCTTGATCCCTAGCACTTTTGCGGTCATCTTGGGACAAATATTGAGGCTACTGCCTCCATCGACCAGCATATGTGGTACTGTCATTCCTCTGACTCGAACGACAATGTACAAGGCATTATTATGAAATGAATGAGGCTTTGGAAGGTCCTCATCTGAAAAGGTGATTGGTGCATTTGTCATGGCAGAGTTCATAATCTGTGCCATGTCTTCAGGAGTGGTACTGGGCTTAACTTTGATTTTCCTGAGTAAATCATCCAGTACTCGTTGGTGCTTGCTAGAATTCTTGGCCAAGTCAAAGATGAAAACATTAGATAGAGCGGTCAGAGGCTTCTGACTTGGACTCTCCAGCCTGGGTTTAATGATTTGCTTGAAGAAGTCGGGAGTTCCCTTTGACTTGGGGGCTGACTTTACAAGTGCTTCAGAGACTTTCATCTTGCCAAATGCTGAGATTAGGTCCATCTTCCTAGAATCAGGAGCTGCTTGTCGTAGCACTGACACCTGATGTTGAACCTAGAGATCTTGTGCAGAACATGGCTTGATGTGCTCATGCGGCAGGAATGGCTGTGCAGACACTACTGCTGTGGTGTGCGAAGGGAAGGGGTGATTGAGAATGTCCATTTTCTCTTCTTCTTCTCCTTCCACTAGAAGATTTTTTTCGATGAGATCTTGTATTATGTTTTTGAGAACAAAGCAGTTCTTAGTGTTGTGTCCCACTGTCCTGTGGAACTTGCAAAATTGATCTTTCCATTTCCCCATAGGCACAGGGGGATCGGCCAATCTTGACAACTTAACCATCTCTTTTGATAGCATATACTCGAGCACATCCTCGAGTGTTTGGTCTAAAGGAGTAAACTTTCTATCGTAACTCCATCCTTCATGTCTGGTCTTCTCACGCAGTTTCGGCCCTTGATCTTGCTGAGGAGGCTTGCTATACTGAGGGGCGAGCTTTCCTTTCTGATCTTTGTTGTTTGAGCTGCCTGCACCGTAGCAGTAATCCCTCTTCTGCCCTTTGTGCTGATTTCGGCCTTTGTTGGCAGAATAGGTGAAGTGCGCTTTTTTCTTCTACTCACCTTGAGGGTTGTTTTTGGAAAAAGTGAAGCCTTCGTAGACTCCATTCTCCACACTCAGCTCGAGCCATTCGGCTCGTTCAGTCAACTCGATGAAAGTTCGGGATGGTGCGGTGGAGATCAATCCTCTTAAAGGCTGCGAAAAGTTGTTGAGGATTAGGGACAGGGCGTGCCTTTCCGAGATAGGATCTCTCATTTTGTTGCAGGCTGACCTCCATCTGTGAATGAAGTCTCGTGCCTTTTCATTCTCATTCTGCCTTAGATTGCAGAGATGACTCAATGTAGGCAGTGCTTCTGTGTTGAACAAGAAACATTCAATGAATAGGTTTACTACTTTGTCGAACTCCTTGAGTTCGATGGGGTTGATATGCTCAGCATACCACTTAGCTGCGACTCCTTCCAAGCTGCGGGGGAAGCATAAAAACAGTGCTCGGTTGTCCCTCTTGAACCTCGAGCATTCAGCAAAGAATGTGGCAAGATGAGCTTTCGGATCACCAGAACCGTCGAACTTGATGAATTTACGGGAAAGATTCTCCAGATCATCATCCACTTTTAAGCCGTCATAGAAGTCCTCACTGGTGAAGACTTTCTTGCCCTTGTCGCGGGCCTGCAGATCCATGACAACTCGAGCCATTTCCCTGAACTGTGCTTGCAAGGCTCTTCTGAATTTCGGCTCTTTGATTTGTGGCTCCTCCTTTGGCCATGTTTCTGAAATGCCGGAGGCACCTCATATTCTTCATCTGTATCTTCAATGGAGTCTGATTCATCTGAGATTTCCTCTGGCTGGATCTGCCTTTTGGAAGCCTTCTTACCCCTGTGACCATGAAACTTCTCTCTGAAGGGATTCCTTTCTGAGCTGGTCCCGGGCTGCTCATTCATCATTTTATTCATCATTTTTCTGAACATGACATACATCTGAGGGTCTATGCCATCATCTTCTTGTTGCTGCTCTTGACTCCTTTCGGACCGGAGGGAACCCATCTCTTCTTCTGAGGCTGACGAGTACTGTGGTGCTGTTGTTCTTTTGCCTGACCTTGTTTGAACTATCAAATGTTGTAGACGCTCTCTGCAGGGCAAAGACCTGATTAGATTCTGTAGGAATTGGTTTTTGGAAGAAATATTTGCTGAAAATATGGTAGACAATTTGAAAAAGATATCCCATTACTAGGGACCGAGTCGTCGTGAGAATCACGACAATTGTGTTGTCATTCTTTTTGCAAGAGAAATAAACAACGAAAATATGCCTTGTTACCTAGGCGAGGTCGTCAAACCACAATAGAAAGAAAGAGAATTTTATTAAAATGAGAAGACACGATTTTATTGATCTGGACAAAGAGGTGGGGGACAAACAATTTGCCACCATTCATGATAGTCGGCAGACACTCTAGGACCAAGAAAGATTTTAAGAGAGACAAAGGAATCCCAGCCGTAGTGGGCAGAATGATATGCCCCGGACCATTGTGCAGAAGTGAGATCAAACTCTGCCATAGCTCCTGATAACAGTCGGGCTTCGATGTACTGCTGCCTCTAGGAGAACTGTCGAACACATCTCTCTAGTTGGTAGTAAGTGCAGAAGAAAGGTCCCAGCAACTTGAACCGCTTGCCATAAGCGTATGTATATCTGGGAGGGGATAATTGCCGATCAAAGTAGTCCCAGACAATGTCATCTTCTTGAGCGTTGTTGATCATGGATCGATACTGCGACACTAGAAGAAGTTCTTGGCCATTATATCTGAAAGAGCTTGCTTGGGCTGGAACATGTTGGAAGAACCATGATTGAAGTGCGTAGATGCATCCTTCAACTAAAATGGATTCTCCAAGTGAGAATCAAGTTAGACCTCGATACAGGAAGGCGAGCGCTGCCATGGCTATGGAAAGGCGATTGGTTTGTTGACTTCCCCATCTTCTCATAAGTTGGATTATTCTGATGTCCATGTAGTTTTGTCCATCTGGAAAAAGGGATAACCCTACAGTGCACAGAACCATTGCATTCTGAATCCTTTCTTTGGATGTCCTTGATAACGAGCTGACTTCAACGAAGGTTCCGTACTGGTTGTACAACTCGAGCAGGTTGACATACTCATTTCCGTCCAACTGGATCAGGGGCCAGGATCGGCGGCCTGTCATACGAGCTAAGGAGTCTCGGGGGTCCAAACCCTTGACATTGATCAGGAATTGATGTTCTAATGGATCTCCTGGTTGACCGGCTGGTTCTGGTAACCCCATGATTTCTGAAAATTCATCCATTAAAATGGTCATTTCTCCCCATGAGAACCAGAAGGTGCATGTCCGTGGATTCCATCGCTCCACCATTGCGTGAATTAGGTTGCCGTTGATGGTCTGCTTTCCGACTGCTGATGCCACTTCTAATCCGCACTCGCTCAAATGATCCGGGAACATTCGGAAAAAGCTTTTGAGCCAGGAATAGTACCACCGGGGAATGAAAGTTCCGGTGCTAAGGGCTCGATGTTCAGGACGACCTTGTCGCACCTCGTAGGAGATGTGACCTTCAGGAAAGATAGGATCGACTTGACTGGATGCCATCGAACTGAAAATAGAGAAAGACTCAGAATGAGACTTTAGGGAAAATATGGGAAATTTTGAAAAATATTGCAGGCAGGATAAAATGTAGTTGGAAATTCGAGATCCAGTAGAAAGGTAGAATGAAAAAAAATCGCCTGGAGTTTTGAAAGAAATGGGATATTTGAGAAAATCATCCAGGGTTTGAGAAAAAGATCTCATGGAAAATAAGGATATTTTGAAAAAGGCCTAATGAGTTGGAAAAACATTAGGAAATATAAAGAATTGAGGAAATAACACACATACAATCACATCCTGCACAAACATTTATGCACATTCAGCACTCCCTAAAAGGCTGACTCTAGATGCATCATTTTGAAAACAGTTGTAGGACCCTACTCCTAACTCTAGGTTCAGATCATCTTTGTCCAATCCAGTTATGCCGATATACTCGAACCGAAATATGAGGTACGTGGCATAGAATTTCAACTCCGGTTCTAAGGTAAAGTTTTCCAACATCCTTGAGCGCCTACCGATATACTTCGGACTGTGGCCCACGGTACGTGGTAGGGGGGTGTTAACCCAAATAGTTGGCCCAGTTGTGAGGCTCTGTCCCGAACTATGGTTCTGGAAGAGAGCCCAGCAACGTGAAGACCGGATAATGATAGGTAAGGGAGGTTTGAAAAAAATGATCACATGCAAGAAACAGGGGGCTCTAAGTCCTAGAGAGATAGATTTTGAAAACTTTGAAGAAGCATATATTGTTTACATTCAGATCCTAAATTGAGGAGAGTTGTATTTAGACCAAAGTCTATGTGAGCATGAAAATATCTCCTCAATCTGGTCCTACCAAACCATGCCTAGGCTATATGCAGTCAATGTCAGCTAGGTCAGAATCTAGGCTCCAAGGTTCACATGATATTGAAAGCAAAAAGAGCTGACATTTTGTGAACACAGTTTCAATAATTGAACTAAGTCAAGCATAATTTTAATCAGACAAGGACAGGTCCCATCACGGTCGCCAAACCTGTTGTCGTCGCGAAATTTTTCCCGTCTTCCCTTCCTTGCGGAAGAGAGAGGGAAATGCTTTCGTGATTCAAACTTGACCGGATTTTGGAAATTATTTTGAAATACTCGCCTCCGTTTTGAAAATTGCGGGAAAATCCATAGGATGGGGCTCGACCTGTCGGTACGAGGTTCGACCGTTCCTGCCGCCTTTAACAGGGGTAATCGAACCAAGGACCAAAATTGTGCTTGACTTAGTTAAATCATCAAAATTGTGTTCTATCCTAAATGCACAGAGAATTCAGGCTTGTGCTATGAGATTTTGGAAAATGCAGCTTGGCAAAACATGATGTATGCTTGGAAAACCTTTGGAGTTTGAAAGACATTTCTCAGGGAAAGTCAATTTCTCAGGAAACTCAGATGAAGAAGTTTTGAAATCTCGAGAAAGTCCATAAAGTTGCAGGAAAATCATGAATAGTTGAAAATCCTAGGAAAATAGAAATGCTTTTTGAGAAAAAGGTGAACATTTGAAAAGGGAAACACTTCTCAGGAAAATTCGGACTTTGAGAATTTTCTTAGGAAAATGATGGAAAATTTATAGGAAAACTCATTGGAGAAGAAAAGCTGAAACTTGGGAAATTGAAATCCTGGGAATCTTACCCTTGGAATGCTTAGAAATCAATTTTTGATTCTTGAGGAAGATTGGAAAACTTTTTTGAAAATCTTAAGAAAATAATATTTTCCAAGGAAACTCGAGGAAAAATTTTGATTTTGGAAATCCAACTTAGAAGTTTCTTGAGAAATCGATTCCTTTGAGAATGAAGTTTTCTTAAGAAAATCATGGGAAAACCAATGATTTCATGATGCAAATGATATGAATGTATGAATGCACTTTGAAAGATTTTCTAAGAAATTTGTTGGAAAATTGTGTATTAAGTCAAAATAAATCCTTCACATATTCTGACTGTGGCCATGAATATGTTCAGAGTTTAGTTGATTTAATGCACAATGCTTTGAAAATATTGGAAATATGATGTGCATTTTTAAGATAGCCTAAGAGTGTAGGCCCAATGTGACTAGTAGAAAGATGATGGATTTGAGTCTCGTCCATATTCCGACTAGGGTCATAAATATGGATTCCACTGAGTCCATCAACTCCCTAAGAGTTGGTGCACGTGCCATTCGTGAACATCCATAGTGCTTTTTGAAATAAAAATGCATGAATCATAGAAACAGGATATTGCATGAATTTAAACTATATGATATGCATCCTAGTCTAAGCAGGAAATTAAAAATCTTATTCCAAAATTTACATTATTACATCACTAAATAAATAAAATAAAAGGAAAATGCAGACTTCAACTCCTTCTTTTGAATGTCCCTGCCAAACTTGAAATGGGGTTAGTTCAAATATGTGGGTTTTTCCAAGATTTTCCAATAATATTGTGAAATTATTGGATTTATCCAGATATAAACCTAACCTCATATTTCCTTGCTATAAATATAATTAAAATAATATGGATGCAAGAAAATATGAAAATAAGAATTTTGACATTTCAAGATCAAGGTGAAATTGCCTAAAATACTCCTGTAAAGTGATGCCTTTGAAAGTTTTTAAGACTTTTAAATTGACTAAAATAAGGTTAGCCCAGATCAACCAATGGCTTCATAAGTTTGTAATAGGCTCTGCGATAGGGTTTATACAAACAGCAGCAGGGAAGGACACTAACTCATGTGCTGCTATAAATATAATTAAAACATACACATCCCTTAACCAAAATTCAAAAAAAAAAAATACCAGATCTTCAACCAAAGATTTATCCTGTAACGCAGCAGCCTTAGTCAAATCATGCTGTATATACATGAGAACTAACATTCACCACCCAGATACGAGAACACATGAATCTTGTAAAATATGAAGCGGAAAAGGAAAAAAACATACACATACATGAAGGCAAGAACGACATAAAAGACAAAGCACAAAAACCAAACAGATGGAGGAATGTCTAAATATGCCATTTAATGTGCTCGGGTTATCTCTCCCTGATTCTCAATTTGCATCAAACAATACCTGTTCAGCTTTAGGGGATTTCTTCTCTTTCCTTTAACCGAACCAGCAGACCCCTTTGATGGTCATAGGGATGGGTTATCCTTATTCCCAAGACCTTCATGAGCAAGGTTACCAGTCTTACTTTTGCGCACACGCATGCGGACATACTCACATCTATATGCAGTGACACAACCATATGCAGTGAAGGACACTAACTCATGTGCAGCCATATGTACATGAATCATTGACACAACCATATGCAGTGACACAGCAACCGGCTACTTTAATACATATAAATGGCGTTGGACTTTAGCCATCTATGCAAAAAAGAAAGAAAGAATCAGGTAATGAAGAATCATAAGCACAACCAAAAGGTCGTTTCAACTGTAGATACAGCATCAATCCATCACAATCCTCATCCATGTCATACCCCCTTCAAGTATATGCACCCAGTGGATGCAGCTGTTATGATCCAATCCTTATTTCAACTGAAACAAAAATTCACCAATAAAATCTACAAACAAATCTGATTAATTTGGTCAGGAAGACCATAGGGTTGCCACTTAAACTGCTAGCTAATAAACTATGGAGAGATACAAAGTTCTTCCCATAAATCAGATATAGTTTAACCACAGAGCCTTTCAGTGAAACATTGGTAGCTGCAATGTGAGGCATTCACAACGTCCATGGCTGGCAACTTCACATCTTTTGAGTGAGGATCAAATAGACATACCATCTCACAACAGTGTGTGGATGTGTGGGCGCTCTATTAGAAATCATGGATCCAATAAGACCAAAAAGCAGGACAGCAGTAGTAGTAATATGCAGACAATGGCCCTCAGCCATATAGACCAACACCACATTGTTGATTGACTCAAGAATGCCAATCATGAAGTCGAATGCCCAACTGGTGCAAAGAACCGTGGCAGAAAAAAAAATTTATTTGTTATCAGATTTTTTTTTTATGGGAGAAATCAAGAACTTTCAAACGGATGACATTAAGCTAATACTAAAAGACTAAAGCACACGAATGAAAAGAGAACTTATGGAATTTAAGAAATAACAGAGATACAGCACATTAGACAAAAGAAAGGAGAAAAAAAAAGAAAAAAAAATCTGATAACAAATAAATGACACAGGAGATATGGTGTTCTTATTAATGTAGGGCATTGGAATGAGGGGTTCGGTCCATGAAAAGGACGAACCATCTCATCCAATTAGTCTGATTATGAAAGCCCTCCAATTGTTTCTTTTGAACTTGTTTATGATGCTGAAGTTTGGACTGCTAATGGCCCTTCTCGACACTGCCATTTTCTCCAGCCGATGACAACAAGATCTGAATTAATAGACTTGAACAAAGGGATGAAATGATATAAAATTACCTTGGGGTCTTCTACGCCAATTGAATCCGTAAACGAGAATCCCAGGGACTGGTCCCTTTCTGTCTGGCCGAGGTAAGTGGGAAGAAGGCCCTTATTGCGCGTCCAACAAAAGGGGGTCAGATCTTAAAGCCTTGAGCCAGAGGAGTCGCTACTTCTTGATAGATTGTCACTGCAAACTGGGCGTTCTTATGCTGCTTCTTGTAACTCCGTTGGAGGAAACTGGCAGAAAGAACAAATGAGGGGCCGCAACTGGAAAGGGGGAAGCCGTGAAGAAAGGGGCGCTGAACAATTAGGGGAAAAATCAAAAGTCTCTCCTCCCTCTCGGGTGGCCTAAGCCCTCCCTTTTTAAAAAAAAGGTTCCGCCCTTTCAGCCCAAAGCTCGGGCTCCGTTGTGAAAGGTTTTGATAAGTTTTTAAAAAACTAACTTTTGAAAGATTTCAAAAATGTCGCCATTTGAAAAAAGGGGGGGCGGCTCCTTTTCTCCAGAAGTATATAAAAAAAAACTTAGGTAAAGTGAAGTTTTTGGTAGGGTTTTCACGGTGGCTCCATTTGGGGCTGAAAAGTAATAAAGATAAAGTAATAAAAAGATGAGTAAGAAAATGGGTTTTGTTTTGGTGATGCCACCTCAGCTGAATTTGAAAACTTTGTGAGATAAAAAATAAAAAATAAAAAATAAAATTTTGCTTTTCTTGGCAAGGAGCCTTAGTGGGGCGCCACCTACGTGGGCCCACTAATTATTTCATTAAATCAAATAAAAGAATTCCACTTCCGGATGAGCACTACTTTGAAAAATAAAAGAAATATTTGAAAATTCTAGTGTGACACCACATTGAGGCGGGTCCCACGTCACTTATTTGAAATAAGAGCCAAGTGGATTTTTTGGAATTTTCATAATAGTAGGTTAGTTTTGGAAAAACACGAAGCAAAATTTGGCTTGATTTCAAAAACTTGGAAGAAGATGGTTCTTCAGGGCAAAATTTTGAAAGAAGTAGGGAAATTCAGAGCCTTTTTGTAAAAATTTGAAATAAGGTTTTATGAATTTGAAATTGTGTCCCCCTCTTTCCAATTGGCGAAATTTTGAAATGTGAAAACCATCCAGATTGTTTTCTTGAGAAAACTTTTCGTAATCTGAGGTCCTGGGGGTAAAATGGGAAAAAATGATAATTTTGAAAACCCAGGGTTTTAAAATCTATTTTGAAAAGTTTAGAAATCAAATCTGGATTGACAATTTTGAAAATCAGGAGTTCCGGATCTCGAAATGACATGTTGTGCAGTGAAATGATATGAAATGCTCGTGCAATGCTATGCAAAGTCAGGCTCTACAAGATCACCACTCTGAATTTGACTTTGAAAATTCTGACTTCTGGTTAAGCTTGAGATTTTGAAGATTTGCAGTTTTGAAGATGTCTCTGAGTCTAAATAGAGAAGTTTTGAGACTCGAGAATGGAATTTAGGACTTTCTGCAAGGTTCAATCTTAGAAAATGACCATTTTGCCCTTTATTAGTTCCGGAGAACCGAAATGTGCCGATTGAGGGCGATGTCAAGAAGGTGAGTGAAAATTTGGGGTGTTTACAGTGTGTTTTCCTGTACCCAAAAACAACTGTTTTCTCAACAAACTGGATTAACAAGATCGCGACCAAAATAGCAATTAGCACATTATACATTGATCATGAGCTTGATTGATCATAGACGCGAAAAACCCGCGAAAAATAGGGTTAATCGAAATTGGAAATAAGGAAAGGAAAAGAAGGAAAACAGATGGGGAGAAGGATTTTACCTCCCAAGAGAGGATGTTGTGTTGGAACTCATGGAGCCAATGATTGGCTTGGTGGCGAACGTTGGAGTCGGGGTTGTGGTACAACGCGGTTAGGGCTTCGACCAACGTCTTCTTCACCTCCACGACGGCAATGGCCGGCATCCCGCGCGAACCCGAAAGGTCTCTCGTGGGAAATGGCCTCCTTTGATTGCTCTCTTCTTTTCTCTTTTCCCTTTGCTCTCGATTTTCCCCACACTTTCTGATGCTCGCGATCGTTTTAAGCACTCTTTTCCCTCTTTTATTTGCTTCCTTGTGTTCTTCAGTAAGCGAGCGTTTGTTTCATGCCCTTTCCTATGAAAAAGGCTCGCTTTCTTAGAAAACAGGGTCTTTTTCTTATAAAGGGTGAAACAACCATGTCTATGGGAAATATATAGTGGGCCCACATAATAAAAAAAAAAGTTTTCCTGTCAAAATGAGTTGAAAAGGCACTTTCCCTCCAAAGTGGCCCTTTCAAAAATAAAAAGAGGCTTGCCTTGAGAGAGCGTAACAAATGCCCGTTTGAAAGTCAAGATTAGAAAAAGTATCAATACAACCTTTTGGGTTTCTCAATTCATGGAAATAGGAAGGAGAGGGAAAGAAAAGCAAAAGGGGAAAGATTTATAAAAGGAAACATTTAAAAAATGAGTTTCACTTTGAAATCCACATATATAGGCCATACCCTTTATGAATCAGTCGAATAAGGACCTATCATCTTGAAAATGTAATTTCTTTTTGGTTTCTTGTAAATACTCGTTCATCCTCATGAAAAGGAAAAGGTAAATAGTTTGAATTCTTGAAGATGGAGGTTACTATTATAATTAGACTTGTGATTTAACATTTCTTATATTTTCAATGTTTTTCTTATAAATATTTAAATTTAATTATACCAATATTTTCCCAAGTTTTTGCCCAAGAGAACAATCAATTTTAATTTATCTGGAAAATTTCCTTTGCAGAGAAAATCATGATAATGGGATTTGTGACTATGGTATCAGTCCATTATACTTCTGTTTGTTTGGGTATGAACCAGTTCAGATTGCTATGGCTGGTTGTCTAAATCCGTTCAGGTGCAGAGGGATTTAGTATTCATTAGGTTTGGTTCAGAACCACATCATAAGATCCAATCAGTCATGTTTGGGTGCATCTCATGTGATTTGCAGTCGTGGTTCCAAATCACATATTCCACCTTGTGGTTTGGAACAATGTTATCAGTATCGGTGGCGTATCAGCTGATACACATTATACCGGCAGAAATCAATAGACTGCAAGCGTGAATCAGCAATTTTTAATAAATGTAAAAATTACCAAAAACTAATATTATTTTAATGGTTTTAACACATGTCAATTTATGATTGACACATAATATTTTTTATTTATTTTTGGGCTGATACAAAACAATTCACTTGAGTACAGGTATCGGCCGATACAGTTGAATTGGTGGCCAAACAATTCAGGGCTGATACTGACGACATTGGTTTGGAATCACATGAGGTTCACTCCAAAATGTGATTTGAAATCACATTCCATTTATCATTTTCATTTTATAATGCTTGGTTGGTTGTGAAAATGAAATTCATTCTATCATTTGCATGAGATTCTGATTTGCACTAGAGGTTACCAAACATGCACTCAAGAGCTGACTTCATTATTCATGTAAGAGAGCGTTTTAACCTGATACTACATATGACTCCATTAGAAGTGGGTCAACTTGGGTCTGACCAATTTGCTTCCATGGTTCAGTTTCAGATTAACTGACCCACTTAGCCCTTAACAATGAATCAATTTTCTTTGCTTTGGCAATGACTATGGGTACCTTTGGATGCATTTTAAAAAGTGAAAATACTGTTTAAAAGAGATTTACTTTCAAAATCTCATGAGATTTAAAATCTTACAAGACCTCACTAGAAAGTGCACACAAATGAGATTTTAATTTTCACTTTTGGGTTGTGGAAGCTTGTTTTAGGATTTTGTGCTAAAAAGTTTTATATTTAGTTGTTTTGTGGGTATTGTTCAAATGAGATTCACTTTAGGAAGTAAATCTCATATGATTGAACCAAAACACATCTTTTTCTATTTCATGAAAAGAAACTAAATGCCTTGTGAATGCCACCAAGTTGAAATAGTCACTAATTAGAAACCCACTTGTGCACACGTTGTCATCAGAGTTTTAAACTGGGTGTGCTTCCTGGCGGGCAATAGAAAATTGGGATTTTTACACCAATGAGCTCATGAAAAAATGAAGCTTTTGTCCCAGTTAGCCAAAAAGAAAGGTTCCATTTAAAAAAAGATTAATGAATTGAAAGTATGAAAAGGTGATTGACCCTCGACTCAAACTAAAACACAAAACAAGATTTTCAATTCAACATTGAGTAGAGCGAGCTTGGTTCTGGTCTGTTTGAAAAAAAAAGAAACCCTGCCTTCCAAAAAGTTGCCAAAGTATGATTAACCTTTGAATTTGAAATCATGAATTATATACCTCGGCCATGTGAGCTCTGGCTCAACTTAGAGACAATTTATCTAAACAAGCCAAATCGAAGCTTGAGCCAAAGCATATTATGAGCGGTGAAGCTTGCTTTAAAATCTCACGGGGCATTTGATTACCTCGATTGGATTTCATATCCAATACCATGATTTGGCCCGGGGCCCGTGGTAGATCAGAGGCTTAAGCAAACGGAGGATATTGGAGGACCAAAGGTTCTCAAAAGACCCCCGACTCGATACAAAAGAAAGAAAGAAGTGGAATTATTCTGATTGTTCATAATACAAGCTGGAGAAAACAACACAGGATTATTTGCAGGAGTTTAAAATATACATATTCTTCCCCGACATTCAAAGAGAAGGAGTGAAGAAGAAGATATCATCCAACCTGTCATTGGTTGGAGAATTTCCTCCATAAACCAGCATCCCTTCTCCAGCAGCAGTCCTCCCACCTGAAAATGCACACCATCCGCGTGGACCCGGGTGTTCGCTGGATCCTTTGTCATTAAACTTGATCCACACCAATGCCTCTGTGTCAAGAGCATAAGCCTCATCTGAGAACTGCCCAGCACCAAGATGACCCTGATCACTAGGATCTATCTCACCCCCATAAACTACCACATACTTTCCAATACCAACAGCAGCAAACACACTGCGAGAGCTTGGCTTGTCGCCCGCTGTCTCAACCTGCTTCCACTCTCCAGTTGCAGGGTCGAAGCAGTGGACATCGTCAAGCTCTTCGCCGGAAAAACCATACACAACCCACACTTTTCCACCACATACCGCTAGCCCAGGTCCTCCCCTTGGTTTACAGGCATCCCCTGGTGCTGGATAACAGATCCACTGACCAGCATTAGTATCATAAGACCATAAGTCATTCAACCTGCCTTTCATGCCACAACCTCCAAAGACATACACTTGCTGCTCATCAGCAGCCATAGAATGATAGCTTCTGTTGGCAGGGCCAGTTTGGCCTGATGATAGAAGCTTCCATTGGTTGGTCACTGTATCAAATGAGTAGAGCTCATTGAGCTCAGAGTGATCAGCATCTCTGCCACCAAACACATAGATGGTGTGCCCAACCGTGGCCATCATCACACCAACCCTTGGTGGGGGTATGTCCCTAGTAGCTGGTGCAATGGACCATGCTGATTCATCGAGGTCGAAGACGTACATCTTGTTGTCAATCGGCACACGCGGATTGAACTCACCTCCAAACACATAGGCCTTCCTTCCTACAATTGTTACTGCATGGGAGCTCCTGGCTCCAGGTCCATCACCCTTTTGCTCCATCTATGACAGAGAGAAAGAAAACAAAGTAACTTTGTTGTGTTATCTGTGTGCATCTATGAGTGTTGTGCTGTGGAACTATAGCTGATGAGTGATGACCATTTAATGCAGCTAACTGTGCATTGTTGGATTGAGCTACATGGGACTAATGGACACCACACATTTGGAGTGTATAACAAACATTGCCTTTTCCACTTCACTAGGTATTTTTTATTTTCTAACTCCAACATGAAAAAGTATTTCAGGATAAACAAAAAGGGTAAGATATCAGAATCATAACAGAGTTTACATTTTTCAAGAAATTCAATTATCTTCATATTTGTTTTTTATTTTTCAAGTTCACCTTCTCCCCTTTTTTTTGGAAATCCAATATTATTTGCCAGACCAACATCTGCAAGGAGGTTTGAACCGTGGAAGATCAAGAGAATGATCTATGACCATGACTAGAGCAGAGTCCAAGATAGTGAAAGTAAGGCAACCTATTGACTTGGTTCAATGTGTCAGATCAGCTGGATAACAAAGTGCCTTATCTGGTTTCCTTTTTGTTTCAATTTTCACTATCTTCCCTCTGAATCATGACTCTGAACCCCACCATAACAGGGCTAAAGTTGCAAGTTTCTAGTAGCCACCAAACTCCAAGCTATATAGGTGAACTGTGCGTTTCATGATGGACTAGATTAGGTACTTGAAAAAATTTGTTACAAGCAGCATATCATTAACAGGAAAACTATACAAATTGATTCATAAGGGTCCAAAATTTGGAAAACTCTTCCAAACAAAACTATGATTCATAAGAGTCCAAAATTGGAGAACTTTTCCAGACAAAACCATGTAAATAGTCAGGTACTTTACATTGCTGTGAGGGATACCTCAAATGGATGAATACAATAAAAAGTGTTGGAGTAGACAACAAACTTTATTCATTTTTCCTAATTTGGTTGCACTCTAGCTGTGTGAGATTTCAAACAGAGAGACACATGGGGCTGGGGAGCCTGATGATCTTCGTACTCAGTCAGGTCGCTGCTGGCCGTGGGCTCAAACCATACCTGAGCCTCAAAAGTCCACCTTTTTTCTTATTAAGCTTGGGCAAGTTATAGTTCCCAGGGGCAATGTAGTTAGTATCGAACTGCATACGTATTGTATCGGCAGAAAATCGAAATGATACTAACCTGAATCGGCAATTTTTTAATAAATGTAAAAAATGTTTAAAATTAAATTTTTAGTATTATTTGAATGGTTTTAACACGTGACATTCTGATTGACACAAAATATTTTTAAATTAATTTTTAGTATTATTTTTAAATAGTTTTAATGGTTTTAATGCTCTTTGCAAAAGGGTCTTGACGTCAATAGTATGTTCAATTCATCCCACATCCTTTTCAAAATACAACAAGGTGAAAAGACATTCATCCCACTGAATGTCTTTTCACCTTGTTGTATTGCTGCAATTTCAAGCTTAAGTTCAAATATGAGTACTGTATAAATCTGTTATAGAAACCCACAACTCCTTTGCAGATTCAGTGAAGGTAAATTTTTCAGAAATTTGAGGTTTCATGGAATTGAGAATCCAAGATCGAACAAGTTGATCACTAGAAATCCAATCTTCACAACCAAAATCAGCAGCAGGATAAGCTTTCGTTCCATTGATGAAACCCAACTTTTTCTTACCACCAAGACACAGTGTCACTGCTCTCGACCAAGGTACTTAGTTAACACCATTCAAGAGGACAGATGAAAGCTTCCAACTAGGATTATTGTCCGATTCACCCATCGGTAAAGAGAGCAAACACGAACAAAAACAAAAAATGATGAGACAAGGGCAAAAACACCCAGATCTGCTGACTTTGAAGTCGCTTTTGACCCCTCAAATAAGGTAAAAAATAGCCAACAAATATAGTGATCTAGGTGCGGACGATACACATCCAATGCCACCGACCTTGCTCAATTATGAGTTACGGTTAGGGAGATAATGAATTTGTCGTGAGAGTGCGCAGAAACAAAACAGAAAACAGAGAAAACGAAGACGGCACCTTGTCTTCTTTTACAATGACAAATTAGATCAAATTAACCTGGCTTTGATACCATCTAGGAAGAAAGAAAAAACTCATGACAAGACAAAAGATTTAAGTGATTCGGTTATAGCCTACAACACGGGAGAAGAGGTAGGGAGATGTTATTCATTGTCTCAGTGGAGATCACAGCAACAATACATATAGTTATAATGAAGATAGGATGCCAATAACGAAGCAACCTATTTTAGCAACTTCCAATTAAGAAAGTCTCGAAGTAGCAATTACTAAAACTGTGGTCGATCAAATCAACCCACAAATAGAAACAAATTCTCCATAAATCTCTCTTATCCACCAACAGATCTACATCATGCTTGTTTTTATAAGAACCTGCCTATTTAGAGTTTTTTAAGGCTTTAAAATCAATGACTCATAATCTTAGTACATATTCAAGCATTCAAAAATCACATTTTTAATTGAAAATAGGCAATCCAATGGTTGATTTCTAACAAATTCACCATGCTAAGCACATCCACATGGTTGGATTTGCAAACAAAGTGCTGAAAATGCCTATATTTCTAGTTCTCATATTTCAGTGACTGTAAATCATATCAATAAAGGCTGACTTGATCATAAAAAAGGACGAAAATGTGAACAACTTGGAAGTTCCTATTAGAGGGTACGGTAAAGTCGGTGGCAACCAAGGGGGCAAAAGTGGGGCCCATCTAAAATTTGAAATGACCAGAAAAACCATTGACTTCTGAAAAGCTTCCCATCACTGAATCAGACCTGTTGGCACCACTTCTTGAAGAAGGGAGAGGGGGGATATGGTTGTGGGGGTAAAGGGGACACCAATCATCTCACTCCCTTGGTCAAGAATGAACCTCCCCTCCTTTTAAGAAAGAAACTGTTCATAGTTCACCTCCCTTCCTTTTGGGGGACCTTGTTCATAGTTCACATACCACTAACATGCCATAAAAGAGAAGCAAGAGAGGAAAGGGAAGTGCCTAAAAGGATCTGCCATCAACTCTATTGTCAGAGAATGAATATGACGGCAATTTTTTTTCCTCTCAAAAATAAAAAAATATGATTGCAATAATTACAAGAAGATGATGAAAACTAACCTTCACCCATATCCCTTGAAAATTGGCCATCGCCGTTGGTAGGGAAGAGTTGGCCGGAAAACCTGCCATGGAAAATTCCCGGTGAGTACGGCACCCAAAAGAGCTGATGGGCCTCCTTCACGTGGCAGTTGGCACAGAAACAAAAACGGTGTCTTTGGGTGTGGATGGAATTGTCATATATATATAGACAACGTAGAGTTAATAACGAACGTTCTGGTAAACTCCTCATAGATTCTCTTGTATTTACAGCAATCCCCCAAGTGCTTGTAAAATACATCGAGTTTGCTGTCATTTTAGGTGGTGTTTGCCTTGACCCACTTTTCCAGAAAAGTAGGATAATATGGGGAAATTGTGCTGTTGGGGCTGGTAAACGAGCCCGGTTTGCTTGTTCGGGCTTGGTTCGTTAACGATAAACTTCTGCTCAGGCCTAGCCCGAGCTCGTTACGAGCTTTACGAGCCGATCACTAGCTGACTCGTTATATAAAAGAAATGTTTTTTAAGAATTTTTTTTAGAAAGCTTGATAATATATATATATATATATATATATATATATATATATATATATATATATATATATATATATATATATATATATATATATATATATGAGCAATGGTAATGTACCCGACCCCGTATCTGATGGACTTTTTGAAAAAAAATCCGACGTTATGTATGTGTTCTAAGTGTTTGTTTTTATAGTAATAGACTCTTGGATCATGCATTTTTGATGAAAAAAAATGGCTTTTGGAGCCTCGAAAGTCTTAAAAAATTGTAGACCATTGATTTTAGAACCTTATAAAAACCTATCTACGCATAGAAATCAAATGATTCAAGATCCGATTTCTATGAAAACAAGCATCGTAGAACACATCTCTAAGGTTAAAATTTCAAAAAAATGTCAAATGTTTTGAAAAAAACCCATCTAGTATGTGTCGGGTATCTTCCTATTTTCTTATATATATATATATATATATATATATGTGTGTGTGTGTGTGTGTGTGTAATAACGTATATAATATATATGCATATTGTGTAATATATGTATATAATATATAAAATAGGCCCATACAAGCTGAGCTGAGCTTGCCATGTTAGTGCTTGGCTTATTTACCTAAATGAGCTGGCTTGGCCCGCCAAGCTCAATTTTCGAGTAGAGCCCAGCCAAAAGGTGAGCTGGACGACTCATTTCCCAGCCCTAGCTATGGAATATAATGCAATTTCTTATGATATATGCATTTTTTGGGTATTATCTCATTAATTTATTTTGTATAAATTTCCATTTTCCAACATAACCTATTCACCGGGTGGGGAAACAAATTGCTGTAAGAGATGGTTATTCTGAATTGAATCCCCAGGTCAGTAGAGGTTTGGAGGTGTATAACTATAATTTGCTTTTGAATTATCATGCTAAGATAAATCTCATTCCGTACATGTTATGAAAACTAAAAACAATCAGGAGGCAAACCATAAGAAAAAGAGGAGCAAACAAGAGAAGATATAAGATTTACATGGTTCGGCACTCATGCCTACGGTCAAGCGAAAAAGAAGAAAAAATCTATTAAGATATGCAAAAATACAGAAGTGAGATACAAAGCTCTCAAAACCCTAATCATCAACATATACAAAACTCTCAAAACCCTAATCATCAACATATACAAAACTCTCATGCCCAACTCTCAAAAGAGGCGAATATATACGACAACGGACATAAAATACCAGCAAGAAAAAAAAAACAAAAAATTACAAAACTAAGCATGCCCATACTGTAGGGACTCTGCCCCCACACCACTTGAGAGGTTTGTTGCGGGATTTGATCTCATGGCTAACAGCCATATCCCTTCGCTAGCACCACAAACCTCATTGAAAATTCTCATTCTACGGTCACTAAAATATTTTTGGATCGAATTATGGATTGGAGTGTGTCTAAAATTCATAAAAAGATGCTCATGATTTGTTTCTTCAAAAATATTTTTAACTTTAAATTTAAGAATATTTATGCATGACATTTTTTATGAATGACTAAGCACAAATATTTTAATTTAAGAAGTTTTCATAGGTTTTTATGTTGTTAACTAAAAAAAGTTAACGGAAAAAAGATAAAAAAGAGGTCAGTTCATCAAAAATCTGCTTTTGAAAGGTGTTATTTTGTTGCGCGTTAGGATACATGATGTTGCATGTTGGACTTAGCTTTCCAATCCAGCGATTATGAGCCCCAAAGTTGTTGGCACAGTGAGATGGGACCTAGGCCACTAGCAGGTGGTACAGGTGCAAATCTCATAAGCGTCACTCCTTGCGTAAGCCGAAGCGTGGTGACTTTTTTGGGCGCAAAAAGTAAGCCCACGGAGTTTTACACTACCAGGACAATGATCATAAGTACGACAGGCAACCAGCGCGGCTAGGTCTCTGATCGTGGGGTTGGTTTATCTGTGTAAATATAAAAAAAATCCAATAATTATCCACTTGAGTCACACCCTATGTATATGAACCACTTGAGTTTTGGTTCATATCGCGGACCCCAATTGTTTTGGGATGAAGGCGTAGAAGAAGAAGAAGAAAAAAAAATCTACTTCCTATGACACTGCAAAATTTTGACTTCATATGTGAGGGTTACTTGTAGAGATTATAACAAACACTTAATTTGTATTCATAGTCATAACTCTCATTCTCAAGATTTTCTCGGCAAGGGAAAATATCCAGATAAATTGAAAATGTTTATTTAATACATCTCGACGATATGTTTACGATTCAAAAGCATAAGAATAATAATAAAGACCTAAAATATTTAAAAATAAATACAATAAAAAGGGACTACAAAAATCAGCATAATATATCACTATATTGGACATGGGCAAGATTTCTCACTATATAACCAGGATTTCCACGGACTGTTAATATCTGACAATAATATCGTGCAATCTCGACGATATATATATATTTTTTGAAAAAGCAAGCTTGGGTTAGTAGGACCCCTACCAGTTATGCTACCATACCAGGGATTCGAACTTATGATATTGTCATTATATGGATGCTTGTCCTGAAAAAATAAGATAACTTTAGATATTGCAAATGGGTCACTATCTCATCCCCATTTATCCCAGTTTTTAACTGAATAAGTGGAAGCATCCAAACGTCCACTTATGGAAAGAAGGGTGATCTAGTAATTTTGTTCAACAGCGGGGTCGTTGTTGTGTTGGGCCCTTCATAAATATATTTAACAAAAAATGTGTTTGTGCTGGTGAAGGCCAAACCGGGGTTGGGCTGACATGAGAAAAATATCCGTTGATGATTGTAGGTGAAAAGACTGAAGCAACCCTATAGCAATTGCCAGTAATTAGGATTTGCTTGGTATTTCTTGTTTACAACTGTTAGGGCCAGCCAACAAGGGCTCCTCACAGTAATGGGTCACTATCTCATATTTTAAAAAAATGCACATAGAAAAGAGTGGAGGAGTCTTTGAAGGGTTAACTAGTAAATTAACTTTCTTGACTCATCTTGGGTTAGTGAGAACCTAGATTAAATGAATGGATGTTTGTTCTTGATTAACGGTGCAAAATTTAAGTGCCTTTTTAAAAAAATTAAAACTTAATGTCTTTTTTTGTTTAATGCCCAAACTTTTGGTGCATTTTGAAAATTTTCTTATTTTTTTTAAAAACACGTTCATAAAGACATTCCTAGCCTCTTCCAAGACAAGTTGATTATATTTTACATATGGCCATGAATCAATGACTATTTCTGAAAATAAAAAATGAACTTGAACTATCGGTTTCGTGAGATGCATGGGTCAGGACCCAAATCCAACCCTGATCTGCTGCTACAAGGCCTCGTCCCACGTTAGGGGTGTCAACAGGTTGGGTTTGACCCAGATCCCACCCGTACCAAACCCTATAGGGTCTAGGTTTGGTGAAAAATAAGAAGGCCCCACTAGAATCCAGGTCAGTCCCAAAGGGGGTTAATATATGAATCCAGGCATGGCTTCTGAAATTTCATACCACACTGGCATGACCCGAGTTTCAATTAAGATCCATAAATTTTCAATATAAAAATGATAAAAAATATTATTTTATTGGGTATGGTCCGGGTTCATGTAATCTTTATAGGGTCAGGCTATGATTTTTCTTATAGTGGGTCCGATTAGACCTGGGTCTGGACCTAGTACCATCATCTCAAGTCAGGCTTGAGTCTGGTTTCACATGGGTCTGAACCAAACTCGATTAGTTGACACCCTTAACCCATGTCCGAAACAAAACATTTGATTTTTTATTTTATTTGACATGAGCTTATTTGGTTTCCCTCTCTCTCTCTCTTTTAACAAGTGTGAAATCATATCTTTTATAATGTCTGTTGACTAGGAAAATCAATGTAGTATAGGAGTTTGTTGATTATGTTCTTTAAAAAAGGATTGGTTATTATGGCCCATACAAACCCTTGAAGACCAAAGGCAATGAAATTTACATGAGCATAATAAAATAAGAAAAGGTCAGGCAAGAAAAAGAATGATGGTGGATGGTTGTGATCATGCAAAAATTTTTCTTTTCCTTTTTTCTCCCTTTTACTTTTCCTTTCTGCCATTTTTTTTTTTTTAAGGAAAAAAAGAAAAGAAAGAAGAGAGAAGAGAAAAGAAGAAAGAAAAGAAACTCTTTTGCAAGGTCACACTTGACCTTTATTTCAAAAGGATTTTGAAAATTTACTCGCCTTCATTTTTAAAAATTTGTGGAAAAAATGAAGAGATGTGATTCGCTCGTTGGTACGAGGTTCAACTGTTCCTAGCGCCTTTACCAAGGGTAATTGAACCAATGATCGAATTTATGCCTTTTGCTTTGCCTAAATTTGTCTAAGTGCTTATTCTGAAATCCTAAAAATGCACAAAGAATCATGCTTGTGCAATGAAAATGCAAAGATGCATGCTTTTGAGGAAGTATTTCAGAAATTTTAAGATTTTTTTTCAAGTGATTTTGAAATAAGTTTTGGAATTAGGACTGAATTAGAAAAAAATCGATTTTGAGACTCAGAGTCAATTTCAAAATTTGATTTTGAATTTTCAAAGTGAATTGAATTTGAGAATAAAACTCAGAATTTATATAGAACTTGGAGGTTTTGGAGTTTGAAATGAAAATGAAGAATAAAACCTGAATTCAAACTTGAAATTTGAAATCAGAAGGGAATTTCAAAGTTGAATTGAACTTTAAAATTGAAATATTGAATTGATTTTGAAATTGAATTTTGAACTTGGAAATTGAAATTGAAATTGAAATTGAAATTGAAATTGAAATTGAAATTGAAATTGAAATTGAAATTGAAATTGAAATTGAAATTGAAATTGAAATTGAAATTGAAATTGGATTGAGAATAGGATTTTGAATTTGAAATCAGGAAGGAATTTGAAAGTTGAAATTTTGAAATAAGATAGAATTGAGAATAAAAGTTAAGAAAAAATAAATTTGAAAAAGTTATCTCAAAAATCACATGGAATTTGGAAAATAATTTGAAAAATGATTTGAAATGCAATTCTATCCTAAATGATGAATGCTTTGAAAGAATTTGAAGATTGGAATTTAAAAGCATATTTCATTCTCTAATAGAATTGAAATAAGATTAGAATTATAATACATTCATGACTATGGTCACAAATATATTATAATACAATCTATATTTAAACTCTAATAAAGAATAAAATAAATTTTTGGTGCCTTTATAGGATTTGAAATGAAATTAACCTTCAATATATCCTGACTGTGGCCATGAATATATTTTAAGTTAATCCACATATCAAATTCTGATAAAGGAAGAAAATTTTAAAGAAATATGATGATTTTCAAAAAAGACCTAAGTGAAGGTCCAATGTTATTCCATAAAAGATAAAAACCCTAAGTATTGTTTACATTTTGACTATGACCATAAATGTGAATCATTTACTTAGAACTATTTACCTCTTATTAGAAATGTACACTTGTCATTCGTGTTTCACCATTTATGAATTTTTCAAATAAAAGTAAAAATAAGATGAAATAGGTAATTTATGAGATTTACATGCTCGTACATTCTATTCTATTACTGAGAATATAAAATTTTCATTAATATATAATTATTACAACTTTGAATTGAAATTAAAATTAAAATCCCTAATTTAGGAAGGAAAGTAGCATTTTCACATATTTTCTCCAAAAACAGAGTTAGCATGAAGCAAAATGTGAAATATGGAAGAAAAATGAAAAATATTATGTTTGAAGAAGATGCATATGTTTGTTGATAAAATGAGTGCAACAGCTAGTAAAGGTGTTGTGCTATGTTGAAAGCAATAGATGCAGTACGTAAATGGGAATGTGGGTAAGTAACAAGTTGCTGTTGTGGGTGTTGTATATGTGTTGTTGCAAATGTGAAAGAATGTTGCAGGTGGAGATGGTAGAGCATATGCAGTGTAACTGGATATGTTGGACTGGATATGATGGGCTGATGTGAAGGTGGGTAAATGGTTGTTGTGCGAATGCTGTGGCATGTGCAGCAAGAAGCACACAGGTTGCAACTGCGTGTTGCAATAGTGAATGCAAGAGGGTGGAAATACAGGTGCTGTGGGTGTTGCCGCTGTGGCTGGTAAGTGGTAAATATGATGATAACGAGTGAAGTGCCTAGATGCAGTGGATATGATGGTAGTGCAGCAGGAAGCAGGGTAATGTGAGTGGCAAGTACAGTGAAGGAGACAGTGAAATTATGCTGGGTTGGGTGCAAAAAAATCACAGTAGGGAAGAGGTGTTGTGGTGGCAGTTGTTGGTGGTATGGCAAGTGATAAGGGCTGTATGCTAGTGTTGTTAGTGATATGCAAGTGGGATGCAAGGGAACACAATAAAACACAGGGAAAAGGGTATGCAGTGAAATGCTGCTGTAATTGCAGCAGGTAGCAATGTCCACCTCTTGTTCTCTTCAGTGTGCATCCATGACCTCATTGTCAGCTCAAGGATGAACATCTCATAAACTTTTACAAATACAATGGGAGCCTCAGCTGACATCATCCTCACATCCTCATCAGCCTTCATAATCTTTTTTATTCTTGCCAAGGGTAAACTGTGAATCTTGGAATCTGTGGTCTGTTCAATATCTTGGAGCTGGTTAGCTCAGAACAGCTGAAGCTGTTGAGCTTGCTGTCGTTGGTGCCAGAGGTAATAAGCAGCAGAGAAATAGAGTGTAAGATACTGTATAATGCATACACATGTGCATGTGAAGGTGCTGTTGGTGAGGCTGGGAGCATGAAAGTGTAAGTGATGCTGCCAGAGGTGCAGCTGGGGAGCATGGAAAGTGCTATGTGCTGGATGGTGTGGCTAACAGGTAGGGGTTGTAGGTGTTACAGCAGTGCTGGGTACTGCTATAAATGGAGAATGGTTACAGCAGTGCTCGGCACTGCTGTAAAGGTAAGGAGGTTACAATGCCCTGTGTTCTGAAATGTAGGAAGTGAGGTTGAGATGATATGGGGGCAGGTGATTGATGAGTGCACAGATTGGGAGCTGGGCGATAAGGTGCTACATGGAATAAAAGTGGGTAGCAAGGGGTTGCTACTGTGTATGAATGAGCACACGTTCAATGAGAAGAAAACATAAACTAATCTGTTTCTCTAAATGACTAGATGGTGCAGCCCTATAACATGACTCCATCTGATGGAGCCAGAACAAAATGAACCTCAGCAACACAACAACATTATCACTTGAAGCCGTTGACATCTTGGCCTTGAGCAGATCTAGAATTTCAGCATGGCCCAGTAGGCTTGAGTCACCAAAGCGTATAATTGCAGGTGATAACATACACAAAGGCACATGTTGCAAAAGAAACTGAATGCAAAATTAGTTGATTCATCGGAAATGCCAGAAATCAATACACTATCATCAGAGGTACTCATCAAGGTAGTACCCAACAAAACTTCATTACCTTTTCTGCCATCATCATTGGACATTGGCGCAATCATTTTCAGACTGGAAGAAAAAAAATATCCGGACGCATCTTAGAAACTTGGGCCAGAAGATCATGTTCAATGGAAAACATAGACAACAAAAGTTGAAATCCATCTCTAAAAACAAAAAAAACCTTTGAAAGATAACGATGAGAAAAGGAAAGTTATCCACTAAATCTTCTGGTCTAGCACAAACTAAAGAGGAACATGAAGCTGCAGCGATCTTCATCAAACCCCCTTCATGACATTCTCTTGCCATTTCCAATGCTTCACAAACTGCTTTTGAGAGGGACCCAATAATTGAATCCAGTTTGATTACTGGATGCCTCGTCGGTACACAGGAGAATGGCAAGACACAAATAAAAGGTAACGATGGCATGAAAATTAATCAAAGGAAAACGAAAATCAATATACAAAAAAGAAGGAAAAGTGGAATCCACATAACATGAAAGATCACGGCTGCCATTTGCAAATCACAAAGAGAAAGAGGGGGGGGGGGGGTACGACGTATGCTCAAAAAATAGATGAAACATTGCGAAATCAAACAATGCTTATGCTGAATTGATGGATTAATGCGATGGAAATAATATACAGATGCAATGGTTGTCTGAAAATAAAAGAAGGGTGCATCGTGGGTGGTGTTTTAACAACACTCGGGCGGTCGATGAGATCCCAAAATGTATCAAACTTAAAATTAAAAAGGACATATACAGAGCTATAACAACATACTAGGAACAAAATATTAAAAGAAAAGGGAGGAGATACTAAACAGTGAACAACAAAGAATGAAATATAAACATGCCATGAACGGACGATGATAAATGTTGTCAGATGCAGAAGGATGAAATGCATGAAGGGACGATGAGAGAGGTGTAGCCATCGAAAGGGCTATGATTCTATCGCACAATGCACATCAATACTATTATATATAGATTGAGGGCAATTTTAACAGAGTGTGCCTCAATCGATTCGTGTAAATGAAAATGGAATACATGATGAAGAGCTACAGTCATGCGATGTAACAAGAATCAAAATGGAACAAAAGAAATGATGATGATGCAATGGTAAGCATTTTAGAAAACTATGAAATAGCCACAAACAGTCAGCAATATAATGGAGTCAAATGAATTTTGATGCTAAGAAATGAAATACGATGCAGAAAGCAGGTTGAATCAAAACAGGAAATAACATACATAGGTGAAATGGTAACAAGGAATGACATATTGAAATGTAAAACACAAAAATGAAAGGTACAGAGAATGATATGATGAACGATAAAAGGAGTATTGAACTTGAAATAACATAAACTGATATTTACATTTACATAAACTGAAGAAATTCAACAAAAATGAATTGTAAAACAGAAAATGGAGGTTGGAATCGATCATTCCATTGATGTTGCATATAGGTAGAGCGACATTGCTATAAACAATTCGCTGCTACCAGTGATGCTTTAATGGGGAGATTAAATAGGAAAACTAAAAAAAAGGGAGAAAATTGAAAGTAACAGAGAAAGAAGGGGTGCTTACCAGGGGTTAATTAAGTTGGGATCTCCTTTGTGTGCCCTGCAGGCCTGATCGAACTTTTTAAACAAAAAGAAAGAGAGAAGAAGTAGCAAAAAGGAAAAAGGCAGGAAGAAGGCATCAGATGGGGATCGAATGGAGGCTAATGGTTGTCGAGTTGTGGATGGAGGATAGTGGATGGCTGAAGGCTCCTGGATGATCTCCACCTCCCCCGGCCCTTCTTACCACAGAATTCCATTGGGGCTTCTTTCAAATCGGGTCCATTGAGTTTTATAAAATTTCAAAACGGTGGTTATTTTATAAAAGCTTTTCTTGAAAATAGTTTTAACTACGAAAATGTTTTCAAAAGTGGGTTAAACCACTTCTCTTTTTCAAATTTTTTTCTTTCTTTTTTTTCTATTTTTTTGTTCTTTTCTTTGTGTCTTGAAAGAAATTTTCTAATACTATGAGGGAAAAATAGGGATTGTTTTTGCCACATTTTTGTAGAATATTTATTTTAAAAACTTAAAGTTTTTCATAAAAGAAGGTTTTTCTTGAAAATGTAGGGTTAAAACTTCAGAAAGTTTCAGAAAACAGATCTGGATTCAAAGTTTTGAGAAAATACTCGAGTTTTGGATCTCGAATTGAGGAATAAAGAACAATGGATCTAAATGGGTACCAGATGAACTGTTTGAGCCATTCAGAAAACTATTTTTGTATTTTTATATATTTGAATTGAAAATTGGATAATGGGACTCAGGATTGGATTTTGATATCAGATCCGGATCCAAAATTGGGTCAGATATGAAAAATAGATTTGGATTTCGGATCTTTAACCAGTGAATCCGAGAAATTACTGAAATTTGATCAAAAATTGACCCAATTATTCAGAAGATGGGGTCAGGGGCAAAAAGGAAATTTTTGAATTTTTTGAAAAATTTGGGGTGTTCACAATGGTGGAATAAATGTATGAGGAAATGACGATGAGTGGTTGTGCTTAAGTTGGTATTTGATAGAACGGAGAAAACTGAGATGATGGTGGTAGCTGTGAGAGAAAGCGAGAGTAAAACTGCCCATAAAACATAAAATTAGTAATAAAATTGGATGGTCAAAGTCTTTGTAGCTTTTTAATTAACCAAAAAAAAGTTTTAGGTGCATTTTTTTTTAGAAATTTAAAAACGATAGGTGCTTTTTGACTAAAAAATCAGGTGCTAGTTTGAAATTTTGCTCATGTTTTTTGGATAATCCAAGAGAAGAAACCCCATCACCGACCACACATTGGCTGGTTTCTGGTTGGCAAAACCCTTGAGGTCCCCTGCCCTCTGGCGAGTTCACTCTGCTTTGATCTTACGGCAAAAGATACCACTCATGGGTTTTGAACTTGTGATGTCCTGTCAACTTGGTAACATTCACAAGTCACCCCTACCCATAACTTAGGAATTGATGAGAGGTAAAACCTGCAAAGCACAAATTTCTGAATGATTAAATAAATAACACAGCACCATTTATGGGGCTTTTACAACCTTATCTGAAAATGCTCTTCAGTTCACCAAAATAGGGAATTACAAGTCAGTGGAAAATAAGATTTCCTTTTCTTCCAATCCAATCACAATTAGACAAGAAAAAGTAGCTTCAAATTGGGAGTCCCCTTCCTTGCTTCCTATACCACTACCTGTTGGTCTCTCTCTCTCTCTCTCTCTCTTTTGTTATCATCTTGTTTCCTGATTCCTTGCAACTCTATAACAATATTATTTGATCACCAACTGCCAAGGCAAATCCCAGAATTTAAACTAGCGTGGACACAAAAGCATTGAAAAAAGAATAAAAATTGTTATGACAATAAATTATATTATGATGAAATACTTAAAAATTTAGATTTTCAACCTTGGTTTGAGTAACTAACAAAGAACAAATAATTAACTTTTCCCTTATGGGTGTCTCAAATTATACTAGAAAAAAGAGAAAAAAAACCCACCCTCTATCTCAATAAATATGGGCCTTGTTATAATCAGATTTAAATAAGTGAGAATCACAACTTCGAGAAGTATGCCTTGCTTGTTTGCTCTGTCCAGTGAGCGACTGGAGAGGTGCAGAGGCGGAGCTACATTGGAGACCCGTCAGGGAGGGGCGCATGGAACTGGTGCCCACCTGACCCATTATGTCCTTGGGGATTTTTTTTGGGTTAGGGTGGGCACGGGCCTCTGCCAACTGCATACCCATAAAGATTTAGATGTCTTAATCTGGCAACCAGGAAGCCACCTTCATGCTCACTAACCCGTTCATGGCTAGAAGTGAAGCACACATCATTCTCCATGTCTCTCACTTATTTGCACCCAGTATACTCCATGGCTATCACTAGGAAGTAAGGGAGCAGAAAAAAGGCAACTGCTAGATAAAGCTCAAGCTGCCCAAAGCAAGCTGAAACTGTCATTCTTTAGGAGAAAAGGTCTATCACTGATCTTTGAAAAGGCAAAGAAGAATTGGTTTGAATTTTGTTAAGTTCTCTTGTTTGGTTATATAGTTAAATGTAACTATGTACACTTTTAAAGTGACATGTGTCATAGTGCATTGAATTATTGATCATTAATTATGTGAACTTCACTTTTTGTTTGCGTGCCTAATCATTTTTGGTGCCAACATCAAGAGAGCTCTTGATCATTTTCCCGATTTATAACTCAAAGAAACCATCCGGCATGAAGACTTAGTCATGTTGGCTCAACCTGCCATACCTACTGTCATCGTGTTGGTGGCGCTTAAAACTTTGAAGAAAGGGAGAAACCCATGAAAATCAAACCTTAATTGCCCATCTAGTGACCAAGGCCCTTATCCACTATGCCAACCCACACTCCCCCCTTTGGGACAAAGAGAGCTCTTGTTGTCATAATAGTGTCCTTGACCTAAGGTATCTTAAACCTTGCAAGTGTTTGGTAACTTTTTGGTCTTTGAAGCCTTGAGCCAATGTAAATGAATGCAAGGGCCATTTTGATAAGGTTTGCCAATGTATGCCAAAGGTCAGCTAATTAACCACTTAGAAAATTGACCCAAGAAAAGAAAAGGCCCAACACAACTCATGTAGCCAAAGCTTAGTATACACTTAATCCTCAAAATGGTTCCTATCAAGAGAAAAACTTAGACCCAGAATGGGCCTGATCACTTACTCTTGCCGCCCAAGCCCATTTGCACTTTTATTCGAATCCAATTTAAAGTTGAAATGTAACAGTTAATAGGCAGCAACAAAAGATGCATGTTTGGACAAGCTGATCTAGGAGTAGGGAAGACGGGTAAATCAAATAAACTAAAAATTGGCCTCCAGGATAAAGAAAACAAAGCCTCTAAAATCTTTCAAAAAGAAGGGGAGGCCAGACCAGACCAGAAGGGATGTCTCACATCCTCCGGATTGGCAGCCACCATGAGAGGATCTTCACTAATGTACAACTTCACTTGTCCTGTCTTTTTGTCATACATGAATTAATAAACTGGTAGGAGTCGGACTAACCCCAACTTGCCTTTAAAAAAAAAGTTATGCTTTTGATGCCGTGAGTTAACCTAAACTTTTTTCTTTTGAAAGGCAAGCCGGGGTTAGGCAGACCTCTCTACCAGTTATACAACTATACCATTGGGTTTTGAACCTACAACGTCCCACCACAAGTTGACGTGCACTAGCTGCGCCTACCAGACAAGTGGAACCCCTGTTTAAGAGTCAACCTAAACCTGAGCGCACAAGCTGTGGCCTTAAGCAGATCGGTTGTTAATCTCCTGCCCGACCCAACCTGACTTTGACTTGTCCGGATCTAAGTCCTACTGCAGCCTCAGCTACAAATTGAGATCAGGTGCAATGTGATTGTACACTTCAAAAGTGTGCTTCTGCATGCATCTGATTACCCACCATCTGCTGTTTCCCCCCCACAGCTAACCGGCGATATCGGAAAGATGATGGGTGATCTGGTACCGAAGCATAGTAAAAGTGTGCAATCACATTGCACCTGATCCTCCCACCTCAGCTACGTACTCTCATTTACTTGGAAGCAGATCAGGTCAAGCTGAACATGAGCATTTTTGCTCATGCCGACATTGTGGCCGTCTGTTTGCATTTTGGATGAATGCCACATGGTTTTGTTGACTTTCGATCTTTTTAAAGTGCAAATCGGATGGCCACGATGTCAGCATGAGCAAAAACCCTCATGTTTAGCATGACCTGATCTGCTTCCCATTTACTTGGTCTAAGTGAGCAAGTCATTTTAATAGACCCGCTGCTCTCTCGAGGTCAACCATCTTAATCTTACAAGGAGAGAGAGAGAGAGAGTTGCAAAAACACATAAGACACCACATAGGGAAGGCTTATATATTCATTTACCAAAACAAAGTACAAATATCATGACACCGCAGACCCGCATAGAAGTCAGAAAGAAGAGAGGGTGGTGTATGCTACCCCCCGATGATTCACTGAATCCCACGTCTGTGCTCGGGGGGGGGGGGGGGGGAATGAGCGCCACGTATTTACGCACATGGGGCTCGTATTCCCGTGTATGTTGACATAACTTTTCATCGGACTCTCGTGCTGTTGCAAAGACTTAACCACCCTTTCTTGCTATTCTTGCCCTGAAATGACAGTTCGAGGAAATGACAAAAATATCCTCCATTCAAAAGTTGGGAAACTACGGTTCGAGAAAAGGACAAAAAAGTCCTCCATCCAGAAAGTTTGATGTTAACTATTTAAGGTGTAGACGTTCGCTATTCATTAAACTCTTGCACCATCTGCTGTAACAGTAGCTCTCATTGTCAACGCAAACTTTGCCTTCGTCTTCAGTCGAGGTTTTCGCCTTGTTTTTTATCCTGTTTTACAACACATTGTCGCCTTCTTGTGCCTGCCTTGTGTTACAAAATATTTCGATGTCTTCTCTTCATTTTCGTTGTCGTTAAGCATTATGGAAGAAATCAATGATGCACAAACATTCCAACCAGTGCCATTAAGGCGGCGTGAGTAGCTTTCCATCTCATCATGCTATCAATGAAGAACACATGTCGTCTTGTGTGCCATTAAGGCATTGTTTTGTTACTGCAGGTAGATCTTGTTCTTACGATGGTTGGAAACTTATCGACATTTGTAAGACGCTGGGACCTGTTGACAAGAATGCTTGTTTACAAATGCTAGGAAGGGCCTCTACCCCATCAGGTATCCTACATTCACTCATTATATGCATTATATCTCAAACCACTGTATTAGTAACATACTACCGATTTGTGAGATATTTTTTTGTTAGTTAATATCGATTTGTTTGCTATTATGCTTAATTTCTTCCGTATCGATTTGTAATTTATTATGCGATATATTTATCGACCTTTTAGATATTATGATTTTGTATTGTCGATTTGTAAGTTATTATGTTGAACTGCCGTATCGATTTTCAATATATTATTCGATATGTATATCGATTTGTAAGATATCATATGTTTTGTAATATGTATTCATAAGATATTTGTAGACAGACTTTGAAAATGTGTGCGTGCAGAAACACATCGTTACACGCATGCGGTGGCGATTTTCACATTCAAATCGCTGCTCTGTCAGCGATTTCTATTGAACTCGCTTCACAGCCTCTTGGATCTACTGACAGCGTTATCGTCAACACACATGTATGACATTTTGTGTCTTTTATTGGCATGGTAAGTGACAACTCGATGCTCAGTATAAGCAAATATCAAACCGCACTTGCTTTTATACTGTCATTCATTAAATCGTTTCTTTGACTTGCTAACCCTTATCGGTATCCATTGTTATATGCATCTTGATTAAATCGTAGTAAACATATGCACTTGTTAACGCAATATGATATATTCCTTACAAAACATTCCCGTGTCTTCTTTTCTTTTGCATTGTCGTTAGGCATTATGGAAGAAAGCAATGACGCACAAACATTCCGACCAGTGCCATTAAAGCGTCGTGAGTAGCTTTCCATCTCATCATGCTATCAATGAAGAACACATGTCGTCTTGTGTGCCATTAAGGCATTGTTTTGTTACTGCAAGTAGATCTTGTTCTTACGATGGTTGAAAACTTATCGATATTTGTAAAACGTTGGGACCTATTGACAAGAATGCTTGTTTACAAATGCTAGGAAGGGCCTCTACCCCATCAGGTATCCTACATTCACTCATTATATGCATTGTATCTCAAACCGCTGTATTAGTAACATACTACCGATTTGTGAGATATTGTTTTGTTAGTTAATATCGATTTGTTTGCTATTTTGCTGGCAACACAAACTGATATATTGCTTATAACATTGTTGAGATTATCATCAGGTTGTAATGAAGATGATTTAACTCAATCAATTGAAAGATATGGAGAATTGAACATCTATACTAATGACGCAACTGAAGAATTGAACATCTACACTAATGATGCACATGATAAGAAGGGTGTAAACATTAGACCCACTCTTGACTTGAATGTTCTAGTAGAAGAAATGCAATTCAATAATGAGATAGATTATCATGACAGTACACATAATAAAAGTGTAGGCACTGCGAATGAACATGGAAGTACACTTGACTATGTTCCGGTAGAAGGAATGCAGTTTAATAATGAGGAAGCTGCATATAAATTTTACAATGATTATGCCTTAAAAGTTGGCTTCAGTGTGAGAAGGTTTTCTTGGTCAAAAAATGCACAGGATGTCGTGGTGAAAAAAACATATGTTTGTTCCAAGCAAGGTTGGAAGAAATCAATGGGAAATCCAACAAGGAGCATGCCAGAATCAAGATGTGGATGTCAAACGAGAATGGTTTTGAGAAGACATCCGAATGAGAAATTTCTAGTTCGTACTTTAATCAGTGATCATAATCATGATTTATCTGCATCATTTATGACTCTTATGTTAAGGTCATATCGTAAAGTAACTGTAGCGCATGCTGCAATGGCTGAAATAGCCGATAGCGCCGACATTGCACCAAGGAAGACATACAATTTGTTTGCCCACATAGATGGTGGTTGCGATAATGTGCCATTCACACCTTTGGATCTAAGAAACCACTTGAGAAGGAAGAGGATAGATAACATAAAAAATGGAGAAATATGTTCTTTGATTGATTACTTATAGAAAAAATCAAGCAATGACTCTGGTTTCTTTAGTGCAATGCAACTGGATGAAGATGGATATGCTGTGAATATGTTTTGGGCAGATTTAAAGTCAAGAGTAGATTATGAATGCTTCGATGATGTGCTTGTATTTGATACTACAGTAAAGATTAATACTGAACAGTGGCCATTTGCGCAGTTTGTTGAAGTGAACCATCACTCACAGAGTTGTATATTAGGCGGCGCGTTTTTGTATGACCAGACCAAGGAAAGCTTTGAGTGGTTGTTCAAAGTATTTACACAAGCAATGGACGAGAAGCAACCTGAAACTGTACCTACAGATGGTGATTACGCAATTGCGGCTGCAGTGCTTCATGTGTGGCCAGATGCACATCATAGCCTATGTTTGTGGCATATCTTTCAAAATGCAGCAAAGAACATAGGACACATATTTAATCAGAAGACAGGGTTTGATAAAAAGTTTACTAGGTGTGTTCCTGAGAGCGTAGACGAGATCACCTTTATGTCTGATTGAGAGGAAATGATTCAGATATACGACCTTGAAGATTGTCTGTGGTTACAAAATTTATATGCAGAAAAAGAGAAGTGGGCATTGACATATGGAAGATAATACTTTTGTGAATGTATGATAAGCACACAAAGAGCTAAATCTATGCATGCCACGCTGAAGAAAACCCTGTATTCATGTTTAACAATGTTTCGCTTCATGGAACAATATGAATTATTTGTAGACGGTCTAAGACAAAATGAGCTTGAACAAGACGTGAAATGCTTCAATACACGACCTCTAACTTTTGGCATGAAAATATTGATGCGACCTGCAGATCTGTATACACTAACGGTATTTGAATGGATCAAGAAAGAGGTGTTTCATGTCATGAATTGCAATATAGAAGGACCCGTGCAAACCGAGAATATGCACAAATACCGTATTTTATGGGAGGGCAAAAAGCATCACAAAAGGCAAGAAGCACATGTCACGTACAATGTTGACAATGGAAGAGTTGAATGTTCGTGCAAAATGTATGAATTCAAAGGTATTTTATGTTGTCATGCATTAAAAGCACTTAATTAAGAGAAGATACAAGAAATACCAGAGTCTTATATAATGCGAAGATGGAGAAGACAAACTAAGATTGAAATGCTTGATATGGACAATGTGAGTAAATCTGGCATCGACAAAAAGTGCCACATAGCCTTCCGTTACCAACAACTGTGTAGGTCATTTATCCATATTGCTGATTTGGCATCGAGAAGTGAAGAAGGCTATGCATGCATGAGAAAAGCGTCAAGGGAGTTACTTGAAAACGTGCAGTTAATTAACCTTCAGTCCGTTGCAGCAAATAAATATCAGTCGAAGATAATGGGATCGAACAACGTAAGTGAAAATCATGCTTCGCTTGACACTTCTGAGAAGTTGCGTCGTAGCCTAAACATCATCTTTAACAAGTCAGTAGTGAACGTTGTTGATTATGATGGACATATTCATGAAGCGAAGGGTATCAAAAGAAAACCTGCCTCTGATCGCAGTCGTCGGAGGACAAAGGGTTTACTAGAATTGGTTGGCAAGAAAAGGTCTAAGAAACAACCAACCTGTAATAAAAAACAACAAAGCCCTTCACATGAACAGGTATGTAAGACATTTTACTGCTTCCCATTACGTGAAGCTTGTCAATATCTAACTCGTGTAATGTCTAACATGCAGCAATACCCTAAAGACGTAATACCCAACATGTTAACCTTCATTCCTCCCGACCAGATTTTCGGCAATGATAGCTTCAGTTTTACAAGTCTTTTGGTATGTAATCAATGTTGGGATGAGGTTTGCATTTCTTGTGAAACTTAAGGCAGTGTCTTATATTTTCGGTTTCATGATAGGCTTTGATGAATTCGAAAGAGAAAACTGGGACACAGAAATCTCGTTTGGGCTATTAATTAACTTGTCATGCATCTTTGCATGACCCGTTTTCCATATTGTCGGATTTGTTAAGAACTTAAGAGTTTAGGGTTTACAGCAGAGCTCGTTTACTGAGAAATTGTTGGGTTTCCCTTTTTATTCGGACCGCAGCAGAACTCCTAGGACGTCCACTGATCTTGCTGAGGATGTCTTTCGTATTCACTGGATTTTGATTTGTCGGTGATGATTTGTGGTCCGTGCTTGGTGGTGCGTGAATCAATTTCCTATTCGCTGTATAGCGATTTGTGCAGTCATCCAACTGCGATTTGTATGAAAAATCTATAACAGTCATTCGTATACGCTTAATACATATTTACATCGATTCGTAGTTCAAATATTGTGCATCAATTTTATGAGAAATTTATAACAAAGTAACGATTTTAATACAGAAATCGATGTACATATAGCATAATATAGTACAAATCGAGACGAAAATTGAACATGAAGCCTCAACCCGATTCTCTATAACTTAAACCCTACACCCTAAACTGAATGAACATCGCAGAAAACATTTGCGATTTATTCGGTCAACACAGGCATGTAATCAACGTTCAAAAATGATAAAAGTAAAGATCGATAAGAAATGATTGACGTTCAGAAATCGCTGTAATTCTCTCCCTCCTGTACTGAAAATCGCAAAATACATTTGTGTTTTATGCTGTAAAAAAACCATAGTAATGTTTCCCGTTGAATGATAATAGTCAACAGCGATAAGGTACGTTTGTCGTTCAAAAATCGTAATTTTCCTCATCGTCATTGAAAGTAAATCGCAGGACACATATGCGATTCATACAGATAGCAAAGGATGTATTGACAAATTTTTCATTGATCGTACATTATTCATTGATCACGGTGGTTGAGCAATAGACCTTTTAGCTCATAAATAGTCGCACAAGTACTGGATGGTGTGATTATCTTCTACTTAGTGAACGAGCAATAGTCAAACCGACAATTCCTTTATAAACCTCGAGTTCGTCACTCGAACATGTAACCAGCTACATAGCAAATTGTGGTCGATGAGGCAGACGAAGACATCTACACAACCAACGATGGCGAATCAGGCGTATATTGTCTACACATCGTCTCCATTTTCATCAAAATCTGTCTCTTTTATGCCATTTTTGCGATTTGTGTTGTGTACTGTATAATGTAATTTCAATATCGTTTATTGCAAATTCCTTATTCATTTCAGTACAACATCCACCGAAGAAGTTGGGTGAGAACTCAGTCAATCACTCCTGGGGGACATCAAACGGATGCACGATGAATTCGCACAATGCAACATGATCAGTGATTTTGTTTGTATGAAACTAGTAGGAGTTATCTATATACGTAAGCCATGTGTACGTACGTTAACAACATCATATTTGCTGCAAACAGACTATATCTGATTTCGTCAGTTATATTAAAAGCAACGCAACAAGCAAAACTATAAGCATCGTCAACCCTTATTTCATGGTATATCAGTTCTATTTTATGTTTTTTTTTTGTTATTGATTTAGTCCAGTTGATTCGTATTTTAACATTGCTGTTAACAATGTTTCAGTTTACAGACTATCGTACGTCGTTTGCCATACTCCAGTGGATTTAAAGATGGCCTACCTTACTAGGTTAACGGTAATCATTGCAGAGACCCTTTGTCAAGTGAAAAAGTAAGTAAACAAACCTAGAGTGCAAGGTTACAACATCTGTGCTAACAACATTTTTACGATCCATTTGCAGATATTGATTCCTACACTCTAGCAATCTGAAAAGCATTGGGTCTTATACGTGATGGATTTACATGAAAAACAACTATGGTGTTACAATTCGTTGGATGTTGACAGTGGTTTACGGTTTGACATTTCCCATCTCATAAGATTCCATGTATAGGAGTATCGTGTCATGTAATGGGGTCATGAATTTACTTTCGTCTATATTATTCTCAGATCGGTTTCGTCAAAGGCATTTTGGGAGTCGATGTTAGCGAGTGGATCTATCGCACGACAGACCATGCTCCTTTACAAAATATGGCATTGATTGCGGCGTATTTGTAATGAAGTACATTAAAGCGATATGCAATGGTGCATAACCATGTTTCGACGATGTATGCCATTTCTTGGCCTTTGTTATTGGAGATTAAATGCATATCTATTGGTTCTACATTACAGTTTTTTTTGCAGGTTGATATACCTGGATTCCGCGAAGAACTCTGCAAAAAATTGACGGCCTTTCTAATTGTGGAGGAGAAAATAACGCAGCCGCCACGAGGATCTAAAAGGCAACGAACAACGGTGCCCACCACGCCAGAGTAATTTCATGTTCGTCTATTTCAAGTAGATTTTAGAGACGGTACAACCAACTTGTGTGTAATCAATCCTATTTTGACCGAATATTACAAGCCGTTGTTGACCGCATGAATCGCAATCATATTTCGCGGTTTGCATTTAAAGTGTCTCAGCAAAAGAGCGATTTTTGAACAACAAACATATCTTACCACATTTGACCTTTATCATGAGCGCATATCTTACAACAAACATGATTTATGCATGCTCTCAAAAAACATGTATATGTTCGCCCTAAAATAATAATACTCAACAGCGATAAGGAACGTTTGTTGTTCAGAAATCATAATATTTTTCGTCGTCATTGAATGCAAATCGCAAGGAAAATATGCGATTTATACGGTCAGCATGCGCAAGTAATGAAATCTTTTAATTGATAAAAGATGTGCGCTCAACCCGCATGATTGACAATCGCAAAATTAGATTGTGATGTATGCAATCAACAAAGGCTTGTAATGTTCGAAATGATAATAGTCAACATCAATAAAAAATGCTTGATGTTTACACATTGCTTTATTGTTCACACTCCCTGAATGAAAATCGCAAAAGAGATTCGCGATGAATGTGGTCAACAAGAGTCATTAATGTCGCTTTCGTAATTAGAAATAGTACACAACGATAATACTGGTTTGTTGTTCAGAAATTATGGTCTAACGTCATTTTGACTGCTACTACCATGCAATCTTGTGTAATAATTTGAAAAATTTTGGACTGTGAAACGACGTTTCCTTTAATTATGAGTTTGCAGACATCTGAAATAAGTCTAGATGGATACCTCAATTGCAATGAAGCCGGTTATACACTCGATTCATGAACAAGTCGTTTATGCAGGAATTGTCGGTTTGTCGGTTCCTTATTCACGAAGCAAAGTGGAATACATCTTTAACCTGTGTGATGTGTCATTCATATATAAATGAAACATCCTACCACCTTCCGCCAGTTTTCAAATAAATACGACGGTTTTCAAAAACAGCGAGCAAATCTCAAATAAAATACACTCCGCATTAATGAAATTAAACAATGTCATTTCATATTGCTGTATACAAAACTAATCAATGCAATTGGACATAGCAGTTCAAATCACAGTAGCGCGTATCGTGTGGGTTTGATTATAGAAATCCTTTTTGGTCTTATATAAATCCACAACTTCGTCCACTCTCGTCCCAACAAATCGCCTTAGGTCTAGATTATGGATTTACACCACGACAATGGGTTGGCCTGCGTCACTCTCCCAACTAAATCCATCACAGAAAATGAGACATTGTTCAGACTGGTTCACCATTTGCGATTTTAATTCAATGAGATTGAGCAATAGAACGATTTCTAAGCATCAAGCATCTCTTCTAGCTATGCACTATTTTCATTCACGATGGGGCATATATATTATAATTTTCATTCTCGTAAGTTCAGCAATACAGTGATTTCTGAGGAACAAACCTTTCTTATCGATAATTACTTAGTCATTTGTTAAGGGCAAACATTACATGCCTTTGTTGACCATATAAAGTGGAAATCTATTTCCGCGATTTTCATTCATGGAGTGTGAGTTATACAAAGATTTTGGAACAACAACAAAATATCTTTCGTTGTGTAGTATTTTTAATTACTGAAGAGCAGCATTACTAGCATTGGTTCACCGCATACAACACAAAACTATTTTTTGTTACGATTTAATTTTCGTAGATGAAGCAGTACAACGATTTACAAGCGTGCTTAGTAAAGTTCAAATTATATTTCAACCGAGACAGATTTATAAAATTTGTAGTCTTACAAAATTTGCCTACAGAAATTGGTATAGACAGTCTCCAAAATCTGTTAGAAATCTATTTACATCCTTTTAAACTTTTCTGGATCGTGTCGTTCGTTTTCTTTATAAGTAGTCTTGTTGGCTGATTATTTATGTCTGCCGACTTTTTAAACTCAATCAAATTTTGGCATAGTTCATTGCGTAATTTCGGTATATCTTCCTGCAACAAAATATGTAATGTGAAACCAATATATAAAAGGATTCCCCAATAACAGCGGATACAAAGTTCAAACAACGTCGAAACAAGGTTCTTCTTCATTGTATATTGCTTCAATATGCTTCATTACGAATATGCCATAATCGACCCCATTACTTTGTAAAGGAGCATCGTCAGCACAGAGCAACATCCACTCGGCAATGTCGACACCCAAAACGTCGTTTAAGAATCCCGCCTGTGATAAATGGAGAATATAGTAAAATCCGGTCCATCGCAAAAAGATACGATTCACCTATGGACAGAAGCTTACCAAATGCATAGCGTCACGTTCTATACCACTGTGACAATCCAATGACTTGTAGCACCATAGTTGTTTTTCCAGTAAATTCATCTCGTATAAGACTCAATGTTCGGGATTTGCCAGAGTGTAAGAAGTAAAATCTGTGAATCAATACAATATTTTATAAATCCATAGACATATCATGATGGGGATGTTAGGACTAAACCTTGGAGAAGAGATTTGTTCACTTACCTTTTCAAAATTTGAAAAGTCTACGCAGTGATCATTGGTATTCCAACAAGGTAGTGCATCTAGGAATCCACTGCTGTATGGCTTTCATCGGACATACGTCTGTTGAACGAAATAGTAAGGTTTAACCACCAAGAAACGTGAGTAAGTCATAAAAGCAAATAAAACAATAGCAGAACAGACATACCATGAAATAAGGGGTGATGATGCGTACAATATTGCTTGTTGCGTTGCTTTGAATATAATTGATGAAATCACACATTGTCTGGTTGCAAAAATTTATGAACTTGAAAACATACAAACCGATGACTTAAAAAAATGATAGTGGTTACATACATACAAAATTACTGATAGTGTTCCCATCTGCAAATTCATCTTGTATCTGATTGATGTTCTCTTCGAACTCCTTAGGGCGTTGTCGCCCACCCTTGTTTGTGGATGTTACACTGAGTGAACCATGAGCATAGTATTCAGAATTCAACATTGTAATTATTTTCTACAGTAAACAACACAAATCAAATATACGACATAAAAAGGCAAATGTTGCCTAAACCGGTCACGAGGTTCAAAAAATATATGCCTTAAGCGCTAGTGCTGGTCCTGTAGATGTGGTTGTCTTCTTCTTCGTCGACGCTGACTGTCTATCCGTCATCTTCTTCTTCGGCGTCATGCCTGGTCGTATTGCTCCCATCGTCTTCTTCTTCGGCGCCATGCCTGGACAAAGATATCGATGACTCCTTTGCGACGCAGCTACAGAATCGACGTGTCAGTTAAATATAAAGGAAACATCGTTTCACATACCGCCCTGTTTCAAAAACCGCATGCAAATTAATTGATTGCGTTTTAAATAAATAAAAAAATTTCATTTCGACTGCATATTATAACAATAGTTAGGTGGGAGATTGACCCGACCTGACCAAACCCGTTGTCCAGGTATGTATAATCTTTGATGATTATTATATTGGTTATCATCTGTGGATACATCAATATATTCATGACACATACGTTCCTTATATGTCGCATTCAGCGATTGTTGACAATATACGTCGCATTCAAGGAGGTTGAGCTATAACAACCATTTTTGGCTCCATTAATCGCGTATGAGTTTTGCGATTTTTATTCATTGGCGACAAGGAACATTGCGATTTCTAAACAACAAACATTACATTTCCTACATGGCCAGCCTATTGATGACCTATATCCCTTTCCACTTAGCGTACTCTAAAACATGCGAGGCATGTCAGTAGTATGACGATTGGATGAGAATGCTTTATGACCTCGATTACTGCTTTGTGCATGTTGTTGAGCAATACAGCCATTTGCGATCATCAAAATCTTCTTATCGATGATTTCGTTTACGAAAGCCGAATATTATAAGGCGTTGTTGACTTCATGAATTGCAATCCTATTTCGCAATTTGCATTTAAGGTGTCCCTGCAAATGAGCGATTTCTGAGCAGGAACTATATCTTACCACTTTTGACCTTTATCATTTAAGACGACCGAACATTAACAACCATTGTTTACCACACATCACAAATCTAATATAGCCTCTGTTGATCACATTATGACTGGAGAATTGGCCAGCCATTGTTTAACGTGTACATCGCAAAACTATTTTGCGATTTTCATATGCAGAGGTTGACAAATACAGAGAATTGTGAACATCAAATTTTTCTTAACAATGACGTCAGTTTTGAAGGGCGAATATTACAAGCCGTTGTTGGCCGCCAACCTATTGCGCGATTTGAATTTACTGATGATCATCAATAGCGATTTCTGAGCATCAAACTTTTCTTATCGCTGTTGACTGTTATCATTTACGACGTTAGAACTTGTTCAACCATTGTTCATGGCATACATCGCAAATCCTTTTTGGGATTTTCTATCAAGACGGAGAGAAATACAACAATTGCTGAACAGAAATGATCTATTATATCGATGTTGACCTTAATCATTTCCTAACGTCGATTACGGGACCTTGTTAACCGCATAAATCGCATATGGGTTCTGCAATTTTCATTAAAAAATGATGAGTTATATTGCGATTTGTGAACAATATTACTCGTTTCAATCAGACATCTATTGCGATTTTCATTCAAAAACGACGAGTTATATTGTGAGTTATATTGCAATTTTCATTCAATCAAGGAGGTTAGGCAATGCCACGATTTCTGAACAACAGACATCTATTTTTGATTAAAGTTTATTTATTTACGAGATCCATAGACGAAACGTATCTGTTAGATGTAATAAAAAAAATTAAACAATAAAAGAATGCCACGTTACGACAATTACTTATAGAATTACAATAAATAACTATCGTGATAAAAAATAATAGCTAGGGTTTATTCCGTGGCATTTGACGAATCAGATGAAATATGATAGAGAACTCGTCTCTTTCTTTTTCTTGGTGGACTTGTCTATCCTCGGTGGCCTCTTGGTTGCGTCCATCTGATTAAAAAAACTGGTCATCATCTCTACTACTAAGTTCAATTGTCTCCCCATATTGCTTACATCCGTCTTTAATTTCTTATTCTCCCTTTCCATCAGTTCGAACCTTGCGGCGGAGACAACGTTCTCTTTTGTAAGATGTGTTCGCTCTTCATCGTGATTTGTTACTGAGGGAATCGTTGTTGTAGCCGGAGGGGGACGACGGACGGGTTGTAGATGCTGGGATGCAACATGAAAGGGGGCAGTTGGGAGGCATGGGTTCCAAATTTTCTCAATCTCCAGATTTCACCGCATAGGTTCCCAATACCTTTGGAAATAGAAGGGATCAAATTGTCGTTCTTTATAATCATACGCTACGGCACAGACACCACCTGTGTTCAAAATTAATAATTCGTTCTTATAGCATTCGTGCCAATTCACGTTCTTGCCCCCACCACTATTCATTTTCCTTCTCACTTCCAAAGGCTTATTTGGGATAGACTGCCCCAAGCCAGATTGTAGGTGAACTCGACTACCATGATGCAACTCGGCTTCATAATTGCAAAACAGCTACAAATCGCGGTCAGACAATCTAGCAGCCTTGGCAACAACGTCTTGGTCATCGTCCTTCCCATCTCCATACGGTCTCCACAAAACCTGTACATTGGTAATTCTTTTTAATAACGAGTGACAAATATATTACAATTTACTTAAGAATGATATGACGACAATGATATATACTAAGGAAGACAAAATCCTACAACGATGATTACTTAAGAATGCTAAACATTTCAACGATTTATAATACTGAATGATAAATGCTGAACCAATTGTAAACAATTTTAGAACGTTTACCTCATTTAGTTGCAGCCCATCTAAAATAGACTTAGCATTATGAACTGTGACGTTTATTCTAGCTTAGCGACCAATCTTTGAAAAACCACAAATCGCAGGGCCACAATGTGGACGCAATGGGATAATATGTTTCCACGCCCAAGCCTAACAAAAACAATATATTAGTAATACTACAACCTTCAATGAGCTTAGTCTACAAGTACTAAGTATGTAATAAACAAATACCTGAACAAATGGCCAAAATCCCCCGACTGTTTTCGTACCCTTACTCGCACGGTAGAGTTGACTGTACAAGTGTGCGAGCATAGCGGCACCCCATGCATAGTTGTCGACTGCGTCTAAGTCTTCCAGGTACTGCAGCCACATGTAACTTATTCTTGAACCAGAACAATCAAAAAATAAAGTAAGACCAAAAAAATAAAGAAGGAAGCCGCACAACTCTTGGTCAGCTATTTCAGATGCACAAGTAGCGGAGCGGCCTTCCCATTTATTACGAAAAGATGAGACTTTCATTGATGTGGAATTAATTCTACCAGAAATACATTGAATCCATTCGTCCATCGACATTCCTAGAAGGGCCGTGCATTTTTTCCTTGCGTTATAGTTTGAATCCCGTAATAAGATAGCACTATCAACGCAATTAAGGCCAGTTATCCGTGCCACATCTTCTAGGGTCATGGTGATCTCAAAAGAATCAAACTGGAATGTGTTCGTCTTATCATTTCACTTATTTACCAGGTGGGTCATGGTCTTCCAGCAAGTTTCAAAATATTGTTGGTCCAAAAGGCCACCGAAGTGCATATTTCGTAATCGGTCCTTCTGATATGCACTCAGCTGACCATACCACGACAGAACTACAGGCCACTAACACCGACCTCCGAGCTTTTTACCTGGTGCTCTACTTCTCTTCTGACCTCCCTGTAACACACAATAACATATTATTCGTACCAATTGTAAATTAGTACCATTTGTACTTATAAATAATATTCTACTAATCGCTATAAATAATATTGGTTGCATACACGCTATCACAGTAATCGCTATACATATTAATACCTAACATAGTAATCACTATACAAAAATCGCTAAACATAGTATTAAATCTTCACAGACGAGACAAATTTATTTACCTTGGTCGCACTTTTCTCATGTTCAACCAATCCCTCCAACCTAGGCTTTTCTGGTTGGTCGACTGCCTCCCACTACTTTTTCACTTCTATCGTCCCTAGCTCCATCACCAGTATCATCTGATTTTCAATTTGTTCCTTCCTTTCCTTTTCCTTCTCTTCCTCCTCCACCTTCTCCTTCCTTTGTCTTTCCTTCTTTTCTTTGTCCTCCTTCTCCTTCCGCCGCCTTTCTTTTTCTTCCTTATGTTGTTTCATTCTTTCCTCCACTTCCTCCTCCTGCTTCTTCCTTTCTCTTTCCTTTTCTTCCTCCTCCTTCTCCGTCCTTTCTCTTTCCTTCTTTTCCTCATCCTCCTTCTCCTTCCTTTGTCTTTCCTTCTCTTTCTCAAACTCCTTCTCCTTCCTTTGCCTTTCCTTCTCTTCCTCAAACTCCTTCTCCCTCCTTCGCCTTTTCTTTTCATCCTCATCCTGAAGCTTATTCCATTCCTTCTCTTCCTCCTCCTTATTCAATTGCCTTCGCCTCTCCTCCGCCTCCTTCAGTAGCTTTACCCTCTTTCGCATAGCTATATGCTCCAACAACAACTTTCGCGCTTCCGTCTTAGCATCCTCCTTTAGATTGTTCAATTGTCTTTCCCTCTCCTCCTCATTCTTTTTTGACCTTTCCCTCTCCTCTGCCTTCTTCCTTTGCCTTTTCTTTTCATTCTCCTCCTTATTTCTTTGCTTTGCCTTCTCTTGGTCATCTTTCTTCTGCATCTTTAGTTCTTCAACATTCTTCCTTTGGTCCGCAGCCTCAATATCTGATGGATAATCCTCCGCATAATACAATTCCAACGCTTTTTCCCCGTCTTTATCATTTTCAATCTTAAGTATATTTTGGTACCTTTCAAAAAACTAAGATAGATGAGACTGGCGGATCACTTCTCTAATACACAACCCATAGAACGACGGGGTATTTTTTCTCTGATGAGCCGCAAACATTGCTAACCTGCACAACACATTAATAATACAAATTATCCCATTTGTTAAACGATCATCATGATTACAAATCGTCATAATATTTGGCTTCATAAGTACACATCGTTGTAAGATTTAGCAAAGTTATGTACAAATCGAGGTATCTTAATAAACACACATCGTTATTGCTTTGAATGTATAAATCATCGCAGATTCAAACTTACAAATCGTTGTATAAATCGCAACCTTCAGATTGCATAACGAAACCTTACACGAAAATCACCGAAACGATAGGAGTTTGGGTAGTCCAACTATAGAGTAAGAAACACTCAGAACGTATACGCAACAGATGGTGACAACGATGTTGCGACTGCGCATAAGACGGAAACAGATGCTCTGGCGGTAGCAGAGCAAAGGAAAGGATGCTCCGGCAGCAACAGAAGAAGGCAACGGATGATCCAGCGACAACAGATGAAGGAAACGGATGATCCAGTGACAACAGATGAAGGCAAAGTATGCTTCGGTAGACTTTTCTGATTAGGGCGAAAATGGATTGTTTTGAACTATATTTAAATCCTACAACATAAAGCTTGCTACATACGCAAACTTTGCTGAAAATTTTGGCGCGATCAAGATGGAGGGCAGTTTTGTCCTTTTCACGAACAACCATTTTCGTTTTCTAGATAAAGAGCATTTATGTCTGTTCCAGGAAGAGAAAGAGAATGGCGGTAAAGGGTACTTAAGTCTTTGCGACGGCACCAAATTACGATGCTATGTGATGCAGACACACATGGGGATGCTAGCCAGGTTGGATCTTATACGTGGCGCTCATTGGGACTCCCGAACATGAGATGTAGCTACCGGCCCTGTTGGGGGGGGGGGGGGGGTTAACATATAACCTGCTCCGGAAAGAAAAAGCCTTATTTCATACTTCTATTATCCTTTGGGTTCTTCTCAGCCACAAAACACAAAGGCATGCACAAGCACTTAGAGCAAGGTCGAGCGCTGCTTTTCTGTGGCATCATGCTCTCCATGGGGACGGTGGATTATGTACGGTTCTTGGAGGCATCCCTAATGGCGGATCATTCGGTGTTGCCAGAGTCTGCAGCAGTTGCCGTGACATCCCTTTAGCTTCAATCCTGAACATGGCAACCAGCAAATTGATCAAACCATTGCAAAGAGCCATTTCGGTAAAAGTGTTTGCTGTTGATTTTTTGTCTGTTGTATATGAAGGATCGAGTGCCGATGCCCAAAGTTCAACGGAGGAAGAGATAGAGAGAGCAAAAGATATTGAAATCGAGTAAGGCCTTCTTCAGGGAAAACTTCTGTTTTTTTTTTTTTTTTTGTGTTCTATTGAACGAGAGCCACTACTTATAAAAAAAGGAGAGTTGCTGTTGATTTCTCGTCTGTTCTATAAATAGAAGTTACGGTTGGAATTCTATCCCTCCTTGGTGGTTCTTTCATAAAAGGCACAAGGTAGTCGGTGACACGAGAATGACATGCATACCAACCAAAAATTCGGCGTCCTTTGTTCACACGGCTACTCTTACAGCAGTAAAAATTAAAGGGATTAAAAATTGACAAGCGTACACTTGACTTGGACATGAGATACAACCATACAAGGCCGGCAGTAAAATGAGACCACCTTGAGCTATGTACGACCCAAATATAAGGGAATCCACATGTACATGTGAGTAAGGGTGTCAACGGGTCCAAACCCGACCCGAACCAAACCCTATAGGGTGATGGTGACAAATAAAAAGATCCCATTAAGACCCAAGTCCGGTCCGATTAACACATGAACCTGGGTATAATTTGTGAAATTTTATACCAGACCTGCACCCCACCGATTTCCAATTAAAACCCTCCAATTTTTCAATGTAAAAATGATAAAAAATATTATTTTACCCGGTATGGTCCGGGTGGTCTGGTTCATGTAGTTCTTATCAGATCTGGTATGGTTTCTCTTATAGTAGACCTGGGTTCCGATACCATACCCAAAAATTGGTCCAAGTGTGGTTCCACCAGGGTCCGAACCAAACCCAACCCATTGACACCTCTACATGTAAGTAGGGTTGTCAACGGGTAGGTTTGGTTCGGACCCAGGTTGAACCAGGCCTGGCCCTGATTTTTGGGTATGGTATCAGGCCCAATTCCGATTCTAATCAGATCCACTATAAGAGAAACCATACCTAGACCCAATAAGGCCTACATGAACCAGACCCAGGTCATACCCAATAAAGCAATACTTTTTATAATTTTTACATTAAAAAATTGTGTGTCTTTATCGGAACTCGGGTCCGGCCTGTGTCAGGTATAAAATTTCACAAACTATACCTGTGTCCATGTATTAATCAAGAACCTTCGAGTCCAAACCCATGTCTTAATCAAGGACCTTTGAGTCCGGACCCAGGTCTTATTTATCACCATACACAGACCCTATAGGGTTTGGTTTGGGTCGAGTCCAGGTAAACCCGACCCGTTGACACCCCTACATGTGAGTTTGAAATTTTTGAAAAACTAAGAAACAAGACATGGTCATTTTTCAGTTTTTGTTCAATAGATTATTTTCTAAAAATATTAAAATAATGGTTCACACATGTTGGAGTCATGCCATCGTGTCCAACCCGTATCATCCATGCAAAACACACACTTTTAAACGTAGGGGTGTCAATGGGTTGGGTTTGACCTGGACCCGAACCGTACCAAACCCTATATATAGGGTTAGGGTTTGGTGATAAATAAGAAGGTTCAAATATAATCCGGGTAAAAAAATGATAGGTCCCATTAATATATGGAGCCGGGTATGGTTTGTGAACTTTTATACCAGACTTGGGCCTGACCCGAGTTCCTACTAAGATCCACAAATTTTCAATGTAAAAAGGATAAAAAATATAAATTTTACTGGGTATGGTTCATTTAATCCTTATAAGATGTAGGTATGGTTTCTCTTACAGTGAGTTTGATTGGACCTGATTAGGACTTGGTACTAACTTCTCAAATGAGGTCTAGGTCTGGCTTCACCTGCTTCAAAACCGAACCCGACCCATCAAAATAGCAAAAACTTGATTTTTAAACATCCAACTGGGCAGCATAGGCCCTAGGGGCACTAGCCACCAAGTTTTCTCACCCTGGGGTTCGTATATTGTCTACTTGTTACCTGTAGGGGTGGCAATCGGGTCGGGTTGGCGGGTCAGCATACATCAACCCGACCCATTTATTAAACGGGTAACCTGACACTACCCACCAACCCGCTTAATAAACAGGTTGGCGGGTTGACCCACCTGCCTAACCCGTTTATTAAACGAATCAGCCGGGTTGGCGGGTTGGCATACCCCTTAACATGAACCCGACCCGTTTAATAAACAGGTTAGGCGGGTCAACCCGTTTATTAAACGGGTTAGTTTAAGCCCAATCCAAACCCGCCTAAGAGGCGGGTTGGCGGGTCGTGTCAGGTTTTGCCACCCCTAGTTACCTGGTTGTGGGTTTCTCTGTGTAACTATATATATAAAGAAAATCTCATAGATTTTATTAGGGATGGCAGTGGACCGGGGTGGAGGCACACCCTTCTCCCATCTCAAAATTCTGCCCTCTATTCTCGCCTTCATCTCCGCACGAGTTTTGATTTTAACCTCCATCCTGGACTCCATCTCCCTTTCATGTCCTCCATCCCTGGTCCAAATTGGGGGTGAAGCCCCCATTTTTTCGTCGGTCATGGTCATCCCTAAAGGTATTTTAGTTATTTTACTAATGAAGATGAGGGCAAGGTGGGGCATGAGAAAGCGTGTGTCCATCTTCGCCTCCCTCCTAGGTTTTGATTTTAACCTTCCCACCTCCATACCTGTTTCATGACTTCCATCTCTGCTCCAAATGGGACAAGGCGGGGTGGGACCCCATTTTCCCTTGTCCACTGCCATCCCGAAATTTTATTGGCTTGGCTGAACTAGTATAGGCGCGTTAACTAATAGTTTACAATGCACATATTTTCTATCATAGAGCATAGATGTTTGATGTGTCTTGCTTCCATCCAATAAGTTTATTGTTCAATTTTATAGGTTCTTTGCTTTCCAATATAATAAAACTTTTAGTAATATATTTCCAGTTAACTTTGATTATTTCTTAAATAATTTAGCTCAAAGTTTACCGTGGGTGCAATCTATGATTTTAGAAACGATCTTCATGAGGCCCTGCATCAATTTCCATCAGTTAAACTGCCTCACACGGATGTAGTTGACAACTTCAGTCTTATTAGGGCCCATTCTTTTTTACCAATGTTGTCAATATCGTCTCGAACCCTAGAATGGTGAATCGAGCTATACCGATTCGGAGATGAATCTATCTGAATCGCCCAACTTTTAACCAGAGAAAGACACATGTCAAAAAAATATAAACAATATTTAAAAAATATTTTAAACATTAGTTCACTATTTTTTTTAAATTAGTCTGTTCAAGTCATTTGTGTCTTGATTTTTTATTTGGGCTATGAATCGTTTGGCCAACGATCCAGGTGAACTGGCCGATATCGATTCTCAAGTGAATTGTTCTTAATCAACTAAAAAAAAAAATTAAAATAATATCAAAAGAATATTAAAAAGATTAATTTTAAGTCACCCATACTGACAATATTGCTGTGAGCTGTTACTTTTCTCAAAATCTTGAAAAACTTGCAAGCACATCATGATCATGTGATCCACAACCAGTTTTCCGCTAGACAATTTATGTACCTAATATATATATATATATATATATATATATATATATACATGTTAGATTCTTAGCATTTGGACCATGCTGAATCCACTCATGAGGTGTCATTGGGTTGAACATGATCCGCACCCTATGATTTCTAGAGCTTCCCGGACAGTCAAGCTGACATGACGCACGAAAATAATAAATGGCTCATTCTTCTCTAGGAAATGACCCTTAACAAGTTTTTTTTACTTTCTTGCTACATTTATCCCATCATATATATAGTCACTAAAATATGAAACTAGAAATATGAGCATTTTCATCACTTTTTTTTACAAATCTAATCATGTGGATGTGCTTGACATGGTGAATTTGCTAGGAATCAACAATTGGATTATGTATTTTTGATGAAAAAAATGCAAATTTTGAATGTTTGAATATTTATGAAGATTATGAGCCAATGATTTTACCTTAAAAAAATCTGGTTTGTGCATCAAAATTGATGATTCAAGATAAGGTTCTTATAAAACCAAGAATGCTCATATTTAAGTAGATTATGAGCCAATGATTTTACCTTAAAAAAATTCTTGTTTGTGCATCAAAATTAATGATTCAAGATAAGGTTCTTATAAAACCAAGAATGCTCTGTCATGTTAGATTCAAGAGAAAAGAACAACAAAATTCATGAAAATTGCAGTTCACACATTAGTTATCATATTCTAGTCATTCTCTCTCTACATATATATAGTGAGTTGTAGGTACCCAGCGTGCAAAAAACATACAAAATTTCAATTTGAAAAATTTGAGATTTTTAAGTTGGGCCAAATTACCGATAAGTAGGAATGGCAGTGGACCGGGGCGGGGGACAAGGTCTCCACCTTGCCCCTTCTCAAAATCTGAACCTCCATCCCCGCATGGGTATGGATTTTAACCTTCATCCCCGGTCCAAATGGGGCAAGGCGGGGCGGGACCCTATTTCTCTTTGGTCTATTACCATCCCTAAAAAAGGATTGCGGACGAAGTGGAGTGGGTCGGGGCAAGGCAGGGATCGGGATGGGGTAGGGGAAAGCGTAAGCCCATCGCCGCACAGATTTTGATTTTAACCTTCATCCCCACTTTCATCCCCATTTCATGTCCTCCATCCCTGCCCCGCCCTCCGCACTGCATCCCTACTGATAAGTTCAACGATCTTCTCATTAACATTTATGCCTGACAACATTTATTGGCCTCTGAATTTACAAATTTGAGTTTGAAATTCAAATCCAAAGCGCTGACTGATGTTTGAAGGATAGTCGGCATGAGTATATGCGGATACATAACACAATTTTTTCATCTTTGATATGTTTGGTAGCCTTTCTATTTGATTGTCCCTGATATCCAAGTAGGTTTTGGAGCTTTTTGAGGGAGCTTGGGAGCATCTTGTTGTTGGTTCTTCTCAAATTCAAGTACCTCAAATGAAACAAATAACCTACTGAATTAAGCAGCACATAAGAAGAGACACCCTCCATATACTTGTATTTCTTTAATACGTTTTAGACCTTTAGTTCGTATACACACTTTACAACATCATGTGTAAAGCATTTTGCATAATATATAATAGTTAGGATTTTTTCTTTGATTTACATATATATAGTTGAAACCCCCATAATCCTCGTTTCAGAAATTCCTGTGTCATAATACCCTGTGTACTTATATTTCTTTAACACGTTTTAGACCTTTAGTTCGTATTCACACTTTACAACTTCATGTGTAAAATGAGTCCCCTCTGGTGGTAAGAAACTTCCTTACATTCAATCCTAGCTATTCACATGCATCAGTTGAGGGCCAAGATTCCAAGATCAATATAGATAGGGGTGGCAAAATCTGACACGACCAGCCAACCCGCTTCTTAGACGGGTTAGGGTTTGACTTAAACGGGTTTGTGTCGTAAATGGGTCGACCCGCCTAACCCGTTTATTAAACGGGTAGTGTTCGTGTTAGGGGTATGCCAACTCGCCAACCCGTTTGACCCGTTTAATAAACGGGTTAGGCGGGCGGGTCAACCCGTTTACACGAATCCGTCAACCTGCAACTCATTTATATTTAAAATGGTTCCTTGGGATGATTAAGTCCGCAACCCATTTGTAATCCAAACTGGTAAGTGTGTCGACCTGTTTTAAATATACACGACACAGTGGAGTCCCACTGCAGAGGTGACAAGACTTGAGAGAAATAGCATTAAATGTTCTCATCTGAAAAAAGCGTTATTTTTTTTTAACATCAAATCAAGCTAAAAGTATAACTCTTTTTAATTTCTTCTTACTTAAAATAACCCCCCCTTCTTATTTCCTGCTTGCAACATCTTTTAACGAAGAGATATAATCGTGTCGTGTTGACCCGCCTCGTTTATTAAACGGGTTAACCGTGTCGTGTCGGGTTACCCATTTAATAATTGGAACATGTTCGTGTTTGCCACATCCAACCCGTTTAATAAACAGGTCATGTTCGTGTTGAGGTATTCTGACCCGCCAACCCGTCGACCCGACCTGATTGCCACCCCTAAATATAGATCCTCGGAGATCATGTGTTAGGATATGATAGTTTTTGTTAATGGCTTTAGGTGTAAAACACAATTGAGAGTTGGAATCCATAAGCTATGGCCAGATTGCCTAGATCCCCTACTGAAAACATATGTTGTCAGACCCATCTCCCTAGGGGAGTGTTTGATTGCTTGTTCAAGAAGGGACAGAATAGACAAAACACATGTTTTGTCTGTTCTATAACTATTGTTCTTTCAGCATTTGTTTCGACTTAAATAAAAAATAATATTTTTCTTATTTGAAAATAAATAAACTGCAAGAAAATAAAGCATAAATAAACCCTAAACTAAAAGAAAATAAAACATAAATAAACCAAAAACCTTAAGCTACAAGAAAAATAAACCATAAAATCAAATATAAAAAGTAGTAATTCAAACCCTAATCGAATAAAATAAAAGACAAAAAGCTCTAATCAAATTAAATCTAAAAATCCTTAATTAAAAACTTTTGATTCAAAGCCCTAATAAAAATTTTTTATTGTTTTTTATATTTAATTCAAGCCTTAATTCGAAAAGTCCTAAATTGAAACCCTAATTCAAAACCTAACTTGAAAGGATCTAATTTGAAGCCCTAAATAAAAAATCTTAATTCAAAATTTCTTAATTGAAAACATCCTAATTCATACCCAAACGAGAAAAAAAAAGAAGACTAAGAAAGAAAGAACAAGAGAGAGAGACTTGCAAAATACACATATGATGACAACATACACACATAAGCCACCACACAGAGAAGGCTTATATTCATTATTACCAAAAACAAAGTACAAATATCCTGAGACTTCTCACATAGAAGTCTTATCTCATGTTGTCCAAAAAAAAAAAGAAAAAGCTAAAAAAGCCTTATCTCATAGTGAAAAGATCAACTGCAAATGATTGCACAAATATTTGTACATTAAGCACTTGATCACCCTCCATCTTGGGGACAGGGCCTGTCAGTCGTAAGGCCCAAGGCATGATGGACAGTAATCAATTGCTTAATGCACAAATTTTGTATCGTGATTGCACCTGATCTGGACTCTTTCATATAGTCTATTATTCTTTGAGTTGTTGTAACACCTCGATCTGGGACCTCGGGAGTCCGAGTTCGTTTGGTATTACTTCTTAGAGGGAAAGAGTACAAAGTTCACACAGAGAAAAGATGGTTAATTTTTTTTATTTTTATTCATAATAATTCACTTTTTTTTACAATGTTTATCATTCATAAAAAAAAAAAAAAATAATCAATACATTATTGTCAATGACATAAAATAAACTACCAAATGCTCTACCGAAGAAGGAGTTGATCAAGTCCTGCATGTACTAATGAACCTGCAACCTATAGTTGTAATTAAACATTGGGGGTGAGCCTACAACCCAGTAAGAAATAATTATAAACAAATAAATACTTAAACTTACAACTGTAGTGGGCTTTAAGCCCCTAGTCTTAGTTTGGTTTTTGACACACCACACAAGTTTGCATATTTTAATTACACCCATTACTTTTTCAAACACTCTTTCACAACCAACTATCACTAAGTCGGCTATACCGGTCATAGCCGTCTATGAGCGTAGCAACATGCGTAGAACACCCCAATTCTACAATGTTGGTCAGACAATGAACCATACACTCTCAGTGGTCCTCGGACCACCAAGCACTGCAGTGAAACCACCACGGAGACCCCACCGATAGCTAGTGGGAAGATCAGGCTCCAAATCTTGATATGTTTCATGCTATATCCTAACCATGATGGTTTTCAACCATCCATGGTCCTCCAGAGTCTCAAACCCTGTGTGAGTATAACTCTAAGTCATAACTAAGTTAAACACATTGAACCACATTCTTAAACTCGTAATTCACTTGTTCTCTCACAAGTGATGTCGTAAACTGATTACGATAGATCTCACTCTTTAATCTCATGATGACATTAGGACTCACACTATCTCTCACTAAGTACGCAACGATGTAGTGTCTCTACATCGATCAATCACCAGCGGCCCACTCTCCATGATGACTGTACTCTGCCCGCGAACCAGGTTGCCCTTGCCACAGGTCGTCACTTTCGGGATTTAAGAGGTTATGTATGTTGATCTCAAAATCTCCATTTATACGACATTAATAGAATAAATGTGACTCCAATCTAAACATAATCTCATCACAATATATGTTATTAATAATCATATAAACATGCTATCACAAATATAATATCTTTTTAACATGCATGACATACCACAACTAGCATGTATATCACAACTAACATGTATATGAAATCAACTCATAATGTCAAGCATGAAAATTTTATGCATGTCATGGTCTCACTTGAAAATTATCATGCTAATCATATTTATTTACAATATTACAATAACATGCAACGTAAAAATATTTATTTAAATATAAAATTGCTCATAATATCCCTTACCTCAAGTGCGAATACTGTGCTCTGATCGCAATCAAGTCTCAAGGTGATCTAACAGTATGATCTTGTCATTACACAAACATGTTTGCATTAATGCACAAAACCTCTTACAGAATTATCAAAATACCCCTCCCGAATTGACTTATAAAACCTCAATTTTTATATAACTAATTTAATCAAAATTAATGAACAAATAAATTCATCTTTTTGATATGAGTCCAACGCACCAAACCTCACTCAATTCTGAGTTTGGAGTGCAAAGTTATGCTCATTTTACCAAAATGGATCTCGGGTACCCATAAGGGTATTTTGGTTATTGCAGATTTATATACAATTCGAGACTAACTCACAACCTAATCTAGATCCATTTATAATCTGGATCCAATGCTGCTTAACTAGATCCATATCCACTACTCATTTGAATCCAGAAATGTATGACTAGATCCAGAACAGTCTGACTGGATCTAGACCCAATCTGTCTGGATCCAGAATAATATAATCGGATCTAAACTCAGTTTCGATATGGATCCAGGAGTGATCTAATCAGATCCATAACAGTCAGTCTGGATTCAAATTTGGGTCTAGTCTAGATCAAACTAGATCTGAACTAAGAACCAAGACCTAATCAGATCGAACTGGTTCAGTCTGACTCAGGTTGATCCAAATCGGTTTGGTTCAGACCGGTTTGGTTTGAATCGACTCCACATGAACCGGTTCAACCTGAATCGGTTTGGTTCGAACCGGTTCAACCAACGTCCCTTTTTTTCTAACTCGGTCTATCTCAGTCTGGGTGCAACCCAGACTAACCTGATTTGGTCTGGGTTGCACCCAGGTTGAACCGAACCCATAATTTGTTTTTTTAACTGGCTCGATCTGGGCATGACCCAGACTGACCTGCCCAGACTGACTCGGGTCTTAAAAACGCAGCAGCAGAAATGGAAAGGGGAAAAGCCCCTTTTGTCTCCAAAGGGGGTCGGCCTCTGAGCCGACCCTCTCCCTTGGTTCTCTGCGGTAGAGGGGTTGGCTGCCGACGTCGACCGACCCTCTCTCTCTCTTCCCACACTCTCTTCTGTTTGTTTACCCTCTGTAAATCGCCGGCAGCCATGGCTGTCAACCCTCACTCACCGGAAAAGAAAAGAATGAAGAAGAAGGTGAATAAGGAGAAGAGGAGGAGGAACCTTACCTCATCTCTGGTACCGTTTAGTCTAATTTTTTTTTTTCGTTCTCCCTCTGCCGCTCTCCTTTCTCCCTCTGTCGCTCGTCTGGTGCGAGAAGGAGGGCAGGGTGAGGATAAACCTCACCCTCTTGTGGATTTTGGGGGGTGAGGTTTATCCTCACCTCCTCTGGCAACACAGTTTCCCCAAAAAGAGAAATCATCATTTTTTTTTGAAAGTTTATCCCCTTCGATGCTTTTGTCGGAGAGGGGGGGGGGGGGTTACAGTTGTTCTCGTCCATAAAACACCAAGGCATGCACATGGACTCACTAGAACAAGGTCTAGCGCTGCTTTTCTGTGGCATCATGCTCTCCATGGGGACGGTGGATTATGTGGGCTTCTAAGAGGCATCCCTAATGGCGGATCATTCAGTGTTAATGGTAGTTGGTGGCAATGTTTTCAGTATCGGCGCTTATCTGCTAATACGTATCATATCGCTAGAAAATCAATACCATATTGACTGAATCAGTTATTTTTTAATAAATATCAAAATCTTTTAAAATAAATATTTAATTTAATTTTAATGTTATTTAAATGATTTTAACGTGTGTTACATTCTGATTGACATGTAATATTTGTAATTATTTTTGGCCGATTCAGAATGATACACTTGAGTATCGGTATCCGACCGTATACACCTGAATCGTCGGCCAAATGATACAGGTCCGATTCCGATACTGACAACATTGGTTGGATATACCAATAAAAAATTGTGAGTCCTTTGTTCACACTGCTCCAGCAATGAAACTGAAAGGGATTCAAAATTGTCAAGCCATACATGGCGGGTTGTAAAATGAGACCAACCTTGTGCCATATACGACCCAATGATCCTTTTTCAGTTTTTTGTTCAATAAATTATTTTCTATTTAAAAGTATTAAAATTGCTAAAACCATTAAAATAATGGTTCACACATGTTGGAATCATGCCCCCTACTTTAAACGTAGGGGTGTTAATGGATCGGGTTTGACCCGGACCTGACTGTAGGATTAGTGTTTGGTGATAAATAAGAAGGTTAAAATAGAATCCATGTCAGAGCCAAAGGGTCCGATTAATATATGGATTTGGGTATGGTTTGTGAACTTTTATACCAGACCCGGGCCTGACCCGAGTTCCGAGTAAGATCCACAAATTTTCAATGTAAAAATGATAAAAAATATAAATTTATCAAGTATGGTCCTGTTGAGAAACTATGTTTTGATGATACATGATAAATATGATATGCTTTCATATGTGAAACTGAATATGTTATATTATGACTGGATATGATGTGCTATGTATTTAACGAGTATTTGATGCAAGGTTATTTCACTTAAGAAGAGTGAAGAAAACTTGATCAAGTGCAACTATTTGATGCAATCATACTACTTTGAAGAAAAAGCTTGATGGGTCATACATTCATAAAGATTATCCAAGAAGATCGGCTACCTCAAGATGAAGAATTTTTTTTTCTTCTTTAGAGTCATATGTAACAGAACCTTCAGAAGCATGCATATTTCATATTAGACTATATGCTTTGAAATCATACAAGCCATTTATTTACAAAAAGTTAAGCTTTTATAAAAGGATACGTTATGTATATTGTAGCATTTCAAAAACACCTTTTTGAAACAAATCATTGTACTTCCTACAAGCATTTATGAAAAAGACATTTTGACAAGATATAATAGCTCATGATTTCAAAAGCATTAATTGTACTTTCTTACAAGCATTTATGAAAAAGACATTTTGACAAGATATAATAGCTCATGATTTCAAAAGCATTAATTGTACTTTCTTATAAGTTGTCACTTACAATAAATGTATGTAAGTGTGATAAATGTTTGTTGAGTACTTTATTTATAAATGGTCATTTCTTAAAAGCTTTTTGGAATAACATTTAATGTTTACAGAAGGAATGATGACTTTCAGTAAGTCGACATTCTTGAGTGTGTGTTTTAATTATAAATAAATAGTCATTTCTCAAATGCTTTTTGAGGTGACATTTAATGCTTAAAGAAATAAATAGTCATTTCTTATTTTAATAAAATAATATTTATTTTCTCAAATCGTCAATTCTAAAATGAATGGTTGTGAAGTACACTAAATGCTTGAGTAATACTTATATTACAAATAGTTATTTCTCAAATATATGCTTGTGTATTATGAACCAATACATCTTTTCATAATTTATCTTTTCTTACATAAATGTTTATGTATTATGAACCAAAATTTCTTACGTAAATGTTTGTATATTATGAACTAATGCATTTTGTCTTTTCTTACATAAATGCTTATGTATTATGAATCAATACATCTTTTCACATTTTGTCTTTTCTTACATAAATGCTTATGTATTATGAACCAATACATCTTTTCACATTTTGTCTTTTCTTACATAAATGCTTATGTATTATGAACCAAAATTTCTTACGTAAATGTTTGTGTATTATGAATTAATTCATTTTGTCTTTTTCTTTCATATTTGAAATCATTAGCTTTTATATCTTTTCAAGTTGTCTTTTTCATAAATACATGTTAGAAGGTATAATTAATGCTTTTGAAATCATGAGCTATTATATCTTGTCAAAATGTCTTTTTTTTTCATAAATGCTTGTAAGAAAGTACAATTAATACTTTTGAAATCATGAGCTATTATATCTTGTCAAAATGTCCTTTTCATAAATGCTTGTAAGAAAGTACAATTAATGCTTTTGAAATCATGAGCTATTATATCTTGTCAAAATGTCTTTTTCATAAATACTTATAGGAAGTACAATGATTTGTTTCAAAAAGGTGTTTTTGAAATGCTATAATATACATAACGTATCCTTTTATAAAAGCTTAACTTTTTGTAAATAAATGGCTTGTATGATTTCAAAGCATATAGTATAATATGAAATATGCATGCTTCTGAAGGTTCTGTTACATATGACTCTAAAGAAGAAAAAAAAATTCTTCATCTTGAGGTAGCCGATCTTCTTGGATAATCTTTATGAATGTATGACCCATCAAGCTTTTTCTTCAAAGTAGTATGATTGCATCAAATAGTTGTACTTGATCAAGTTTTCTTCACTCTTCTTAAGTGAAATAACCTTGCTTCAAATACTCGTTAAATACATAACACATCATATCCAGTCATAATATAACATATTCAGTTTCACATATGAAAGCATATCATATTTATCATGTATCATCAAAACATAGTTTCTCAACATTCTCCCCCTTTTTGATGATGACAATATATGCCCCCTCTGTCAATAAGCCATATATATTATGATGATTCAAATATGATATCAGAAATAAAAAATGCATAGAAATAGTAATCATAAAAAACATCAGAATTAACATAAAAAAGTTTGTGTATACTTCATGTGTATGAGATAAAGAGTTAAACGTTTTTCTCCTACATAGGAGAGGTAGGTTTTCTCTCCCCCTTTGTCATTGACAAAAAGGAGGGATCAGAGTCGAAGAGTTAATATTATAGACCAGGTTGAAGCAAGTTGAGAGTTGAAGACAACAAGTCAAGAAATGGATTTCAAAAAGTACATGGGGCGATCTATTGTTTTGAGACAGAGTAAAGAAGGAAGTGAGCTCAATTCATGTGAGAGAGGAGAATAGAGATAAAGTCAAGCTGAAAAGACATAATGAGAAATTTTAAGTTGGGCGTATGAAGAGAGTGATGACAGACATGGATTTTCAAATAAGACATGGATGGAGAAGAGGACAAAAATAATTAATGAGTGAATGAGATGAAAGAGATAAAGAAATGTCATGATTGCTTATTTAATATATAAATAGTTTTTATGGATAGACATGAAAGGAAATAGGTCATAGGGTGATCATGTGATGTATACTTTGAAAGATATGACATTTTTGAAAGAAAAGAATGACTTAAAAAATGTGTCATGATTAATGTGTTTTCATATTTGTAATTATTATGAGTATACGTGAATATGAGAAGGACACACTTTGACTCTGAATAGTGAAAAGATGCATTGGTTCATAATACATAAGCATTTATGTAAGAAAAGACAAAATGTGAAAAGATGTATTGATTCATAATACATAAGCATTTATGTAAGAAAAGACAAAATGCATTAGTTCATAATATACAAACATTTACGTAAGAAATTTTGGTTCATAATACATAAACATTTATATAAGAAAAGATAAATTATGAAAAGATGTATTGGTTCATAATACACAAGCATATATTTGAGAAATGACTATTTGTAATATAAGTATTACTCAAGCATTTCGTGTACTTCACAACCATTCATTTTAGAATTGACGATTTGAGAAAATAAATATTATTTTATTAAAATAAGAAATGACTATTTCTTTCTTTAAGCATTAAATGCCACCTTAAAAAGCATTTGAGAAATGACTATTTATTTATAAATAAAACACACACTCAAGAATGTCGACTTACTGAAAGTCATCATTCCTTCTGTAAACATTAAATGCTATTCCAAAAGCTTTTAAGAAACGACCATTTATAAATAAAGTACTCGACAAACATTTATCACACTTACATACATTTATTGTAAGTGATGACTTGTAAGAAAAATATTAATATACTAATATTCATTAAATTGAGTAAAGACAAAATTACATGATAGAATATATTCCAACGTTCAATGTACTACAAACCATTAAATTGAGTAAAGACAAAACTACATGATAAACTACACTTCAACGTTCAAAAATACTACAAAACATTTATTATGAGAAAAGACCTAATACAAAGAATAACTCATTTAAAATACACCAACGAATAGTGTACTCCAAAAATGCTTCGTATGGAAAGAAGACTTTTTGAAAAAATAATATAGTACACTTATCTTTTTCACACTAAGTTGTTTTTGAAATGACCTGACTTCTCATATCCCAAAAGGACAATCATTTAAAAAAGACAACGACTAGTTTTCTAAAGACTATATATATACAAACACAACAGTGTGAAAAGAAAAACAAGCTTTCAACGAGAAAAATTCCTGCTCGATACTCTGAGAAAAGAGCTTAGAAAAAGAAAAAGTCAAGAAAAGCTCTCAGAAAAATACAAGAGTGTGTAAGAAAAGAAAAAGATCATTCTGAGAATCTTCATACGTGCATTCATACTCTGCATATCATTCTGAAGGTTCTATAGGAAAGTGTTGTAACTTTCTGATTTTTGTTGTATCCCTTCTCTGGTGAGAGAAGTAGACCTCTGTGAAAGAGGGTGTTTCCCTTCTCTGTTGAGAGAAGTAGACCTCTGTGAAAGAGGGTGTTTCCCTTCTCTATTGAGAGAAGTAGACCTCTGAGGAAGAGGGTGTTTCCCTTCTCTGTTGAGAGAAGTAGACCTCTGAGGAAGAGGGTGTTGTACTATTTATCCGGTAACTCGGATGTTATAGTGTAAGGCTCAAGTGTTTTACTTGAGGACTGGATGTAGGTCTGGGAATTGACCGAACCAGTATAAATCCTGTGTTTATTGTGTTGTGCCTTGTTGCCTTATTTTTTATTTTATCGATCTGCATCGTATTTCATTATTCACCCCCCCTCTAGTGGAATTTCAGGTCCGAGTTTGGTACATTTAATCCTTATAAGATCCGGGTATGGTTTCTCTTATAGTGGGTTTGATTGGATCCAATCTGCACCTGATACTAACATCTCAAATCAGGTTGGAGTTTGGTTTCACTTGTGTCCAAACCAAACCCGACCCGTTGACATCCCTATCTAAATGGCATGTCACTGTGACCTAAACCCTTAGCTTGAGTTTTATAGGCTTGCCCCTTCCTGCTCAAAATAGCAAAGACCTATTTGTAAAACATCCAACAGAGCAACATAGGCCCTAGTGGTCGATCTATTCTCTACCTGTTACCAGGCTGTGGGTTTCTCTGTGTAACTAAATAAAAAAAAAAGTCATAAAATATGATGTATGACATAATATCAGGTAAATGTTGGTATATATACACCACCGAGGTGGTATCTCATGTGGTAAGTGAGGTCCTGTGCCAAGCTGAAGGCCCAGGTTCGAATCCCTCAGCCACATGGGGCTTAAGAGATATCAGGTAGGGATCTGCCTAACCCCAGCTTGCCTTTCAAAAAAAAAATGTGGGTATATATAAAAAAATTCAATATAGAGCCTGCTAGTTAATTGCTTTCGAGAAGCGCGCCGGATCAGACTAGTGGGAGCTGGTATTACCAGCTGAGGTTCCTTGGACACAGTTGATCTCAAGATGAATGACAATATAGTTTACAATTAATGCTTATATTGTCTATCATAGAGTATAGATGTTTGATGTGTCTTGCTTCCAATCAATAAGTTTATAGTTCAATTTTATTGCTTACCCATTCAAAACAATGTATTTATTTTTGTAAATGAGCTAATTTAAGCATAGTGTGGTAGGTTTAAAGTCTAAATTTCTATTATTTTTAATTTTTTAAAAATATTTTTTTAGACAAGCAAGCTCGAGCACAACTTGTTTAACTAGGGTTCACCATGAAGGCAAGCTTAGCTTAGCTTGCGATAAAAAGCAATCAAAATTGAACACCCTCTTTTTGGATAATCTAAAGGAAAAAAACTTATTAATGACCGCACATTGGCTGGCCTCTTGTTGGTAAAACCCTTGAGGTCCCTCCTGCCCAAAGAAAGGCTATCACTTGCAATGGTTGGCCCTTTTTTTTTTTTTTTTATGATGAGCCTGCCCCTTGCATATTCAAATCAAGCACCTTTCAAGGTACTCTGCCACCAAAATGCAAGACATACACAGTATTTTAGATTAATAATGATTTTTTTTATTTAATTTGATTTTCTGCTCAGCCATATTTCACAAAAATAGCTGGATGGTTCATTGATTGTTTTTTTAACTCACAATTGTGTGATTTTTTGAAAAGTTGCTGGTTTGTTTGAAGTTTTTTCAGGAAGACACCATTCATACAAAATGTGGGGTATGGGTGTGCAGGAGGACACGTGTTGCATTTTGGGTGGCCATAAAAGGCACTCGGTCTAATTACTGAAACCCGCTTTCATTTTGACCTTTATAACTAATTTAGTTACGAGAATATGATCACAAAGAAATTAGTTGTAACTAACTTTGCATACCCCTAACACTAACCCGACCCGTTTAATAAGCGGGCTATGCGGGTCGACCCGTTTATGACACGAACCTGTTTAAGCCAAACCCAGACCCGGCTAAGAAGCGGGTTGGCGGGTAGTATCAGATTTTGCCACCCCTAGTGAGATTCCCAAGCCTACTTCCACTACTGTTGGTTTATATGTTTTCATTTCATATGTTCAGTTGACGACTTGTCAGACCTAAGATCCATTCTTGGGTTTGGATAGTCTGCTTAACGACCAAAGTTCTAATAAATCTTTTACCAAGCCAAATTCAAGGTTTTAAGTTTTAACTCTCGTGTATCTTGATCACCAGTGCAGTGGTTACCCATGAAGTCAGTGGGGTTCTGTGTTAAGCTAAAGGCTCAAGATCAAATCCCAATGCATGGGGGCTGCCTTTTCGTTACCATGGTTGAAGCACGTATGGCTGGGTGATTGTATCCTCGTCCTGGAGTTTTACCTTGGAGGGAGGCAAGCTATTAATTTCAAAATATTTGTTTTAAAATTATTTTAAAGCATAATTTTGTAAAACTTAAACAACCGTAATAAATTGATCAATATTTTGAAGTTTATTGCAACAAATCAACTGGGATTAGTACACTTGTGTAGTAGATCAATGATGAGTTTAGTCCATGGCCTCTCATAGTTCAAGTCAGCCAAGAATGTATCACGAGTGTTGTGGTTTGAACGTAGGGATGTCAATGAACCAGATTTTATTAAATACCCGACCAAATTCCACGCTTAGTTGCATTTGATAAGCGAAAACAATATCTGATTATAATAGGATGCGGATATAGTTTTGATATTTTGCTACCCAATTCAACAAAATATCAAAATTTGACAGATCCAAAAATCCATTCACACCTAAAAAAGTGGATCTAATATGAGCTTCTCACCATCCGAATCCAAACTCCAATTCAAATTGGATTAGCCAACATCCAATTTGTTGAATATAATATTGGCCACATTCCATGTGAATCTAAACCATTTACATCCCTATTTGAATGGTACCACTCCAAAGGGAACCAGATCATCTTTAGAGACCCAACAAAGAGACAAATAGAGATGTCAAGCAAAGTGATGATTCACATGTAAGGGTTTTTTTTCACCTTTAAAATGAGATAGTAAAGAATAATTTGCAACAGCAAAGAAAGGATGCTATGGCTGAAGTGATATATATATATATATATATATATATATATATATATATATATATATATATATATATATATATATATATATATATATATATATATATATATATATATATATAGGTGCTTGATGAATGCAGTTTATGGGTTTTTCGGCTTCTCCGATATTTTTTATGGGATTTTGACCCTATAATGGTGTTGGGCATGGTAAATTTACTAAGAATCCACACCTGGATCATGTGCTTTCCAAGAAAAAATGATGTTTGAAGCCTAAAAAATTTACAAAGATTTTAGACCATTGATTTTTTGAGTCTCATAAAAACCAACACGTGTTTCGGAATTGAACACTTCAAGAGTTGATCCCTATAAAATCAAGTAAATAGATCATATCATTAGGGTTAAAATATAAAAATAAAATGAAAAAGGCTGAAAAACCCATCAGGCATGTTTATCGAGCACCTAATGTTCAAACACCTACTCATTACCTTATACATAAGAAAAGTACTTATAGCTGCCCACCACCATTAAAATAGGTGTCTTCCTTGTTTTTCACAAATCACTCTCTCTCTCTCTCTCTATATATATATATATATATATATATATATATATAGAGAGAGAGAGAGAGAGAGAGAGAGAGAGAGATCGTCCAAGAAAATGAAGATTCAAACCTTTCAAACCACTTTCAAAAATTAATTCTAGATGCATTTTTTTGCAAATCTAAATGCATGAATATAATCTACATGGTAAAAAACCTAAGAACCAACACTTAGATTAAGTATTTTATTACATTAATAATATTTTTATAGTCTAAAAAAATTTAAAAAATAGGTTATTATTTTTGTTTGTAGTCCTTCTCTTCTCTTGAACAAATGATTAAGGCAAAATCGTCTGTCGTTAAAATTCAACAATTCAACCCCGGAGTATGTACTCATTTTTAGTCAGATATAACTCAGCATCGCATTTTAGGTTCGATCTTTGATTTTTTAATGTCAATTAGATTACCATTTTTGTCCACCGACTCTTTTCTCTCGAGCAAATGATTGAGGCAAAATTGTCTGTTCTGTGCACTCTCCACAACCAAGGCATTTCTCTTTTGTTAACAACCATCAACATCATTCACTATGTGTTCATAGTCAATAACAACTTTGCCATCTAGAGTAACAATGAGTCGAAGAACACCATGCATTGACGGGTGGTGAGGACCCATATTGACTACACGGAGGTCTTTTCTTGCATTTGGTATAGTCATACATTTTTCTTTTCCAATCCATTATTCATTATTTCATGAATTCCTGAAAATGAAAGGAGGTTCATAAAAATATAAAAATTCAAGATCTAATGAACCAAATAATTCAATTGAATTTTCAAATTAACGGTCCTTGGTTTCGAATGCCCAATTGACCAATTAATTTTACGTTTTGCCATTTTTGGCTGTACTTGATCTGGCCGATTTCGACTCCATGTATTTAGTTGTTCTATATCCGAACCCTTTGCATCCCTATCCACATCCAATTAATTAAACAGTTTGTGTACAATCTCAGAGTTTGCATTTTGCATCCAAACCCAAACCCAATTACATCTGAAACCAAATACACATAAAAGTGGATGCCATTAGCTAAAATCCAATTTGTAACACCCAGCTCCCTCCATACCCGAATTTGACTCCAAGTTAGATTTGGCGACATTTGATCACATCGCACTCAGAATTATCTACATACGAACCGAATCCGACCCATTTACATTTCAAGAAGCAACCGCATGATTGATGCTTTACCTTCCTTCGTGGGTAAGAAAGACACAAAGGAAAAGAAAAAAAGAGAGCAATAAAGTGCCCAAGCTATGTCATAGGGACACTCTAACTTATCCTTGTGTCGTGTCCGATTCTATATTACTCTTCATGAAAAAATTACACAAAAAATGACGTCCTTTTTGCCGTGTCCTTGTGAGATAGGCCCCAGCTTTGTTTTCTTTTAACTCTTTTGGGTTTCCCTAAAGTCTTTCGGGTTTCCTCGTTGAAGGCAGCGGACAGAGGCTGACATCTGTCTCTCTCTCTCATTGAAACACCATAGTACCCGTGTATGAGAATAGGAGTTAGTAGTGTGTGGCTCGTGAGAGAAGGAATGTATTCTATTAGCTGAAGACTAAGGTACGGCCTTTTCTTTCTGTCTTTTCAGTCGGTTCTCTTGATGTTAAGTTTGCTCTTCTTCATTACTACTTGAGTAAAAACACACATATTTAAGCATATTGCTGAACCATGTAAATCTCATTGTTCTAAGCAACTGTATTTTCTTTTGGTTCATGTGATTCTAAACGTTTATGTTATAAATTTTCATAATTCATGTAACAGACTGGATCAAGTGCAAGCTTCCTCAGAGAGAAAACTGTGCAACCATAGTTTTGATTGATGAAATCTCAAGTCTCGACCAACCATATAGTTTTGATTGGCATATAGTGGCTCTTGTGAATGGCTCGTAACTCAGCAAGCTTTGCTCCAATGATTCTATGTAAAAAAAATAAAAAGAAGCTTTTTCTCCAATGATCAGAAGAGTCTTTATAAAGGTAGAGTTAGAATTCACCTGTTCATATCCCATTGATAAATGTGCATATTCTAGCATATAGTCGATATGTCACCCGAAGGTGATGATGCCCTTTGCCAAAAGCTGGCATCTTGGGAAGAGTAAGAAAACCTGGTTACCAATGCAGTCGTTGCCCGTGTGGTCAGCGGGGTCCTGTGTAAAGCAGAAGCCTCAGGATTAAATCCTGCCGGCGCATTGGGGTTGCCGTTGCTTTATCACAGTTGGGGCATATAATGCTGGGTGGTCATGATCTCAACCAGGAGTTTTTCCTTAGATGAAGGGAGGCCGATTAAGTGATCCAGTTGTCGGTGAGGGTTCCTTCCTTATCAGAAAATAAAAAACGAAAGCCTAATCTGGTTGGCGCTTTAACAGAAGAGATACAAGATATAACTTTGTTTTGAAAGAAGATGCAAGATATAACTACTGTTTACATATATACCATGAATCAAATCTTTGTTTCTCAACATCATGCACACATGTTTGCATGCACAAATGCATGCATACACAGATGCATATACAGGAATGCAAACACAGATAAACTTGCATGTGCACGTACCCGCACGCAGAGGCAGAACTTGTTAATGTTGATCCAGTTGCAACATCAGGATTGACACAATCACATATGAAAGTTTATCGGATTTCAAAAGATAAGATCGACAGCTGAGATGGAAAGGCCATTTGGAAAGTAGAAGGAAGAAGAAAAGCTTATTAAGGGAATTAGGAGAGTCAAAAACTTTTGATCTTCTTGTAAAACGGATTCCCATAAAATTTGGCCTGATTAGAATTCTATTTATAATAAATCTCTTATAATAATATAAGTATAAAGGAAACCTTCTCACGAAAGATAGTGAGAAGGAGAATCGTGGATATAGGCATCCTGCCGAACCACGTAAAAACTGTCCATTGTTTCGGGTCTTTTATTGTGTATGCGTATGAGATTTTTACCATGAGTGTTTTTAACAATCTAGAGTCAAACGGGCAGAGCCCAGATGCCCTCAAGAATTAAATAAATAAATCAATAAATAAAGCTTATATTGAAGATGGATATCTACACACTATTTCATCGGTATGTGATTAGATATAGCTGGATTATATGTAATTCACAAGTCCCAGGAGTCCAAATTTTGTTGACAAGTCTTTCATTGCAGAGCCAGATTAGTTACTGTACATTCTCACCATTCATTTAGTGGGAGGGAAGCCAAATTGGCTGTGCACATCATAAATGGAGAGTGCCACCGAGAGCAGGATCGATGCATTACCTGATTCGGTTCTGCTACACATACTCTGCTTTCTTCCCATCAAAACTGCAGTAAGAACCAGTATTCTGTCCAAGAGATGGAAGCATCTTTGGACGGCGATCCCCTCCCTGGAATTCGATGAGGATGACTTCCCTCAAGCTGGACAGAACCTGGGTCGGCTAAACCCACCACCAGAAAGAACTGATCTCTTCACAGTGATTAGTCAGTTTTTGTTGTGGCATGAAGGATGCCTTCGTAGCTTTCGCTTGTGCTCGACTTTGAGAAGAAATACAGATAAAAGACTAATTGGTGGTTGGATACGCCATGTTGTTGCAGTAAAGAAAGTTGAAGAATTAAGTCTCACAATTGATTGCGATGGAAATCTAAGTGGATGCTATAAGCTACCTTTTGATTTATTTGACTGCCAGTCCATATTGAATTTGAAGTTGTACGGTTGCTTTTTTGATTCTCCAAAGGGTGGTGGGGTGGTCCTTTGCTCCCTCAGGAGCCTGAGTTTGAACTATTTTATATTTAATAGAGCCCATTTTTCCCGCATGCTGTCGGCTTGCCCACGGCTTGAAAGCTTGAGCATAGATAATTGTTCTGGTAGGACAAAGGATGTGCGGATCTCTGCACCACATCTCATGAGCTTGAGGATTGCTGGTACTGAGTTTCCAAACATGGAGATTGTTGCGCCATGCCTGCAGTCCTTCGAGTTCGATTGTCAGTCGAGAAAGGCTGACAAGAGTTGCGTAAGTAAGCTCGTTGGGGATATTGATCGCATCAAGACTCTCAAGGTTTGCACCTGCGTTTTTGAAGTAAGTGGTGCTTTTTACCTTTATATTTTTGCCTAATCCTTTTTTTTTTACTCCTTTGATCATGATGGGGAGAGGAGATCCAGTTATCAGAGAAAGTACCTTGCAAGTTACTCGTTCAATCAATGGATGCCATGCAACCAGGCATTGGGGACGGGAAGTGTGGGGTGTGGGATGTGTGGCATCTGTTCACTGGGTTGAGTCCCCTTTGCAGGGTACTTGGCCCAGCACTGGATATCCTCTCCATGATGAGAGAGGTCAGTTCAGGAGATATGTGAAAACACAAATTTTTTGTGTTCAGAAATCACCACCGCCCCCTGATTTTCCTCAGATTTCATGACCACATTGTTATGTTTGATAAACAAATCGTTTCTGTTGTTTCCAACCTCACATTTGGTAGCAAATCCACAAAGGAGCCTTGTGGCGCAAACACTAGATGGTAGTCGTGCAATCAATTTTCCATAAACAGTTGTACTGTAACAAGCCTAGATGCTCGGTTGATAGAGGGAAGAGCATAGAATGAAATCATGGTTCACCCAGCTGACTTTATGACCAGGAGGACATAAATAGTCACCACAACAGTTCAGGTGATTTGCCAGATCACATTCATTGGTGTTATGGCATTTCAACGGTCCATGGTACAAATCAACAACAATATGCAAGGGGGCAAGACATAGTGTATCCCACCGTTTTGCACAATAAACAGCAGTGATGAACACAATGGATGGTCATGATACCAGAACACCGATAAATAGTAATTTGGCGAATCACCGAATCCATTCTCGTTTCACTTGATGATGATGCATTGTTGTTTGATTGTACATGGTTGCTTGGTTTAGTTTAGATTGCCGTATAAGTAGGCTCAATTTTTCTTTGTTACAGCCCAAACCTAGCTATCTATATATTACTAACCAATCGAACCTACACAATGAACTAGTTGATAAACAGAGTATTATCTCTTTGGGATAGGCCGAAAGGCCTAAAACTGCATCAAGGTTCTAATCATCATCCAATAAGTAGGATGTGATCTCAACACAGTAGAAAGCTATTTTTCAGAAATCATGATCAGAAGTTTTAACTAAGTGCATTAGTTTTCTTCCCTTTGCTTGATAAATGTTTGCGGTGCGTGTTTGAAGGCTCTCTATAAGCAGAATGATTGCATTGAGTATCCTCGATTCAATGAGCTATTCTTCAACATAGTCCTCTAATCATCGCCAAGATTTTGTGCGTCTTCTTGTTCATTGTTTTTATCTGTCCCTTCAGCTCCACTACGCTGATTATCGCTAGCAGCCTACACAAGAAAAGAACAGTCAGTATTGATAAACAAAATATAATGAAATAAATTACACACTATATGTGATTCTATCATGTGCTCATGTGTGATCTAAGGCAATAAAAAAACTCTATATGTGATTCTATCATGCTCATATGTGCTCTAAGACAGACAAAAAGTTATATATATATATATGATTCTATCATGCTCATATGTGTGCTAAGGCAGTCAAAAAATTGAATATGTGATTATAGCATGTTCATATGTGTTCTAAGGCATCTAGAAAAACTCTATATGTGATTCTACCATGCTCAGATGTGCTTTAAGGCAGGCAAAAAACTATATATGTGATTCGATCATGCTCGTATGTGTGCTAAGGCAATCAAAAAATTGAATATGTGAATATAGCATGCTCATATGTGCTCTAAGGCAGGCAAAGCAAAAAAATTTATATGTGATTCTATCATAAATGATATATAGCATGTTCATATGTGTTCTAAGGCAGTAAAAAAACTCTATATGTTATTATAGCATGCTCATATGTGTGCTAAGGTAGTCAAAAAACTGAATATGTGATTATAATATGCTCATATGTGTTCTTAGGCATTCAAAAAACTAAATATGTGATTATAGCATGCTCATATGTGTTCTAATGTAGTCAAAAAAACTTTATATGTGATTCTATCATGCTCATATGTGTTCTTAGGCAGGCAAAAAAACTTTATATGTGATTATAGCATGCTCATATGTGCTCTAATGCAATAAAAAAACTCTATATGTTATTATAGCATGCTCATATGTGCTCTAAGGCAGTCAAAAAACTGAATATGTGATTATAACATGTTCATATGTGTTCTTAGGCAGTCAAAAAACTAAATATGTGATTATAGCATGCTCATATGTGTTCTAATGCAGTCAAAAAAACTTTATATGTGATTCTATCATGCTTATATGTGCTCTAAGGCAGACAAAAAAACTTTATATGTGATTATAGCATGCTCATATGTGCTCTAATGCAATAAAAAAACTCTATATGTTATTATAGCATGCTCATATGTGCTCTAAGGCAGTCAAAAAACTGAATATGTGATTATAACATACTCATATGTGTTCTTAGGCAGACAAAAAGTTATATATGTGATTCGATTATGCTCATATGTGTTCTAAGGCAGACAAAAAACTGAATATGTGATTATACCTGAGAGGGACCTGGAATCGAAGATCCCCTATCCTGAACAGCGGCCTTGATCTGATTTCGGAGAAAGGGGGCGACGGTGTATTGGAAGTAGTTATTCAGTGATTCATTAATGATCTGGCGTACATCATCACCAAAAAGAATAGTCGGCTGCTTGGAGCTTATGTCGGTGCAAGAAGTCGGTGAGCCGTAACTGGAAGAACCAATAACTGGTGAAGTGTTCATATTACTCCCAAACCCGAACACGCGACCTTTTTTGGGTTCACCTGCTGCAGTCACCCATGCTGTAGGATCAAATGATAGATGCTGAGTAGCGTCATCGCCATATCGCTCTAGCATCTGTTGCTCATATGCCTCCTACAAAATAATGTTTAAAGTATTCATTAATAATTAATGATAACATTATGATAACTTGCATATATATTGCAATGATTATTAATAGAATTAATACATACCGTTGTCGTTCTCGCCTTCTCTGATACGAAGACTCCCGTGGTCTTCCGTTTATGTGTTTCTACAAATACATCCTTATATGGTACACTGCCTCCTTTTTCTGCTTCCTGCGAAGTTAAATGACAAAAGAATTAGTATACAAGTTTGCAACAATACTTATAAAATTAATATTATATATTGATGAGTTACCATTTTCTTTAGGTGACTCCCAAATGTCATAGATCCACCTGTGTGTAGATGGGCTTCGGGCATCTTCGATCGATTTTGTGCAGCCTTCGTAGAGCGATTTCTAAATGCATCTCCCGCCCACTTATCGCACATTTCATCCCAGTAATCTCTCCTGATAGTAATAGGACCATGGCCCTTCCACAGTAATGGATCATCTACTACGCCAGATGTTTTTTTTGCTGCAGTCTTCATAGTGTGCAGCATGTCTGCAAATCGATTGGCAGCCACCTTCTGCCACACCTTCCTTGCATCATTTTCTTCCACCGTAGTTGCGAAACGATTCGAAGCCTACAAATATTTTCAGAAAGTTAGTAGACATTGCTTAAATAAATTAAATATGAAACACATTAACTATGAGGAACAACTGTATACCATGAATGAGGACCACAATCTGTCTAACACCTCCTTTGAGTACTCTTTCCATTGAGCAACTGGTCCTGGTAGATGTTGAAGAAGTGAATTCCTAATCTCCCGTACTACTTCTTGTGGCTCAAACCTCGTGCTGCACATGAATTGTTACATAGTAAATATCAATATAAAATATTTAAAAGATATGCAATAATTGAAAACAAGATACTTACGGTCGATTATCGATATACACTATTCGAATGAGTCTTCTTGTGCCAGTCTGAGAAGACCCTGTTTCCTGTGTTGGCTGTTGACTTGTGTGATCAACTGGTGTAGGTGGGTCGTGTACAGGCGCAACATCATCTGTAAAAAAATACATTAGAAATTCTCAGAATGCGCATTTGAACTAATCAAGCATCCAATTAGTTATATGATATACCTATCACAGGAGCCCGTGAAGATGAAGGCTGAGCCTGACTACTACTGGATGAGCGACCACTATAACCTCCACGAACCATATTCTAACAAATAACATATGCCATACAATACATTCAAATAATTCACATCAAGTATTACAATGCATTCAAGTCATTCACATCAAGCATTGCAATGCATTCAAATAATTCAAATCATTCACATCAAGTATTGCACTAATTCAAATCATTCACATCAAGTATTGCACTACTTCAAATCATTCGTTGCATAAATTATAATACATTCAAATAATTGAAATAATTCACATCAAGTATTACAATGCATTCGAATCATTCGTATCAAGTATTACAATACATTCAAATAAAATTTTTAATCATTCACACCAAGTATTGCAATACAACTCACATCAAGTGTTACAATGCATTCAAGTCATTCACATCAAGTATTGCAATGCATTCAAATAATTCAAATAATTCACATCAAGTATTGCACTAATTCAAATCATTCGTTGCATAAATTATAATACATTCAGATAATTGAAATCATTCACATCAAGTATTACAATGCATTCAAATCATTTGTATCAAGTATTACAATACATTCAAATAAAATTTTTAATCATTTACACCAAGTATTGCAATACAACTCACATCAAGTATTACAATGCATTTAAATAGAGGTTTGTAGTATAAGATTTTGCTCACTAGCTTGAGAATTCTTTCTCATCACTAGTTTGACTTTCTTCTTCTTCTTCTTCTTCATTGTTTGCCCATCCACTTGGTACATCATTTGGATCACATTCCTCTATGAATGTTTCATCGGCCAATGGATATATGACATGCATATCATGCGCAACATCGTGACCATAAGCAAAGTCATAGACATCATCTGATTGATAGAAATCACTGTCTTCAGCTAACTCATCTTCTTGTAACTGATCATACTCGGGGTATAGTTTGGATTTCACCTTGCAAACTGCCCACCATTCATTTCTATCTGACTTTTTTATACTCGGATATGAAGTATAATAAACTTGTTGAGCTTGCGAGGCTAATATGAATGGTTCATATGTTCCAAACCTGGATTTATGATTCACCTCCACAGTGCCTGAAGCTTTGTCGAGTCTTGTTGCAGTTGGATCAAACCAATGACACTTGAATATCGTAACCCTGTTATTCATGCCTAAGTAAGTCAACTCCATTATTTCCTCTATAACACCGTAGTAATCATGTTCATTTTCACCGTAGCTGCTACCCTTGACACACACACCACTGTTTATCGTTGATTTGTTTATACCGTAGTCTTTTGTATGGAATCGATAACCATTTACGATATACCCGTTGTAGCATTGCACAACTTTGGTCGGACCATTTTCTAAATCACATATTCCTTGATCTTTAACATCACCATGGCGAACCTACGCACAAACATAAACAATGATTGTGATCACGATCAATTAAGTAACTTAGTGTTGTTTATAAGTACAAAATTTATGTTAGCTTCTTTACCAACTGTTTCAACCACTCCACAAACTTAGTTTCACGTTCTTTTTGTACTTCTGTATCAGTGAGATGTGAAACTTCGCTTTGCAACTCTAGATCAAATCGTCTGCAAACCACAAATACTTATATTACCGAGCCATGTATCCACATATAGAACATAAAAGGATTTATAATTGAGTTGCATATACATATACTTACTCGATGTATGGGTCGATCGCTGAGCAATTAAAAAGAATATAGATGTGTGCTGCATCTTGCTCTCGATCTGTCAATAGCCTTGATCGGCAACTACTAAATGCATGCCCAAGTGGTTGAAATATCGACAGCTTGTCAGCTACAGTTACTTGTTCTCCATCATCGTTACGGGGCGGGCATGTGTAACGTGTTGGAATATGAGGTTCGAAGTACATAGATGAGAAATTTGAAATCTCTTCTAAAGTGTACGTCTCACAAATAGAGCCTTCTACTCTGGCTTTATTACGAACCTTTTTTTTTTAAGTCGAACATGCATCTGACAATAATATACATTTCAAATTTTAAATATCTGTCATTAAAGAGACAAATATAAAAAAACATATACCTTTCAAATGGGTACATCCATCGATATTGCACAGGGCCACCAACCCTTAGTTCATATGGCAGATGTATGATCAAATGTTCCATAACATCGAAAAATGCTGGCAGAAATATCTTTTCTAGCAGACAAACAGTGGTGATGACAGAGTCCTCGAGATTCTTTACATCTGATACAACGACCTCCGATGCGCACAATGTTCTGAAAAATCCGCTCAACTCAGACAATACCCCCCATATAGGTTTGTCTAACATATCATGGAATGCTAGGGGTATCAATCGTTGCATAAAGATATGACAATCATGGCTCTTCAACCCATATAACTGTCCATCGTCAATCTTCACAGCCCGAGCAATGTTAGAGACATATCCATCTGGAAATCTCAGTTGTCTCAACCATTGACATACATGTTTTATTTGATCAGGTCCGAGCACGTACTTCGCCTTTGGTTTCAGTACTTTACCATTATACTCTTTGAGTTCCAATTCTGGTCTTTTACATATTAATTTTAAATCCATACGAGCCTTCGGATTATCCTTCGTTTTTCCTTTAATATTCATTACTGTATTGAACACATTATCAAACACATTTTTCTCTACATGCATCACATCCAAATTATGTTGTATCAATAGGGTCGGCCAATACGGTAGTTCCCCAAAAATAGATTTTTTCGTCCAATTGTGATCCTTCCCAAATCCACGGAAGGGTGTAGGACTGCGGGCATCTGTTAATACATCTGGAAAGTATCACAATCTTCTTAAAATCTCTATGCCGGACAATCTTGAGGATGGACCTTCCGTTTCAGTTGTGCCTGCTTTAAATGCATTCTTTTGACGTCGGAACGGATGATCGTTGGGTAGAAATCGACGATGGCACTCAAACCAGCAATGCTTCCTTCCATGCCTCAATCTAAAAGCTTTGGAATCCTCCATGCAGTACGGACAAGCCAACCTCCCATGTGTGCTCCAACCAGATAACATACCATATGCAGGGAAGTCACTGATTGTCCATAGAACAACGACCTTCATGTTGAAATTTTATTTTTTGTGAGCATCATACGTGGTAACACCGTCATCCCACAGTACTTTTAGTTCATCAATCAATGGCCTTAGATATACATCAAGATTTTGGCCAGGTGAGGTCGGACCAGGGATCAACAGAGACAAGAAAAGATTTGGACGTTTCATACACAAGCTTGGTGGAAGGTTGTATGGAGTTACAAATACTGGCCATCATGAGTATGGAGTTGATCTACCCCCAAATGGATTAAATCCATCTGTACATAGACCGAGTCTAACATTTCGCACTTCCATTGCGAAGTTCTGATGAGTACGATCAAAGTGCTTCCAAGCTTCAGCGTCAACAGGATGCATGATCTTGTTTTCATCGTGTCGAACTTTATTTGCATGCCATCTCATGTGTTTAGCTGTCCTTGAAGACATATACAATCACTGCAATCTAGGAGTGATAGGAAAGTAGCGGAGAGACTTGTTTGAAACTTCCTTTGATCTCGTGCTACCATTGCCTCTTGTCTTTGGCTTGAACCGAGGATGCCCACATGACGGGCATGATATATTGTTTTCCTGCTCCTTGAAATACAACATGCAGTGATTTGGACAAGTATCAATCTTTTTGTAACCCATACCTAGAGCGTTGACCATAACTTTCGTACGATAGAAATTTTGTGGTAATTTCTCATCTTTGGGCAACATACTCTTCACAATCATGCACAAACGGTCAAAACATGATTGACTCAAATTATACTCGGACTTCAAATTCATTAGTTGAAGAACTGCAGACAAGATAGTGTGACTCTCACAACTGTTCCAAAGTGGCTCATCAGCATCTCTAAGTAAATCATAAAATCTACTAGCTGCATCGTTTGGTGATTCTTCATCTACGGTAGTTCTTATATCACTAGAACTCATAGCAGAACCGAGTTCTGTTCCTGCGGCATCAAATATCAAATTCGTATATGGATTATCGTGCACCACATTCACCCGTGCATCAAAATCGTTTCTAAATTCTTCTCCATGAAACGTCCAGTTCTGATAATCACTCACAAAACCCTTCCTGTATAGGTGATGTCTAACGCCATGAGGTTCTACAAATCGATTATTCTTACAAATCTTGCAGGGACACCTAATCCGACCTGTGTGATCTACTGTACTGACACTTGTCGTTGCAAATTCAATAAAACTGTCAACACCATCCATATATTCATGCGATAACTCATTGTCCACTATCCTACGGTACATCCATTCACGATTTGCAGTCATTTTGTCGTATGATGTTACGAATAGTATCCTAACCAGTTAAAAGAGAACCATCAGAATGCTATGATGAAGAAAATATCAAATTTATCATGCAATATATGATGCCATACAATCACAAGAATTATGATACATGCATTGATAACTTAATATTTTCATGTGCAAACTATTCATGACACGATACATTCATTTGAAGCATGCTTTCAGTATACAATTTCACATGGAAGACATAATCAAATTGAAAGTAACTACATGTAAGCATGAATACAATCACATCAAACATTGCAATACATCGAAATAAACATCGAAATAATTCATATCAAACAAATGTCAAACATATACCTGCAGCAAACACACTTTAATATCCCACTAACTACTACCATGCCTAGCATGGACTCTGTACTCCAAAAATAAGAACACTTCCATATTTATACATTAAAATCATGCTCAGCATGATCTCCGAACTCCAACAAAGCAGTCCTAAATATCAACAACTAAGTGAGTGTGTGAACAATAAAGTGTTACATTCAATAAATTAAATAACATGTGATGCGCTTGCATCACTTACTCACCACGGGTATTTACCCGATTTGCATTGTTTTTGTCACTTACTTACCACGGGTGGCGGGGCACAAGCGAGTTCCGTTGAAAAATCTGCACAAAAAAACACTGTTTTAAAATGAAGTCACCACGAAAAAAAAGCTGTTCTGGCAAGGGGTCGACTCCCCTGTTGTTCCGGCAAGGGGTCGACCCCCTTACGAAACATAGGGGGTTAACCCCCTTACGGAACGTAGGGAGTTAACTGACCCCCTGTTCGGGCAGCGGGTCGACCCCCAGCCTGTTACGGCAGGTGGTTAACCCCCTGCCGGGGTCGACCACCTGCCCGGGTCGACCCCCTACAGAAAAGGCAGGGGGCAAAGGTCCCCTGCCGAAAAACGCAGGGGGTTAGCCCTCTGCAAGAAACGCAGGGGGTTAACCCCCTTCCGGAAAACGCGGGGGTTAACCCCCTGTCGGAAAACGCGGGGGTTAACCCCCTGCCGGAAACGGCAGGGGACGCAGGGGGTTAATCCCTTGCGTTTTCCGGCAGGGGGTTAACCCCCTGCGTGAACCGGGAGGGGGTTAACCCCCTGCCGGAAACGATAGGGGGTTAACCCCCTGTGTGATCCGGGAGGGGGTTAACCCCCAGCGTGAAAATGGGGGTTAACCCCCTGCGTGAACCGGGAGGGGGTTAACCCCCTGCGTGAAACCGCAGGGGGTTAACCCCCTGCCGGAAATGGTAGGGGGTTAACCCTCTGCGTGAAAATCCCCTGCCGTTTCCGGCAGGGGGTTAACCCCCTGCCGGAAAACGCAGGGGGTGGAGTTACCTTTCTCCGGGCGGCGAACGGTGGGACCGGCGGACGGTGGGACCGGCGAACGGCGGGAGCGGGACCGGCGAACGGCGAACGGCGGGATCGGCGAACGGCAGGAGCAGCGAAAGAAGAAAAGGAAAAGCTGCCTGGGATTAGGGTTATTCGAAAGTTAGCGACGGCTTAGCGACAGATTAATTCCGTCGCTAAGCCAACGTAAAATCAAATTCGCGAAAATAGCGACGGAACATAGTCCGTCGCCTAGTCCGTCGCTATGTAGCGACGGACTAGATTCCGTCGCTAACGTCGTCGGTAAATGGTACGATCGTAACGACAAAACAGTCCGTCGCAACATCCGTCGCTAATTAGCGACGGACTAGGCGACGGACTATATTCCATCGCTATTTTCATAAGATTCATTAATTATAGCGATTAATATTTGTCGCTCGCTAATCCGTCGCTAATTAGCGACGGTATATTTCCGTCGCTAACAACGTATTTTCTTGTAGTGGACTACTTCATTGAATTCAAACTCTTCTTCGTAGCATTATCATTATCATTCCCCCTCAAACTCGAGTTAGGGTGGATCCACAACCCGGGTTTGCTCCAAAGCCGATCAAAGATTGTTCGAGGAAGGGCTTTGGTTGAGATATATGCAATATGTTGAGAAGACAATAAAAACTTGGTGACGAAACTCCCACGAGCTACCTTTTCTCGAATAAAATTAAAGTCAATATCAACATGCTTCATGTGAGAATGAAAGACCAATTTAATGGTAACTTGTAGAGTTGAAAGATTATCACAAAAAATGACAGACGGTCCAGACAGATATATCCCGATATCTCGAAGAATAAACGATAACTACGTAAGTTCAACTGCTGTCGAGGCCATAGCCTTAAATTCAGCCTCAGTGTTGGAACGGGCAATAGTATGTTATTTCTTGGCACTCCACGATATGCAGTTAGCACCAAGAAAAGTGCAAAAACCGGTGGTGGACCTTCTAGTAAGAGGACATCCTACCCAGTCAGCATAAGAGAAGGCATATAACTGAATTGGAGTGTTGGCCTATATGCATACATATATGTGTAGAGAGAGAGAGAGAGAGAGAGAGAGAGAGAGAGTATCATGCACATGTTCAAACTATGAGTTGTAATATGATATATCATACCATCTACAGCAGCATCCTATAAGGAGTTGGACCTCAGACAAGATAGCGCAGCATCAACCAAGGGATGAGTAGCAAGAGTAGATGCTGAAATTCTGAAAAGAACCAAGTACCTCTGGATCAGTTTTGCATCATGTGAATAGAAACAGATCCCTTGAATATTTCCATGACAAAAATGATAATGTAATTTGGAAGTTAAAATGACATATCAACTGCTACATGCAAACACAGACATTACATGCACAAAAAATTAACCATTAATGCATCAACGGATCAGAGTGGACAGAAATCATCTTTCTACAAAAACACATTCATCAAAATTGTAGAATAAAAGTTAAATGGGCGACTAGTCAACACGTGCATGAAATAAAGCAGAAAACAGAAAGTAGGAAAGAATAAACTACTAAAAACCCTCGAGGGCCAGAGGCATGATCCAGAAGATCAAGACCTGAAAAAGCATATAAACCAGCATTTCAAAACAAGTAACAACTAGCAATGTATACACCTGCACTAAAGCATGCATAAATAAGAGATGTAGGTATCTAAGAACACAAGTCCTGAAAACCTACCCATGTTTTAATCTTAGCCAAGATGCAAATGCTTCTAGGATCTGCCATTCAAGTGGATAAATATTAACAATCTTGTTAAATAACCATCTCAAGCAACAAAACGAACAAATGCATACTAAAAAAATGGCCCTTAAGGCACAAGGATATATTGCTAATTCAACTACCCCCCCAAAAAATGGAGGTAACGTTTCATAACCATACATGTGTGCGCACACACACACGCCAATGCCAAAAATCCAATGAAGGGTGAAAATTAAAGTACAGAAGCACATGTATCTGAACTGCAAACACACATATAAAAGGACATGGTAACCTACAAATGATATTCCGGACACCATTTTCTAGAACAAAATGAAGTTGCCAAGGACCATTTACCTGCTCTTGAAACTTAGTAACATTCAAGCAATGTGTCAAAAGATCAAGGGCAACTTCAATGGATGACACAAGCCCATTTTGAAATTGACGCGTCTCTCTGGACGAGCTGAAATTTTGTAGCTAAAAGCTTCCTGGTCAAAGGAAAAACAACACAAGCTCAAGTAACAGAAAAAGGCCAAATGGCCAACATAGGCAACCACATCGCATGCATTTCCATTTTGCCAAAATTTGGAGCTTTGTTCTTCAGTTATACAGTTTCAGATCTTGCATTTATTCGAAATATGAAAACTGCATGTTATATGGAAAATAATGGCTACTTGCTAATGCTGTATTATCTAGCAGAACCACCAGTTTTTCAACATTATTTTTTATTTTTTGCAGATCAAGCCTTATGGATATGATGAACACAGTTTATTTACTGAGAAACATACTTTGTACCATGCAAGTGTGATGCACTAAAATTTCATGATAAAAAAATCTGGCTTTGTACTTTAAAGAAATAAATCCAGTGTGCGTTTCCAAACAAATGAACCATGCTGAATGCATCTTATCAGATTAAGCAGATAAAGTTCACTACTATGATTTTCTGTTAGGTAGTATGGTACCATTAGTAGCACATATGCTCCTATACACATGCTTGTAACCTATAACCAAAATGCAAACAGAGCACCACGGTAATAAGTAAAATCAACTTCCTGTTTGCTAGGAGGAACACATCCTAGAATCCCAGAAGACCTTGGATGCAATTCCCGTTACAAATTAACCCAAACAAGGAATTGTGTTGTACATTAAGGTTCATGACCAAAGCGGGCGTCAGATCTCCACTTCACATTCAATTTTAAATGAGAAAATAACAAAATATGGTTAAACCAATGACGTGAGTATCGGCCTATGCGTATCGTGTCGGCAGAAAATCGATACCATACTAACCTGAATCAGCTATTTTTTATTGAATGTAAAAAAAATGCTTAAAATTAATTTTAAAATATTATTTTAATGGTTTTAACGTGTCATGTTCTGATTGACAGGAAATATTATTTAATTATTTTTTAGCCGATTCAGAACGATTCACTTGAGAATCAGTATTGGCCGATTCACCTGAATCGTTGGCCAACTGAATGATTAGCCAAACGATTCAGGGCCGATACTGATACTGACAACATTTGGTTAAACTGTTAAAGAGTGTTTGGTGTTGCACTGCAGCAGCAAAGTGTCCTAATTTAAAATGTTGCCAAGAATAAATTTTTGAAGTGGAAATTTCTATTAGCAGATAGAATGAAATTTTTTGTGGACTCCAGAAACCAGTAATCTTGAAGCCTCCATTACGGGTTATAGGATATTTTCCTTTTCCTTTTTCGAGAGATAAAAGAAGAAAAAACTAGATTGAAGATTCACATAAAGCAATACAATTTAGAAGGGAGCGAATCAAATGAATCAGCTAGCAAAGGCTAATGTCAGCCAAAAACTAGAAGAAAGAGCAAAACAACGACAATTGCAAGGCTGATGTCAGACCGGTGGTAGCAAACATTAGCTGAAATTGTTAATCAACAAGATTGGATGACTTTTGATGGATGATGTAGAATCTTTGATAAGAGTTGGAGGCCAAAAAGGAAACACGAACATCAAGCGATTGGCTTGGCTCAACTTGTATAGGCTCGTTAACTAATAGTTTACAATGCACATATTTTCTATCATAGAGCATAGATGTTTGATGTGTCTTGCTTCCATCCAATAAGTTTATTGTTCAATTTTATAGGTTATTTGTTATCCAATATAATAAAACTTTTAGTAATATATTTCCAGTTAACTTTGCTTAATTATTTCTTAAATAATTTAGCTCAAAGTTTACCGTGGGTGCAGTCTATGATTTTAGAAACGATCTTCATGAGGCCCTGCATCAATTTCTATCAGTTAAACTGCCTCACAAGGATGTAGTTGACAACTTCAGTCTTATTATGGCCCATTCTTTGCAAAGGCTAACCCAGAATGGTGAATCGAGCTATACGGATTCGGAGATGAATCGATCTGAATCACCTAACTTTTAACCAGAGAAAGACACATGTCAAAAAAATATAAACAATATTTAAAAACTATTTTGAACATTAGTTGATTTTTTTTTTAAATTAGTCTGTTCAAGTCATTTGTGTCTTGATTTTTTATTTGGGCTACGAATCGTTTGGCCAACGATCCAGGTGAACTGACCGATATCGATTCTCAAGTGAATTGTTCTTAATCGGCTAAAAAATAATTTAAAATAATATCAAAAGAATATTAAAAAGATTAATTTTAAGTATTTTTACATTTATTAAAAAATAACTTATTCGAATAGGTTTTTTGCTGATACTATACGGCCTATACACACCCATACTGACAATATTGCTGTGAGCTGTTGTTTTTCTCAAAATCTTGAAAAACTTGCAAGCACATCATGATTTTGTGATCCACAACTAGTTTTCTGCTAGAAAATTTATGTACCTAATATATATATATATATATATATATATATATATATATATATATATATATATATATATATATATATATACATGTTGATTCTTAGCATTTGGACCATGCTGAATCCACTCATGAGGTGTCATTGGGTTGAATATGATCCGCACCCTATGATTTCTAGAGCTTCCAGGACAGTCAAGCTGACATGACCTAGCTAGTGCTTGTAGCCTTCTTGACTTGCAACATGCTCTTGTTTTTGCAATGCACGAAATAATAAATGGCACGACCCTTAACAAGCTTTTTTTACTTGCTTGCTATATATATATATATAGTCACTAAAACATGAAACTAGAAATATGGGCATTTTCATCACTTTTTTTACAAATCCAACCATGTGGATGTGCTTGACATGGTGAATTTGCTAGGAATCAACAATTGGATCATGTATTTTTGATGAAAAAAATGCAATTTTTGAATATTTATGAAGATTATGAGCCAATGATTTTACCTTAAAAAAATGCCATTTGTGCATCAAAATCGATAATTCAAGATAAGGTTCTTATAAAACCAAGAATGCTCATATTTATGAAGATTATGTGCCAATGATTTTACCTTAAAAAATTCTTGTTTGTGCATCAAAATCGATGATTCAAGATAAGGTTCTTATAAAACCAAGAATGCTCTGTCCTGTTAGATTCAAACGAAAACAACAACAAAATTCATAAAAATTGCAGTTCACACATTAGTTTTCATATTCTAGTCATTCTCTCTCTTTACATATATATAGTGAGTTGTAGGTGATGGATGGTCAGCCTGCAAAAAAAATTAAAAATAAAGTAAAAATGTAACAATACACAAAAAATGCTAAAAAATGGGCGGCCGCGGGGGACAAGGTCTCCACCTTTTGCCCCGTCTCAAAATCCGAACCTCCATCCCCACATGGGTATGGATTTTAACCTCCATCCCCGGTCCGAACGGGGCAAGGCGGGGCGGGACATGTTTCTCCTTAGTCCATTACCATCCCTAAAGAAGGATTGGGGACGGATTGGAGTGGGGCAGGGCAAGGCAAGGCAAGGATCGGGATGAGGCAGGGGAAAGCGTAAGTCCATTCCCACACAGATTTTGATTTTAACCTTCATCCCTGTTTCATGTCCTCCATCCCCCCCCCCCCCCCCCCCCCCCCCCACCCCCCCCACATCTTGTCGGTAGCATTTATGCCCGACAACTTTTATAGGCCTCGGAATTTTACAAATTTGAGTTTGAAATTCAAATCTCATGGTGAAAGGATAGCCGACATGAGTATATGTGGATATATAACACAATTTTTTCATCTTTGATACGTTTGGTAGCCTTTCTATTTGATTGTCTCTGATATCCAAGTAGGTTTTGGAGCTTCTTGTTGTTGGTTCTTCTCAAATTCAAGTACCTCAAATGAAACAAATCACCTACTGAATCAGTCAACTCCTAAGTAGAGACACCTTGCATATCCAACACCCTCATTAATACAAAATTCTTAAGCATTTTAAGCATGTAAGGATCACCAAACATGAAGAGTGAGCGGATGCGTTGCACATTACAAAGAAACTTTGTGCCTCCATCCGCAAGATGAAAAACCTTCTTACACTCAACATAACTTCTCGCAATGACAATAAAGTTCTCCAATTGGAATCTTTAACATACCCCTCATCATACCTTGAAGACCTTTTTTTTGACTTGGAGAAACCACCCTAGGTGCAGAGACTTGGTCGCTTTGGCTCAGCCTGTTGTACTTACAGTCGCTGTCCTGTCAGCATAAAACTCTGAGGGCTTACGCCTCGATCCTAGAGAGTCGCCAAGCTTCAGCTTACACAGAGGGGGTTTATATCTTGATGACCTTTGGTTGTTTGGCCGTTTGGAGAAGTTGCCATTATGGATGTGAACACTCGAAAACCTCACGAGGTTGGGTTTATGCTTATTTAAATTGGGCCAAAACCTGTTCTACGCCCTCCAAATGCTTATGATGGGAAAGAATTGCATGGTTTCACCAATAGTTTTGGTAAAACTGAAGACTTTTATTATTGTGAATCTTGCAAACTTACGGAGCATTGTGGTCGAGGAGGGAGTGTGGACACTCCTTCAAACATTGTCCATCTGTGTGTCTCCGGAGTTGAGGAGGGTGCCTGACCACCCCCAAATTATTGTACTTGAAAGAGGTGCCACACTCCCTCTGTGACAAATATTGAAATATTTATAAAAATATCACCCATATATATCGCAAGAAATTGACTGAAAGTTTAAAACGACAATTTCTCTTGAGATTTTCAAACCGTGACAACTATCGTGATTTATATTTTTAAAAGATATTTATCGTGAAAGCCCAAAAGATTTTTATTTTTAAATGTGTTTTATTTATATTTTCTTATAAAAATTATTTCATATATTTTTTATTTTCAAGATTTTGCCAAAAAATACGAGATTTATGAAAAATTTCAAAATCTCTCGAGTTTTTTGCTTGCCAAAATTTTGCCATTATTAACTTTTGTCACTATGCTCACTACATGAAGAGTATAAGGTGTGGGCAAGGGAAAGATCATCTCAACACAATCATCCAAAATTCTCGCAAAAAAGATGAGGGAAGAGTTTACAAACAAACATGAGAGTTGAATATCATGCAGAACACCTTATACTCCACATACCATGCATGGTCGCCTGCGAGGCCAAAGGGGGGGGGGGGGGGGGGGGGGGGCGTCGCCTGCGGTGGTAAGAAACTTCCTTACATTCAATCCTAGCAATTCACATGCATCAGTTGATCGAGGGCCAAGATGCCAAGGTCAATATAGATCCTCAGAGATCATGTGTTAGGGTAGGACACTTTTTGTTAATGGTTTTAGGTGTAAAACACAATTGAGAGTTGGAATCCCCAAGCTATGGCTGGATTGCCTACTGAAAACATGTGTTGTTTGACCCATCTCCCTAGGGGAGTGTTTGATTGCATGTTCAAGAATGGACATAATAGACGAAACACATGTTCTGTCTGTTCTATCGTTCAACATTTGTGTCAATTTAAATAGAAAATCATATTTTTCTTATTTGAAAATAAATAAACTGCAAGAAAATAAAGCATAAATAAACCCTAAACTAAAAGAAAATAAAACATAAATAAACCAAAAACCCTAAGCTACAAAAAAAAATAAACCATAAAATCAAATATAAAAAGTGGTAATTCAAACCCTAATAGAATAAAATAAAAGACAAAAAAGCTTTGATCAAATTAAATATAAAAATCCTTAATTAAAAACTTTTGATTCAAAGCCCTAATCAAAGAAATTTATTGTTTTTTATATTTAGTTCAAACCTTAATTCGAAAAGCCCTAAATTGAAACCCTAATTCAAAACCTAACTCAAAAAGCTCTAATTTGAAGCACTAAATAATAAACCTTAATTCAAAAATCCTTAATTGAAAACTGCCTAATTCATACCCTAAGGAAAGCCTGAGAAAGAAAGAACAAGAGAGAGAGACTTGCAAAATACACATATGATGACAACCTACACAGGGAAGGCTTATATTCATTATTACTAAAATTAAAGCACAAATATCCTGACATAGAAGTCTTATTTCATGTCCTCCAAAATAAAGAAAAAGCTAAAATAGCCTTATCTCATAGTGAAAAGATGATTGCACAAATATCTGTACATTAAGCACTTGACCACCCTCCATCTTTGGGGACAGGCCTGTCAGTCGTAGGGCCCAAGGCATGATGGAGGGTAATCAGTTGCTTAATCCGCACATTTTGTGTCGTGATTGCACCCAATCCGGACTCTTTCATACAGTCTATTATCCTCTGAGTTCTCAGCCATAAAACACCAGGGCATACACAGGGACTCACTAGAGCAAGGTCTAGCGCTGCTTTTCTGTGGCATCATGCTCTCCATGGGGAAGGTGGATTGTGTGGGCTTCTTGGAGGCATCCGCTGTGGTGGCAGCCGTACCGATGGCATCTCTCTAGCTTCAGTCCTGAAAAGAATAAGGGCTGCAAGGCCAAGCATGGCAACCAGCAACTTGATCAAGCCATTGCAGAGAACCATTTCGGTAAAGGTGTTTGCTGTTGATTTCTTGTCTGTTGTACAAATAGAGTTTACGATTGGAATTCCATCCTTCCTTCGTGGTTCTTTCATAAAAGGGACAAGGTACTTAGTTGGTGGCAATGTTGTCAGTGTCAGGTCCGTATCGGCCTATATGTATCGTATCGCCAGAAAATTAATACCATATACTGACCTGAATCGGCTATTTTTCAATAAATATAGAAATAACTTAAAAAAAATATTTAATTTATTTTAATATTATTTGAATGGTTCTAAGATGTGTCACGTTCTGATTGACACATAATATTTTTAATTATTTTTGTCCGATTCAGAATGATACACTTGAGTATCGGTATCCAGGCCGATACACCTGAATAATCGGGCCAACTGATACAGGTTCGATTCCGATACTGACAACATTGGTTGGTGGCACAAGAATAACTCTATACCAACCAAAAATTGTGAGTCCTTTGTTCACACGGCTCCTGCAATGAAACTGAAAGGGATACGAAATTGTCAAGCTATACAAGGCAGGTGAGACCCACCTTGAGCTGAATACGACCCAAAGATGGCGACTTCCACAGGTAAGTTTGAATTTTTTGAAAAAATAAAAGGCAAAGACGTGGTCATTTTTCAGTTTTTTGTTCAATAGATTATTTTCTATTTAAAAGTATTAAAATGGCTAAAAACATTAAAATAATGGTTCACACATGTTGGAATCTTAGGGGTGTCAATGGGTCGGGTTTGACCCGGACCTGACCCTCGGGTTAGTGTTTGGTGATAAATAAGAAGGTTCAAATAGAATCCATGTCAGAGCCGAAGGGTCCGATTAATATATGGAGCTGAGTATGGTTTGCAAACTTTTATACCAAACCCGAGCTTGACCCGAGTTTCGACTAAGATTCACAAATTTTTAATGTAAATAAATAAATAAATAAATAAATTTACCACATATGGTCTGGGTTTGGTTCATTTAATCCTTAGAAGATCCGGGTATGGTTTCTCTTGTAGTGTGTTTGATTGGATCGGATCTAGATCCGATACTAATATCTCAAATCAGGTTTAACTTGGGTCCAAACCAAACCCCACCCGTTGACACCCCTATCTAAATGGCATGTGACTGTGATCTAAACCCTTAGCTTGAGTTTCATAGGCTGCCCCATCTGGCTCAAAACATCAAAGACCTATTTGTAAAACATCCAACTGGGCAGCATAGGCCCTGGGGGTCGATCTATTCCCTATCTGTTACTAGGCTGTGGGTTTCTTTGTGTAATTAAATTAAAAAAAAAATCATAAAATATGATGTATATATAACATAGAATATCAGGTAATTGTTGGTATATATCAAGGTTGCCGGGAAGTGAAAGCGGGAAGCGAGGCATTTTCAAAATTTTAGAAAGTGAGAAGCGTGAGATGACTTAGGTGCGAATCAAGAAGCGTCTCGAAAGCGAACTGGAAGCGACTAGGAAGCAAGGGAGAAGCAAAAAAATTGAAAGAAAATAAAAACATAAATAAAAAGAGAAAAAAATGAAAAAAATAGAGGAAGCGAGAAAGAAAGCTAGGGAAAAGTGATACTCCCATAAATGGGAAGTGTGGTTCATTGATTTTCTTTTTAAATCACAATCGTGTTTAGGAATTTCTAAACTCCACGTTGTAGTTATCGATGTTTGAAAAGTTGCTGTTATGTTTGATGTTTTTTGACAAAGACGCCATTTGCTGTTATGTTTGATGTTTTTTGACAAAGACGCCATTAATGCAAAATGTGAGGTATGGGTGTGCAGGAAGACACGTGTTGCATTCTGGGCAGCTATAAAAGGTACTCGGTCTAATGACTGAAACCTGCCTCTATTTTGACCTTTATAACTAATTTAGTTAGAAGAAAAATATTGGCTACTCTCGAGTGTACGATGCCCTCTAGTAGACATATCCCATTGCAACTCTTTCTTGTTTTTTTTATCAAGCCCTATGGATATGATTTATATTGTTTGTTTGGTCAAAAGCAATTTTTAGTTTGTCTAATGGCATTGCATAATCAGATATTTTAAAGGCTTCCAAATTCAACAATCCACAATGTGTACACATTTCACGATTGAGAAAATCATATTTTTATTCATTCCTTGTAAACGGGCCATGTTGAACACATTTGTAGGGTCAATTTTATGAAATAAAATCTAACATTCATGAGCTTTAAAATAGAGAGTATGAAATAAGATCCAATATTTTCCTTTTTATTACCATTGCACATTGTTATATACCCCTAGAATTAGAATGTTGAATCTCCGACTTGACCATTGCATGTCTAAAATGTAGGATATGGCCCACTTGGGGTTAACTTGAGCACATACATGCTTGAGCTTTATTTGGCTTTTCCTGCATTGCTTTACATAATAGATTGATTGAGAAGGGTGATGGTAGGATTTCATAACGTAGAAGATTTTAGAATTTTCAAAAACATTAATCTTTAGATCTTTGTAAAATCCTACCTACATGTTAAAAAAGTTTGATTTAAGAGATTATTTGTGGGGTTTCGATGCATTTTTATACTTAGATTTTCCAAAAAACCATGTCTGCATGCAAATTTTAAAAAGGAGAACAAGTGGGTGGACCATCCCCCTTCTCTACCGTTTAAGCTCAAGCATTATCAAGGAAGATTCAAATCCAGATCCAAGACGTGCTACATTTGATCTCTATCAGATAGACCCACACGCTGAGATGGATCCTGGTCCACACGTGGAGGTTCATCTTGAATCTCAATCAAGTTTCTCATCTGGATAGTTGTTTCAAACAATGATTCTGTATTGAGAAAACATGTAATCACAAGGAATGTAGTTGTAACTGCATCTCCTTATGAATGAAAAGTCTAAAAACATATTATACTTTTTTGTGTTTGTGAGATCCCCAAGCCTACTACAAGATTGTTGTTTTACCAGAGCGATTTTGGGTGACTTCCCTCTTAAGATACAGTATTATAAGCATATATGCTTGGAAAACATTGTTGCACAAGCAAATCAAATCAAATCAAGCAGGACAGTGACAAACAAATGGCCGTGAAATTAAAACTGCAACTGTATAAAATTAACAGGTGATATTTTAATTTATAATTTTATAAAATACCATTTTTGCTCTTCTCCTTAAGTATTATAATGGACGATACATTTATAAATATGACCAACTTATCTAGTTGAAACAACTTTTAATGTTTTCATTTCATATGTTCAGTTGACGACTTGTCAGACCTAAGATCCATTCTTGAGTTTGGATAGTTTGCTTAACGACCAAGTTCTAATAAATCTTTTACCAAGCCAAATTCAAGCTTTTAAGTTTCAACTCGTGTAGCTTGATCACCAGTGCAGTGGTTACCCATGAAGTCAGTGGGGTTCTGTGTTAAGTTAAAGGCTCAAGATCAAATCTCGCTGATGCATGGGGGCTGCTGTTAAGGCTGGGTGATTGTATCCTCAATGCGGAGTTTTACCTTGCAGAGAGGCGGGCACATTGACTCAGTTTTAGGTAAGGATTTTCCTTCATCATAAAAGACATGATAGCTTTATTGATGTGGTTCTGATTGGCGAAGGTTAAGAAGGAAAAAAAAAAGGGTTGAATCATAATTTTTATTTTAAGATTTAAAGATCTTTTGAAGGCCAACTCTTTTGTATACGTAGATGTTGTTATAGGTGTAAAACCCATGAAAAACCCCAGGTTTGATAACCCATTAGGGTTATAACACCTGACGCAGGGGGCACGAGTTTTTAAAACCCTCTTCTCCACGCCCCCCTATGCGCCACACTCCCCCTTACAAAAAGGGAATCCCTTTGAGGGTTTCCTGAATCACACTCCCCCTCTTCCATTTTACGAATTTGGGGTTTCCCTATTCGACGCCCCCGAACTCTCTTTAAATCAGCGCAGAAGGGAGGAGGGCTTCCATCGTGTCCTCCCCCCTCTTGACTCCTCTCCTCTCACGCCCCCCTCTCTATTGTGCCTCCGACGAGCCCCGGAGGCACCAGCTCACTGTGTGTGTTCTCAACCCCAATGCCTCCTCCTCCCTCTCGTTGCGCTCAGCGCCGTCGTCACTGGCAACCTCATAGGTATGCCTCCAGCTCTCTCTCGCTCTATGTTTTCTTATTCCTCCATCTTCTTTCTCTTCTTCTTTGTTTCCCTCTGTTGCTGGAGGGCCAGCAGGAAGCTGACAATCCATGTCGTGCCCTCCCACTCTCTCTGTGGCTGTCTATTAGGTCGGCAGGGGACTGCCGGCCCCTGCCATAACTTTTCCTTCCCCTCTGAGCATGCCAGAAGGCCGACAGGAGGCCTTCAGCCCCTGTCGTGCCTACCCTCTCTCTTTTGTTGCCGAAGGGCTGGCAGGAGACCGACTGCCGCCTGTCGTGCCCTCCCCCTCTCTGCCACCTCTTTGTCCCGGCCGACAAGTAGGGGCGATGCTCTTGCCTGATCCCCCTTTTCGGTAAGACCAACAAGGGCTCCGCTTGTCTGGCAGATGCAGTTAGTGCACTGTCACCTTGTGTTGGAATGCTGCAAGTTCGAATCCCAAATGGTATGGTTGTATAGCTGGTCAGGGTTTGCTTAACCCCAACCTTTAGGTTAGATGAGCAGGTCTGGGCTCGCCTAGTTGCTGAGCCCACACATGCTGCCCCCTACTTCCACTGCGTGGGGTCGACACCCCCCTGTTTCGGCAGGCAGGGGCGATGCCTCTGCCATCGCTGCCACCTTCTTTCATGCAGTAGGTTGGTAGGGGCCGAGCCCCTACCACTCTGTGTTTCCTGGTAGATCAGCAGGGGTCGAGCCCCTGTCGCCTTCTGTGTTCATGATCAGCGAGACGACAGGTGTCGAGCCTTGCCATTTTTGTGCCTTTCTGGCAGGTCGGCAGGGGCCAAGCCCATGCCCCTATTTGCGCTAACAGAAGGTTGGCAGGGGGCTTAGCCCTTACAGCCATCTATCTTCTCTGTCGTTGTGACCTACCGTCAGGTAGGAGGCAGGCCCTTCTTGTGCCTGTTTACGGCAGACAGGAGTGCAACCCTGCTCCTTCTCTCCTTCTCATTTTCTATATGTTAGTTCTTTAGTTTAATAAGAATAGTTGAATCTTAGGGTATGATTAATCAGTTAGTGCTATTAGTGGTTCAATGTTATGAGACTTATTTGGTCAAAGTAATTAATTCAAATTAATTCAGCCAAGTGGATTCTATTTTTTTATTACTATCGTTTTCTTTAGTTGATCTTAATGTTTGCTTAATTATAGTTATATTCAATAACTCATATTCCATTTTTATTTCCAGTTTTAATGTTTAGGGTTGGTTAGTTCGTTGATTCACCGTTGAGTCTTTGTTTATTCTTTTTGTTGGGTGGTTCATAGGGTAATTATTTACTTAAGACTTATAGTTTTGTTGTAGCTTAGAATAATACTTAATTAATTGAAGTCAGTTTAGAGTCATGTATTTATTGATTAGTTAATTTCTTGAATTAGTTTGTTAAATGCTAGTTCTTGAATTCTTGTTAGTTAGGTTGTTTAGATATTTTATCTTTTAGTGATAGTTTGTTATTATGTTGTTCATAGTTAGTTCTTGTTAGTAGTTTGTTTTATGTTAGTTGAATCGTAATTTTGCTGATTTATTTTGTTAGTGAGATTGTAAATTTTTGTTTAGTTTCCTTCGTACTGTTGTGGTTCGTGTTTGTGTTTTGCAGGGAAGCATTTGGATGTGTGGTGAGCCCCTTTTTGTACCTTCAAAGTGCCCTGTGAGGTGCCCTCAAGTCCTCAAAAGTGCCCTCAGAGGCTCCTTAATCAAACCATACAAAAGTGTTCAACCTAGAAGGGACAAAAATGGACCACAAAACCCTCAAGCACTGAAGACTCTTGCTTTTCTTTTTAGACTAGGCATTTATTTTATTTAATTCAATTCATTGGGTTGTATAAGGCCATTTATTTATTTTGTTTAAGCCCTCTGCGTAGGGTGGTACTCTTTTAATATTCTTTTATTGAATTAATTCTTTTTATTATGGCAATAAAGAGTAGTTTAGATTGTGTGTTGAATACAAAGTATTTCCCGTTCCCTGAGTTTGACCTGGATTCCACTACTCGTGCAAGCCGGTTTTTATTATTTGCTGTCTGACTTTCACACTTGTTTTTATCAAAAATATTGTTTTTAAAAATTATTTCATAAAACTCACACCAAATTTTTGGCGTCGTTGCCGAGAAACTGTGAAATACGAGTATTCACTTTATTGCCTTTGTTTGTTCTCGTATTTTAGATTGCTAGTTTACTTCAGTTCATTAATTAGGATTGTTTAGTTTACATGTACACCATAGAAACCAGTTTACTTTTCTTGCACAATCCACCTTTTAGGATACCCTTAGAGGTGACTGTGTATGATTGGTACCGTGCTCATAGTTTGCTTTTAGCAAAAATTTTGTTGTGTGTAAGTGTGTAATGCTTGTCATTTCTCGCTTTCTAGTATTTATTTATTTTTACTCACTTTGTGGTTTGCATGGTTTGGCCGCTTAGTACGATAGTTAGGTAGAAAACCAAAGTCTAGGATGGTTGTCGCATCAGTCTACCCTCTGGTGCATGCACGAGCGACGCTCGCTTGACCCTGAGCTTGTTGAGTTAGTTGAGGACCCCTAGTCCCTTATTAGGAGAGCTCGTCGATCTGGCCCCATGGCCCAAGATCAACATTTGACCCATCCTCTCAGGAAGTACTTCACTCTCAATGCCTACACTCCAGCCCCTGCATTGCGAGACCCGTTATGGGAGCGCCACAGTTTGAGATAAAGGCCAACATTATACAAATGTTACCATCCTTCTATGGCCTGAACAACGAAGACCCTTACCGCCATCTCGATGAATTTCTTAAGATCTACTCTATGGTGTAGATCAACAATTTTAGGGATGGTGCATTGAGGTTAACATTATTTCCGTTCTCCCTCAATGACAAAGCCAAGCACTGACTGGAGGCCCTCGATATGGTTCAGATTACCACTTAAAAACACATGCAGCATGAGTTCCTCAAGAAGTATTTCTCAATTGGTAAGACGAACTAGTTTTATAAAGCTATAACCAGTTTTTCTCAGATTGAGGGATAACAATTCCACGAGACTTGGGAGAGGATGAAAGATCTTCTCCGCAAGTGCCTCCCACCATCAGGTGCCCCGTTGACAACTGGTGCAAAATTTTTATGATGACCTAACCGAGAAGGATAGGCAAATGGTTTATTCATCGTGTGGGGGTACGTTCATGCTCAAGAGTGAGGATAAGGCATGGACCTTATTCGATACATTGAGCGAGAATGCCATGCACCATGCCCTGTCCTCGTGTATTGATAGAACCACACTTGTTCCTAGTGGTCCTAAGAAGGGAGGGATTTACGAAGTTGGGTCCGAGTATGATTTGCAAATCAAAGTGGACCAGTTAACCAGGAAAGTAGATCAATTATTGGCAAACCCAACTTCGATAAATCAAGTAGGAAAAGTGTGTGAGCTATGCGCTAGCTCTATACACTTTGTTCCTGAGTGTCTAGTCGCACCACTCTATCCTAAATTCATTTAGGAGCAAGTGAATGTTGCCCAAGGTTTCGTCAGACCGGTGCACGACCCTTATGCACCCACCTATAACTCGGGATGGTGAAATCATCCCAACTTCGCATGGAGAGATCCACACGATCCACCCCACCAGCCCTCCCAGACACAACATAGACAGGGTAACCTTCCACAAGGTTACTCGCATCCCACATTGCCACCAGCCCACCCTGCGCTTAGCTTGACTTCTTTTCATGAGCCCACATCGAGCTCATCTTTTCAGGAGAAGTTGTTAGAAGGCTTTTCTGACATTAAGACCACCATTTGTTCCCACACGTGATCAATAGCGAAGCTAGTGACGCAGATGAGACAGTTAGCTGATGCCTTAAGCAAGCGAAGCAAGGGAAGCCTCCCGAGTGAGTCTCTTGTCAACCCAAAGGGTAAGGAACCCATGTATCATGACTTGCACCCCACAGAGTCCCACCATGAACAGGTCAACTCTATTATGTCCCTTCAGAGTAGGAAGACATTCCACTCTATTCAGGAATCGACTAATAAGTTCATTGTTATACCTACTGATCAGTCGATCTCCTCTATCAGGCTCCAGGAGAATGGGCAGGGCTCGCAACTTGAGTTTTCATCATATATTTCTCGAGTCCCATTTCCCCAGGCCTTAGGGCAACCGATTGCTTTCAACAAGCAAGTGGCACACATGTACGAAATGCCTGACATAGTCAAGCACGTTCACAACAACCCTCCCTTGCTTGATGCTTCCTATATTGATAATAGATCAGTTTTTGGTTCTCCATCATTTGAGAATAGTCCCCAGGTGGCGACTAAACTCCTTTCTTCCAGTCTAAAGAGTCATCATAGGATGCATAGGGGTAGAGTTGGAGGAAACATAGTGTGCAGTGTCACAGATGACACTCTTTTCCTTAGAGCCCCTGATTGAGCACAATTTCACATCCATTGATCTCATGGACGATGAAGGGTTTCCAGATATCCGTCTGGTTGTGGACGTAAAACTTAGAGCTTTATGGGAGGCAGCCCATATGTATGATGTACCATTAGTAGTTTTAGTAGTTTTTCTGGTTTTAGGTAGTTTTTCTTTATGAGTTGGATGTCAGAGCATGTATGCATTGCATTTTTGTCTCTTTATGAGTTGCATAACTGCGAGACAGGTGGAACCTCTACAGAGTCATTCACATGTCATATCAGGTAAGGTTTCACAGTGTGGATCAGGTGACCTCTACCATTTTCTCTCATTCATTTTGTTCTCACATGCATTCACTTAGTTTCATGCAAGCATGGGGGAGTGCCACTGAGGACAGTGTCATTCAAGCATAGGAGAGGGTGTAGTTTGCACACCCAATTTTTTTTTGTCTTAGTACTTGCACTTTTGATGACAACTCATAAAAATTGGGCTTGTAAGGAACGCGTTTGAACTTATATGACTGCTTTGCAAAATCTAATATTTTTTTAGAGAATTTTTAATCCCCACGAAGAATTTTTTTTTTCTGACACGGATCTAAAAAACCATGGTTGTTTATGTGGATTTCAAAGAAATGACGATAGATGAATGCTAGAGTTTATTTTGAATCACAAATATGAATATGCACAGTTTTTATTTTGAAAAACTAAGCAAACAACCAATATTGCATTTATCAACTCAAAAAGTGAAAAAGAGCATACGTTTAGTTGTTTGATATCTTCGTACTCCTTAGTAGCTAAGCTTAGATACAAGTTGAAGTGTTTGAGTTCCATGTTGAAAAGGACAACGAAGAAAGTCACTTCTTCGTCTACGTTGATATCTATGGCCTATTTTGTTTGAGCAAGTAGAGTCTGAGGGGTGTTTACACCTGGTGCCCTAAAGCCATCTGGTTTGGGAGCCACCGGCCCAAAAGCCCGTTATATGGACTTTATAGAGAGCCTAATATATGTTGACATTGCACATGACAGAGAAGCAAACTATACGTAAACTATAAAAATTGAAGGTCTAGTGACTTGAGTAATTAAGTCCAAGAGATACTTTGCATCTGGTGCCCTAATTAAGGTCGTCTAGCCTGGGAGTCACTGACCTAAAGCTCGTTACATGGGTCACAAAAACAAAAAATTTGATATAGTGCTCAATAAAATAAAGAAAAGAAAGTGTGTAAAAAATTAAAAATCACAAAAAAAGAAGAAAAGAGCATCAAAGAAAAAGTTCACTGCATAGAAACTAATATTGAGAAAACCTGTGCAGAAAACACATGAGTGGGGATAAGTAAAAAATAACATGTACTTATTTGAATTTCTGAGAATAAAACATAAATGATTATGCTATTTAGAAAATTGAAAAAAAAGTTTTTTTTTTCTGTGGTGGCAGGTAAAAGACTCTCATAATGTTTTGATAATGTCATGACATGAAATATTTATGAAAACGAACACCTTAACTGCCTAATATTTTTTGAAGTTGGTTATTCTATGCATACATGACAAAGATGTTTGTGGGTAACATCACTATAAACCCTCACGAGACCTTACTCATCCACTGGGGTAACCCAGGGGTTAAAAGAGCTTGTTGCATATGCTAAATGCAACCGTGATTCCTAGGAAAGTGAGTTAGGTTTTGTTTTGATTAGTTTAGATTTTTGCTTTTTGCTTCAGTTTGCTCGAGGACTAACAAACGATAAGCATGGGGGTATTTGATCATGATATATTTTATATTTTAATAATCATTATTTATGCATGATTCATGTTAAAATCGACTTAAAACCCTATTTTTATCGTTAGTTTTGAGAAATTGCATTGAATTGAATTTTATCATAAAATCATATTTTCAAAGCTTTCCCTACATTTTTAGTGTTTTTATTAGATTTAGAATTTCTTAATTATAGTTTAGTTAGCTTAGGTTTGTATTAGCTAATTTTTAATTAGTTTAGTAAGTTTCGATTTTTAGAAAAACATATTTTCATAAGAGACGTTGTTTTGAAAATTATCAAAAATAGTTGGACTCTTTTAAAAACTTTGTTTTTACCTAATTAGGCCTATAAATAGTAGTAAAGAGGGCTGAAAATTTTGTTTTTTCCATCATCCCTCTTGCTTCCCCTCCTTCTTGCCTCCCCTCCTTCTTGCCTCCCTCTTCTCTCTCTCCTTTGCTTTTCCTCAATCTTTTGTCGATTTCTTTCTCTCCTTGTTCTCCTCTTCTTTTTTTTCTTCAAGCTTCGAACCCTTTCGTCATCGACAACTTTTTCTTCTTCATCGGAGTAGCGTGCATGCAACTTGGGATCAACCACACTCTCTTCTCAACCCATCCATCGTAGGTAACCCTCTTTTCCCTCTTTTCGTTATTTTTCTTAGCATACTAGATAGTAGTATTGTGTTTTTTTTATTGATATGCATAATGTAAACATTGCATTTAGGATAGTGTGATTCGTATTTTATTTTTAGCATATTACACTACAAGAAAAAACGTTGTTAGCGACGGAATTTTTCCGTCTCTACTTAGCGACGGATTAGCGAGCGACAAAAATCCGTCGCTATAATTAATGAAGCTTACGAAATATAGTCCGTCGCTAAGTAGCGACGGATGTTGCGACGTACTGTTTTGTCGTTACGGTCGCACCATTTACCGACGAAGTTAGCGACGGAATGTAGTCCGTCGCTACTTAGAGACGGATGTGGCGACGGAATATCGTCTGTCGCTATTTCCGTAAATTTGATTTTACGTTGGCTTAGCGACGGAATTAATCCGTCGCTAACTTTTGAATAACCCTAATCCCAGGCAGCTTTTCCTTTTCTTCTTTCGCTGCTCCTGCCGTTCGCCGGTCCCACTCCCGCCGTTCGCCGGTCCCACCGTCCGCCGGCCCCACCGCCCGGAGAAAGGTAAAGGACGCCCCCCCCCCCCCCCCCCCCCCCCCGCGTTTTTCGGCAGGGGGTTGACCCCCTACCGGAAACGCAGGGGGTCGACCTCCTGCCGGAAAGTCAGGGGGTTAACCCCTTGCTGTTCCGGCAGGGGGTTAACCCCCTGCATTTCCGGCAGAGGGATAACCCCCTGCGTTTTCCGGCAGGGGACCCTTGCCCCCTGCCTTTCCGGCAGGGGGTCGACCCGGGCATAGAGTTAACCCCCTGCCTTTTTGGCAGGGGGTCGACCCGGGCATAGAGTTAACCCCCTGCCTTTTTGGCAGGGGGTCGACCCGGGCAGGGGGTCAAGCCTTTTTTGCTCAGGCAGGGGGGCGACCCCCTGCTGTTTCGACAGGGGGTCGACTCATTGGCGGAAAGGCTGGGGGTCGACTCCCTGCCCGAACAGGGGGTCAGTTAACTCCCTACGTTCCGTAAGAGGGTTAACCCCCTATGTTCCGTAAGGGGGTCGACCCCCTGCCGGAACAGCAGGGGAGTCGACCCCTTGCCAGAACAGTTTTTTTTTTTTGTGGTGACTTCATTTTAAAACAGTGTTTTTTTGTGCAGATTTTTCAACGGAACCAGCTCGTGCTCAGCCACCTGTGGTAAGTAAGTGTAAAAAACAATGCAAATCGGGTAAATACCCGTGGTGAGTAAGTGATGCAAGCATATCACATGTTATTTAATTTATTAGATGTAACACTTTATTGTTCACACACTCACTTAGTTATTGATATTTAGGGTTGCTTTGTTGGAGTTCGGAGATCATGCTGAGCATGATTTTAATATATGAATATTGAAGTGTTCTTATTTTTGGAGTACGGAGTCCATGCTAGGCATGGTAGTAGTTAGTGAGATATTGAAGTGTGTTTGCTGCAAGTACATGTTTGCCATTTATTTGATATGAATGATTACGATGTATTGCAATGTTTGATGTAATTGTATCCATGCTTGCATGTAACTTTCAATTTGATTATGACTTCCATGTGAAATTGTATAATGAAAGCATGTTTCAAATGATTGTATCGTGTCATGAATAGTTTGCACATGAAAATATTAAGTTATCAATGCATGCATCAAAATTCTTGTTATTGTATGACATCATATATTGCATGATAAATTTGATATGTTGTTCATCGTAGCATTCTGATTGTTTTCTTTTAATTCGTTAGGCTATTATTCGTAACATCATAAGAAAATGACTGCAAATCGTGAATGAATGTACCGTAGGATAGTGGACAATGAGTTATCGCATGAATATATGGATGGTGTTGACCATTTTTTTGAATTTGCAACGGCAAGTGTCAGTACAGTGGATCCCACAGGTCGGATTAGGTGTCCCTGCAAGATTTGTAAGAATAATCGATTTGTAGAACCTCATGGCATTAGACATCACCTATACAGGAAGGGTTTTGTGAGTGATTATCAGAACTGGACGTTTCATGGAGAAGAATTTAGAAACGATTTTGATGCATGGGTGAATGTGGTGCACGATAATCCATATACGAATTTGATATTTGATGCCGCAGGAACAGAACTGGGTTCTACTATAAGTTCTAGTGATGTAAGAACTGCCGTAGATGAAGAATCACCAAACGATGCAGTTAGTAAATTTTATGATTTACTTAGAGATGCTGATGAGCCACTTTGGAACTGTTGTGAGAGTCACACTATCTTGTCTGCAGTTCTTCAACTAATGAATTTGAAGTCCGAGTATAATTTGAGTCAATCATGTTTTGACCGTTTGTGCATGATTGTGAAGAGTATGTTGCCCAAAGATGAGAAATTACTACAAAATTTCTATCGTGCGAAAGTTATGGTCAACGCTCTAGGTATGGGTTACAAAAAGATTTATGCTTGTCCAAATCACTGCATGTTGTATTTCAAGGAGCAGGAAAACAATATATCATGCCCGTCATGTGGGCATCCTCGGTTCAAGCCAAAGACAAGAGGCAATGGTAGCACGAGATCAAAGGAAGTTTCAAACAAGTCTCTCCGCTACTTTCCTATCACTCCTAGATTGCAGCGATTGTATATGTCTTCAAGGACAGCTAAACACATGAGATGGCATGCAAATAAAGTTCGACACGATGAAAACAAGATCACGCATCCTGTTGACGTTGAAGCTTGGAAGCACTTTGATTGTACTCATCAGAACTTCGCAATGGAAGTGCGAAATGTTAGACTCGGTCTATGTACAAATGAATTTAATCCATTTGGGGGTAGATCAACTCCATACTCATGCTGGCCAGTATTTGTAACTCCATACAACCTTTTACCAAGCTTGTGTATGAAACGTCCAAATCTTTTCTTGTCTCTGTTGATCCCTGGTCCGACCTCACCTGGCCAAAATCTTGATGTATATCTAAGACCATTGATTGATGAACTAAAAGTATTGTGGGATGACGGTGTTACCACGTATGATGCCCACAAAAAACAAAATTTCAACATGAAGGCCGCTGTTCTATGGACAATCAGTGACTTCCTTTGCTATCTGGTTGGAGCACACATGGGAGGTTGGTTTGTCCGTACTGCATGGAGGATTCCAAAGCTTTTAGATTGAGGCATGGAAGGAATCCTTGCTGGTTTGAGTGCTATCATCGATTTCTACCCAGCGATCATCCGTTCCGACGACAAAAGAATGCGTTTAAAACAGACACAACTGAAACGGAAGGTCCATCCTCAAGATTGTCTGGCATAGAGATTCTAAGAAGATTGCGATACTTTCCAAATGTATTAACAGATGCCCGCAGTCCGACACCCTTCCGTGGATTTGGGAAGGATCACAATTGGACGAAGAAATCTATTTTTTGGGAACTACCGTATTGGCCGACCCTATTGATACGACATAATTTTGATGTGATGCATGTAGAGAAAAATATGTTTGATAATGTATTCAATACAGTAATGAATATTAAAGAAAAAATGAAGGATAATCCGAAGGCCCGTATGGATTTAAAATTAATATGTAAAAGACCAGAATTGAAACTCAAAGAGTATAATGGCAAAGTACTGAAACCAAAGGCAAAGTACGTGCTCGGACCTGATCAAATAAAACATGTATGTCAATGGTTGAGACAATTGAGATTTTTAGATGGATATGTCTCTAACATTGCTCGGGCTGTGAAGATTGACGATGGACAGTTATATGGGTTGAAGAGCCATGATTGTCATATCTTTATGCAACGATTGATACCCCTAGCATTCCATGATATGTTAGACAAACCTATATGAGGGGTATTGTCTGAGTTGAGCAGATTTTTCAGAACATTGTGCGCATCGGAGGTCGTAGTATCAGATGTGAAGAATCTCGAGGACTCTGTCATCACCACTGTTTGTCTGCTAGAAAAGATATTTCTGCCAGCATTTTTCGATGTTATGGAACATTTGATCATACATCTGCCATATGAACTAAGGGTTGGTGGCCCTGTGCAATATCGATGGATGTACCCATTTAAAAGGTATATGTTTTTTTATATTTGTCTCTTTAATGACAGATATTTAAAATTTGAAATGTATATTCTTGTCAAATGCATGTTCGACCTAAAAAAAAGGTTCATAATAAAGCAAGAGTAGAAGGCTCTATTTGTGAGGCGTACACTTTAGAAGTGATTTCAAATTTCTCATCTATGTACTTTGAACCTCATATTCCAACACGTTACACATGCCCGCCCCGTAACGATGATGGAGAACAAGTAACTGTAGTTGACAAGCTATCGATATTTCAACCATTTGGGCATGTATTTGGTAGTTGCCGATCAAGGCTATTGACAGATCGAGAGCAAGATGCAACACACATCTATATTCTTTTTAATTGCTCAGCGATCGACCCATACATCGAGTAAGTATATGTATATGCAACTCAATTATAAATCCTTTTATGTTCTATATGTGGATACATGGCTCGGTAATATAAGTATTTGTGGTTTGCAGACGATTTGATCTGGAGTTGCAAAGCGAAGTTTCACATCTCACTTATGCAGAAGTACAAAAAGAATGTGAAACTAAGTTTGTGGAGTGGTTGAAACAGTTGGTAAAGAAGCTAACATAAATTTTGTACTTATAAACAAAACTAAGTTACTTAATTGATCGTGATTACAATCATTGTTTATGTCTGTGAGTAGGTTCGTCATGGTGATGTTAAAGATCAAGGAATATGTGATTTAGAAAATGGTCCGACCAAAGTTGTGCAATGCTACAACGGGTATATCGTAAATGGTTATCGATTCCATACAAAAGATTACGGTATAAACAAATCAACGATAAATAATGGCGTGTGTGTCAAGGGTAGCAGCTACGGTGAAAATAAACATGATTACTACGGTGTTATAGAGGAAATAATGGAGTTGACTTACTTAGGCATGAATAACAGGGTTACTTTATTCAAGTGTCATTGGTTTGATCCAACTGCAACAAGACTCGACAAAGCTTCAGGCATTGTGGAGGTGAATCATAAATCCAGGTTTGGAATATATGAACCATTCATATTAGCCTCGCAAGCTCAACAAGTTTATTATATTTCATATCCGAGTATAAAAAAGTCAGATAGAAATGAATGGTGGGCAGTTTGCAAGGTGAAGTTCAAACTATACTCCGAGTATGATCAGTTACATGAAGATGAGTTAGCTGAAGACAGCGATTACTATCAATCAGATGATGTCTATGACTTCGCTTATGGTCACGATGTTGCGCATGATATGCATGTCATATCTCCATTGGCCGATGAAACATTCATAGAGGAATGTGATCCAAATGATATACCAAGTGGATGGGCAAACAATGAAGAAGAAGAAGAAGAAGAAGAAGAAAGTCAAACTAGTGACGAGAAAGAATTCTCAAGTTAGTGAGCAAAATCTTATACTATAAACCTCTATTTAAATGCATTGCAGTACTTGATGTGAGTTGTATTGCAATACTTGGTGTGAATGATTAAAAATTGTATTTGAATGTATTGTAATACTTGATACGAATGATTCGAATGCATTGCAATACATGATGTGAATGATTTGAATTATTTGAATGTATTGTAATACTTGATGCAAATGCATGAGTTATATTGCAACACTTGATGTGAATGATTAAAAATTTTATTTGAATGTATTGTGATACTTTATACGAATTATTTGAATGCAATGTAATACTTGATGTGAATAATTTGAATTATTTGAATGTATTGTAATACTTGATACGAATGATTCGAATGCATTGCAATACTTGATGTGAATGATTTCAATTATTTGAATTATTGTAATACTTGATGCGAATGCATGAGTTGTATTGCAACACTTGATGTGAATGATTAAAAATTTTATTTGAATGTATTGTGATACTTGATACGAATTATTTGAATGCATTGTAATACTTGATGTGAATGATTTGAATTATTTAAATATATTGTAATACTTGATACGAATGATTCGAATGCATTGCAATACTTAATGTGAATGATTTCAATTATTTGAATATATTATAATTTATGCAACGAATGATTTTAATTATTGCAATACTTGATGTGAATGATTTGAATTATTTGAATGCATTGTAATACTTGATGCGAATGATTTGAATGCATTACAATGCTTGATGTGAATGACTTGAATGCATTGCAGTACCTGATATGAATGATTTGAATTATTGTAATACTTGATGCGAATGACTTGAATGTATTGTAATACTTGATGTGAATTATTTGAATGTATTGTATGACATATGTTATTTGTTAGAATATGGTTCGTGGAGGTTATAGTGGTCGCTCATCCAGTAGTAGCCAGGCTCAACCTTCATCTTCACGGGCTCCTGTGATAGGTATATCATATAACTAATTTGATGCTTGATTAGTTCAAATGCGCATTCTGAGAATTTCTAACGTATTTTTTTACAGATGATGTTGCGCCTGTATACGACCCACCTACACCAGTTGATCACACAAGTCAGGAGCCAACACAGGAAACAGGGTCTTCTCAGGTTGGCACAAGAAGACTCATTCGAATAATGTATATCGATAATCGACCGTAAGTATTTTGTTTTCAATTATTTCATATCTTATAAATATTTTATATTGATATTTACTGTGTAACAATTCATGTGCAGCACGAGATTTGAGCCACAAGAAGTAGTACGGGAGATTAGGAATTCACTTCTTCAACATCTACCAGGACCGGTTGCTCAATGGAAAGAGTACGCAAAGGAGCTGTTAGACAGATTGTGGTCCTCATTCATGGTATATAGTTGTTCCTCATAGTTAATGTGTTTCATATTTAATTTATTTAAGTAATGTCTACTAACTTTCTGAAAATATTTGTAGGCTTCGAATCGCTTCGCAACTACGGTGGAAGAAAATGATGCAAGGAAGGTGTGGCAGAAGGTGGCTGTCAATCGATTTGCAGACATGCTGCACACTATGAAGACTGCAGCAAAAAAAGCATCTGGCGTAGTAGATGATCCATTACTATGGAAGGGCCATGACCCTATTACTATCAGGAGAGATTACTGGGATGAAATGTGCGATAAGTGGGCGGGAGATGCATTTAGAAATCGCTCTGCGAAGGCTGCACAAAATCGATCGAAGATGCCCGAAGCCCATCTACACACAGATGAATCTAAGACATTTGGGAGCCACCTGAAGAAAATGATAACTCATCAATATATAATATTTATTTTATAAGTATTGTTGCAAACTTGTGTACTAAATCTTTTGTCATTTAACTTCGCAGGAAGCAGAAAAAAGAGGCAGTGTACCATATAAGGATGTGTTTGTTGAAACACATAAATGGAAGACCACGGGAGTCTTCGTATCAAAGAAGGCGAGAACGACAACGGTATGTATTTATTCTATTAATAATCATTGCAATATATATGCAAGTTATCATAATGTTATCATTAATTATTAATGAATACTTTAAACATTATTTTGAAGGAGGCATATGAGCAATGGTAGAGCGATATAGCGATGACGCTACTCAGCATCCATCATTTGATCCTACAGCATGGGCGACTGCAGCAGGTGAACCCAAAAAAGGTCGCGTGTTCGGGTTTGGGAGTAATATGAACACTTCACCAGTTATTGCTTCTTCCAGTTACGGCTCACCGACTTCTTGCGCCGACATAAGCTCCAAGCAACAGACTATTCTTTCCGGTGATAATGTATGCCAGATCATTACGGAATCACTGAATAACTACTTCTATGACACCGTCGCCCCCTTTCTCCGAAATGAGATCAATAATCTTGTTCTGAACAAGGGATCTTCGATTCCAGGTCCCTCTCAGGTATAATCACATATTCAGTTTTTTGTCTGCCTTAGAACACATATAAGCATAATCGAATCACATATATAACTTTTTGCCTGCCTTAGAAAACATATGAGCATTATAGAATCAGATATAGAGTTTTTTGCCTGCCTTAGAGCACATATGATCATGCTATAATAACATATAGAGTTTTTTTACTGCCTTAGAGCACATATGAGCATACTATAATCACATATTCAATTTTTTGCGTACCTTAGAGCACATATGAGCATGCTATAATCATATATTCAGTTTTTTGACTGCCTAAGAACACACATGAGCATGATAGAATCACATATAAAGTTTTTTTGACTACCTTAGAACACATATGAGCATGCTATAATCACATATTCAGTTTTTTGACTGCCTAAGAACACATATGAACATGTTATAATCACATATTCAGTTTTTTGACTGCCTTAGCACACATATGAGCATGATAGAATCACATATAAAGTTTTTTTATTGCCTTAGAGCACATATGAGCATGCTATAATCACATATAAAGTTTTTTTGCCTGCCTTAGAGCACATATGAGCATGCTATAATCACATATTCAGTTTTTTGACTGCCTAAGAACACATATGAGCATGTTATAATCACATATTCAGTTTTTGACTACCTTAAAACACATATGAGCATGCACAAATCACATATAGAGTTTTTTTACTGCCTTAGAACATATATTATTTATGATAGAATCACATATAAATTTTTTTGCTTTGCCTGCCTTAGAGCACTTATGAGCATGCTATAATCACATATTCAATTTTTTGACTGCCTTAGCACACATACAAACATGATCGAATCACATATATAGTTTTTTGTCTGCCTTAAAGCATATCTGAGCATGGTAGAATCACATATAGAGTTTTTCTAGCTGCCTTAGAACACATATGAACATGCTATAATCACATATTCAATTTTTTGACTGCCTTAGCACACTTATGAGCATGATAGAATCACATATATAACTTTTTGCCTACCTTAGAGCACATATGAGCATGATAGAATCACATATAGAGTTTTTTTATTGCCTTAGATCACACATGAGCATATGATAGAATCATATATAGTGTGTAATTTATTTCATTATATTTTGTTTATCAATACTGACTGTTCTTTTCTTGTGTAGGCTGCTAGCGATAATCAGCGTAGCGGAGCTGAAGGGACAGATAAAGACAATGAACAAGAAGACACACAAAATCTTGGCGATGATTAGAGAACTGTGTTGAAGAAGTTCTATTTTTTTATGTTTCCTAATTGTAATTGTTGAATTGTAAATAATTAAACTTGTTAATTTTAAGGTGGAACGATTAATTATTGTAGATTCTTGTTATATGAAATTTTTTGTGTGGTTTGTTTTTTATTTACAGGAAATATAAATTGTACAGGAAATATAAATTGCACCGTTCTCGGTATTTAATTTTCAAATAAATTTTTTTTAATTTTTTTTCGTGTTTGCGACGGAACCATCCGTCGCTATTCATATAAATCTAGCGATGACATAGCGACGGAAGTAAATCCGTCGCCAAGGCGTGGTCGCCGTTTAGTACCGGCAGATTGGTGACAGAATACAACGCTCGTTAGTCCGTCGCAATTACCGACGGACCTGGCGACAGAATCAATCCGTCGCCAGTTAGCGTCAAAAAATTCGCGACGTAAGCATACCGTCGCCTCGTCGTCGCTAATCCGTCGCTACGCCTGTTAGCGACGGATTAGCGACGGAATGTGGTCGTCGCTAATCTACTGCTTTGTTGTAGTGTTAGGTTAGGAGCATAATGCATCGTAGATTGATTTTTTTTTATTGTTTTGTTTTATCTTGATTTTTGTAAAAAAAAAACATAGTATAACTGGTTCTTTGTGGCTGGAAAACAATCTGGTGTGACCGACATAGTGATGCAGGATTGTTTGGATCCAAGAGTGTCAATCAAATTCAGTTGGGCACTCTCATGTTTTAGGCAAGATTGACCCGATCAGATCGGTGTTGGTTTGCAGATTGCATGCTTCAATTCGGGAGTGCTTGCTTGATCCAATTTGACTCACAAACTGTGATCGTTTCCCTTTTTTTAGTGCTGGAATTCCCAGCCGGTCAGCAAACCACAAGTCTGTGATACTACGGTCCAACATGAGCGTGAGACCATGTTTATAACCAAAGCCACCAGTTTGTGCCTGGCAGTCTTTGCCAAATACGCAAGTTGACGCTAACTGCAGCATAGCGTGTGTTATCAAGTCTTCCTCGACATATATTTTTTATATATTGCGCACACATGTGAATTCCAGATCCTACTGACATGCGGTCCAGCAAAAGCACGTTGGTCATATTGTGTTTAAGGTCTATAGGTATTTCAATTGGCTGTGTTAGTTAGACTAGGGTCATTTGATTTTTTTTGTTAGTAGTGATTTAGATTCAACGTTTTATATTGCATTTGTTTTTTTTGAATAGGTTAAATCAATTAGGACCATTAGGTGCATTGTTTAACGGACATTCTTTTTCTATATGTTAGTTCTTTGGTTTAATCAGAATAGTTGAATCTTAGGATATGATTAATCAGTTAGTGCTATTAGTGGTTCAATGTCATGAGACTTATTTGGTCAAAGTAATTAGTTCAAATCAATTCAGCCTAGTGGATTCTATTTTTTTATTACTATAGTTTTCTTTAGTTGATCTTAATGTTTGCTTAATTATAGTTGTAGTTAGATTCAATAACTCATATTCTGTTTTTATTTCTAGTTTTAATGTTTAGGGTTGGTTAGTTCGTTGATTCACCATTGAGTCTTTGTTTATTCTTTTTGTTGGGTGGTTCATAGGGTAACTATTTACTTAAGACTCATAGTTTTGTTATAGCTTAGAATAATACTTAATTAATTGAAGTCAGTTTAGAGTCACGTATTTATTGATTAGTTAATTTCTTGAATTAGTTTGTTAAAAGCTGGTTCTTGAATTCTTGTTAGTTAGGTTGTTTAGATATTTTATCTTTTAGTGATAGTTTGTTATTAGGTTGTTCATAGTTAGTTCTTGTTAGTAGTTTGTTTTTAGTTAGTAGAATCTTGATTTTGCTGATTTATTTTGTTAGTGAGTTTGTAAATTTTTGTTTAGTTTCCTTTGTACTGCTATGGTTTGTGTTTGTGTTTTGCAGGGAAGCATTTATACGTGCGGTGAGCCCCTTTTCGTACCTTCGAAGTGCCCTCTGAGGTGCCCTCAAGTCCTCAAAAGTGCCCTCAGGGAGCCCTCAAAGGCTCCTTAATCAAACCATACAAAAGTGTTCAACCTAGAAGGGACAAAAAGGGACCACAAAAGCCTCAAGCACTGATGACACTTCCTTTTCTTTTTAGACTGGGCATTTATTTTATTCAATTCATTGGGTTGTATAAGGCCATTTATTTATTTTGTTTAAGCCCTCGGCGTAGGGCAATACTCTTTTAGTATTCTTTTATTGAATTAATTCTTTTTATTTTGGCAATAAAGAGTAGTTTAGATTATGTGTTGAATACAAAATATTTTTCGTTCCTAGAGTTCGACCAGGATTCCACTACTCGTGCGAGCCAATTTTTATTATTTCGTGTTTGGCTTTCACACTTGTTTTTATCAAAAATATTATTTTTAAAATTCATTTCATAAAACTCACACCAGTAGGTTGGCAGGGGCCGAGCCCCTACCACTCTGCATTTCCTGGTAGATCGGCAGTGGTTGAGCCCCTATCGCCTCCTGTGTTCGTTAGCGACACGGCATGGGCAGAGCCTTGCCATTTTTCCATCTTTTTGGCAGGTCAGCAGGGCCAAGCCTCTGCCCCTGTTTGCGATAACAGAAGGTTGGCAGGGGACTTAACCCCTGCAGTCATCTGTCTTCTCTACCACTATGACCTATCGTTAGGTAGGAGGCAGGCCCTTCTTGTTCCTGTTTATGGCAGACAGGGATGCAACCCTGCTCCTTCTCTCCTTTTGGATTGGTGGGCAAGGACGGTGCCCTGCCTTTTCTTTTTCGTTTGATGGCCTACTAAGTGTTCCTCATTTACGCAGACTGCACGACAGTTCCTGCTCGTGCTCCACAGCCCAAGCTCTGCATCACTGACACTCGTAGGCGCAAGCAGCGACGCAACCTCTCGAGGTTGGGGAAAGTCGCATGGGGACTCTGGATGAATTAAATAAAGTAGTTGAATCTTGAGATAAGAATAACTGATATTTTCATGCATGCATACTTGTAGATGAATATGACTGATGATGGCTTAGCCTTTACTTGTATTAACTAGCTAACTATGCTAGTTAACTACACACAATTTTGTTTACATCTTTTGTTGTCTTTTTCCTTCAGTTTAGATATTCTTTACATATGTTGCTCATATTTAATTTCTCACAATTATAAATGCTATTACTGTCTCCAATGAAATAAACTGCTTATCTTGTGATGTCCTACTTTATTTATTTTACATTGTCTATTTGTGCATCTACCAGTTTGTTATAAAACTAACTCATTTCATGAGCAGGTGACAAGTAGAACTTTACAGGAGGCCGATGGCATGATGCAACATGGCTCAACATTTTCTCCTCTTTCTGCTGGCATCCTGGCTATTCTTTGTAAGTAAGATTGGTTTGTAAGCTAACGTGCCCATAATTGTCAACTTATTTTTCTCTCTAAAAGAAAATTGCTTCCGCGTATGATTTGAAAGATCAAAATTCTAAAGTTTGAAAGGTTTTCTATAAATGTTTTCAAAATTACAAGTTGAATTTTTGGGGCATTACAATAGGAGTATCTATACACCCTAAAAAATATGAGAGCGATTTTGGAGTTGATCCCTGTGCAAAGGAGAGGGTTTGTGCAGTTTGCTCTAAAAGAAAAGGGAACAAAGATAACATGGTTCAACTAGTAGCCTACATCCACAGATGAAAGGGCTTTTTCCTATATTGCTTTACGTTCTAGCAATTAAACTCTTTTGTACATGCTCATTATTGATTGCTATCATCTTCTCCTCTTTACATTTGTTTACAGTTTTTGTATCACCCTAGATTTTTGTGTGACAGGTATGAAGTTGTTGATTCACCTCCAGATTTGGTGGATTTGATTCCTCATTTGAAGGAATTCGAGTATATCCTACAATTGTTATAGCCTTTTCATTTCCTTTTAGAATAACTTCATGTGCTGGACATATAACAACATCCTTATTAGGATAAGCTATTGAATCTACTATAACAGTTTGGGCTTTCTTAGGATTATCTTTGGTAACTGTATTTGCATCAACTGGCTCCATATCCTTATCGATAATACCCTCCCGCAAATGAAGCATAGGGTGAAGCCATAAGCCAAGTTTGGGTCGAAGAGGTGTGAAAACCTTCTTGGTAAGGGGCTTTATGAAAATATAGGCAATTTGGAGATGTGATGGAACAAAAGTTGTAATAAGTTGGCATTGTGCTACCTTTTCTCGAACGAAGTGGTATCAAGCACGATGTGCTTGGTGCGACTGTGAAACATAGGATTAACAGTCATATATAATGTTGATAAGTTGTCACAAAATAGCGTGGGGGCGTCAGCACTGTCAATTCCAAGGTCTTTGAGGATGTAAGTGAGCCATGTTACTTTGGCTGCAGTGGAAGCAAGTGTGCGATATTCAGCTTCAGAGTTGTACCGTGCTAGTGTGGGTTGCTTTTTAGCACTCTAGCTAACACAATTCCTGCCAAGATACATACAAAATCTGGTGGTGGAACGACGGGTGTCACGACATCCAGCCCAATTGGCGTCAACAAACCCATATAAAGTAATAGGAGTGTAGTATAAAAGTCGTATGCCATAATAAATGGTGCCTTTGATGTACCTCAATATATGCTTAACCAGTTGATAATGAAACTCCGTGTGTGCGTGCATGTACTGGCACACGAAGTTGATGCTATAAGATAAGTTTGGCCTGGTAAATGTCGGGTATTGTAGGCTTCCAACATTACTCTGATATAGCCTGATGTCCGAGAATGGAGAAGCATTGGCAGGCGGCTGAAGTTTTCTGACCATTGGAGTGCTGATAGGCTTGCATTGGAGCATATGTGATTTCTCTAATAGTTCTTGTGCATAGCGGCTTTGGTCAAGGAAAAGTCCGTTGTTAAATTTTGTCACTTATACCCCAAGAAAGTGATGTAAATCACCTAAGCCTTCATGACAAATTCTCTACTCAAAGAAGAAATGATGTCTTGAATATGACTTTCATTATTGTCGGTGATAACAATACCCTAAACATAGGGAAGGATGAAGACCTTGTCGCGAAAATTGTTGTACACAAAAAGAGAAGGATCGGCCCTGCTGCAATAAAAATTGATAGTGAGGAGGAAAGCCCCAAATCTATCAAACCAGACTCGGGAAGATTGTCAGAGTCCATATAAGGCCCTCTTTAATTTACATACATGTGTCGGTCTAGTAGAGTCCTGAAAACTGGGGGGCTGCTGCATATACACAGTTTCGTCAAGATAACCATGTAGAAAAGCATTCTTAACATCAAGTTGTTTGATCAGCCATCCTTTGGAAATTATGACTAAGAGGACAACCCGAATGGTGGTATGTTTGATCACATGAGAGAATGACTCTAAAAAGTCGATGCCGGGGACTTGGGAAAATCCGCGTGCGATGAGTCTTGCCTTAAGTTGATCTAGACGACCATCGTCATGGATCTTTGTTTTGTAAACTCATTTGCAATTGACGACGTGTTGATGGGTTGGCCGAGGCACAAGCTCCCATGAGTCATTCTCGACCAGAGCAGTGACTTCGTCTTCCATGGCTTGTCACCAGCCCGGGTGTTGCAAAGCATCTTTGAGGTTCGTAGGTTCAGAAGGTATGGGGGTATCAACAACAAGAGTGGCCATAAAGTACTTTAGATTTGGCTTAACGATTCCGACCTTGCTATGAGTGGGCATGCCATGTGTGTTTTGATTGTGAGCAGGCGAAGGCAATGCAATGGAAAGTTGAGTATCTTGAGTGCTAGGCTGATGATCGGGAGATTCGGAAGAACTGCCATGAGGTAATGTGGTATTGCTGTATTGAGCAACGTCAAATTTCAAATTGGTGTGTTGGGCGAGGGTAGGTCCTGAGTCGGTAGTGGACTCAATATTTCTTAAGTGATTGCAGTCTGGTTCACCCTGTGTGGGTGAAGAAGAAGGACTCTGATGTGAGCTCCAATCATTAAATGTGACAAGTTCCAAACTGGGAGACCGATTTCCAAGATTGAAGTTTTTTTGCTCAAAAGGAAAGTCTGATTCATTAAATAATACATGACAACTGATGAAATCTATTCTAGAAGCAATATGTAAACAATGGTATCCTTTATAAGACAAACTATACCCCATAAAAACACATGGCAATGATCGAGGTTGTAGCTTATGAGTGTTGTATGCACAAAGATTAGGAAAACATAGTGTTCCAAAGGTTCTCAAATAGTGATAAGTTGGTGTTTGAGAAAACATTTTTTCATAAGGTGACACCATGTCTAAAACAATCGAAGATGTTTGATTGATGATCCAAATAGTCATTTTAAAAGCCTCCACCCAATATTTGATAGGCATATGTGCTTGAAACATCTTGGCAAGTCCCAACTCAACTATGTTACGGTGGCATCTTTCAACTTGTCCTTTTTGTTCAGAGGTTTTTGGACAAGAAAAATTATGCTTGATTCTGTGGTCTTTAAGATATTGTTCAAAAGAATGTCCTGTAAATTCATCGCCTACATCAGATTAAAAAATTGGCATGCTTTGTTGTGTCTGTCATTCGATGAACTTATGAAATTCTTGAAAGCATTGAAAAAAGTCAGACTTATTCTTGAGAGGAAAGAACCAAACAAATTTAGAAAAATCATCAACTACAATGGCATAATATTTAAAACCCTGAACAAAAGCAACTGGAGAAGGTCCCCATAAATCACAATGGATCTTTTGGAGCACTGGAGAAGAACTTCTAGAACTTGAAAAAGACAACTTGCACGTCTTCACCATAGCACAACTGGAATATAAAGTTCTAGCATGTGTCTTATTCACATAAATCAAATTCTTCCTGTGCAGAAAATTAATGATATTCATGTTAACATGTCCCAAACGATTCTGCCAAGTCTGATCATCCACAAATTGTTGTCGACTAGAGAAGAAAGTCACCGACCTTGGGAAATCCAGAACGTACAAATAGTCATTTTTACTGCCCGTCGATATCACTTGTTGGGTCTCCCTATCCTTGGTATTGAAATGAAAGTCAAAAAATTCAAAAATTTGAGTCTGATTAGTAGTTAATTGACTCACAGATATAAGATTTTTTTTTATCTGAGGAACCACCAACACATTATCAAGATTCAAGACGCCTTGGTTGGCATTAAGTCTTGCCTATCCTATATGAGATATGGGTAAAGTATTCCCATCTCCTATCATGATTTTTTCAGAACCATAGTATTTTGATAGGTTATAGAGTTTACTTGCGTCAGATGTCATGTGAGCACTGACACCTGTGTCAGGAAACCAACCATCATTTTGATTTTTAGGGATGGTCATAGCGGCTAAAGCTTATGGAATGTTACCAGCTTAGTACATTTGATTAAATCTATGGTAACACTGAATGGCCGAATGATTTAGCTTTAGGCATATCTGACAGATTATTCCTTTTTCAGGACTTTGCTTACCATGTTCATCTTGCTTTTGACCTTGCTTGAATTGGACTTTTTTTTAATTTGAGTCATAAGAGTTTCAATTATTCTGCTGAAATTGGTTATGACTGGATGGTGTGAACCCTTGTTGTTGGATGAAGTCTTGTTGTATTGTTCTCTAACAAATGCGACATTGTGAACCGTGGAAACAGGAGCTTGCAAGTTCTTAAAGGTTTCGTGACCTTGAAGCAATGCGATAAGTTGCTTGTAACTAGGAATGGGCGGTTTGATTATAGAAGTAACGAAGGCTTCATATCCTTGCCCGAGGCCATTTAGGAGAGTAAAAACCATAGTTTGGTCTTTCACGGGCTTGCCAATTGCGGCGAGCTCATCACATGTTCCCTTAAAACTGGCTAGATACTCCGACAATGGTTGGGATCCCTTTCAGAGCGATTGCAATTTCTGCAGAAGGAAACACTCCCTTTCTTCGGAATCAAGAGCAAATTCTTCTTCAAGAGCAGTCCAGACTTGGGATGAAGTCTCCATGCCAACGACGAATTCAAGCACCTCTGTTGACAAGGTGCTAGTGATCCATCCTCGAAGAAGTCGATCAGATTTTTGCCAGGATAAATAGTTTGAGTTTTGAGCATGCCCTCCATCTTTCTCGATCAGTTGATCTGGCGTGATAATAGACTTGTCGATAAAGCCTTGTAAATCTTGGCTCTCGATCAGTCCTAGCAATTGAGTCTTCCACTACAAGTAGTTAGAGTCGTTAAGCTTGATGGAAACAAAGTTTGCAACGTTAAGAGTTGCAGGGTATGAAAATTTGGATAATGGGGAAGCCATGAATATTTCAGAATCTGAGCTCTGATACCATAAAAGAAAAGGGAACAAAGATAACGTGGTTCGGCTAATAGCCTGCGTCCACAAATGAAAGGGCTTTTTCCTATATTACTTTACATTCCAGCAATGGAACTCTTTTGTACATGCTCATTATTGATTGTTATCCTCTTCTCCTCTTTACATTTGTTTACAGTTTTTGTATCACCCTGGATTTTCGTGTGATAGGTATGATGTTGTTGATTCAGCTCTAGATTTGGTGGATTTGATTCCTCATTTGAAAGAATTCAAGTATATCCTACAATTGTTACGGCCTTTTCATTTCCTTTTAGAATAACTTCATACGATGGACATATAACATCCTTATCGTGATAAGCCGCTGAATTTGCTGCAACAGTCTGGGCTTTCTCAAGATTATCTTTGGTAACTGCATTTGCATCAACTGGCTCCAGATCCTTATTGATAATATGCTCTAGTAAAAGTGTATTTTCATCATTTTTTTACTCAAAAAAGTGGGTTAAGATAAAAAAAACTCATAGTTCTTATTCATAACGGCTATGTACTGAAATAGCATGCCAAATCCCAAAATTCAAGGTTTACTGGTTTGCACATAATTTTTAATAGGCCAGAAATTGGCCCAGAATTCCAAATTCAATATCCAGCACTGCCATTTCATGCTTTTTCTTTTTTCAAGCACTGCAAACTCTTCTCTATTAAAACTATCTGAAAAATTGTTTCACACCTTTTCTTTCTTTTTTTGTTTTCAAAAGTCATATATAGAATGAGTTCTGCGACAACCTTGTTGACTTGGGGAATCGATCAAAAGCTGCAACCTTTTTTCTTTTAGAGGAGAGGCATTGATCAGAAGCCACAATCACATCTATAGAAACAATTGCCGATCTGCAAAAGCATAACTTGTTCGAAACTCAATCACAATTGCATTGTCATTCTCTTGTCAGACGAATTCATGAATTTGGTTTTGCAGATGAACAAGATCATGGGAAGGAAAATTGGTTTTCACACTAATTTAATTGAATAATATGAAAACACAACTCTTTTAGAAAAGAACCACTATTCTCAACTAAGAATATACGATGAGAACCCTTAACAAATAATGATATTCACATTCTTTCACCCCACAAAGACAGTTCATATCATAATTTACCAAAGACAAATCCATCAAATTCATGTGAAAACCTAAAAATAGAACATATATAAACAATAAAGGGGTACGAAAACCCTAACCATGGAGGACAAGCAAACCCACTCAGAAATTAGTGCTTTCCCCAACAAGCCCTCCATCGCCATATGAGAGAGAGATAAGGTGGGAAATATGAAAGGTATGGTTGTGTTTTTGAAAAGTGAAAATAATATTCAAAAGAGATTTATTTTTAAAATCTCATAAGATCTCATAAAAAATGAATCTCATACAAATGATATTCACTTTCTAAAGGCTTGTTTGGAATGTTGGCGTTGGAATGGACTTTCAAACATTTGGTGGTCCCGTGGTAAAATCTTGGTCAAACTACTTTGGTGGTCTTGTTTGGAATCTCTGAGCTATGGGCATTTATGCATTTGAGATGGGAATTGAGGCTCTCTCTTTTGTAATTATACTAAATTATGGATTTGGCTGCTCCCACTTCTTCAAATGCGTAAACTCCATAAATCCCAATTTAAACTGCAGCTTTCAAACCACTCATAAAGCTTACTTTTGGGGTTTTGTACCAAAATGTTTTATGATTGGTTGCTTGCAAGGAGAGGGAAAGGAGATGGGGCACCGGTTAGGGCACTCAGTAGAGAGAGAGAGAGAGAGAGAGAGAGAGAGAGAGAGAGAGAGAGAGAGAGAGCATGGGTTAGGGCACTCATTTTTCGAGGTTGTAGCGAGGAGAGGGAAAGCGGTCACTTGATTTGATTTTAGAAGTGCTTTTTGACAAATATGACCATATGGATGCAATCCCCATTGTTATATGTGTGTAAAATTTTACAATATCCTAAAAATCAACCGTTTTAAATTTCAGTCGGAATCTTAACCATTTACATCCCTATTTCACTCCAAAGGGAAGCTGATCATCTTTAGAGAACCAACAAAGAGAAATAGATATGTAAAGATGGTTCACATGTTTGGGTATTTTTTCACCTTTAAAATGCAATAGTAAAGAAGATTTTGGAACAGCAAAGAAAAGATGATATGGCTGGAGTAGATGTATATATATATAGGTAGATAGATAGATAGTAATGTGTGGGTGCTTGATGAGCGTGCTTGATGGGTTTTTTGTCTTCTCCAATGCTTTTTACGCAGTTTTGGCCCCATAAATGTGTTGGGCATGGTCGATGTACTAAGAATCTACACCTAGATCATGTGTTTTTGTTAAAAAATGATGTTTGGAGCCTAAAAAATTTACAAAGATTTTAGATCATTGATTTTTTGAACCTTATAAAAACCCACCAGTGTGTCGGAATTGAACACTTCAAGAGTTGATCCCTATAAAATCAAGTAAATAGATCACATTTGTACGGTCAAAATTTAAAAATAAAATGAAAAAGCTGAAAACCCATCAAGCATGTTCATCAAGCACATAACAGTCAAGTACCTACTCCCTGCTCTATATGTATGAAAAGTGATAGCTGCTTACCACTAGTAGATAGGTGTCTTTGTTGTTTTTCACAAATCTCTCTCTCTCTCTCTCTCTCTCTATATATATATATATATATATATATATATATAGAGAGAGAGAGAGAGAGAGAGAGAGAGAGAGAGAGAGAGAGAGAGAGGTTCGTCCAAGAAAAGGAAGACTCAAATCATCCAAACCACTTTCAAAAATTAATTCTAGATGCGATTTTTCTACAAATCTAAGTGCATGAACTAAATGGTAAAAAACCTAAGAGCCAACACTTAGATCAAGTTTTTTAATTACATTAATGGGATTTTTATAGTGTAAAAAAATTTAAAAAACCAATATTTATCTTCTTAATGCGAATCAAGTTATTGTTTTTGTTCATGGTCCCTCTCTTTTCTCGAGCAAATGATTGAGGCAAAATCGCCTCTTCTGCAATATGATTCTTGAGCCTGTAAATCCTACAATCCGACATCAAAGTATGTACTTTTTCTTCAAGGGCTCATTTTCAGTTAGACATAGCTCCACAACATATTTTAGGTTCAATCTTTGACTTTTTAATGTCAATCAGATTATTGTTTTTGTCTACAAACCCTCTTCTTTCGAGCAAATGATTGAAGCAAAATCGCTTCCTCTACGCACTCTTCACAATCAGGGCCTTCTCATTTTGCTGAGGACCATCATTCACCATGGGTTCATAATCAATAACATCTTTGACATCTAGAGTAATAATGAGTTGAAGAACACCATGCGTTGATGGGTGGTGGGGACCCATATTGGCAACGAGGAGGTCTTTTCTTGCGCATGGTACAATCATATGTTTTTCTTTTCTGATCCCATATTCATTATTCCATGATGTTTTGAAAATGAAAGGAGGTTAATAAAAATTCAAGATCTAATGAACCAAATAATTCAATTGAATTTTCAAATTAACCAGTCTTTTGGTTCCCGAATGCCCAATTGACCAATTAATTCCCTATAATGCACTCTATTTTTCTTTGATAATTAAACCATCATCTGATTACTCCTTAGTCATGTTTTGTATCTAAGGATGGAACTGGGTGGCATCCGGATGGAGGTTTTGCAATTTTTGGCTGTTCCAGATATGAGCTATTTCTACTCCATGTATTTAGATGTTATGTTTCAGAACCCTTTGAATCCGTATCCACATCCAATTAATTAAACAGTTTGTGTACAATCTTAGAGTTTGCATTTTGCATCCAAACCCAAATCCAGTTACAACTGAAACCAACTTCACATAAAAGTGGATGCCATTATCTAAAATCCAATTTGTAACAGCCTGCTCCATCAATACCTGAATTTCACTCCAAGTTTGATTTGGCCACATTTGATCACATCCGACTCAGAGTTATCTACATACAAACCGAATCCGACGCATTTACATTTCAAGAAGCAACCGCAAGATTGATGCTTTCCCTTCCTTCGTGGGTAAGAAAGACACAAAGGAGAAAAAAAAAAGAGGAAAATAAAGTGCCCAAGCTATGTCACAGGGACACTCTAACTTATCCTTGTGTTGTGTCTGATTCTATATTACTCTTCATGAAAAAAATACACAAAAATGACGTCCTTTTTTCCGTGTCCTTGTGAGATAGGGCCCAAGCTTTGTTTTCTAAGTCTTTGGGTTTCCACATTGAAGGCAGCGGAGGACAGAGGCTCACAGCTCTCTCTCTCACACACAATAGCAACCGTGCATGAGAATAGGAGTTGTAGTGTGTGGCTCGTGAGAGAAGTATGTATTCTATTAGCTGAAGACGAAGGTATGACCTTTTCTTTCTGTCTTTTCAGTCGGTTCTCTTGTTTGAACTTTCCTCTGCTTCATTACTACTTGAATAAAACACACACATATTTAAGCATATTGCTGAACCATGTAAATCTCATTTTTCTAAGCAACTGTATTTTCTTTTGGTTCACGTGATTCTAAACGTTTATGTTATAATTTTTCATAATTCATGTAACAGAGTGAATCAAGTGCAAACTTCCTCAGAGAGAAAACTGTGCAACCATAGTTTTGATTGATGAAATCTCAAGTCTCGACCAACCATAGTTTTGATTGATATATAGTGGCTCTTGTGCATGGCTCGTAACTCAGTGAGCTTTGCTCCAATGATTCTATGCTGGAAAAAAAAAGCTTTTCTCCAATGATCAGAAGAGTCTTTATAAAAGTAGAATTAGAATTCACCTGTTCATATCCCATTGATAAATGTGCATATTCTAGCATATAGTCGATATGTCACCCGAAGGTGATGATGCCCTTTGCCAAAGCTGGCATCTTGGGAAGAGTAACAAAACCTAACCTGGTTACCAATGCAGTCGTTGCCCATGTGGTCAGCGGGGTCCTGTGTAAAGCTGAAGGCTCAGGATTAAATCCGGGATTGCCGTTGCTTTATCACAGTTGGGGCATATAAGGCTGGGTGGTCATGACCTCAACCCTGAGTTTTTCCTCACAAGAAGGGAGGCCCATTAAGTGACCCGGTTTTGGCTGAGGGTTCCTTCGTTATCAAAAAAATAAAAAAACGAAAGCCTAATCTGGTTGGCGCTTGAACAGATGCGATGCAAGATGTAACTTTGTTTTGAAAGAAGATGCAAGATATAACTACTGTTTACATATATACCATATACCATGAATATCAAATCTGTGTTCCTCAACATCATGCACACATGCTTGCATGCACAAATGCATGCACACACACATGCATATACAGGAATGCAATCACATAGATAAACTTGCAAGTGCACGAGCGCGCACGCAGAGGCAGAACTTGTTAATGTTGATCCAGGATTGATGCAATCACATATGGCAAGTTTATCGTCAATCACAAAGGATTCCAAAAGGATAAGATCGACAACTGAGATTGAGAAGTCATTTGGAAAGGAAAAGGAACAAGAAGATAAGTTTGTTAAGAGAATTAGGAAAGTCAAAAAAAGTTCATCTTCTTGTAAAACCGATTCCCATAAAATGTGGCCTGATTAGAATTTTTTTTATAACAAATCTCTTGTAATAATATAAATATAAAAGAAACCTTCTCTCATGAAAATTGTGTGAGAAGGAGAATCGTGGCTGCTGAACCACGTCTCCATTGTTTCATGTCTCTTATTGTGTGAGTGTTAGATTTTACGGTAAGTGTTTTTAACAATTTAAAGTCAAATATATCCCTTTACATAACTAAGGGGCCGGGAGGAGCCCAGATGCCCTCAAGAATTAAATAAATAACTCAATAAATAAAGCTTATAGGGAAGATGGATTTGCTTTTCTTATCTACACACTTTCACAAGTCCCAGGCGTCCAAATTTTGATGATAAGTTGACTTTCATTGCAGAGCCAGATTAGTTAATGTACATTCTCACTATTCATTTAGTGGGAGGGAAACCAAATTGGCTGTGCACATCATAAATGGAGAGCACCGCCGAGAGCAGGATCGATGCATTACCTGATTCAGTTCTGCTACACAGACTCTGCTTTCTTCCCATCAAGACTGCAGTAAGAACAAGTATTCTGTCCAAGAGATGGAAGCATCTTTGGACGGCGATCCCCTCCCTGGAATTCGATGAGCATGACTTCCCTCAAGCTGGACATTACCTGGGTCGGCTAAACCCACCACCAGAAAGATGGTGGGGTGGTCCTTTGCTCCCTCAGGAGCCTAAGTTTGAACAATTTTATATTTAATATAGCTCACTTTTCCCGCATGCTGTCGGCTTGCCCACGGCTTGAAAGCTTGAGCATGGATAATTGTTCTGGTAAGACAAAGGATGTGCGGATCTCTGCACATCTCATGAGCTTGAGGATTGTAGGTACCGAGTTTCCAAACATGGAGATTGTTGCGCCATGCCTGCAGTCCTTCGAGTTCGATTGTCAGTCGAGAAAGGCTGACAAGAGTTGTGTAAGTAAGCTTGTTGGAGATATTGATCGCATGAAGACCCTCAAGGTTTGCACCTGCGTTTTTGAAGTAAGTGGTGCTTTTCACCTTTATATTTTTGCCTAATCCTTTTTTTTTCTCCTTTGATCATGATGGGGAGAGAAGATCCAGTTATCAGACAAAGTACCTTGCAAGTTACTCGTTCAATCAATGGATGCCATGCATCCAGGCATTGGGGACGGGAAGTGTGGGGGGTGGGATGTGTGGCATCTGTTCACTGGGCTGAGTCCCCTTTGCAGGGTACTTGGCCGAGCACTGGATATCCTCTCCATGATGAGAGAGGTCAGTTCAGGAAATATGTGAAAACACAAATTTTTTGTGTTCAGAAATCACCCCCCACCCCCCTGATTTTCCTCAGATTTCATGACTACATTGTTATGTTTGATAAACAAATCGTTTCTATGATTTGCCAACCTCACATTTGGTAGCAAATCCACAAAGGAGCCTTGTGGCGCAAACACTAGATGGTAGTGCAATCATTTTCCATAAACAGTTGATAGAGGGAAGAGCATATAATGGAATCATGGTTCACCCAGCTGACTTTATGACCAGGAGGACATAAATAGTCACCACAACAGTTCAGGTGATTTGCCAGATCACATTCATTGGTGTTATGGCAATTCAACCGTCCATGGTACAAATCAACAACAATATGCAAGGGGGCAAGACATAGTGTATCCCACCGTTTTGCACAATAAACAGCAGTGATGAACACAACGGATGGTCATGATACCAGAACACCGATAAATAGTAATTTGGCGAATCACCGAATCCATTCTCGTTTCACTTGATGATGATGCATTGTTGTTTGATTGTACATGGTTGCTTGGTTTAGTTTAGATTGCCGACCCTTCATCTTTTAGTTTACTATAATTAGGCTCAATTTTTCTTTGTTACAGCCCAAACCTAGCTATCTATATATTACTAACCAATATAACCTACACAACGAACTAGTTGATAATCTGAGTATTCTCTCTTTGGGATAGGCCGAAAGGGCTAAAACTGCATCAAGGTTCTAATCAGCATCCAATAAGTCGGATGCGATCTCAACACAGTAGAAAGCTATTTTTCAGGAATCATGATCAGAAGTTTTAACTAAGTGCATTAGTTGTCTTCCCTTTGCTTGATAAATGTTTGTGGTGCGTGCTTGAAGGCTCTCTATAAGCAGAATGATTGCATTGAGCATCCTCGATTCAATGAGCTAGAAGGGATCATTATCTGTCCATGCTCGAGGGAATTGAGACTAGAAGATGTTCTATTTCTACTGGGAAGTTCTCCATTTCTACATAGACTCTGCATTGAAAGTGAGTTTTCAAAACAAGTTGATATATTCCTTTTTCTTGATAGCAATTGTTTTTTTCCAGATTTCGCATCAAAGTACTGAAACTGGTTCATTTTATAACTTTGGGTGGAACTGAATGCAGCTCTAATTCTTCTCCAAACACAGAGACTCCACATGAATCTGCTCTTCGTCTGCTTCAGCACCTTCATAGAGTTAATATTGGTTCCTTCAATGGGAAAGAAGCTGAGCTAAAGTTGGTGAAGCATATTATCAAGAGTGCATCATCACTAAAATCTTTAAGAATCACACTTGGTTCGATGGAAGTGTTGGAGTTAGTTGTTATTACAAATGAGTTGCTGGATTTACCAATGCACATATACAAATAGAATTTCTTTGCAGCAGGAAATGAAGTGAATAGCTTAACTTACCTAGATATCGAGTTATGGTTCTATGTTTTTATGTAAAAGTGGGTTTCTTTTAAAAACTTCAGGTATTGTAGCAGAACTTGTGCAGTTATGAACTCTATTAATTTAATTCTATGACTCTGATCACCATGGTCATCTGCATTTTTATAATCATCATTATGTACCCAGTTTGGTCCATATTCCGGATTGCTGGCGACTTCATACAGTCCTAAAGTTCTTCTTTGCTCAAGAAAAATGGTTATACGAGAACTTGTGATCCCTTGTTGGCATCTCGAGCACTTCACCACTTCCCAAGCCAGGTACCTCATCATGATTTTGATGCATTTGTCCTATTTTCATTTTGGTTGGGTTCGTAAGTGATATTTCTTGATCAAGTATTCATCAACACGTAAATTAGGGGTTTGGATGACGCTCAAAACTTGGTTTTCACGTAAAAAATAGGTTTGGTGTTTGTTTGGACAACACCAAACTTGTTTTCATGATTTAAATTAGGTTGTGAAAAAACAGGGCAACTCTAAATGTTTCAGGTGGTAACAAGGTTTATCGAGTTACATATCCACAAAACACACCATGTTGTTCTATTTTTGGGTTGGATTGGATCCAACCTTGATGTTTTGATGTGACTCATATTGACTCGGGAAAATCAAGGGTCCAAATGATATTAGAATCCCTCTATGTGGATCAAGGGTCCTACTCACCTTTCGACCTAACGGCTTGTACTCTTTGAGGGCATCGATTAGCCAAAGAGAACGCTGATCATCCACCTCAACTGAAGCTTCGTTTTGATCGTCCATCGTTGATATGTGGCTCTGCTCGATCCATTTAAGCTAATATTGGGTTATGAGCCCATACCGCACTTCTGCTGCATACATTCTGGTCTAGCGACGTCCATTCTGCTCGTCGAAATTTCATGTTTTATTCATGGATCCCGTTCGGTTTTGTAAAGTCGATAGTGAGGGGGTGGCGTTGACCAGCGACACACCTCTTGCTGGCAACTATTGTTGTCCCCTCGCGGAGGCTGGCGGTGGTCGTCGCCGATCAGCCGGGTCACCGGATATAAGTTCTCAACTGAGTAACTGGAGCCCCACGCCACCATCAACTGTATGAGGCGCTGCTGGGATAGGCGACGGTTGGCCGCCTGAGGCCGGACGTTGCCATCGACACTTGAGGCCAGCCGCCAGTGGTGGCTGAGGCAATAGTTTGATGCGATTACACCACCTATTTAAGCCTGTGCATCTCGTATCCCCATGTTTGTCAACATTAATTAGCATTGGAGTTTGATGCGATTGCAAAGACTTAAGTACCCTCTCCTCCATTGGTGCCAAAAAAAATAACGATTCTAGAAAAGAAGTGATTGTAAAGACTTAAGTGCCCCGAAGATGATTATTTAAGACTCAGTCTCTGCACTGCAGGATTATCCGAGAAAGAAATCTCTCTCGGAGGAGGCCATGAACATCAACCCTCTTACTCTCTCTCTCCCTTCTCTTTCTGCTTCTGTACACATCCAGCAGAAGATCCTACATTGCTCCATCAAGCACCAACTGACCTGCACATTGACTGTTGTGGAGCCTGATTCAGAGTTTTTACCCTTACAGGAGGAGAGTTTGGGGGCTCCTCCTAGCGTGGGTAGCATCATTCAACTAAATGAGTTGTGGATCCTGATTCAGAGTTTTTACCCTTACAGGAGAGGGGTCTGGTGGCTCCTCCCAGCATGGGTAGCATCATTCAACTTGAAGAGTTGTGGAGCCTGATTTAGAGTTTTTATCCTTACAGAAGGGGGGTCTGAGGGTTCCTCCCAGCGTGGGTAGCATCGTTCAACTTGATTCGTTGTGGAGCCTAATTCAGAGTTTTTGCCCTTATAGGAGGGGGGTTTGAGGACTCGTTCCAATGTGGGTAGCATCGTTCAACTTGATTCGTTGTGGAGCCTGATTTAGAGTTTTTGCCTTTATAGGAGGGGGGTTCGGGGGCTCCCCCATGGCGCGAGTCTGGTTTTTAGTTAAAATGAAACTTAAATAACACAGAATAATATGAGTCTGGTTTTTAGTTAAAATGAGAAATTAAATGACAATAGAAATCACTAAAAATTTAAAGGAATAAACTAGACTCGATAACAAAGACACCACTTTTTACGAATTTGGAATATGACCTCCGGTTAGGGAGATATGACCCTGACAAGTTGGTCCTAATTCGGGTAGCGATTTACAACGATTTGCTTACTGAATAACACTACAAATCGCTATAGTGATTTGCGGAAGACACTACAAATCGCTATAGTGAGATCCAACAACACTATAAATCACTGTGGGGCATCTTCCAAAAACACTATAAATCGCTATAGTGATTTGCTGAAGACACTACAAATCACTATTGAAAGGCCGGATAACACTATAAATCGTTGTGGGGCTCGTTGGAGACCCGAAAATACTACAAATCGTTGTAGGAAAGCCCGACAATACTATAAATCGTTGTTAGAAGACTGAATAATAGTATAAATTATTGTGGGGCTCGTTGGAGACCCAAAAATACTATAAATCGTTGTAGGAAGGCTCGACAATACTACAAATCATTGTTGGAAGACCAGACAATACTATAAATCGTTGTGGGGATCGTTAGAGACCCGACAACACTAAAAATCACTGTAGGAGAGTCATTGAAAAAATCGTGGGAAAGAAACAGAAAAAGAAAAATGGAAAAATCGTGGGAAGGGGTGTTATGAAAACCTCGAGCAAGAAACAACCGAAGGAAACATGAGCCCCACGATTAAACAAAACGCTTTATTGTTCTTTTTCGATAGTTAAAAGGGAGAAAGAAAATAAAAAAATTATACAAGGCCCCAAAAAAAATTGGTCCGGGGGGCACTGCTGGGGGGAGCCCCCGGACCCCCTCCTGTAAGGGCAAAAACTCTAAATCAGGCTCCACAACGAATCAAGTTAAACGATGCTACTCATGCTTGGAGGAGCCCCCAAACCCCCCTCCTATAAGGGCAAAAACTCTAAATCAGGTTCCATAATGAATTAAGTTGAACGATGCTACAGTCAGTGTGCAGGTCAGTCGGTGTTTGATGGAGCAATGTAGCATCGTCTGTTGGATGTGCATAGAAGTAGAAAGAGAAGGGGGAGAGAGTGAGAGGGTTGATGTTCATGGCCTTCTCTAGGGGGAACTCTTTGCCTCCCTTGATTTCTTCTTCTTCTTCTTCTTCTTCTTCTTCTTCTCGAGAGAGAGAGAGAGAGAGAGAGAGAGAGAGAGAGAGAGAGAGAGAGAGAGAGAGTTTTATAGTGTTTTACGGAGAAGGAAGAAGAAGAAGATGACGATGACAAGTTCAAACAGACATTTTTGATGGCTCAGGTTCGTTTCGCCGGATAACCATCGGATCGCCGGCTCACCATCGGATCGTCGGCTCAACATCGTTTCGCTGAATCACCATCGGATCGCCAGCTAAGGTTCGTTTCACTGTGTAGACTTTAAAGAGTCAACATCATCCTCAACTTTCTAGAAGAAGGACAAGTTTGTCCTTTTTTTGAATCGTTTGTTTTCCTTTTTTGAATGAAGGACATTCTTGTCATTTTCTCAAACCGTCGTTTTATGGCAAGAATAGCAAGAAAGGATACTTAAGTCTTTGCAACCGAACCAGACTCCAATGCTTAGTGATGTCAACATACACGGGAATACGAGCCCCATGTGCTTATATACGTGGTGTTTTTTGGGACCCCCAAACACAAACGTGGGATTTAGTGAATCAACGGGGATTTTACTATAGAAAACTATAGTGGATCCTAACTCGGGGGAGCCCGATCCAAACCTAGATCCGCTTTTGGGGTTTCGGATGAATCGAGTCTACTGCCATCTCGAGAGGGTGGGGAGTGGGGGGGGGGGACCGATCTAGGCAAAGACCCATTAATGGGTTTATAGGTGGATCAGGTCTGCACCCAACCAGGAGGGACCAAACTGGGCCTAGACCCATTAATGGGTTTTTGAGTGCGTCGGGTATACACTGGACCCAACGGGACTTGATCTGGGCTTGAACTCGTTAATGGGTTTTTAGGTAGATCGGGTCTGCACTCTACCCGATGGGATCTAATTCAGGCCCAGACCCATTAATGGGTTTCCAAGTAGATTGGGTCTGCACTCGACCCGATGGGATCTGATTCAGGCCAAGACCCATTAATGGGTTTCCAAGTAGATTGGGTTTGCATCTGACTTGGAGGGACTCAGTATCCGATTAAACTGGGTCTTAGTCAGATATTGGGTCAGATCAGGTCTAGAACCTAACCCTATTAACCCATAATGGAACATAACCAGTTCAGTAACTGATTTAGTCTTTCTAGGATCAGTTTAGGAATTACTAAGACCAGTTCTAGGGTTTCTAAAACTGGTTCATGCATCCTGAGATCGGTTTTAAGGTTTTCAGGATCAATTTAGAGCTATATGGAACCAACTGGTTCATGTATTTTGGGACCGGTTCAAGGTTTTCTGTGACCAGTTCATGCTTTCTGAGACCGATTCAGTTATTCTTCTCACTGGTTCAAGGGTTCTTTTAGACAGGTTCAAGTTTTTTGTGACTAGTTTAGGGCTTTTAATGACTGGTTCAGGGTCTTTAAGGGCCTGTTCGAGGCCGTGTTCAAGCCCAATCTCGAATATTACTTGTAAATGCATGTCTTTATCATAACTCTCATACTTTTTTGGTGACTTTAGCATGATATTTGGTATTTTTCATATTGTTTTGAGCTATTTATAATTATTTAAGCATGTGATTATGTATGTATGCACTATATATTTTTGTGTTGTGACATGCCTTGAAAATACTTATGGTAAAAGATCTCGATGAACTCACTAGTTTCATTAATTAAGAATTCTTTATGAATTGAAGAGGCAAATCAACTATGAGTATTATTGATTTTAATAAAGTAGAACGATAATGACACTATTGTGCTTGCCTTAGAAAAGGTGAATAATAAAAGGATCTTAAGTTTGCCTTTTCAATATGAATCTTATATGAGTAATTATTAAGTAATTTATTTTGTTCTGGCGATACCAGATTCCTTGATCATTGACGGTTCTAGTAAAATCCCAATTTTAGATGAATCTAATTTTTTTGATTGGAAATTAAGTATTGTTCACATTGGGATACATCGACCTAAATTTAGCTTTGAGAATTAACAAACCTTCTGCTCTGACAGAGCAAAGTACAACCGATCAAGAGGCTACTTTTAAAAAGAGGGAGCACTCAAATAGGCTTAGCCTGTTGTTTTTGCAATCTCGAGTGACTAAGAATATTTGAGGTGTCATCCCTCACTGCAGGATAGTGATTTTTTTTTAGAGTCATTAAGGCTTAATTCGTCAGTTCTAATAATCTATGAAATATTTTGGATATAGTCATATCTGACAACACATTTTGGAAATAAAAAATATTGTATCTCAACTGAATGACATGAAGCTATCAATTTCTAATTCCTTCTTAGTTCATCTGATTTTGACTTCATTGCCTATAAAATATAGACTTTTCAAAATCTCCTACAATATACATAATCATGAGTGATCCTTTAATGACCTCTTAATTAAGTGTGTTGAAGATGAAGAAAGATTGAAGGGTCAGAAGGTGAAATGTGCACATATGACTTTTCATAAGGAAAAATATAGGCCTGGGGCAAAGAAAAGTTTCTTAAAAAAGAAAAGCAAGAAAAAAACCTTTAGGGAGAGTTTCAACTCTTAGGAGAATGCTAAATCCCAAACGGAAGATTATTCTATAAATTGCTTCTTCTCTAAGAAGAAACAATATAAGAAGGTGGATTGCCTGAAGCATAAGAAATGACTCGAGAAAAAAGGTAACAAGGTTTTGATTTATCATAAGTGCAATTTAATCTATGTTCCATTGCATAGTTGATGAATTGATTTTGGTGCCATGGTATATATTGTCAACTATTTACAGGCATTTTTGAACAAAAGGAAACCAACAGATCAAGAAAGAAGTATCTTCTTAGGAAACAAGTTTCATTCACATATAAAGAGCGTTGAGACCTACAAAGTTGTTTTGGAGTCTGAATTTATTTTAGATTTGGTTGATACATTTTATATTTCATCTTTTCGTTGGAACCTTATTTCTATTTCAAAACTTTAAGTTTTGTTTTGCATTTAATTTTAAAAAAAATTAGTTTATTATTGTTAAAAATTCTATTCTTTTTTATTTTGCATATGTATGTGATGGTTTGTATCATTTGAGATCCAAACTCCATATCCAGGAATGTCACTCCATTGAGAATATGTTGATTGATAATAAACGTGGTTTAAAGGATGATCAATCTTGTTTACTTTGACAATGAAGGTTAGGACATATCTTGAAAGCGAGAGTCTAAAGACTTGCGAAAAAAAGAATCTTGGATCCCTTAACTTCATAGATATAGAACCATGTGTTGACTGCTAAAGGCTAACAAATTCAACTCATATAAGAAAGATGTCAAACACAACAATGAAAACTAAAGATTGTGTATATGAATATTTGTGGGTTGTTTTCCCCGTGTTACACGAGTGAAAAGTATTTTTATCACTTTTATAGACAATTAATCTCATTATATGTATCTCTACTTGCTATTTAAGAAACTTGAAGTCTTTCAGGTGTTTAAGGACTTCAAGAAAGAAATAGAGAAACATGCCGGTGAAGTTATAAAAGTAGTCAAGTCTGATAGAGATAAAGGATACTATGGTCATTTCACTGAGATGAGACAAAATGAAGGGTCATTAGCACGATTTCTAAAGAAGGAAGACATTGTGCCTCAATAACCATGTCTGTTAGTGCCTACAAAAATGGTATAACTAAAAGGAGAAACTGTACACCTAGGAAAATGATTTGAGTAATGTGAAATTACTCAAACTGTCCCTTGATTTTGTGGGGTGAAGCTCTTAGGACAACAATGCACATATTGAACAAGGTTCCTATGAAGGTTGTCCTAAAGACTCCTTATGAGTTATAAACATATAGAAAACCTTTATTATCATATATATGCATATAAAAATGTGTAGCTGAAGCTAAATTATATAACTCACATATAAAATCCTTTGATCGTACGATGACTAGTGGATTTTTTATTAGTTATTTAGAAAGATCAAAGGGTTTTAGGCGTTATTGTGAATTTCATACACCATAAATAGTGAAAGCAGATAAAATGAGTTTCTTGAATATGATTCTATTAGGATAAATGCATCTCAAAGTCTAGTATTTGAGGAATTACAGGATTCAATTTTTATAGTTGTAAAGAAAAAAAAACTCAGTTTTCCCAATAATTATTCCTTTGGTTGATGTTAGGCTAAACTAAGTCAATAAACCTTAATTTCAAATAGAACAAGTTGTTGACGAGGATATAGAACAACAACAGGATGTACAGGTTCAATTTGAACTACGTGTAGCACCTGTATGGTGGTCCATAAGAACCAAGAGATTTGTTATCCACTCTGATTATATGGTATATTTACAAGATCCCAATGATTTCATAGATATTGATGATGACCTTTGCAGAAGTCATTGATAGTGATAAATCATTACATTTGATCAATGTTATGAAAGAAGAGTTTGTCTCTAGGGCAAAAAACCAAGTATGAGATTTAGTACCTTGACCTAATAGAGTCAAGCCTGTTGATTATGATTGTGTCTTTAATATCAAAACAAACTGTAAAGGGTGAGTAAAGAGGTATAAGGCTAGGCTTGTTGCAAAGAGATTCACTCAGATGGAGGACATTGATTATATTGAAACATTTTCCCCTATCTCAACTAAGGAATCATTGAGAATAACCATGGTCGTTATAGCTCATTTTGATTTAAAGCTACATCTAATGGATATGAAATGGACTTTCCTGAATGAGAATCTAGAAGGGGAGGTATATATGCAACAACCTCTTAATTTTAGTGTAGATGACTCAAACAATTTACTTTGTAAATTAAAGAAATCAATCTATGCACTTAAACAAGCCTCTTGCCAATAGTATAAAAAGTTCAATCAGGCGATTTTGAATTTTGGATTCACTGAAAACATTGTTGATCAGTGTATATAACTTAAGCTTAGTGGGAGTAAGTTTATAATTCTGGTTTTGTATGTTGATGCTATTCTTCTTGCAACTAATGATTTGGGTCTGTTACATGAAACAAAAAAAAATTCTTTTCTCTCATTTTAATATGAAGGGCATGGGTGAGGCTGCTTATGTCCTTTGAATTGAGATCTGTCATGAAAGAACTAAGGGTGTACTCGACCTCTCTAAAAAATATTATATCCTGAAAGTTCTTAAAAGATATGGGATGAAGAATTATTCTCCAAGTTTGGCACCCATAATAAAAAAGGATAAATTGAGCTTAAAGGATTATCCTCAAGATGATAATGAAAATTTTTAGATGGCAAGTGTCTTATATGCTTCGGTGGTTGAGAGTTTGCAATATGCGCAGACCTGCACACGACCAAACATCACATTTACTTTTGGGATGCTTGGTAGATATCAATCTAATGTAGGCATTGCACACTGGATGGCTGCAAAAAAGGTCATGCGCTATTTGCAAAGAACAAAAAACTATATGTTGACATATAGAAAGGTTTACCACCTAGAGGTCATTAGATATTCTAATGCTTAGTTAGGAGGATGTCTTGACAATAGAAAGTCTACTATGAGATACATCTTTCTATTGGCAGGTGGTGTCGTCTCATAAAGAAACGAAAAGCAGTCTACAATTGCAGCTCACACCATAGAGGCAAAATTTGTTGCTCTATACGAGACTTCGTCTCAGGCCATATGGATTATAAACTTTATTTTGGGTTTTGGTATTGTAGACTCTATTGAGAGGTCACTAAAGATCTTTTGTAATAATGAAGCTTCTGTCTTTTTTTAATAACAACAAGAGCTCCACCTTATGTCGACACATGGAGTTAAAGTACTTTATTGTTAAAGAAATAACTGAAAATTATTTAATGTGCATTGATACAATCGACATAAAAGAAATAATTGTGGATCTTCTTACTAAAGGGCTAGCACCGAGATTGTATTTTCAACATGTAACGAGGATGAGTCTATTTGATTCCTTGTGACGTATGAAAACACATTATGATCATATGTAATCATATTTATGAAATCAAATTGATTCTTTTTTATTTTGTGCAACATTGATTCTGTGTAAAGTGTCTCTCATTTTGAAGAGAGAATAACATAATAACAATATTAAAATGACAAAAAGAATGTGTTAAAGACCAACCTATTCATAAAAATATTCTTAACATGCTAAATACTTAAAATGAATAATATTGTAGTACATGAAAATATGATGTCTCATATAGAGATGTTCATCTACATGACTCATATGATTCATTCTTATGATACAGGATAGCATGTGAGCCCACATGAAAATTGAATCGAGATAACAGTAAAAAACTTCGATAATGTGTTTTTCTGTGTCAATGGCTCAAGTGGGAGAATGTTGAATTTTTGGGTCGAATCAAATTCAACCTGATGTGACCGATATTGGCCCGAGCACATCAAGGGTCCAAATGACTATTGGCTTTTTAGTTTTGGGGGTTATAGGACAGTTATGAGTTCTCATGAGTGTCCATGTTTCATAACCATCCATCATGAGCCTCCCACCATATCCCACTATAAATAGGAGACCCATGGTAGTGTGATGAAAGCTACATACATGATATCAAATTCTCTCTCTCTGGGTTCAAGGGTCCTGCTCACCTTTCAACCTAATGGCTTGAACTCATCGAGGATGTCGATTGGTTGAGGAGAATGCCGACCACCAACCTCAATTGAAGCCTTGCTCGGATCGTCCATGGCCACTTTCGGTAAGTGACTATTTTTTATCCATTTAAGCTAACACATGATACCTGCATCTCCTTTGATCGCCTTTGTACAAGGCAACACATGCAACTCATTTCCAGTGGTTGACCAAATGGAAAATGCTATGTTTGGTGCTGCTCAACAAGGGCAGTAACTAGCCATTTTCTGGCCCGATAAGGGCAGCAAATCTTTATTTTTATTTTTTCCTTTTCAATGGTTGTCCAATTATTTTTCAACCAGCCTTCAGCAAGATTTTTTATTTTTTTGTATTTTTTAATTTGTGGTTTGCTCAGCCATATTTCTGGCCAGCTACCAGCCAGAAAATGGCCGAAATGGTGCATCTCTTATCCAATGGTACTAGCTCATCTTTCATGTAGTTTTTTGAGGCCATTTTTTGGCCAGCCACCATCTAGGAAATGGCCGGACTGGTGCCACTCTTGTCGGGCAGCACAAGGCAGACCATTTATGGGCTTGTGGTTGGCTAGAAAATGGCCAACCATATTTTTTATTTTTTTTGTCCTCTGGCCATTTGTTTACCGATTTGTTGGTTTTTGTTGTTTATTGAATGGAATATGGTGTTACTCTTCCTTTTGATTCTTACCAATTTTGCATTCTTGAGCATTAGTGAATTTATTGGATTGAAAGTGAGCATTGGTAGTTTTTTTTGATAATTTGAATAAACTGCACCTGGCACGAAGACTTGGTTGCATTGACTCAGCCTGCTATACCTATAGTCGGTGGCACAAAACTTGGAGGCTAGGACCCTTGCTCCCAGGGACAATGATAGGTGTTGGCTTGGGGAGGGGACACCCATGAGAATGGAATCTTGACCACCTGTTGAGTGGGCAAGGCCTTCCCCCCACTGCAACAACCCCCCTTGGAGCATGAACATTGATGGTTCCGACATACAAAATGACCTCTAGTCTCCAATTTAAGGTGTGATTTCTTCTTATGATAAATCAAAGAAAAAAAAAGTGATACAGGATATAACTACCATGTTTATATATATATATATATATATATATATATATATATATATATATATATATATATATGTTGGTTCTGCCACGTTTTCTCGTTCTACCTTGATAGGCCTCTTCAAAAATTATAGTTTTGGTATTTTTTCTCAAATCTAACACCATAGATGTGATCTATAGGTTTTGTTTAGTAGGAACCAACTTTTGGATCACCAGAATCTAACATGTATGATCCAAAATCAATGGCTATGAAGGCATCAATTTTTTCTGGCACATAAAAAAATCATCAAAAAAACATGATTCATGAGTCGATTCCCACTAAATCGAGTATGTTAAACACATCTAATGGTTCAGATCTATCATAAAACACTTTCAACTATAAGGCCTAACGGGGCAAAACGAGAAAAGAGGGCCTAATATGTTCACTTCTCATATATATATAAGTAACCTGTATCTTCAAACACGTAAAGTATTTGAAGATAGTTTGGACAAAGCGTCGTAGTTGATCACACATCTTGACCACTGCTAAATTTGTTTTTTTTTAAAGACGTGTGGCGTTACACCGTGTGTTTGAACGGTTCGAAGGAAAACCCATTCAAAGATAAAGGTTATCCAATATATATCTATATATATGAGTAATGCACTCTTTAGGCTCCCTTTTCTCGTTAGGTCTTGTTTGGCCCCTTAAAAAGTCATAGTTTTAGTAATTTTTTCACATATCTAATACTATAGATGTGATCTATAGGTTTTTTTAGTGGGAACTGGATTTTGGATCGCCGAAATCTGACCTGTATACACGTTTTTTTGGTGATCCAAAAATCAACGGCTATAAAAACACCAAATTTTTTTTATCTCATAAAAGTACATTTTTTCATTGAGAAAACATGATCCAAGAGTTGATTCCTACTAAATTGAGCATTAATAACACATCTAACAGTTTAGATCTATCATAAAACACTTTAAACTATAGAGCCTAATGAGACCTAACAAAAAAAAGGGGGCCTAATATCTTCAGTTCTCTCTCTCTCTCTCTCTCTCTCTCTCTCTCTCTCTATATATATATATATATATATATATATATATATATATATATATATATATATATATATATATCATGATGATCAAATTGCATTTCTCCGAAATGTTGTCAATATCAGTATGGGCCCTGAATCGTTGGGCTGCAGATTCAACTGTATTGGTTGAATACCGATATCAGCTGAATCATTTTGTATCGGGCTAAAAATAATAATAAATTATTATGTGTCAATCATTACGCGACATGTTAAAACCATTAAAATAATTTAAAAATAATATTAAAAATATTTTTGGTATTTTTTATATTTATTAAAAATTAGCCATATTGGCCCTGCAGTGGCCTATACGCACCAATACTGATAACATTGCTCCGACCAGCATGCACACACATACACACGAAGGTTTCATTTTTTTTTTGAAAAATAAGAAAGGAGGTTTCGTTGAGATAAACATGCATTTTCTCCCAAGTGTAAATCAATGAAAGCAATATAAATATAACAACACAAATAAAAGAAACAAACAAGATTTACGTGGTTCCCTCAAACTTAGGTATGTCCACGATGATCGACAGGTCAACACCTTCCACTATCTTCAAACAGAGTTTGCAAATTGGCCAAAATGCATAAGCCTTACAAACACACAAAGGTGTAACGAAAAACAAGAGGAAAGACCTCACAGAATGTTCTAAAGAACAAACCACATGAAGCAGCCCAAAAGAAGTGAAGAAGCACTCCTTTCTAGCAGAACCACACGTACTTCTCTCCTACAGAAAAAGCACGCACACTGTTGTTGCTGCACACACTGCTCTATTGCAGAAAAAGAAAAGCACTCTGCTGATGTTGTTCACACACACACAGCTGTTACCGCACACTGTAGTTCATACCTCACACTTTCCTCTTTTCAAAAGAGATATAAGAGTAGCAATAAATGAAAGGAGGGGGGGGGGGGGGGAATGAATAGCTAGTCAAGAGTCGTACTAGGGAAAACTCACCAAATTAATGACTTTGTTATACCAATGACAATGTCATAAATTGTTAGTCACAGAATCTATATTCAGCATATGGATGGGCCCCACAAAGGAGGGAAACCCAACAATTCTCCCCCTTCCAACTTATGTGGAGGTTTCGTCCATTCCTACCAAGAGTCGACACTTCTCATGCTTGTCTTTAGGCAATGCCTTAGTCAACATATTTGAAGTATTATAATCAGTGTGAACTTTCTCAAGATATAACAGTTTATCATTCAAGACATCACAAATCCAATAGTATCTAACATTAATATGTTTCAATCTTGAATAAAATAAGGAATTCTTGCTCAAGTGGATTGCACTTTGACTATCACAATGAAGAACATACCTTTCTTGTTTTAATCCCAACTCTTGTAAGAATTTCTTTATCCATAGTAATTCCTTGCTTGCTTCTGTGATAGTGATGAACTCAGCTTCTGTGGTGGAGAGAGCTACACATTTCTGTAATCTCGATTGCCATGCAGCTGCTCCCCCTATAAAAGTAATCAAATAACCAGAAGTAGATTTCTTACTATTGACATCACTAGCCATATCAGAATCTGTGAACCCACCAAGAATAGGCTCACCTTTTTCAAAATACAAACTCATCTTTGAAGTGCTCTGAAGATACCTCAGAATTCATTTCACTGTTGTCCAAAGTTTTTTTTTTCGGATTTAACAGAAATCGACTAACAACCCCAACTGCATGAGCAATATCCGATCGAGTACAAACCATGGCATACATCAAAGAGCCAACTGCTGAAGCATAGAGAATTTTCTGCATTTCATTTTCTTTTTCATCACTTATAGGATATTGTCTTGAGCTAAGTTTGAAATGGCATGCAAGTGGACAATTAACAGGCTTTGCTTTGTCCATATTGAACCTCTCATGAACCTTTTTAACCAGATCAACCCATGTGATTTGTCATACACAATTCTCATCCCAAGAATTTGTCTTACTAGACCTAAGTCCTTCATGGCAAAGGACTTACTCAATTCTAACTTCAACTTGTTAATCTTGCTTATGTCTTGACCCACAATTAACATATCATCAACGTAAAGCAAAAAAATAGTAAAATTATCATCTGAATTTTTTTTCACAAACACACAATAATCTGTGGTGGTTCTTGAATACCCATGCTCAGTCATGAAAGAATCAAATTTTTTGTATCATTGTCTCAGTGCTTGCTTCAATCCATACAAGCTCTTCAGTTTGCAAACCAATTGATCCTTACCCTTCTCAATAAAACCCTCATATTGTTTCATATAAATTTTTTCTTCTAAGTCACCATGCAAAAATGCAGTTTTCACATCAAGCTACTCAACTTCTAAGTTCATACTTGCAGTTATTCCAAGTACAGTTCGGATGAAGGACATCTTCACAACTGGTGAGAAGATTTCATCAAAATCAATTTCCTTCTTCTGACCAAAACCTTTCACAACAAGACGTGCCTTGAATGTAGGTCGAGAGTTGTTTACATCATTCTTTTGTCTGAAGACCCATTTATTTTTTAAAATCTTCTTCCCTTTAGGTGGCTTCACCAAATCATAGGTGTGATTCTCATGCAATATTGTATTTCTTCTTTCATCGCCTTAAACCACTCGGTTTTGTTTTCATGCTCCAAAACTTCTTGATAAGTCTCTGGCTCTCCTTGATCTGTTATCATCACATACTCATATGAATAGTATTTTCTAAACGGTTGTTTCTCTTTGGTAGATCTCCTTAACGGTGACTGTAGAGGTGGCTCTTGGGGTGACTGCTCCCCCTCAATCTCTGGCTCAACATTTACTTTCTCTACATTATCATGAGATGCTTGCATCTCTTCAATGATATCCTGAACAACAGGTGAATCAAGATGATCTAAGTCAACAAGATCTTCAGTGCTAGACTCAGTTATCTCAAGCTTGTCAATGTCTTCAATAGTCTGATCTTCCAATAAAACAACATCTCAGCTTCTGACAACCTTTTTATCAATTGGATCAAACAATCTGTAGCCAAATTCTTCATGCCCATAGCCAATAAATATGCACTGCTTTGCTTTAGGATCAAGCTTGGACATCTCATCCTTTGGAATATAAACAAAAGCTCTACAGTCGAATACTCTCAAGTGATCATAGGAGACTTTCTTCCATGTCCAAACTTTCTCTAGAATATCACCATTAAATGGAATAGAAGGAGACAAATTGATAAGATCGATTGTTGTCCTCATTGCCTCACCCCAAAAGAATCTTGGCAATTTGGAATGTGACAGCAAACATTTGACTCTCTCAAGAATGATGTGATTCATTCTCTCTACAACCCCATTCTGTTGAGGTATCTTTTTTATTATCTTTTCATGCCTGATGCAATACTGATCAAATGGCCCAAACCACCATTATTTGAACGAACACATTTCAACTGTCTACCAGTTTTTCTTTCAACCATTGCTTAAAAGTGCTTAAATACATTTAGAACTTGATCTTTAATTTTCAGTGTATAAGCCCAAAATTTTCTAGAGTGATCATCAATAAAAGTAATAAAATATAGTATCCCACCAAGTGTCTTAATCTTTAAAGGACCACATACATCAGAATGTACCAAATCTAGAACATGAGATTTTCTAGATGCAATATTTCTACGAAATGATACTCTATTTTGTTTACCATGAAAGCAATGAATACATGTTTCCAAAGATGTACCTTTTATCCCCGCTAGAAGCACTTTCTTGAATAAAACTTGCAATCATTTCTCACTCATATGCCCGAGCCTTCTATGTCATAGATCAGTTGATGAGTCATTCTCCATGGTATTCACAACACCCTTGCAAATCTTTGCTTGCATAGTATAAAGAGAACAAGTTTTCTTTCATTTTGCTAATACCGGAGAACCTTTAAATTGCATCCACCTTCCATCACTGAAATTGTTGTTGTAGCCTTCATAATCCAACTTTCCAACAAAGATTAAATTTAGTCGAATATCTGGTATATGTCTCACATCTTTAAGAAACAATTTGCAGTCAATATTTGTTTCCAAGCAAATATCGCCTATACCTATAATTTTTGACACATCTTTATTTCTCATTCGAACATTCTCAAAATTGCCTTGCGAGTAAGAAGTAAAGAAATCAGTTTGCGAGGTAACATGAAATGAAGCTCCAGAATAAATTACCCAATTTGTTTCTTGTCCAATCAAATTAATGTTAGTATCATCACAGATAATCATGAGTTCACCATTTGTGACTGCAGCTGTATCATTTTGCTTTTCTTCTGAATTTTTCTCTTTGTTCTGCTCTTTGAACTTGAATTTTTTGTACTCTCATTTCATGTGCCCTTTTTGTGACAATAATAACACTCGACGTCTTTTTTTTAACTCGAGCTTGAACGACCTCTAGATTTGTCATGATTGTGTGAGCCCTACTCTTACTCCTACCTCTCCCCCAATTTTCAATCACAAGAGCCTCGGAGTGAGAAGGACATGATGATTTTCTTCTTCTCTCTTCATTTAACAAACTGCTGGTAACTTGGCTCATAGTTACCATTTCATTAAGTACGAAGTTACTAACAGTGACCACCAAGGTTTTCCAACTTTCAGGAAGTAAACTAAGAAGTAACAAAGCTTGCAACTCACCATCAAAGGTAATTTTTCATAGTGGCCAACCGATTCACAATGCTCTTAATCTCATTCAAATGTTATTCAATAGAAGTGCCCTCTTTATATTTGAGATTCATAAGCTTTTGAAATAGGAAAACTTTATTTACTATCGACTTTCTATCATAAAGACTCTTCAATTTGGTCCAAAGATCATGTGCTGAATTTTCAGTAGAAACATAATGAAAAATACTATCATCAATCTATTGTCGATTGAAACCGTCAACTTTTCGGTCTAACTTTTTTCACTCATCATCTTTCATTTCTTCTGGTTTTCCGCTATCACCCTCTATGGGTCCATCCAAATCTTTACAAACCAAAAGATCTTTTATTTTTATTTTTCAAGTCATCCAATTTGCCATTCAAACTAATCATACTCCCAACGTTGCTTTTCATATTTTTCATACATAAAATACAACGAATCGAAACTGGATTAGTCCGGCTCTGATACCAGATATTGAAATAAACAAGCGTTTTCTCCCAAGTGTAAATCAATGAAAGCAATATAAATATAACATAAATAAAAGAAACACACAAGATTTACGTGATTTTCTCAAACTGACGTACGTCCATGGCGACCAATATTCACTATCTTCAAACAAAGTTTACAAATTGGCCAAAAGGCATAAGCCTTACAAACACACAAATGTGTAACAAAAAATAAGAGGAAATACCTCACCGAATGTTCTGAAGAATAAATCATACAAAGCAGCCCAAAAGAAGTAAAGAAGCACTCCTTGCTAACCGAACCACACGTACTGCTCTTCTACAGAAAAGCATGCACACTGCTGCTGCTGCACACACTGCTCTATTGCAGAAAAAGAAAAGCACTCTACTGCTGTTACCGCACATTGCAACACTCTTTTCTCTTTTCAAAAGAGATATAAGAGTAGCAATAAATGAAAATGTGTGTGTGTGTGGGAAGTGTGTGGGAACGAATAGCCAGTCAAGAGTCGGAAAACCCTACCAAAATAATGACTTTGTTGTACCAATGACAATGACATAAATTGTCATTCACAGAAGCAATATTCAGCATACGGTTGGACGGTTGGGCCCCACAAAGGAGGGAAACCCAACAGGATTTTTTGTTATTCTAACCCATAATCACCTAAAAATGAACTTGGCAATTGGTTCGTACTTCTCTTACGGGGTATCAAATGCCACATTCTTTTGTTTCCTCTTTTATTTTTAACATTTTCTCCACCACATTTATCATCATCAACTGTTGTTTTTAAACATATTGATATGTTTCCTTACTCGCTGAAGTTCTTGCTGCAATATTGATGAATGACTAGTAAGACTATCGAGCAGCAATTATTGATTTTTCATCCTCACCATCTTGACATGCTACAGTGAACTCGAATTGCTCCACTTTTGGCATTCTTTGTCCATTTTTTTAGAATAAAATTTTTAGGAATGTGCTTAATGCCCATGAAATTCAGTATCTGTATTGCGTGAGGACATAAAATGCCACAAAATTCAAATTTCTAAAAGTGCAAGTAATTGAATTTTTGAAACAAAAAAGGTTTTCTTTTACACCTTTATAAGCAATTAAAGGTATATCTATTCCAGTGGAAATAAAATTATAATCCGTAACAACTTGGTTCATCCATATCTGAATTTGACTCCAAATTAGATTAGCCAAAATTTGATCACATCAGACTCGGCATTATCTACATTGGAACCGGATCCAACCCATTTGCATTCCAAGAGACTTATGATTTATGGAATCCCAAAAGCAACAGAGTGAGAAATGCTTCCTCTTCTTTCGTGGGTAAGAAATGCAGAAAGGTAGTAATAGCAAAAAGTGAGGAGGATAAGTAAAGAACCCATGCTTTGTTTTCTTTAGTTATCTTTGGGTGGGGGGGGGGGGGGGGGGTTGCTCACTGAAGGCTGCAAAGGGCAGAGGCTTACAATATTGGGCCTTTTTTTTTTGTTTCTTTCCCTTCTTCTTGAAACACCTAGGGGTGTCAACGGGTTTGGTTTGGTTCGGACCCAGATGAAACAAGACTTGTACCAAGTTTTCGGGTATGGTATCGGGTCCAAACTAGGTCTAATCGGGTTGTCTACTATAAGAAAAACTATACCCGGACCCGATAAAAACTACATGAACCAGACCTGATAAAATGATAGTTTTTATCATTTTCACATTGAAAATTTGTGGGTCTTAATCTGAACTCAGGTCGGGCCCAGGTCTGGTATAAAATTTCACAAACTATACCTGGGTTCATATATTAATCGGACCTTGACAAGGGATTACTTGGTAGTTGGATACAAGGGCAGAGTCAAGAATCCTAAGTAGGGTGGGCACAAATGCACATTTAAAAAAAGTAACTACTAATAAATTATACTACCAATATGTTAAAAAAAAACAGTTATTGTAAATCTTTACCTTTTAGAATTATGCATACTGATAAAATAAAATAATGTAAGCCTCGTTGATCTAGTCTAGTAGAATATTTTGATGAACAAAGTCTCAAGTATGCAATATCAATCTAATGTTTAAATTGTAAAAATATTTGAATGGTCAAATTACCGCGATAAAAGTATACATATATAAAAGATCAAAACATATCATAAAGAAAAATGCAAAAAAACCTTAAAATCACACTACAATTGAACATGGAATCATGATTATTGCTAATTGAAAAACACATGCCTAGAGCACACACACATGCATGCAAGTAGACAAGAATTTCTCAATCGAACTTAAGTACAAAATTAGCCATAGTGGCCAGTTCCATCCTGCTGGTTTCTGGCCAATCAGATGTCGAGATAGTGCCATTGAAAGGATTGGATAAGTGGGTCTAAATTGGATACAGTTATTGTCACCAAACATAGTCCCAAAACCAGTTTTCAGGATTTTCTCAAGGAAAGACGAGTCATGATAAGCGAATTTTTTTTTTTACTTTTCTTGATAAATTATTAATATATTTAAAATTTTAAAATATATAAAAATACTTATAAAAATATAAATTGTCATGTTAATAACGTGATAATATTATGATAAAAAATATTATTTACAAAATAGGCAATGCTTTAAAAATATCATTTTTTTTAGAATTATATCAGTCTTAGAAAATCTTGCAACAAAATCACAAGATTTTCAGGAAATGGTTGATATTTTGTGACTCTTACCTAGGCTTTTCATGTGAATTGGCATGCAACCTTTGGATTCGACCATACCACAGCCGGATGTTTCTAATATTGTTATGTGTGTGCATATTTCCAAAAAAATACAAAAAGATGGTAAAATTCGCTTGCACACCGTGCTGCATAGATAAATCTCTCTCTCTCTCTCTCTCTCTCTCTCTCTCTCTCTCTCTCTCTATATATATATATATATATATATATATATATATATATATATATATATATATATATATATATATATATATATATATATATATATATATATATATGGTGGTTCTGGACCATGATATCACTGAGTGGTACACAAAATTGTTTTTATGGATCTAACCATCAAATGATAGATCTAACCTTACAATTGTGTTTAGCATGGTGTATTTACTATATTAGAAGGTATTATCATGTCTAATGCATCATAAGATTCAATTTATAAGACAGTGAAAATCAATGGATCACAATTTATGAAAATAAGAATGATTTAAAAATGATATAAAGTAGTATATTTCAGTCATGTTTCAAAGGCTAGATTTTTACTTTTTACATTTGGAGCTTAGATCTTTGTAAAAGTGTGAGAAGCACACACACACACACACACACACACACACACACACATATATATATATATATATATATATATATATATATATATATATATATATATATATATATATATATATATATATATATATATATATATATATATATATATATATATATATATATATATATATATATATATATATATATAAAGGTAATCATGGAGTACCTACTCCCACCTAATAGAAGCTTTAGATTTTCAAATTTCTTAAACATTTTTTGTCGATCAGACCCTATAGATATGATCTATAAGTATTATTTAGTAGAAAACAAGTTTAGGATCTATGTGATTATAGCATACATGTATGCTTTTTAAGACCTTTAAAAATCAACGGCTTAGAACAAATCAAAATTTCATGACTTAAAAAATCTTATTTTTATGCCCAAAAAATATGATCCAAAGAATGATTCCTATAAAATAAACTATGTTGAGTACATTCACAAGGTTTAATTGAGAAGGTACAACCTACAACCATGATTTCTAGAATGTGGGAGTAAGTACTCCCGGAGCACCGTGTATATATATATATATATATATATATATATATATATATATATATATATATATATATATATATATATATATATATATATATATATATATATATATATATCACTAGAATATGAGAACTAATGTGTGAACCGCTATTTTCATGATTTTTTTTTATTCTTTTCTCTTGAATCTAAACGTACGAATGTGATCTACATGCTTGGATTTATAAGAACCCACATCCAATTTTGAGGAATAAACATGATTTTTTTAAGGTTTTTAAATCAATGGCTCATACTCTTCATAAATATTCAAGCATTCAAAAATCACATTTTTTCCTCGAAAATACATGCTCTAATGGTTGATTCCTAGCAATTTCACCATGCCAAGCACGTCCACATGGTTAAATTTGCAAAAAAAGTGTTGGAAATGCCCACATTTCTAGTTCTCATATTCTAGTTACTCGTATATATATATATATATATATATATATATATATATATATATATATATATATATATATAGTAATGTGCTGGTGCTAGCCCTTTCCTTGTTCTGCCCTGTTAGGCCCATTCAAAAATCACATTTTTTTGCATTATTTCTCACATCTAACACCATAGATGTGATCTGTAGGTTTTGTTTAGTGGGAACTGGCTTTTGGATCACCAGAATGTGACCTGTATGCAGGTTTTTTTGGTGAACCAAAATCAATGGCTATGACAACTCATAAAAATATATTTTTTCATAAAAAACACATGATTCAAGAGAATTCCCACTAAATCGAGCATGCTAAGCACATCTAATAGTTCAGATCTAGGGGTGGCAATCAGGTCGGGTTGGCGGCTCAGAATACCTCAACACGAACATGACCCGTTTATTAAACGGGTCAAACGGGTTGGCATACCCCTAACACGAACATGACCCATTTAATAAACGGGTTAGGCGGGTCAACCTGTTTACAACACGAACCCGTTTAAGCCAAACCCTAACCCGGCTAAGAAGTGGGTTGGTGGGTCGGGTCAAATTTTGCCACCCGTATTCACATCTATCATAAAACACTTCAATCTATGTGGCCTAATGGGGCAGAATGAGAAAATGGGGCCTAATATGTTTAGTTCTCATATATATATATATATATATATATATATATATATATAAGTTGATGTTCCATGAAACTTTCAAACTAATGCTCTAATTGGTAAAATCAAAAGAGAACATGCGTGATAGGACTCTCGAAGTTGCAAAGTTACAAGTAGTATAACAAGCCTCACAAAGGATCCTTACATAATCAAAATTCTATTTCCTTGTCAGAGTTTTCATCCTGTCATCCCTAAAAAGGCTATTTGAATGCACCTACTTATCAAGAAATGTAAGATTGGTTGGAATATTACATCATTGCCAGATAAGTGAGTCAATCCAATAATTTGGGTCATCTGCCCATGTGTTAAAGATGATTAATCTCACAAGGTGACTAACGGTGCCTGGTCTTGGTAGAGTTATCCCCTTTGTTTGACTTTGTAATTGTTTTCTTCCGCCAACAAGAATCATATGCCTTAGACCTAACCCAACCTAAATATACATAGCATTGACCCTGGCTTATCTAGAAAATGAGCCTAGCTTTAGTTCAAAGTCGGCCAGCCTTCTGTTCTTGTAACGCCCCAAAATTTAAAACTTGCGAACTATTCAGAAAACAGGCAAGAGACTAGAAAAATCTCTTTCCTTCAGAGTTTATTTATAAAATCAGCGGAAGACTATTCTTCCGTTAATTTAGAAGGCAAACTGACAACTTTGGGCACGTTAGCTAAAAGAACCAAAACTCACAAAATTTGAGTATCCTAAGAAAAATCCGTTACAAACCCAAAGCGTCCAGGACGTGAGCTAAGAGCAGAAAGAAGAAGTCTTGAAGTCATCTTGCAATCGCGTCATCGCCCGTAGTGTATCTAATCATCACTTGTACCCATAGAATGGGTTAGTTTCGCAAAAAACTAGTAGGTGCACAAGAGAGGCTACAGGAAACTGAATTAAGTACATTTAATTCAGTATGCTGAGCAGTTTAAAGCAGATATGCAGTTAAACAAGTAAGCAGTATAACAATGTAAGCAGTACAAATGGGTAAGTAGTGCAAACGCGTAAGTAGTGCAAGCGAGTAAGCAGTGCAAACACGTAAGTAGTGCAAACGCGTAAGTAGTGCAAAACGTAGCAAGACGATTCATTTGATCGTAAGTTATGATCTACCACACAACAAGTTTGTTCTCGTTCCTAAAACGGGGTCTCTGTATCTAATCCAGGTCATCATTTATCGCTCTCACTACTTCTAACAAATACTTTGTCTTGAACTACCTTAAACTATTCCCATCTCTCAAGGCCTTACGGGGCCAACTGTCACCGGTTATGACTCACTAAGGCGTCATACTTTCTCAGAAAAGCTCACCCTTCCGTAGAAGGTCCAAAACATGATCATGATCTAAAATCGCTAAAGATCTGATTCTCACATCAGGGATCAACATGTAATCATGCTAAAGCAGAAAGTTAAAACTATAGATTCATAAGTGGCTATCCCAAACAATCTCAGAAGATCATCACAGCTCACCATAACATTTGATGGTAAGCAAAAACACAAGATCCACATCTGATCGCTCGGTCCAAGAGATATACGACCTGACAAAGAATTTCCGCCCTAGAGGGTATACCTGGTCTTGGACCATACACTTCCTCACAGGAGTTCACCGGCTTTGCGGCTACCTGTTCGTGGACAATGTACATTCTCACAGAGAATCGTTTGGGAAGTCGGTCCCCAACAAATGTCATATCCAATGAAAATCATTGTGATACACGCATCAACATAAATGATCGCTCTTAGGCTAGATAGCCACTATCACAATCCTCAAATAGGACCTCAAAGCATGCGTAAACGACATATGAGAACACGCAGATATGGCAACCCAGTTGATTCTATAGGCGAAGAGTAACTAACTCTATCTGACAGCCAAACAAAATGACTGAATAAGACAAGCACTCATAGCAATGCTCGTAATACATACAATTATCATAATATGACTCAGTTCATCAGTAAGTAATTAAATTAATCGTAAGGCATAAACCCTTGCATCGCAAGCCATTCATAAGCTATACACGATAAGCAATCATACGGCAGCAGTTATATCACAATATGTAAGCAGCTTATAAGACAAGTGACCACATCAATCATAGTTGCAACTAATTTGTAGATTATGAGCTGTATGCAATCACATTAATTATAAGAAATACAAGCCAACAAGTGCTACATTACAACAAGCACCAAGCAGTTCGACCAAGGGGTAAAGCAAGTCGCATGCTAATATGTAGCAACTGGCATAATACTATTATTATAAGCACTTAACTAGTATGAGAAGCTAGTTATTACTCAGCAAAGAACTGTGTAAGCAGTTTAACCAAATAGAGTAATGCCTTAACAGGCATGCATAGCTCAATGAGTAGCATACTAAATTATCGAGCAAGCGAGCAATCAATCAGTGTGAACAAACTTTATGTTTCGATATTACTGGCCTGCGAGTACGAACAGGAAAAACGTAGAAACAACTGAGACTAGTTCGGGCATTTGTTATTCTATGTATTTTTAATAACCCGAATAGCTAGTTGAGTCCACTTCAAAGGGGACGGCTTTAGCCGAGAGAGGATTTCCCAAAGGCTGATAAGTAGTGCCACAGATGCATCCAACTTCTGTAGAAGTGTTGAGCTAACTATTGTAGCCCCTTTTCCCTTAACTCCAATGATTGGGGAGACCGGATCATTGCCCGTGGGGTGGTTGTTAACAACCTGTCCATTGGAGTTTTGTATCGCTCTATCCTCTCCCTTGACAGAACAACCAGAAGCGAATGGGTGGGTTAGGGGTTGCTTAACTACGACCCATCATATGTTGTGGTCTTTAAACCACTCAAGCATCTTGCCTGTGAAGGCGAATGTGAGTCCATTTATGTGATTACAGCATTATGCATTTAGCATTGTTCGAGGTCGCACAACTTTCTCATCCGATCATCGCAGTACTAGACGTGTCATGCATGACTACAAGTACTCTAGGATGAAAGGGGTATAGCTCCTCAATAGAAGCCTCAACAGAAGTGCTTCACAAAGATATAATGTTTATCAACTTTACTTTTGACATTCTTTATCTTTTGAAACAGCAGTACCTTGTGCCAACATTATGCATGTGATTTCCTAGAATCTCATCCGCTATCGGGGTATCTACATGTCTCGCATGACTCGATATCGGCCTCGATAGATGGGATACAGGTTTCTCAACAGAACCCCTGCTAAGTAGTTCGCTCGAACCCCAACTCGTCTACAGGACTGCATACTCGAAGAGTCAGGATCCTTGCAAGGTATCCCTCTCCTTAGACGAGGATGTATCACTCGCTCCTGACTGAACTCTTGTCGCAAGAGGGAGAGTGGTAGATGTCTCTTGCATCCTCCACGAGGATGCCTCAAATGCGTATACAATGAGCGAAAACATGAGCGTTATCTGCAATAGCAAGGCAGTAACAACACATATGCAAAAGCAAGAGCCTGGGCACAAAGCGCGACGGCAAAGTAAAGACTGTAAGCAGGAGTGCAATGCAGAACCTTTGCGTGATGCGCGACGGCAAAGTAAAGGACTGTAAGCAGGAGTGCAATGCAAAACCTTTGCGCGATGCACGATGGCAAAGTAAAGGACTGTAAGCAGGAGTGCAACGCAAAACCTTTACATGATGCACGACGACAAAGTAAAGGACTGTAAGTAGGAGTGCAATGCAAAACCTTTGCACGATGCACAATGGCAAAGTAAAGGACATGGATCACGAAACCACGTCCTTGAGTTAAATATGTACTCGTATAAATATATAATATATATGCATATATATTTATTTGATTGTTCTTTTTAGTTAATTAAACTTAATTTAATTGTCCAAGTCTTCTGTGCAATCTTTTCCTACCTTTAAGAGTTGCAAGCTTGTTGGGGTCTGCGAGTGTAAGCGATGGACGGCTCAGGTCGTGCAGCGCGAGCAAGATTCGTTGCATGAACTGCAAAAGTAACGATCTTAGCAAGCTAATACCAAAAATAGAAGGTCAGAGGCACTGTTGTCGTCCTGACGTAAGGGAAGCAGGGGCAGGGGCATCGTGCCCTTGCGCACCTGCTATAAGCACAAGAAGCAGGGGCAGGGGTTGTGAGCCCCTGCTATCAGTGAGAAATAGGGAGGCAAGGGGTTGCACCCCTGCCTGAAGAAGACAACAAGGGAGGCTTCGCCCTGCCTGCCAAGAGAGCAAGGAGGCGAGGCCCTTCCCTACAAGCAACTAAGGGGGAGGCAGAGGGCTTCGCCCCTGCCTGCCGAATATACAAAGAGGGCTAGGGGACTCGGTCCTCTGCCATCTCTGCAAAAGGGTAGTGGCAATGACCCTTTTCCATCCTACAAAAAGAAACAAAGACAAGGGATGAGCCCCTGTTTGTCAAGTAGAAACAGAACATAGGGAGGGTTCGGCCCTCCCTTGAACAATAGAGGGAGGAAGGGGGGTCTCGGCCCCTTCCCAGCGAAACACAGACACAGGGAGAGGGTTGACCCCTTTCCTGCGTAATAAACAAGCAGGGAGGGGCTCGACCCCTCCCCCTGTATAAAAGACAAGCAGGGAGGGGCTCGACCCCTCCCCCAACATCAAGGGACCGAGGAGGGGGCTCGACCCCTCCTCCTGGATATTACGAAAGCAGAGGGGGGTGGAACCCTCCCCTACATAGGACATAGGCAGGGAGGGATCGAACACTCCCTGCCAACCAAAACGCAGGGACTAGCCCCTGCCGACCCGTTCGAACACCGGGAGCTGGAAGGGGCTCTACCCCTGTCCACCAAACAAGAAAGAAGGGGGAGACGGCGACAGGGCTCGGCCCCTGTCGTCGTTCCAAGACTCAGGAAGGTGGCACGGGCTTGACCTCTGCCGACGACCTGCCTAAATGAGAGGCAGGCAGAGGGCCTTGCCACCCTGCCGACCAAGGCACAAGGGCCACCCAGGGGCCCTCCCCTGGGAGCCCTCTGCCAGACAGAGGAGGTGATGCAGGCGGCAGCCCTGCCACCTGCCAAAAGGGAAAAAGGGGAAAACAACCGAGGGGAGGTGCTCAACACCTCCCTCCCTAGCAGATCCAGAGCCACCACGATGGTGGCTCTAGTCCACCGATCCGAGAGCAGGAGGTTCGAGGGAGACGAAGAAGAGAGGAGACAGCGAGGGGTGCTCAGCACCACCCTTTGGGGAGACCCAACGCGAGAGGCAAGGGGGGAGTCCCCCTACCAACGAGAGGCGACGACAGGGGGCTCTGCCCTCCTGTCAGTCGACCCAAAGAGAGAAAAGCAGGGGGGAAGTCCCCCTGCCGACGTCAGGGGGCTCAGCCCCCCTATCGGCCGATCCCAAAAAGAGAAGCAGGGGGGAAGTCCTCCTGCCAACGACAGGCGACGACAGGGGGCTCAACCCTCCTGTCGGTCGATCCCTAGAAAGGCAAGGGGTAACCCTCTACCGATGAGAGGCGACGGCAGGGGGCTCTGCCCCCCCTGTCGGTCGACCCCTCATAGAGAAAAAAAAGAGGAGGCGAAAGGAAAAGAAAAGAAGAGGGGAGGTGGGTGCGTACCTGGGGGTCGCCGGAGAGGAAGGCGGTGGCGGTGGGTTGCCGGCAAGGGTTATCACTGGTGAAGGTTGTTGGCATGATCGTCAGAGCTCGGAGGCCGCCTGTCGGCTTCGATCATCAGCGTCTCCAATCGCAGGCGACAACGAGAGAGAGACGAAGTAGAGGGGAGAGAAGGGGAGAAAGTGGTGGCCGGCGACTTCCATCGTCGGCGCCCGGCCGTCATGAGACAGAGACATGAGAGGTAGATAGGAGAGAGTGTGGTGAGGTATCAGGGAGAAGGAACGAGAGAGGAAGAAGGGGGCGGGGGTTCTCTTTGAAACCCCTGCCTCGCTGTCTTCAAAAGACACGGGAGGCGGTGCCTCTATTGGGACCGGGTCAGGTCCGGGTCTGGATCTGACTTGAATCCAAGTTTACTTTTTTTTTTCGTCTGGTTATTACAGTTCTGACCTAGTTTAGCAGTGAATAAGCTCAACAGTCAAATACATATGATCATGTTTGTTGATTCATAGGAATTAATGATCATGTTTGCAGTACTATTTGCTTTATGTTTTAGTATTGATTGCATGCCCTATTGCCATCAAACCATGACCTTCATATGGCTTATACCATTTCACTATATAAGGCTTATACCATTTCACAAGAATTGGACCAACTTGCTTTTTTCTGCATAAACTCAACCATCTTGTTAATAGTTGGTGTTTCTGTGCTATTAACTGCTCTTCTCTTGGTATTTAATTTCAAGCATCTTGGTAAGTCGAAAGCCACAACTCAACATGCTAAATTTATCAAACCAGAAGAGCTCAGGATTCGCACGTCCATAGAGCAACCACACCAGCTAGAAGTTCCAACTCTGCTTGGTGGTTGTCCTAGTCTCTGTAAACTCATCATTGACACCAATATGTTTTAAAAGAACATTGGTTTCATGTACATCTGAAAGGCATGTATTTATCTAGATTATACTACACCAGAAACTAAATTACATTTCTTCTTATGCTGTCAGGTGAACAGTTTTGTTCTTTTGTCTTCGACAAAGAGAATGGCATCAATGACGTTCGGCTTCTGCACCTTGAAAGAGTTAAGATTGATCCATTTTTTTGGGCAAATTGTGAGTTGGAGCTGTTTAATTAAGTTCTATAAATTTGTCTCTTTGTCCAGTAAACAAGAAAAGTAAGAACTACATGGAGTTGCTATGTCTGCATAAAGATTACTTGGTTAGGAAGACTGATATATGAAAACACCAAGCAGAGTTGGCTGGAGATTGTGTAATCTTAATAAAGGAGATGACTGTTATTATGGGCCAATATATAGACCTTTTGATGTGTTTTTTTTATATGGTAACTCCAACAATATTACAGCAAGTTTAGTTTCTGCAACTTTTTGATGACTGAAGCACTTCTCAATATGCATATTGAATATATTTTATACATGTATTATATATATCTTATACATTATCAAGCTTTAAAAAAGTACTTAAAAACTTTTTTTTAAACAAGCCAGCTAGTGCTCGGCCCGTACAGCTCAGCTCATAATGAGCTTGGGCTTGGCTCATCTCATGAGCTGAACTCGAGCAGGGATATACCCTTAAGGAGTCGAGCCCGAACAGTCAAAGCTTGGTTTGTTTGGCTCATTTACCAGCCTACTGGTATTGGACCTTGGATGAGCCTAAGATGTGGACAGTCCGATCCAAAAGCATCTTTCATCCACTACGTGTGTCAAATTCATCCCTCATCAATTCCTCCAACTTTAAACAAACTCTAGAAAGGTAATTTAAGAAAACATCATCCAATTCACAGGCAACAAAGAAAGTAGAGTTAGTAATTCTAGTAGACCAGCTAAGTTTTCCTACCACATCCATCAAGACTTTTGCAGCTTTCATGTTTCAAATATTCATTATCCCGTAAACAATAAAAGCACACACATACGAAATGACACAGGTCTCAATGCACTCCAAAATGAACACCAAGAGCCAAAATATAATGTATTTAAATAAAAGCTCGCCATAAAAAATAAAAAAGAACACAAGTATTATGAATGAATAATTTCATTAAGGATGAAATTAAAAAATACATAAGAAAATAAAAAATACAAAATAACCTCACTACAAAACACTCACCCTCATAAGCCTAAACTATTAAAAATGTAATATCATAATGTAATATAATTCTTTATTAGTTTTTTCACTTTAGTTATGTATTCTAGTTAGAAACTAGTTTGGATAGTTCTTTTAGTTTTTATGTTTAAACCTTTTTAGACTCTTTGCTTTTTGACCAAAGTCAAAAAGCAAAGTGTAATAGAGAGTCGTTGGACTCCCAACTACTCCCTCTTTATGTCTCATTTATGTATTATAAATGTGTGGCTACTCATTCTAAAGTATGACTTTTTGTAAGGGTGTTTTACTCATTCAATAAATCCTTTTTTCTCTCTTTATTAAGTACCCCTTTTTTGGGTATTATTGTATGAACCCTTGTGGTTCTTGTGAGTGTTCGTTTTTCGGTATTTTGGTTAAAGCCATTTGAAGTTTCTTATGGTAATAATCCAAGAACTTGTCTTCTTACATGGTATCAAAGTTTGGTAATCAAGCTAAGTTTATTTTTGGTGCATCGGGAAATGTGCCACTCAAATTTTCAAAAAATTAGTGAAGTTTCTTTCAAAATCGGGATCGTGTAAAGAACTTGGAGGAGCACTTGTCCTCACTATCAGTGGTGGAGTACTTATTATCCTTTATTTTCTTTTTTTCTATCTCTAGTCTCTCTTTACTTTTTTCTTTTCTAAAAAAACTTGTAAAATAGATGACAATGATAATGTCACCATTAAACCCGTCAAGTTTAATGATTCTAACTATGTTAAATGGCCTTCAATAATGAAGCACCTCATATGGGAAAAGGGGTTATGGAGATTAGTCGATGAAACTGATTTGGAACCTAAACTAATTTTTACAAAAGTAGAAGGATAGAAAAAAATACCTCTTATGGAGGTTGAAAAAAACAAAGCCATTACCACTTACGAAAAAAAGTAGAAAGAATGGAGGATGGGACATGCAAAGATTATGTCTTGGCTCATAAGTAGTGTTGACATAAAAAAATGTTCAAGCCTTGCAAAATTTGAATAGATGCTTGGGACTACCTTAAGATAATGTATTTTCTTAAAGACATTGCACATGTATGCAACCTTCAAGACAAAGTTCGCAATATAGTTCAAGGGGACAAGAGTATTAGAGAATACTATAATAGCTTGTCTGAGTTATGGAAAGAATTGACTCTCCTTAAACCAAAGTGGCATTGTCCACAAGATATAGAACTCTGCCAAAATCAAATGAATGCGGTGCACTTCTTTCAATTTATTAATGGGTTAAGATCAGAGTTTGAATCAACCAAATTTGTTCTTCTTCATCGAGGAAAGGTTTCTTCCATAGAAGACACAATAGAAGAGTTAAGTATGAAAGAGAATAGGCTCAAGAAAAGAATCTCTATGAGTGATGATGACTCGATTATAGCCGTATCTACACCAAAAAATCATGTTTGTACATACAAACCTCCACACTATAGGAGGACAAATGATGAAAAATAAGAAAATAAATTGGAAAAAAGAAAAATCATTTGTTACTATTGCTGAGAACAGGGACATGTAAAGACTTACCATCCAAAATTGAAGAAATCCTATGAAAAGAAGGTCGCTACGGTCAAATCCCCACAAGATTCAAGTGAGTCATCTATTGGAAGCATATTTCTAGCACAATTGGTGTAGGCACTTCAACCACTTCTCAAAGGAGCATCCTCATCCAACAAAGCCGTTGTTTCTTTCATTGGAATTTCTGATCTCGGTAAATCTCTTTGGCTTCTTGACTCAGGTGCTTCTTTTCATATGACACCAAACATAAATATGTTATCCAAATGACATAACTAAGTGGGTCAAATGTTTTTACCGCGGATGGAACATCTCTTGAAATCAAAGTAATAAAAAATTTTGAAAATATTTTTCAAAACTCAAAAAGATTTTGTATTCCGTAAATTAGATATGTTCTTAAACTCAACCTAAATCTTTTATTTGTCTCTCAATTAACTAACCATGGGTATAATGTTTCTTTCTCCTCTCGTGATTGTCGAGTGCAGGATCACCAGTCAGGGAAGTTGATTGGGAAAGGCCATAGAGAAGGAGGCTTGTACTACATAAATTTTTTGAAAATACCCAAGAATACATTATGTTGTAATATTTAGAAAATAGACTTGGATCTATGGCACATGAGACTTGTCATCCTAGTATATCCAAGATTTAGTTTTTTCCAAAGATGGAAAAGTTTTATAATTTTGAAGCTTTTACATGTGAAAAATATATTCTTAAAAAAATGAAAAGACTACATTTTAAAGAAAGAACTTATGTTTCTTCTCGACCACTTGAGTTAGTACATTCGGATGTTTAGGGAAACACACCTATTGTATCAAAAAGTGGTTTTATATATTATGTAATTTTCGGAGATAACTTTACAAGACATACTTAGGTTTGTTTTCTTAAACATAAATTCAAAGTTTTCTCATATTTTCAAATATTTCACAATATAGTCAAAAATCAATTTAAGAATGATATTTCAATATTTTGCACTGATTAAGGGGAGAGTTTTTATCAAAAAAAATTAAAGATTATTTTAATCTATATGATATTATACATAAAAAAATCATGCTCTTATACTCCTCAACAAAATAGTTTAGCAGAAAGAAAACATATGCATATTATAGAAACAACAAGAACTTTACTCATTATACATCAAGTACCAAAAACCTTTTGTGCCGAAGCCACTTTAACTGCAGTTTATTTTATTAACAGGATGTCATCTTTCTCATTAAACAATATTTCTTCTGTTGAAAAACTTTTTAAGCAAATTTCATATTATTTTAGGTTGAGGGTCTTTGGGTGCAAATGTTTTGTTTTTACAGATAAAAATAATAAACTCTCTTCACGAGCTATTCATTGTGCCTTCTTAGGGTATGCGAGTCATAAAAAAGGCTATAGGTGTTTTAACCTTAAAACTAAAAAATTATATGTATCAAGAAATATGTCCTTCTTAGAAAAGAAAAGTTCTTTTGAAAGTAAGAATCCTACAAAAATAGATGACTATTCTTTCTTGTTGGACTTAGTTCCAAAAATTAATGAAGGTGACATTGATGAAAGTCAAGATGATCAAAATAATATGATAAGTACAAAATCAGTTGATGGTAATTAAGATTGCAATCAATATTCTAGGCTGGGAAACTTAGAAAAAACATGTGCTTTGAAAAAATATATTAAAGAACAAAACCAAAAATAGAAAGTCATTTAGAGTGTCAAAAGTTTCAAAAAATTTTGTGGCCTATGAGTCTTTTTCACCAAAGTATCAAGCCTACATTGCCTTAATACACTCTTACGAAAACCTTTCTAACTATGCTATAGTTAAAGAACAACCCGAATGGGTTAAAACTATGACAACATAATTAGAAGCCTTAGAAAAGGCAAATACTTGGACTATTCAAGACATTCCATAAGACAAAAAACCTATTGGCTGTCGATGGATGTACAAAGTTAAAACCAAGAATGATGGCACTCTTGAAAGATTTAAAGCCCGATTAGTTGCCAAAAGCTATTTCCAAGAATATAGAATAGACTATGAAGAAACTTTTATCCCGATCGCTAGGATGAACACAGTTTGGATCTTAATAGCTCTTACTTTTGTAAAGAAATGACATATTTATCAAATGAATATCAAAAATGTATTTCTCAATGAAAGCCTGGCTGAAGAAGTATACATGGACCCACCACTTGGTATCAAATATTCGTAAAGAAAAAACTCTTAGATGATAAGTTTAGTCAGGTTATACTTGATTTTGGTTTTCAATCTTGTCTTACTAACACAACTTTGTTTGTTAAGAAATCGGATGTAGGTATTATTATTCTTTTTTTCTATGTTGACGACATGATCATCACTGAAAGTGCTAAATAGATAGTTAGCAATATTAAAAAGTTTCTCAAAACATACTTTGAAATGAATGATTTGGGTTTTTTAAAATTCTTTCTTGGCATAGAAGTTGTGTACTCCTATAGAGGCTATTTTCTAACTCAATCTAAATTTGCTTTAGATATTGTTGCCAGGTAGGGTATCTCAGATGAAAGACACGTTGACACTCTCGAAGTTGTAAATGTCAAAATGAAGAATGATGATGGAGAACCACTTGAAAATTCAACACCTTACACACAACTTGTCGGGGCACTATCATATCTTTTCATTACAAGACCTGACATTGCGCATGTCGTTCACACAACAAGCTAATTTCAGTATGCTCCTACCACTGTCCATATGAGAGCTATTTTACAGATTATTAGATATATCAAAACTTCTATTTTTTGAATATTTTTTTTGTCTACTTCTTCTTCCTTAGATTTAACTACTTATACTGATGCAGTTTGGGGAGGTGATCCCAATTATCGACACTCAACTATGGGTTTTTATATATTTTTAGGTGAATCATTGATTTTATGGAAGTACAAGAAGCAACAAAAAGTCTCTCTCTCTTCAACAAAAGCCGAGTACAGGGCGATGACTATAACTACTATGGAAGTAGTCTGGATAAGGCACTTGCTTCATGACATGGGTGTTGAAAGTACAGGAGCATATGCTGCAACAACAAAAGTTTTATTTATATTGTCAGCAATCGGATATTCCACGAATGCACCAAGTATATTGAAATGGATTATCACTACGTGTGAGAGGAATTTCTACATGGCACCATTGATCTTCTTTATATTTTTTTCATAATATCAACTGGTAGATTTCTTTACTAAACCTCTCGCCACTCATCGATTTTACTTTCTCTTAAACAAACTTTCGGTTATTTAACTATAAGTTTGAGGGGAAGTGTTAAAAATGTAATATCATTCCTTTTTAATTTTTTTACTTAAGTTATGTATTATAGTTAGAAACTAGTTAGGATAGTTCTTTTAGTTTTTATTTTTAGACCTTTTTTAGACTCTTTGCTTTTTGACCAAAGTCAAAAAGCAAAGTGTACTAGAGAGTCATTGGACTCCCAATGACTCCCTCTTGATGTCTCCTTTATGTATTATAAATATGTGGCTACTCTCCATTGTAAATTATGACTTTTTGTAAGAGTGTTTTACCCATTCAATAAATCCTTTTTTCTCTCTTTATTGAATACCCTTTTTTGGGTATTATTGGATGCACTTTTTCAATATTTTGGTTGAAGCCATTTGAAGCCTCTTTTGGTTATAATCCAAGAACTTGTCTTCTTACATAAACTACTCATCACTCTCTCACCTTACAAAAGCACACCCGCACGTATTTATAGAGAAAAGAAGGGAGAAGAGAGAGATTAAAGGAGAGGAAATGGGAGACCACACTAACTGTTCAACTAGGTACAATGGCTAGTTTGACTAGTGGTTGGACCCAACAGCTAAATTTGGACCCAGTCCAATGGCTAGATTTGCAGTCCAACAACTGGTCCAAGTCAACCAAGGTTGACTTAGCTATATATATATATATATATATTAACAAATACGTCAATGGCAAGTAAGCGACTATTTCATAGGCAAGCATGTTGAAACTAAACTACAAATCTCATAATTAAAGCAACATACACTATTTTCCGAAAAATATGAGTCTCCTTAATTTGGAACAATGTAAAACATACAACAGACCACAAAAATCAATATAAAAAACACAAATACAGAAGTTGTGGACCCATATGCAGACGATACATGCATTTGACGGTATTATATTGTCCACAGCGAACGGATACCAAAAAGGAGAACAAAACAAGATAATGGAATAACAATAGAGAAAATGGCATAAACATAACGACTGCAAGCCGGAGACTTCAATGGTGAACATAAGCTGCTAACAGGAATTGATGCAGGCACCCCTCACAATCTGACAAGCAGGCAACCATTAGAAGAGAAAGAGGATTGTTCCATCTCAGCGTTATCTAAATGAAGACTCTATTTCTTCCAAAGATCGTCCCATGGTCTCAGGCACAAAGAATATAACGAACAGCAGAGTGAAGGCACTGATGACAGTGTAAATGGTAAAGGTCCCTGTAGTGAGCAACAACACTTCGAAATGAGAGAGAGAGAGAGAGAGAGAGAGAGAGAGAGAGAGAGAGAGAGAGAGAGACCTCCAGCGCTCCAGGTTAGAAGCAAGTCGGCAGTCATTGTAACCACCCACGCCATCAGCCAGTTGACCATCGTAGCTGTACTTCCAGCAAGACTCCTTATATTCACAGGCATTATCTGACACAATACAGGAGAAATAACATATAATGAGCTAAACAATAGCACACAAAAATTGAGAAGAAAAACATATACATATAATCATATAACTGAAATAGTAATGTCATAAAAATAACTTGGTGCTTCTTGTCTTGCTCAAAGTTCTAGAATAAATGAAGTAACGGGAGCCATGCCTAGATAGCTCCAAGATACCTTTAGACAGATGTTCATGATGCTACATGAGATTCACTTTGGACTAGAGACAAGTTTGCAGAATAGTTTAAAGCATAATGTATCTAGCTTTCGGTTCTGAGTTGTTCTCAGTCTACTTAGTTTTATTTCCAAATTAATAGCTTTCGCTCTAATTCGCCAATGGTTGTCAAGATTTAGTTATTATTTTTAGTTTCAGTTCTTGTTTAAATTTTTGAGAGGTTTTTCAAATATTAGCACTTGGTTTGTAATTAGGGGTGGCAATCGGGTCGGGTCGACGGGTTGGCGGGTCAGAATACCTCAACACGAACACGACCCGTTTATTAAACGGGTCGGATGTGGCAAACACGAACACGACCCGTTTATTAAACGGTTCGGATGTGGCAAACACGAACACGACCCATTTATTAAATGGGTAACCCGACACGACACGGTTAACCCGTTTAATAAACAGGTCGGGTCGACACGACACAGCGACCCGTTTATACCTGTTTATTAAACGGGTCAACCCGATAACATAGACACGATAACCGCACAGGCGCACACCAGGGTTGACAGGTTCATGTAAACGGGTTGACCCGCCCGCCGAACACGATTACACGACATGGCGACCCGTTTATTAAACGGGTCGACCCGATAACATAGACACAATAACCGCACAGGCGCAAACCAGGGTTGACGGGTTCGTGTAAACGGGTTGACCGGCCCGCCTAACCCATTTATTAAACGGGTTGGCATACCCCCTAACACGAACATGACCCATTTAATAAACGGGTTAGGCGGGTCGACCCGTTTACGACACGAACCCGTTTAAGCCAAACCCTAACCCGGCTAAGAAGCGGGTTGGTGGGTCGGGTCAGATTTTGCCACCCCTATTTGTAATTGAATTCAAAAATCAAACTTAGCATTTGGTTTGTAATAGGATTAAAAAAACCAAAGGTGAGAGTCATGTAACCAGCTATATAAATAGTTAAGGATGAGAATAAAATTTGATTATTGAATGAGAATTAAGTTTCATTCTCTTCCTAGTTTGAAGTTAGAAAACCATAGATGTGAAGCTAAGGAAAACAGCCCAGTGTGGTGCTACAGATTGCCCTTGCAGTGATTCAAAAGGTTGTGCTACTTGCCCTGCATAATCTCCTTAGTGGTGGACATTTTTAGCTTTCGACAGTCATAACATTGCACTGCAACTGTTGAATCAGCGGTTTCTATTGCCATGACTCTTCTTTTAACACAAATTTTTTGTATCATCTGCCTTTGATTTGCCAATGAAAATTTCCTATGACTTATTTCGATAAATCGCTTTTTGTTCTCTTCTTTTGCTTTCCAGTTCTGTGCCTTGCTCTTATATTCCTGATTTTTTCATTTCTTTCCTTTTTCTCACTGCCATTTTTCTTTTATCAAATGTAACACAAATAGGTCAAACCAATATCTGACTACATCTACATTTCCACGATACAACCTCACTGAACCTACTGATTATCTAGATATGCATTTTCTCAACTGAGAGCAAGATACTGCTTCATTTTAAATTGTGATTTGGAAGAGGAGACACATTTAAGAACCATCATGCTATCTTGAACCCTGAGCTTTTTATATCAAATAAAGATGCCAAAGAGGCTTAGCATTTAAACTATTAAAATCATTTAAAGCAAAAGATTTATCGAAAGTGGTACCTCAGACATTATCAACCATGGAATTGGTCCCATTCCAAGACAGAAGAATAAAACAAACGCCTGAAAATGAAGAAATATGCAAAATAAATGTCTAAACTCATTCAAGTGAAGAGTGAAAGAACATAAAATCACCATCTATAAAAATTTAAAACTTGAATGCATACCATAAGGCCAACCAAAGACAAAACACTCATCACATTATAATAGCGGGAATTCTCTGTCACATTATCCTGGGCTCCAAAATTAAAAAAAAAGTATAATAATTATGCTATAGATAGAAGATGAAAAGAATAAGAAGAGAAAGGAAAAGCAAATTGCATTTTGTTCATAGAAATGCATGACAGACCTTAATATAAAATGCAACTGAGACAAGGAGAAGGCTTATGGTCATTCCAATGGTAGATATCTATACGAAGAAATATACGTTAGAAACTTGTGACACAAAATTTATTGTGAGTCAGGGAAAAGTCCGAGCAAATTTTTCAATAAGTACTCACAATCAGCAGCATTCTGCGGCCTGCTTTGTCTGCTAACCATATAACAACAATCGACATAACAACCTAAAACCATATCAATCAGATTAGATAGAAATTCTTAAAGCTGTACATTTGTTCGGAGTCTCAAGTTAACTAGAGGTTATCTCCCAGTAGTATAAAAGTGCGACCTGGATAGCCCCAACCCCAAGTGTTGCAACATCACTAGATGAAACTCCTGCAAGAAATAACTAGCAGCTTAGTAGACCTATGTAATGTTAGATTTGTTGAATATTCATTGCCATGACTTACATGCGTATGGCAAGATTGGCAAAGACAGTGACACAGAAAAGAATTGATCAACTAAGGGAATGCTGAGAAGTTAATTTAACCAGAGGAAATAAAAAGTGCATATAATCCTCTTTTGCCCAAGTAAAATATGAGCAGAGAAGGTAATGTAAGGTTGTTTGAAGTCACCTAAGGATTCAATTCAATCTTTTTGATACCATATCATGTTCAAGTGAAAGCACATCTATTTAACTGATGGATATGGTATTTACAGCCTAAGAAAAGTTGTAGGATAGAAAAAGTTTTGCTCAAAATGTTGGTCATACAAAAGCCTGAATAACCCAAGATGGTAGACAATGTAGGATAAAGCATCAAATTTATACATGCCAGAGAAAACAGAACATAATCGAGATGTCATTAGAAAAAAAATGAGAACAAAACACTATCATGCACATGCATGCCATAACTCGGGCATGTGCATGCACAGAAGACAATGCACTTATAACCACTCAGCATAGATGGTAGAGAAGCCCAAGCCTCATATCTTCACAAAGGTTATCTAAAAGTTGGTTAGAGGCTTAGAGTCTAAGGCGCACATCCGTTCCAGCTAGGAAAAAAGTTCTTAGATTGCTCACCAGCAGCTTCAAACATGTCACTGGAGTAGAAAAGAATCCCATTTATTCCACTCAACTGTTGCAGGAATAGCAATCCAGTTCCAATCTGCAACATAACCACATGGGGATCATCAAGAATGCAATCATGTCATGCAGTGGAAAAAGAAAACAAAAAACCCCATGCATCAGATGTGCCAACTACCATTAAAGGCATATAGTATTTTCTCCGCTTGAGTTCAGCAAATCTAATAGTGGTTTTTCTGCTGCTTGTGGCCACAGTTCTCTGCACAAAGTGATCAACTGAGAAAATACTGGCAAGTTTGAAGAATAAAAAGAACTTGCAGCATATTAATCTTCAAACATGTACATTAAAACCAAAATCAAACACCTACAGGTATAATACAAGTTGACAAGTCGGAGACTGTTGGGCAAAACAAGGATAAGAAAAAAGAAGCAACAAAAGGTCATTGTGATAGAATATGGCAGCACCTTGATGTCATTCACTTCAAGGGAAATATCGGTCTCAAATCCACGTAGAACTTGCAATGAAACCTCAAAATCTTCTATCAATCCCATCTTTGCCTGGAAATCCACATGGGATAATGCATTAGAAAACCTCCTAAAAAGAAAGATCTTTACAATCTAGTAGTAGACAATGAAACTCACCAACCATCTAGGAGATTCAGGGATGAAGAATAAACCAGGAATTAATATCGTACAGGGTAAGATACCTGTCAATCATGTTACAAAATCAGGTTTGCTACAAGTGTTTTGAGTTACCTTAATAGAGTCATAATACGCCAGATTAGAGATGAAAATTTGTTTAAATCATATTTTCCAGTAATAATTGAGCTTGAATTTTCCAATTCCAAAAGCTTCTTTTCCTTTTGCTTGTTGCTTCTGGAGATGTGAATGGCAACCTTCTCGCAATTTTTATAGAACTACCTCCATACAAAAAATTACACAAACCAAAAATCTTCCAAAGAGACATTTCACTATTGCATGTCAAATGAAAATGATTAAATATCAAGAACTCTCACAGTCTCACCTAGCACTGCAAGTATTCTCCACTGCACAAACAATCCCAAAAAATAAGCAATCACTATGCCAGAAGTGATTGCCAACTGCCAAAAACAGTGCTAAAGAATCAATTTGTGGAATTTAAAACATCTAGGTGAATAACCTAGCGTTGTAATGGCAATCAAAACTACCTGATACACGGATCCAAGGGCTCCTCGCATATTCTGTGGAGCTATCTCTGCTATATATACAGGCACCTAGAATGCAGCATAGATATTAAACACAAGAATACAACTAATGTGATTATGCATCTCAAAAAGCAACCAAGAAGAGGTCCTCACCGTGTATGAGATGATTCCTACACCAAATCCATCTAACAACCTACCCATATACAGGAAAGATGAATCCTACATAAGATATATGAAAGAACTATCATGATTGCAGAACTCAAAGAAAAGAAGAAGAAGAAACCAGAATTGGCGAAAATAGATGAAGACTAACTTTGGCAAAGGATATGACTAGCCATCCAATTATGTTGGGAATGGAAGCGATCATGAGCGACTGTAACAAGAAAAAAAAAGCAATCATCAAAACACAAGCAATGAAACATTAATACAAACAATTAAACTTTAGATACCAATCCTAATCAGCAAAACAAAGCCAGAAATCCTTACCCCTTTACGCCCAATGTACTCTGCAATCTGACCACTTGCCATAGCCCCAACCATGGCCCCAACATTTGAAAGAGAACCAAACAAGGAGAACTACCTTCCACCATTCACGTCAGATTTCTCACTTAACATGAAAAAAAAAGGAGAAATCAAAGAATGTGGTTGCATTCTTTTACCTGTGAGGTGGTCAAGCCAAGATCTTTAATGATGGTGGATTCGGTAGGCGACGAATATCCCGACTGAAGATCACAAACATTAGAAAAGAAGACTCTTGGTAGATAGAGATAGAAACAGAGGCTAAAGGCTTTCTAATGAGCGCAACTTACAGTGAAGCCATACTGGATTGGGCCCAAGGCGACAATCAGCGTGCAAAAGATGACGGAGATGGAGCTATTCCTGATAATTGCAGAGGAATCAAGGCCTTCCATCATGATGGACTGCCTTGATCCCAATCTGTACCAGCTTCCCGTGTGGAGGAATGGCTTCCTAAGATCATTGCTACTCCCACCATTGCTATCCCCACCATCCCTGTAGCTCATGATTATGACGGTAATGACAGATACAGTTCCTAGGTGCTATTCTATTACTTTCGGACTACACCCAAGAAACAGGGATCAGCATTAAGCAAGACGGGAAACCAAAAACAATCTGCCAAGCCAAAAGCAAAAGAATAAAAGAATCCCCTGTGAATTTTATTTTTCTTTGTTGACTTTGTTTTCTCTTTCCCTCTTCTCCCTTAGAAAATGGGTAGAGTCCTGCAAATTAGACCACCGAATTATTAGGTGGTATCCATCAAATGCTTTGTTCATCAACTATTAGCTGCACTGAGGCATTCACATTTAACATACTCCTCTGCAAGCATGAAGCAAAACACAGCGATCTCTCTCTCTCTCTCTCTCTCTCTCTCTCTCTCTCTCTCTCTCTCTCTCCATATTGAATAAAGAGAAGTACTCTCTCACACCAGATTGAATAAAGAGAAGTAAAACAGAGAATGAAAATATCCGAAACAGATCAAATATAGAACAAGCAATGGTAAAACAGATTAAATACAGAAAAAACGCGGGATCAGAAAAAGCCAAACACGAAAATATAAAAGAAAAGGAACCCACTAACAACTTGCCTACCTCTCTGTATGGCAAGGATTCCTTGCAAAGAGAATTGGAAGTTCTTTGTTCAGAGAGAGAGACTTGTACACAAAACTGGAAAGTATCTTGCTTATTTGTAGTGAATTGGGTAAGGTGATTTTTCTACGGTTATCAAGAAAACATAAAAAGAGAAAGAAGGACCTATCTATACTCCATGTACACAAAACTGGACTTGTTGAAAACAAAAGACTCTAATCTAACCCCTTATTAACCTTGGTTTTACACATTCACAATCATAATTGCTCTCCTTGACTTCTGTTTTAATTAGGAACCATGAATATTTTCCTTCCCAGGTGACTCTCCTGAAATGGTCCCTGTGGCTGTAATTCCAAAGGTGTTAAACTTCTCCTCAACCACCTAATGAAGGATCTCAACAGCCGGGCGCTAGATTATCTCAGGGTCCAACACAAGAGCCTTATCAATACTGTGGGCCCCCTTTATGGAGAATGATATTTAAGTTAATTTGTTTTTCTTTCTTTCTTTTCTTCATGTTTAGGTGCGTATGGTATCACCAGAAAATTGATACGATACTGACTGAATAAGCTATTTTTTATAACATAAATTAATTTTTTAATATTATGTTAATGTTTTTAACACGAGTCACGTTCTGATGAACATAGAGGTGTTTGGTGGGGTGTGCGATGTTGTAATTTTGAACTTTCAACATCAACAAAGTGCCTCTATTAATAAAACTACTTGAAGCCATGGTTTTAAAACCCGGTGACTCATCAATCGGCTCGTCCTTCAGTGGGCTTGTCCTTCAGTGACTCGGCCGGGTCCTGTTAAGTTTATATTTTATATAAATATATATATACCATGTATATTTTATAGTATGTTATCAATATATTATATATCATATATTTTTTATAATATTTTAATATATAATATTATTAATTCACATATAACTATAGTTTTATAGATAATATACATAATATATATATATATATATATGCATGACATACAACTAGCTACGGATCAAAGGGAGGGCGAAAAGCACAGGCCACTTTCTTGCGGTGAGATATAGCATGTTTAGCGCAGACCAGATGAACCCAAAAAACCTAGTTCTATAAGAACTCCTACCAATGGTGCAAAGGACTCGCCAACAAGTTTGGATTCATTGCAACCGAAGGGACTGGATTAGCAGAGCAAGGGGGTGTAGGGAGGAAGAGGCATCAACAGAGATTTCAACTGAATTTTATGCATACTGTGAACCAAATGTTTGATAAGCTTCAGTAGGTCATGTCTATCGTTGGTTAAGGTGGGGAGCAGGAGCCTTTATCTCGCAGCTTGAATATAAAAAAAAAAAAGTGGAGCTAGAAATCCAAATATGTGTGTGAGAGTGTATATATATATATATATATATATATATATATAGAGAGAGAGAGAGAGAGAGAGAGAGAGTTGAGGGGGCACAGCATTCGGGTCAGGGTGGGCACCCTGGCCTGTATGTTGCTCCACTACTGCATCCATTGCAACTTTCTTAGGTGACTTAACAACCCTAACTTGACTGTGTGTCGATGTTGCAGGCCTTTTTCATGCCGGTGATGGGATTGTTCTCTTTGAAGCTTGCCGCATTCTCCCAACCAATGCATTCATGATCTGATTTGCAAGTTTCTGGCTTGGCTTTTCTCGTCGAACATGTTTAGGTCCTTGTTGCAGCTGCGAGCAGACTCACCTACTCCTTGATTTTTCACATAAGATTATAGAGGAAGTGCAATTGAAGATGAATCCCAATAAAAATGAGAGGCTTCATGTTCATCGTTGCCATGTTCTTCAACTACCATAGAAATGACAGTGTCCCTTGGTATTGTGTAACTCCTTAAATCTTATAGTGTAACGACTAAGGACTAAAATCAATTCTTGAGAACTCTCTTCTCTCATGTAAGTTTGGTTTGTTGGGCCACATATGATTCCAAATCAAATTTCATTTTGAGTCATGAATTAGAATCATATGAGGCTCCTTGTGATTCTGATTCTCGTTTGAATAAGAAAGCTACTCTCATTTGTAGAAGTAAATGAGAGTTCATGTCTCATCACTCATTTTCTGATGTTTGTTTAGTCCTTGCTATGAAATTCATTCTCTTAATTGCATGACAGTCCAAATCTCACAAGAGTCTGCCAGTCGGCCAAACACTAAGAGAGTGTTGTATTTTGTTGCATGATCCATACCTAGCAGGCTAGCTTATTTTAACTTTGAGAGGGCAGCATAGCATACTTATGATTTCCCGTTGTACTTCGGGTATTTTGTTTGTACTTGGGGCTGAGATTACTTGAAGGTAATTATCACTTGTATAGTGGTAGCTGAAGGGGTGTGGCCTATATAAGGTCCAGCCCAAAGCCTTTTGGCTAGTTGTCATCATTCATGCAGCTGAATTTGCTTTTAATGCAATCTTATTAGAGAAATCCACTTGGGAATTCTCTTAGAGAGTTTGCCCTGCCCCAAAAGGGTTAGGCTTGAGCAATTAGATCTAACTATTTGAGGTTCACCATATCAACCTATCCAACCCATCTCTATCCTCACTAACCATTCTTAAACCGAGCCTATCTCTTTCTCCCTCTTCCAAACTAGTTGACTCCTTCCTTTATCTCTTGTTTTCCTTCTTTCATCTTTATGCCTATCTTACATTCATTAACTACATCTTAGGTCTTCTATGGAGGGTTCATAACATTTGGTATCAAAGCAACCATGATATACATGCTGCCATTAAAGAATTTTTATAAAGAAAGCACCACGGAGATTCATTGGCTAGAGAAACTCACTCGATTGATAAAAAAAGGAGATTTATCATCAAGTTCATCAAGAACTAGTTGCAGATCTCTTTCTCCTTGAAGAACAAACTTAAAAGGAGCGGAAATATGTGAGTTTAGCATCAAACTCATCTCTGGTGATTGATTGGAGGAATTACTTGGTTATTTGGTTGAGTTTTAGTGTGCAATCTTAGACACTAATAAACTCCCAAGCTTAGATCTCTTGGACATTTTTTTTTTTGAGAATTTCTTAGAGATTAATTATCATCACATTTTGAGTCCAAGATATGTTATATGAGGATTAAAACAATGCTAGTATAGTGGGTATGTCAGATTTATGTAGAAGTTGAATGAGTTTATTGAATTCAAGCATGTTCATGCATGGTCACCTTGATGTGTGTTTCTTGAAGGATGTTTTTTCAAGAATTGCATGAGATCTTGTTTAAGTTAACATTTAGGTTTCATATATATTGAAGTGTGTTTAAAGATTGGTTGATTGGAGTTGAGTTTACAGAAAATTGAAATTCTATGTAAAATTGGGTGCTTGATTGGGTTGAATCGTGTGCATGCACTAGAGCTACATTGGAGACCCCAATATAATTGTCGATTGTTTGGGAATTATTGCAAAATAGTTTTGAGTTAGCTTTTGGGTAGAAGTTTATTGATGTAGGAATCTTGATTTTTGGGAGAGTGTATCAATTTTGGGTCAATCTTAATCAAATTCACATGGTTCTCTAAAAAATGTCTTAGAGTTCGCAAGTAATTGACTAAGATCACTTGTTCATGGTGCTGACACTGAATTTCTTATTCAAGATTATTATTTCTTTACTATTTTTTAGTGTTGCGGAGTCATGATTTGGTGTTAGTTCTTGTTTGGAGTTGGTGTGATCATCTTCATAGTATTTGAAAGAGAGCTAATTCAACTCAAGTCAGCACAGTCTAGTCCAAAAAAAAATTAAAAATATCTCACAAACCCCTTGTCGTCTAAGTGTGAAAATGTTTCTATAAATCCCTCCATGTGTCAAATTAGAGAATCTTTACTTACATGTTTTGAGATTAAAATTCTACACCAAAACTTGTTTTCCCTTGACTGTCACAAACTAGACCTAGCCAGTTTTGACCTGTCTCTATTGGTGAACCCTTTAACCTGACTAAATTCTCATCAATTAACCTAAACTTTGACTACAGACCCACAAGCTACTAAACTGGACACAACACTCCACCCAAAAACTAGACACAACACTCTACCCAAAAACTAGATTGAACCTACCTTATTGTGACCAAAATTGACCATACACCATGACTACTAGAGCTCAAAATCTAGTGGATGGGTTAAAGAATGATCATGGAGAGATACTTGAGAACTTGACTACAAGGATGTCATAAAAAATGGAAATGGATGTGCATGAAATTAAGGAAATGATACTAACCTTGATAGCATTGAACAATTGTCATGGTAAGAATGTAGACCAACCTTCACCTTCAGGGATCAAGCCAAGTCCTCTGACACCAAGACTGGGGTTTTTACACCAAAAATCCATGTATAGATCAAACACAAAAAGATGAGATTAATAAGATGATGAAATAAATACTTCAAAGTGGAGTAATTCATCCTAGTAAGAGTTCCTATTTCTTTTCCGGTATTGTTGGTGAAGAAAAAAGATGGCTTATAACAATTTTGCATTGACTACATACACTCAATGCCATCGCAATAAAAGTACCTAATTCCAGTTATTGATTAACTTCATGGAGACTTGTACTTTTCAAAATTGCACTTAAAATCAGGTCATCATCAAATTTGAATGGTTCTCAATGATGTCGGCCAGACCATCTTCCAAACACATGATGGTTTCTACAAGTTTGTAGTGATGTCATTTGAGCTCACAAGTGCACCACCAACTTTCCAAGGCATCATGAGGGACATTTTTCGGCCACACTTAAGAACATTTATTTTGGTCTTCTTTTATGACATCCTAGTGTATAGTAGCACTAATGAATGAATCTAGAGTATTTGAGTAGCACCTTACAGCTATTAGCTAAGAATCAACTCCAAGAAAAGCTTTCCAAGTATAGTTTTGGGCAAGAAAGGATTAACTACTTGAGACATGTCATCACCTCCAAAGGGGTTGAGGTGAATTCAGACAAGAATTGAAGTCATTGAGAGGGGTACTTGGTCTCAACGAGTACAATCAAAAGTTTGTGCAAGGGTATGTACACATAAGTGCCCCACTTACCAAGTTGCTTAAAAAGAATGGGTTCAATTGGAGTGAGGATACTACTAAGGCATTTGAAGCTCTTAAGCAAGTCATGACCACCACACCAGTAATGGCTTTTTTGAACTTCAATGAGACCTTTGTGTTGGACATGAATGCATTTATAATAGGCATTGGGGTTGTGTTATCGCAAAAAAACCACCCAATTGCCTATAATAGCAAGGTGATAGCTCACTGCAAGAAAGGACTCTACATCTATGAGAAGGAGTTGTTGGCCATCATTATGGCCATTGCTAAATGGAGGTTATACCTCTTGGAACGTCATTTCATCATTAGAACCACACCATATAAGCCTTCAACATATGCTCATCAAAGGATTTCCACCCAGGTGTCCAAGCTCATGGGACAAGATCTTGAGATTCAATAAAGAAAAGGTGTACAAAATGGTGGTAGATGTTTTCTCAAGAAGAGGGCAAGAAGATGGAGAATTGAGTCTCATTTCCATGGTAACTGTTTCTAATATTGAAGAGTTGAAGGACGAGTACCAACAATATGAGGAACTCAACAAACTAAGGGAGGATGTCCAAGAAAGACCCCACTAATTTTTTGGGTACACCTTGCATGGTGAGGTACTTGTATGAAAAAAAGGGATATTATTTCCCAATAGTTCTAAACTTATTCCAAAAGTATTTTATTTTCATGACCTTCCTATGGCTGGTCATAAAGGATTTATGAAGACACTAGAGTTTAAGTGGAAAGGAATAACGAAAGACATTGAAAAATATGTCAAGAAGTGTGATGCATGTCAAAGAGTTAAAAAAGAAGACATGAATCCATCCAGCCTTCTAGAACCTTTAACCATTTTGAGGCAACTTTGGAGAAAAATTACCATGGATTTCATAGACAGATTACCTAGATACAAGACAAATCAACAATCCTTGTGGTGGTGGATCAGTTGTCCAAGTATGGGCACTTTATTGTCTTAGCTCATCTGGTTAAAGAGGTAGTCAAACTATTCATGGAGCATGTCTTCAAACTCCAAGGCATGCCAAAAACTATTATGAGTGCTCAGAACTCTATCTTTGTGACTGATTTTGGGAGTTTTTTAAGCTACAAGGCACCATATTAGTTATGAGCACCACCTATCATCCTCAAACAAATGGCAAATCAAAGTACTCAATAGATGCATGGAGACACACCTTAAGACTTATATTATGGACCGACCCAAGCAGTGGGTCCATTATTTACAATGGGCCGAATGGTCCTATAATTTGGGGTACCACATCACTATCCAAATGACCCCATTTGAGCCTTTATATGAGAAGAAGCCTTCTACTATACACTCTTACTTATAAGAGAGCACACTTATCAATGCGGTAAATGTGGTCCTTCTTGCAAGGGAGCAACTTCTCAAAAAAAATTTTAAAGCACAACCCCATGGAGGCTCAAAATAGAATGAAACAAAAGTATGATCAACACCATAAGGAAAATGAATAAATTGTGGAAAATCTGGTACCCCTAAAATTTTGCCTACATAGGCAATTAACATTGACAAAGGCCAAGTGTCATAAGCTCATTCTGCAATTCTATGAGCCTTTTGAGTTTGAGGTAAGAGTTGGTAAGGTAGCCTACAAGCTTAAGCTACTGCCCGAGAAACAAGTACATATTTTTCATGTTTCACACCTTAACTCATATCATGGAGAGACCCTGCTCATGTTGCATCCCTTCCGAACCTTGAGGACTTATAACAACCAACACTGGTCCAAGTCCTTGGCATGCGAAGAAGAAGAATAAATGGACGGTTGGTGACTGAGATTCTCATCTAATGGAGTGACTTCAGACCCGAGGAAGCCACTTGGCAGCAAGAAGATAATATGAGGACCAGATTTTCATATAACTTGCCATGAGGACAAGGCAAATCTTGAATGGTGGAGGAATGCTACATGCACACACACCTAGCTGACTAGCTTATTTTGGCTTTTATATGGCGACATGGAATACTTGTAATTTTCTATTGTATTTTGGGTATTTTGTGTGTACTTGGGATTGGGATGACATGAAGGTAATTACCACTTGTATGGGGGTAGTTAGGAGTTCAGCTTAAAGCCTATTGGCTTATTATCATCATTCATGTACTTGAGTTTGCTTCTAATGCAATCATATGATAAAGATTTACTTGTGAATGCTCATGAGGAGTTTGCCCTACTCTAAAGGATTAGGCTTGAGTGTCTAGATCCTTTAACTACTCGAGATTCACCATAACTACCTATTCAACCTATCAATATCCTCACTAACCAAACCCAAACCAATGTTCTACCAAGCACATATTGTAATAACCTCAATTTTTGACAACTAATTATTTAAGTTTATTAGAAAATAACGGGTATTTTTCTAAATTTGGGCCTCGGATCCGTTATCGGATCCATAAAAGAATGCGTAAATAACCCACAATGGGGTATTAAAACTATACTTATAATATTTAAATAAATAACTAATAGTATTTAAAAATAAATAAATTTTAGTATATAGGGTCGGACCCACAGTTGGATCTACGGATCCAACTAAGGATCCGTCACTCGTAGGCAAAACCGGGTCCATTATTAAAATGGACCCAGTGTCGCGGGTCGCGGGTTTGGACCCGGACATGATTTCATTTATAAAGGGGGGGCGTAAAACAGAATCGTGCTTAGGGCACGATTCTTGTTTTCAAGAATCTGAAACAAAAGGGGGAGGGGGGGTTACGCAGGGCATAACCTACCCCTCACCTCTTGGTAGAGGAGGGGCTTGGGGCCGATAAAGGGGGAGTGGAGAGGGGGTTCTTGCCCTCTTCACTCTCTCTCTCTCTTTCCCCGTCTCTCTCTCTCTCTCTCTCTCTCTCTCTCTCTCTCTCTCTCTCTCTCTCTCTCTCTCTCTCTCAGTGTACGCACGTCGGAGGAAGATTCGGTCGTCGGCAAAGCTCTGGCCATCCACAACCAGCAAGGGGCTTTGTCTGTCACAGCCGTGAGTGGAGCTTTGGCCACCACCGAAGGCCGCGGCTAACAGCAGCTCGATACTCCCGCCATGGCAACCTCCGATCGCCGAAAAAGCTTCAAAAAGGTACGGGTCTTCTTGGAATCGAGGTGAGGGATCGAACATGGGTTTGATTCCATGCGTGGGTTTGAGGGGAGGTCCCACGAAAAATCGGTAGTTGGGGATTTTCGTGAATCCCACTTTGGAAAACCCCAAATCTTTGATTTGGGGGTTTCGGTTGGCATGAATATAGGAGTGGGAGCAGGTTATGAGGGTTAATGTAAACCCCAAATCAATAGAAATTGAGGGATTCGACTGCTTTGATCAAAATAAAATAAAAAATTTGGGGGGGGGGGGGGGGGGGTCTTTATTTGGAATGTGTTTGGTTACATAATGTGTATTACGTGCATTGTACAGTATGAACCGTTATGTAGTTTTCGGAAATACCTAGTTGGATTTGGGCTATGAACCCGACATGGCGGACCCGAGTGTGTTGTTTGCATTTTTTTTTGTAAAAATACAAATATTAGATGCTCTTAAAACAATATGGGTTACGCTCGGGTTTGCTATTAGCTGAACCATGTGCAATCAATGCCTTTGATATCAATCCAAAGTGTTGCTGTGTATATTTTTGTTAATGAACTGTAAGTCATTTTATGTATAGAATTTCTTTTACAGTGTTCATTTGACTACAGTAGTCTTGATCAATGGTTTTATACTAAGTGGCATTATTTATGTTAAATTTTGGTTTAGACATGTTGTGTGTGTTAAATCCACAGGGGCTGATTTATGTTAAATTTTGGTTTAGGCATGCTGTGTTCTATGGACATGATTGAGTTTCATCAGTCTGTGTTTTGAAAGTTTATGTTGAATTGAGTTTTGGTCTGAGAATGTGCAATTTGATGAATTGAAGTAAAACGAGTTGTTCTAAAGTAGCTCAAGCTGGTTCTTGAGTGTGGTTTAAGCTCAAAATTTTGTAAGATGCAGCGTGAAAGTATTGAACCATAACTTGAAAATTTCAGCTACGTCTAATAGTGTCCGTTATACACTGTTCAGGAAGGATGGACACATAAAAATCTGGAAGTGTTATACGTGAGGTGTCTTGCCTTGTTGTCTCTAGTTGACCATTATGTTCCTGTTTAGAATTCCATGTGTTATTTAAAGGCTTGCGTATTGGTTTGCTACGAAAGTCTATGAGTACCCTTGACTAATATGAATTAGTTTTAAATGAAAACATGTTCCAGAATTTATAAGTATTGTGTATGATTTAAATTCTGATATGCATAAAGGAAAATCTTGAAACCTACACACACCTATCCATGTGTCAAGAACAGGTTGAAATGTTATTTCTAAGAAGATTATATAACTGTTATGGTTATGATTATGGTACTCATGAGTGTGAGCATGATTCAGTTATTAGTAATTCTTCTTGAACATGTACACTTGATTAATACGTGAAATGGTGTATGTACACTCACACACTTAAAAGAAACCATGGATTGGTTAATACCCGTGTGTAATGTAGGTAACACACACATAGTGACAATGCACATGAATGAGTAATGACATGCATATGTTTGGGTTTATATTTGCACGAACATACATGCATTTGACACTTTGGTTTAGTGTATGAATAAATACTACTTGGGTTTTATTGTGTGATGCATCGATGGCCTAAATGGACCATCATCGGCCTGGAGAGCCGTGGGTTTGGTTTGCTTTCACATATGTTTTAACTGCATCACTTGAGTCACACAAGATGGTTTGGCACATTACTACACTGTTCTAGTTGCTTATGCGGGCTGGAGTTCCGTAAGGGTTCTCGCAAAGGAGGATGCGGACTTTTCACTTTACTTTTGCATATGGTGTCGCAAACTTAAAGAATAAACTTTAATAAAATATAATGAATAAGAACAGTTGTAAACACCCCAAATTTTTACCCTCATCTAGTGTTTACATTTTATATATCATCGCAATATCATTTCATCCATTTGACATGTCATTTCACTGCATTGCATGGCATTGCATGTCATTACATCTCATTTTCGAGATCCAGCACTCCTGTTTCAAAACATTCAATCCAGATTTGAATTTTAAAGCTTTATTTCCAAAAATCAATTTCAAAACCTGGGTTTTTATTCAATACTCTGTCATTTTCCAACCCCAGGACTTTATATCTCAAAATATTTTCTCAGAAAACAATCTGGATTCATTTTGAATTCAAATTTCAATCGATTTTAATTCACAGATGAGACCCATTGAGGTGGTGTCGCTTCTGGATTCTCTTATTCCTCAAATTTCTCAAATTTTTGAAAGTTTCAGTCAGATCAGGACTCTGTCCCAGAGTCCTAATCCAGTCAGGAGTCTGTTCGAGGGTCTGTTTTGCTCCCATTGTCAGTCTTTTTCCAAAATTTAGGTCATTTTACAGAGTCTAGTTAATTCAGGACTCTATTTCAGAGTTCTGATTGAGTTAGGAGTCTAACCCTGACTGTATTTTCTGACTTATTTCACCATTTTCGATGAAATCTATTCAAAACTTCCTTTATTTGGCTTTTAAAACCCAAAATCTCAGAGTACTAAGAGTTTAGGACTCTAACCCGGAGTTCCAGTTCGATTAGAACTCTATTTTCAAAAATCTTGAATTTCAACTATTGATTTTAACCTCTTTTCGAAGTTATTTTCAGTGTTTATTTCAAAGTTTTCAAAACCTGATGTGGGCCCACCTAGTTGGCACCATATCCAGAGGTGTTCTGACCCAGTTGGAACCCTATACCATTTCAAAACTTTTAAATTTTAAGTTTTGCTTTTGAAAGTCTTTTGAAAATTCTCCCAATTTCAAGCTTTAAAATCGCTTTTTGAAAAACTCAAGTAGGGCCCACTCGGGGTGGCGCCATATTCGAGTAAGTCAGGGCTAGACTAGGGTTAGTCGGTGTCTTGGTTAGTGTTAGGGGTCTAGAAGAGTTAAAATTTATTTTGAAAACTCATTTTGAAAGTTAGTTTTAAAAACTAGTGTTTTTAAAGGATTTTAAAGGTGTTTTAAAAACCCAAATGTGAAGAATGCCACTTGGCAACACATTTGGGGATTTTCTACGATAGACTAGGGGTTAATTAGGCATTAGTGTAGATAATTTAGGCTAGGGGTAGGATGGTAACTACACCCTAAAATCGCCCCCTCCTTAGAGAGTCTAATTTTTTTAGAAAACTTGATTTTTTTAAACCTAGAAATTCTTTATAAAAAGGACACATAGGGGGACGATTTTTCAAGGCTTCTTTTTGGCAATTTCTTGGAGCTTCTCTCTCCTCTCCAGCCCTTCCTCCATTGCTGCAACACCAAGGTAAGAAATTTTATTAATTTCTTAGTTTTATTTAATAGTTTTCATTGTTTTAATATTAATTTAGCCATTGATATCATCTATTGCATGGATTAAACCATGGATTCAACATCAAGAACTCCAAGAATGATCCAAGAAGATGATCTAACTCTGTTTTTTTGTGTTTTACAGGGATTCTAATCCATTAGAATCGATTTTAGCATTAGTTTCCACATTATTAACCAATAAAACATGTGATTTACCCTTTTAATGGGTTAAATCCATGCTTTTAAAGGTAAAATCAAATTTCAGTCATTGATTCCCTAATTTTTATTTATTTCTCTGTTTATTCATGCTTAGTATACATTTTACACCATAGAAATAATTTTTATTTACTGTTTTATGGTTTATTTTATTGTTTTTCATTAGTTAATGCATGTTTTCTTAAGTTTCTTAGATTTCTGTGTGTTTTTAGTTTAGAACAGAAAAGAGCATGCTGTTTCGGATTGAAATATTCACTGTAAATTTCTGATTTTTTTATATGTGATACACGGATGTGTGATTGAACTTATGTAAAAAAATCAGAGATTTTGGATTTCGGGAACCCTGTCAGAAAAATCAGACATCAAATCGGGTTTTTAAAGCTTTAAAATCGTTGTTAAAATCAAGAAGGTAACTTGATGTGATGATATTTTTCTCATCCGATATCCGATTTAAGATATGTAAAGTTCCATGGATTCATATTGATTATATCTATCTACTGTAAAATTTTGGAAATTTTTTACCACTGTTTAGTATTTTTCCTCTATCAGAGACTCTGATTTTCAATTTAAAACTTGTTAGGGTTTACCAAAACCCTAATCAGACTTGTGTTGTTTATAAATCCAAAACCACAGATCTGATTCATGATCTGTAAAAAGTGAGTATTGTTATTTTTCTGTCAACTATTCACTGTTAAAATTTCAGATATTTTCAATGAGTACTTATATTTATTCCTGAATTTTCAATTAAAAGTATCAGTTAGGACCAAGATTAAAATCAATATATTCAAGTCCGGATTGTCGAATGGGGATCTCCCTGGTCCTAAGTGATTTTTCAGATCTGTAAAAAGGAAAAGTTCTTTTTTTCTGTCTATTTGGTCTCTGTAAAATTTCATAAATTTTCATGGAGGTTTGTCCCCTGGTTTGGGTCTTGGACTGAGACTGGTTGGTGAACTAGGTCAAAAATAGCATATTTTTAGGGTTTGATTCTATTTTTGGATTAATTTAATGCCAAAAAAATATTTTTATAATTCTAATTTGATATTAGGGTTATAACAAGTGCAGGTACCAATTTTGAGGATTTTTAGAATCCGTTTGATGCTTGAATGGCTTGAATTGCAAAACAGGGCACCCGAAGAATTCCAAAACACTGCAAAAATCACAAAATTTGTGATATTCTTGGATTTTCGTGCATAAGCATATATTTTTAGGGTTTAATCATGTTCATAATCATATTAAGATGCTTTAGGTTTAATTTGATTCTTATTTGATTTCATTTAGGGCATAAAACCTAAGTTTTACCAAAATATCTTTCTAAAAAAACCCTGATTTCAAGGCCATAGTCTTGCTATCAGGGGTAATTTGGCCATTTGACCTCAATTTCGAAATTCTAAACCCTAATTTTTATATTTTTAATCATGTCATATCATATTTAGTTTGATTTATCTTCATTTGAATTTCAAAACTTGCATTTTATAAAACATCTTTCTGAAAACCCTAATTTCAAGGCCATAGTCTTGTTATTAGGGGTATTTTGGTCATTTTGACCCCAATTTCGAAATTTCATATCTTATATTCATGTTTATTCAAGTTTAATTCATATTTCTATAATTTTGATTTAGGGAAATCAAGGAAAAGGCTTATATCTAGCAAAATCCAGTAATTTCCAGATATTGCTGGATAAATCTAGAAAAGCCAACATATATTCACTAACCTAACTTTCTAGTTTTGCAGGTACATTGAAGATTTTAATTTCATGTATTTAAATTTCAATAGTGATGTAAATTGTAATTAAACTTTGGAATAAGAATTTAAATTCCTGCATAGAATAGGATGCATTGCATATAGTTTTAAGCTTTGATATATAACTGTTGTGTATGCCAATTCATGCATATTTTTACCAATTCACTATGGTCTACACGAATGGCACATGCACTAGCTCTTATGAAGTTGACAAACTTAGTGGAATTTGTATTTATGGCCATAGTCAGAATACAAATGATACCTAGATTTGTAATCTTCGTATTAGTCACATTCAGCCTACACTCTTAGGCTAACTTCAAAAATGCACTGTATTTCTCAAAAATACAAAAAGATTTCCTCAATTCCTCAAAATCAAGTATTTCAAATCCATATTCATTCATTTCATTCAATTTGCAAGTTCAAATTCCAAATCAGAAAATCAATTTTCTCAAAATTTTTCTAAGTCTTATTCTAAAATCGATTTTCTCAAAACTCTAAGTTTTCAAAGGATATTTCAAGTATTTCCCATGTTCCAAATTCGATTTTCTAAGTTATATTTTCAATTTCAAAGTTTGAATTCAAAGAAATCAAGTTTTCCAAAATTATTTCACATTTCTCAAAATTGATTTTCACAAAAACCTCTAGATTCTTCAGAAATCGATTTTCACTTTCTCAAATACAGTATTCCAATCCTGATTCACGATTTTCCATGTGATATCTTTTCCAAATATTTTTCAATATTCAAATCAAACATCATGTTTTCAAATATGCATTTTCAGAAATTCATAGCACATGCCTGATTCTTTGTGCATTTAGGAAATAGAATATGATTTAGACAAGTTGAGCAAAGTTAAGCATACAATTGATCCTTGGTTCAATTATCCCTAGTAAAGGCGCCAGGAACGGTTGAACCTCGTACCGACAGGCGAGTCCCATTCTTCGGAATTTTTTCGCATTTTAAAACGGAGGCGAGTTATTTTCAAAATCTTTTTCAAAGGTCAGTTTGACTTGCAAAAGTAAAAATTTTGTGATGACAACAACAGTGTAATATACATTCTGGGATATCTTATCTGGAGTATGAGAATCTTAGATATCCAGTCTTGGGGAGACTGTGAGGATACAAAAACTCTGTGTGCTGTAATTTGGTCCCCTGAACCCGATATTGAGGTTCTTTCTTCTGGTCACGGTTTTAGGGAGAGTTTGTCATTTTACCCGGGAGTAGTGTGTTTGACACAGTTGTTGTTATGGTACCAAGGAAGTGGCACTTGTGGGTGTGGGGTGTCCCTTGTATCCCCGACATTAGATGTGGAGGTCTAATGTTCCGAAGGTGATTTGGTCGAGGGCTAAATTGGAACCCAGTAATAAAATACAAATTGTGTGTTAAGCTACCCTGGGAACCTACTTGACCTCGGGGATTGTACATGTTTGGTGTATCCGCGGGCAACGATAAATAAAAAGAGGAACTTAAAGTTGTGTGCATTTAATAGGGCATGCATATGGAAAGATGAAACTTAAATGAAAGATAACAGAAGAAATCATGCATTGTACATAGTCATGCATTTTCCTGTTATGCATTAGATCATGCATGTTTGAATCATTCTCTATATCATAACATGATTTGGTGGTAGCATATGATTTACTTCTTGAAATTCATGTTGCAAGGTTTGGTTATTTAGTTCTTGATATATGGTACTGCTTTACTGTTCTTGATTGGTGAGCATATGTAATTTTTGGTTGGTATGGATATTTGAATGCTGCAAATTTTATATCTGCACTCACTGAAATCATTACATGAAATTTTATCCATGTTTTTTATCTCACCTGGTTTCTTTGGAAATTGTTGTGCTCAGAATTTCGGTTCTGACACCCTACTTTGTTGGTTTTTCACAGGACATGGTGAACAGTGAGGCTGGACTGACTACTGGGGATGGATGAGAGTCATACTTGTGCTTGTCAGTTTCAGCAGGAGACAGAGTGACTCTATTTTTGCTTCTTTTAGTTCTTTTTACTTTCTGCAGTTGATTACTTCACTTTTGAGTTGTGTATGAGACTCTTATTGGTTGATTAATAAAAGAGTTTTAATTGGTCCTTATGGATGATGATTACAACTTCGCTTGCGGTGGTTGGGCTATCCAATGGAAATTGAAACTGTGAGGACCCCGGATCTCTGGGAAGGTTTCCGCATTGAAAAAAAATATATATTCTGCATTTTAAAAGGGTATGGATTGGGGTCGTTACAGGTTTAGTATCAGAGCCCACCACAAAGACTTGCAATGTTATCATCTTTTGAGTATTAAATTTTTATTTTTGGTATATGAGCCCTGTCCTGAAGCGTGGACAAGTGTGACTCGTCCTCCAGAGCAGTCTTCTTCACTGGTATGGCGATTTAATACTTTTACTTAAAGTATGTGAATTCTGTGTGATTGATTGCAATTATAATTTAATATTCTTTGGTGTGATTACATGAACGATTATTGTTTGTGATCAACCCTAAGGGGGTAGGATCAGTAAGAGTCTAATTTGTAGAAAGGATGTGCGTTGTAGATGTCACATTATACCCGTAGAGGTGCTTCGTCCTCTACTGCTGCTCCCGCAAACTGGCAGGAGCAAAGGGATTTTATGATGGAAGTCATTCATACCCTGACCGAGACCATGATGGCTCAGGCGGCATAAACAGCACAGGTGGTGCAAGCAGCTCAGGCTATACAGGCGGCACAGGCTGTGCAAGCGGCACTGGCTACGCAAGCGGCACAGGCTGCGCAGGCAGCCGCACAAGCAGCAACTCGTGATCCTCCTGTCGATATTGTTCCAAACGCGGGTGGCGTTTCCTTCAAAAGTTTTCTGAAGTTGGATCCGTCAACTTTTTCAGGGAAAGCAGATCCAGAGGCAGCGGAGAGCTGGGTCGAAGAAATGGAGCGAGCGTTCGACGTCCTATCTGTCCCTGAAGACAGAAAGACACCTTTTGGCATATATCGTCTAAAGGGCGATGCCAAGAAGTGGTGGGACACCCTGCGAAGGGTGAAGTTCGCCGATTGGGACGAGATCCCCTGGGAGACGTTTAGGGAAGAGTTTCTGGACACATACTTTCCCGCGTACACCAAGGAACAGATGCAACGAGAGTTCCTTGATTTGACTCAGGGAACCATGAGTTTGGTAGATTACACTACCAAGTTTCGGAACCTTGAGAGGTACTGCCCGAACCTCTTCAAGAATGAGAAAGCGAGGGCGGCGAAGTTTGTGCACGGACTAAAGGATGGGTTGCGAACTCGTGTCCTGACGAGTCGGCCTACCACTTTGGTCGATGCGATTGAGTCAGCTACTGTTCTAACCAAGGACTGGGAGAGGTCTAGGAATGTATCGCAAAAGGGAGGCATCAATGGAGGGGATGCTTCAGGCGGAAAGAGGAAGGACCCACCTGCAGGCATAAAGACTTAGGGTGGCAAGAAGCAGCGGACCTATAATGGGCAATAACAAGGAAAGGCCCCACCAACATGTCGCAAGTGCGGCAAGAACCATCCATTAGGTTTTTGCCCGCTGTTTAAGGGAATTTTCTATCAGTGCCGACAGCCAAAGCACATTGCTTTTTTTTGTCCGAACAAGCCAGCGGCTCAGGAAGGACAACAACCACTGCAGCAGCCACAACCGATACCTCAGCCGTAACAAGGTCAGCGGAGGACTAACGGGAGGGTTTATGTCGTTACGACAACCACACAGGACGATCAGACTAATCTGGTTTAAGGTATCTCTTAGTTGTCAATCATTAGGCTTGAGTGATATTTTGATACTACTCACATTTAGTACGTTTTAATTTTGCAGACGAAATTCTTTTAAGGGGGTAGGGATGTAATAACCTTAATTTTTGACAACTAATTATTTAAGTTTATTAGAAAATAATGGGTATTTTTCTAAATTTAGGCCTCAGATCTGTTACCGGATCCATAAAAGGATGCGTAAATAACCCACAATGGGGTATTAAAACTATACTTATAATATTTAAATAAATAATTAATAGTATTTATAAAAATAAATAAATAAACTTTAGTATATAGGGTCGGACCCACAGTTGGATCCATGAATTCAACTGAGGATCCGTCACTCGTAGGCGAAACTGGGTCCATTATTAAAATGGACCCAGTGTCGCGGGTCGCGGGTTTGGACCCAGACCCGATTTCATTTATAAAGGGGGGCCGTAAAACAGAATCGTGCTTAGGGCACGATTCTTGTTTTCAAGAATCTGAAACAGAAGGGGGAGGGGGGGTTACGCAGGGCGTAACCGACCCCGCACCTCTCGGTAGAGGAGGGGCTTGGGGCCGATAAAGGGGGAGTGGAGAGGGGGTTCTTGCCCTCTTTACTCGAACTCTCTCTTCCCCCGTCTCTCGCTCTCTCTCTGTCAGTGTACGCACATCGAAGGAAGATCTGGTCGCCGGCAAGGCTCCGGCCATCCACAACCAGCAAGGGGCTTCATCTGTCACAGCCGTGAGTGGAGCTTTGGCCACCAGCCACCACCGAAGGCCGTGGCTAATAGCAGCTCGATACTCCCACAACGACAACCTCCGATCGCCAGAAAGATCGCCGAAAAAGCTTCAAAAAGGTACGGGTCTTCTTGGAATCGAGGTGAGGGATCGAACATGGGTTCGATTCCATGCGTGGGTTTGAGGGGAAGTCCCACGAAAAATCGGTAGCTGAGGATTTTCGTGAATCCCACTTTGGAAAACCCCAAATCTTTAATTTGGGGGTTTCGATTGGCATGAATATAGGAGTGAGAGCAGGTTATGAGGGTTAATGTAAACCCCAAATCAATAGAAATTGAGGGATTCGACTGCTTTGATCAAAATAAAATAAAATTTTTTTTTTTTTGGGGGGGGGGGGGGGTTCTTTATTTGGAAGGTGTTTGGTTACATAATGAGTATTACGTGCATTGTACAGTATAAACCGTTATGTAGTTTTCGGACATACCTAGTTGGATTTGGGCTATGAACCCGACATGGCTGACCCGAGTGTGTTGTTTGCATTTTTTTTGTAAAAATACAAATATTAGATGCTCTTAAAACAATATGGGTTACGCTCGGGTTTGCTATTAGCTGAACCATGTGCAATCAATGCCTTTGATATCAATCCAAAGTGTTGCTGTGTATATTTTTGTTAATGAACTGTAAGTCATATTATGTATAGAATTTCTTTTACAATGTTCATTTGACTACAGTAGTCTTGATCAATGGTTTTATACTAAGTGGCATTATTTATGTTAAATTTTGGTTTAGACATGCTGTGTGTGTTAAATCCACAGGGGCTGATTTATGTTTAATTTTGGTTTAGGCATGCTGTGTTCTATGGACATGATTGAGTTTCATCAGTCTGTGTTCTGAAAGTTTATGTTGAATTGAGTTTTGGTCTGAGAATGTGCAATTTGATGAATTGAAGTAAAATGAGTTGTTCTAAAGTAGCTCAAGCTGGTTCTTGAGTGTGGTTTAAGCTCAAAATTTTGTAAGATGCAGCGTGGAAGTATTGAACCATAACTTGAAAATTTCAGCTATGTCTAATAGTGTCCGTTATACACTATTCAGGAAGGATGGACACATAAAAATCTGGAAGTGTTATACATGAGGTGTCTTGCCTTGTTGTCTCTAGTTGACCATTATGTTCCTGTTTAGAATTCCATGTGTTATTTAAAGGCTTGCGTATTGGTTTACTACGAAAGTCTATGAGTACCCTTGACTAATATGAATTAGTTTTAAATGGAAACATGTTCCAGAATTTATAAGTATTGTGTATGATTTAAATTCTGATATGCATAAAGGAAAATCTTGAAACCTACACACACCTATCCATGTGTCAAGAACAGGTTGAAATGTTATTTCTAAGAAGATTATATAACTGTTATGGTTATGATTATGGTACTCATGAGTGTGAGCATGATTCAGTTATTAGTAATTCTTCTTGAACATGTACACTTGATTAATACGTGAAATGGTGTATGTACACTCACACACTTAAAAGAAACCATGGATTGGTTAATACCCGTATGTGATGTAGGTAACATACACATAGTGACAATGCATATGAATGAGTAATGACATGCATATGTTTGGGGTTATATTTGCACGAACATACATGCATTTGACACTTTGGTTTAGTGTATGAATAAATACTACTTGGGTTTTATTGTGTGATGCATCGATGGCCTAAATGGACCATCATCGACCTGGAGAGCCGTGGGTTTGGTTTGCTTTCACGTATATTTTAACTGCATCACTTGAATCATACAAGATGGTTTGGCACATTACTACACTGTTCTAGTTGCTTATGCGGGCTGGAGTTCCGTAAGGGTTCCCGCAAGGGAGGATGTGGACTTTTCACTTTACTTTTGCATATGGTGTCGCAAACTTAAAGAATAAACTTTAATAAAATATAATGAATAAGAACAGTGTAATATACATTCTGGGATATCTCATCTGGAGTATGAAAATCTTAGATATCCGGTTTTGGGGAGACTGTGAGGATACAAAAACTTCGTGTGCTGTAATTTGGTCCCCTGAACCCGATATTGAGGTTCTTTCTCCTGGCCACGGTTTTAGGGAGAGTCCGTCACTTTACCAGGGAGTGGTGTGTTTGACACAGGTATTGTTATGGTACCAAGGAAGTGGCACTTGTGGGCGTAGGGTGTCCCTTGTGTCCCCGACATTAGATGTGGAGGTCTAATGTTTCGAAGATGATTCGGCCGAGGGCTAAGTTGAAACCCAGTAATAAAATACAAATTGTGTGTTAAGCTACCCTGGGAACCTACTTAACCTTGGGGATTGTACTCGTTTGGTGTATCCGCGGGCAACGGTAATTAAAAAGAGGAACTTAAAGTTGTGTGCATTTAATAGGGCATGCATATGGAAAGATGAAACTTAAATGAAAGATAACAGAAGAAATCATGCATTGTACATAGTCATGCATTTTCCTGTTATGCATTAGATCATGCATGTTTGAATCATTCTCTATATCATAACATGATTTGGTGGTAGCATATGATTTACTTCTTGAAATTCATGTTGCAAGGTTTGGTTATTTAGTTCTTGATATATGGTACTGCTTTACTGTTCTTGATTGGTGAGCATATGTAATTTTTGGTTGGTATGGATATTTGAATGCTGCAAATTTTATATCTGCACTCACTGAAATCATTACATGAAATTTTATCCATGTTTTTTATCTCACCTGGTTTCTTTGGAAATTGTTGTGCTCAGAATTTCGGTTCTGACACCCTACTTTGTTGGTTTTTCACAGGACATGGTGAACAGTGAGGCTGGACTGACTACTGGGGATGGATGAGAGTCATACTTGTGCTTGTCAGTTTCAGCAGGAGACAGAGTGACTCTATTTTTGCTTCTTTTAGTTCTTTTTACTTTCTGCAGTTGATTACTTCACTTTTGAGTTGTGTATGAGACTCTTATTGGTTGATTAATAAAAGAGTTTTAATTGGTCCTTATGGATGATGATTACAACTTCGCTTGCGGTGGTTGGGCTATCCAATGGAAATTGAAACTGTGAGGACCCCGGATCTCTGGGAAGGTTTCCGCATTGAAAAAAAATATATATTCTGCATTTTAAAAGGGTATGGATTGGGGTCGTTACACACACACACACACACACACAGACACACACACACACATATATATATATATATATATATATATATATATATATATATATATATATATATATATATATCACTTTCTCTCTTTCAAGCAGTCGACCCCCTCTTCCTTTGTTGTTTTTCTTTCGTCTGCCATCTTCCTACCCATCTTCATTTGCTTCATCTTGGGCCTTTTAAAGAGGGTTCATAACATTGCATTCCTTTATGTGAGTGCATCACATTTGGATTATATTTTTTTATATATGACTTTTCCCATCTTGAGAATATTACATCCAACTCTCACACTTGATATACATCATTTTACATGTTCTAAAAAGATCCATTGATCAGTTGGATAACTGGGATCTGTTCAGTTGGATAACTAAAAATTGATTTTAAATCCATTATTCCATTATCAGTAGCAAGACCAGGTCTCAAATGTTAAAATATTGTTAGGTCTTACCATAGCCTAGTATATCTACTTACCATTTACTTGAGGTAAATATTTGGTACAAATAAAGGTGTATAACTATTGAGCCAGAAATTTTACATGCATGCTATATGCTTGCATCAACTCAATCTGACCGCATACATATGTTCAACATAGTTTTTTTTTATAATTAAGGATTAAATTTTGGATGGTGTATTTTTTAATGTAAGGATACATTTTTTTGAGTCGGGAAGCTTTAGTACGTTGTATGCCATTAATCTTTAAAGCCTTTGAAAAACTTACTTATGGGCCATAATTACGTTATTTAAAACTGAATTTGTATTAAATAAACTTTGGAGTCACATCTATGTATAGTTATAGAAAGTACCTCCCTAAGGGGTGAAGCACGCTTCCGAAGCGGGAAACACCAAGCTTCTCCCAAATGGAGGAAGCAATGTTGAAACTTACTTCCTCTTTGCTTCTCAAATCAATTCTCTTTAGCATCTTTTTTGTTTCCCACTGGTTTTTGCTTTCTACATGCTTTTTTTTAGTTTCCCCCTTGCTTTCCCCCTTTTTTGTGTTTTTCATGTTATTATTTATTTTTTGCTTATTCCTCACTTCTCACTCATTTTTCCATGACCATGTTTCATTTTTTGCTTATCAAATACTTCTACAATTGCTTCTAAAATGAATCCAACTGCATGCTTCATACTACTTGCACTCATTTTTCCACTTTCGGTACACACATCACATCCTATACCTAGTTTGCTTCCTGGTAACTATGCTTATGTAAGGTCAGATTTATAAAAATATTTAAAATATATAGAAAAATACAATTTCTACTCAATAATTTTATACCTTCATAAGTAGAAAATAATTACCCATTGTTAACAAAAAATTTGCAACAAAAGAAATAGGACTTACTTTATTCGCAAAACACAAGCATCAGTCATCCTCCACAAGAAGGTAAAGCACAAGCAGGTTTTGATCTTCTAAGCATGAAGCTCACTGCTGAGATAGTTCAAGGTAAGCAATAAAATCAAATATGTATGAGTATCTATGCACGAAATAATAATAGAAAAGAACGGAAACTAGGATGAAAGCACAAAAACATCAAAGAGATCTTGAAAAATAACCTTCTTCGAACTTTGGAGTCTGTTTAATTCTTTTAGGCTCCCCTTTGGTCCAACATTACCTTTACATAGGCATGATGATCGTTGCAATAACTTTGGCAACACCTCTGCGTAAGTATGACATTTTAGGGATCGAGCTGAGGGACGGTCAGAATGAAGGTAGGACTAGCATAGGCATTCTTTCTAGGGTCAACACTCAAACAAGGTATTTATTGATCCTCCAAACTCTAGAGGTCAACTCCTATTTATAGGAATCTAAGATGAGATATGTAAGGGTTTTTTTTAATTAAGATGGAATCAATTAAATTAATTATCTAATTACACACACAATTATAATGTTTTAAAGATTAAAGTGCAATATATGTACATGATAATTTAATCATTGATTAAATATAAAATTGTCAATGATTGCAAACATCTTACAAACATGTATATACAAAATAACAAATGAAAAAAGTACCTGTCCATGAGTATCGAAAGTTGTTCCTCACTGTGACCCCCTCGTTAAAGCACCAAACCTTATTTCTCACTATATCTCATCCTATGCACTCTCTATCCTCCCCTTATTGAGGTATTGTTTCCATCTCACCACTGTCATTACCGGTGACTGCGCCTCCAACTTCCTCTATCTAGAGATTGAGGTTAGCAACAATATTAGAGTCAGCCAATTGATTTTTTACCACTGAGTCCTCCTCCCCCACCTTAGATGTTTCTGGGATAGGAGACATCAATGTAGTGACATATTCATTAACATTTTTTTTTACATTCACCCTTAGATTTGGGTCATGCTTGAAATGTTTGTTGTTGTTTGACATGTATTAAAGGTGTTAGTTGTTGCGGGTTTGAAAAGAGAAGTTTGGATCTCAATTTATCGATGCTACATTTTTTATAAAAAATGCCTAAAACCCAAACTTTTGGTGGATCATGCTCCCTATTTACCCGTGTGTCAAGGCTGCTTCGTACTTCATAATATGAACTATAACCAAGTATGTATTTTTTCTTCTTTTGCCTTTTCTGTTGTGTTCCAACAATATTGAATGGTGTGGGTGTGGCCCTCTTTGAGTCAGTATTCTTAGTCACCATATTAAACAAATTCATAATCTTTTACAATAACAACACGAAGAATATAAATAAACAGGCGGGCAACAGAGATAGAGCATAGGCTATTGAAAAAAATATTATAAAAAATAAAAAAAATAGCATGTAATCACATGGACATTCATATGCAAATTATTTAATCAAAGAAAAAAATGGAATAGGCTAGATAACTAAAAAATTATGTAATTCCTTCACAACATAACAAACTCATGCCAAGGTTTTTAAAAAATAACTTATTCAAACTGCTATTTCAAAACAATAACAGGCCTAACCGTTAAGGTTGTGCTTACTGAAAAAATGCCATGTTTTTTTTCGCCAATGATTCGTACAAAATAGTCACCAGAAATTGTTCTCAAGGTAAGCACATTGGGGACCACCGGTTGGAGGCCACAAAAAACTTTAGTTTATGCAAAAATGGCCATGTAGTGTGACAATAAGTTTTTATATAAATAAAAAAAATTACATTTAATGCACATACAAAAATCCTCAAATGAGCATATTCGCAATGACATGATTTGTGAAGTTAGTACCTAATTTGCGAACTTCTTGATAATCATAGAAAGTTTGCACTATGTCTTGTGAATTTAGTATAGTATTTGCAAAGTTCTGATATATTAACATGAGGTTCACACTATACCTCACAAATTTCATGTTATATATGTGAATTTAGTGTGATATTTGTGATGTTTTGAGGTTTCAGTTTAACATAAGGTTCACAAATTTGGTTATGCAAACTTTGTGAGGTCCGCAAAAAAAATCAGGTGAATCTAACTTTAAGTGAGATGGTGTGATACCATAGGAGCGAATCGACATATCGCACGAACTGCAAGAGGTTTGTTATGTAAAGGTTAAAATAGCCATTTTAATAATCTAATCCATAAAAACATGCAGCACTCGTCAGAACCCAAAGATGCAAACTTCCCTACATCCTCTCATTTTTTTAGTTGTGTTCAACTGAACATATGATACAATCTCATCTTATATAATACCATAGTAAGGATATTCTCTTCATAATTTAGGGACTGAGTTCATACGCAAAAGAATATTCAGGGTTATTTGCTTTATCTTATATAGATAAAAATCTTTTTTTTCAAGGTCTCTCTCTCTCTCTCTCAAAGACTTAGCGAACCTAGCCTGGCTTCGACCCCATCATAAACTGACTTGGACCAACTCATGCAACTCTGTAAGGCTAATCAGGTCAGCCCAGCAATGACCCATCATTAGTTGTACTAGGGTTTGGTTTGTTGTTTTTGACCCTTACATAAAGACCATATAAGAAGCATACTTATTTTACCCAAAACCCGGTTTGGTTCACATCCAACCGGTTTCAGATGTTGAAGTTGCTGGTGGACTTGATACAAAATCTAGGGGGATTATAGTTAATTAATTTTACATCTGACGGGTTGCTCGAGTGGCAGCATGCATGGGGAGAAGGTGCTGACCCCTTTGTTCTAGGTACGACTCCCATTGGATGTGTGGGTGCTTTTAACTGGTGGGCTTTGTAAGTGCTTGGGTGTCGATGACCTCACCCCGGAGATTACCTACTTGGGCGGGGAACTTCGTCGTAATAAAAAAAGTTGTTTAATTTTGGCAAAACTGCTAAATTTTAGAAAAATATAAGATTATATTTGTATATGATCCTATGCGAGGATACCGAGGATTTTAGGGATATACCAACCCATTGTACATGTCCCACCTCGTCGGACTATGGATCAGATCCATACCACTAAGAGTTATAACCACAATCACAAGTTTTTCATTTTGTTTTCCTTTTTTTTTGTGATTTTCCATGTAAGAAAACCTTATGATATTTTCTAAATAATTCTTTTCAGGAAAATATCAAGAAGGATTTGGTGAATTAGAAATTTAACAGAAAGAAAGAGAAACTAAGAAAACTAAGAAGTTTGTGTCAAAATCTTGATATAATGTAGAACAAGATAAATTGGATTGACCACAATTAATGTATTGTGAAATTCAACATAATCACAATAAATTCAAATAGTAGATGTTTAAGACTATGATTAGAACATTATCAATTTAATAAATAAAAGAGTGGCAATGGTTTTTATAATACAACTGGCCTTGATTTTGAAGAGTATAAACCATCACAATTAAAGAAGCATTTATGAAAAGGATCATGTGTGTTCTGATTGATTTTCACATTAACAAATTTAAGCATTTTATTTTATCTTTCTCATTACAGTCCCCTCGCAATAGTGCATCAATGTTGGTGGTTTACCTGTTAATTTAAAAAGTATAAATGATCATTAGATACTAGTATTTATTTGCTCATAAACTTGTTTAGGTGGGAACATCTATTTTGAGAGAGAGAGAGAGAGTAACTAGGGCTGATAAAGAGCAGAACAAGCAGAACTTAAAGTCTTCAAGCTTGACTCATTCTTGCGGTGAGCCACCATCCTGGGGTCGGCCGCATGGCTAGTAAGGTGGTTGTGAAGGTGTTAAGATGAAAATACTGAATCAATTCCTGTTGGTGCACAGGTGTTTCCGTAATTTTCAAAGGTAGGTCCCACGATGGCCATGAGGCCCCGCCTGGGGCTTTCCTTGCTTCGGCGAGGGTTCCTTGTCATAAAAAAAGACTCATTCTTGTGGTGAGCCAAGCTGAACTGAGGTTAGGCTTAATTATAATGAGTCCAAAATAAATGAGCCGAGCTCAAGCTGGTTTGTTTACAAAATAATATATTATTTAAGAATTGGAAGTAACATGAGTAAAAAAAATTCACTATAAGGATGAGGGTTAATAGTGGCGCGATAACAAAAGTCACCGCTATTGATCAAGCAATAACGACATTTTTTTTGTTCTCGCTACTTGGTATATACTAGTGGCAACATAAATGGTGTCATTATTACTCTACTACAACCATGAATCTCACAGTTATTGCTTTATCAATAACGGCGAGATGGATAGCGTCGTGAATGCTTTATCCCTGCACACATGTTGACGTTAAAGACATATCTATAATGACAACTTTGTGTCTCAATGTTAAAGATCAATAAGGACAATATATAAATACCGTTATAGGATTTTACTCAGTAATGACGACTTTGTATATCACCATTAATGATATACCTGTTATAAAATAATAACGGTGACATTCCGGTGGCGTTGTTATAGGGTTTACTCTATAATAACAACATTCTCATGTCGTTGTTATATGGTTTACTTATAGACTTTATAACAGTGACATTTATGTCGCTATTATAAAATCTATAATTAGGCGCTACTAGCCCTTTTTAAATCTCTCTCTCTCTCTCTCTCTCTCTCTCTCTCTCTCTCTCTCTCTCTCTCTCTCTCTCTCTCTCTCTTTATAGATCTACAGAACTGCCTCCCTCCTCTCTCGAAGCTTCCTCCCTGGTTGAGCCTAAGTTATGCCACTGGCTCCCTGACCTCCCTCCTCCCTGCTCGGGTGACGCCATTGGGCTCTCCTCTCTCCTCTCTCTCTACAATATATGTCGAACCACTGGCCTCCCTCCTTGCTCGAGTGATGCCGTTTGACCCTTGTCTCTCCTCTCTCTGTGATATATGCCAAACTACTAACCACTCTCCTCCCTGCTCGGGTGACGCCATTTGACCACCGGCCTCATCCTTCCTACTCTCTCTTTGCGATCTCTGCTAGACTGCAGGAGGCTTCCTCCTGCTCGAGTGACATTGTCGAACCACCATCCTCCTTTCTTCAGTGCTTACATGTATGCATTCTGTTTTATTTTGTAGAGATTTGAATGCAGCATTTCTCTCTCTATATATAACGCTATTTGTATGAAGCAACTTACTTGATTATCATCTTTCATTATAAGCAAATCATGTAATATTGAATCTACAGAACTCATTTGGGAACCATATATCTGACTTGGGGACTGTGCGAGTGGTTCCCAAGTATATCTCCATGTAGGTTGGTTTCACTCATCCCCTATGTCATCCCTATTGTCATACCCAATCTTGAGATGATTCCATTGATGCAAGTTGTTCAGATCAAATCTGACACATTAGATGTAATCTACATGGTCCATTTAGTGAATATATCAATATTTTAATAGTCAAAATCCTACCTATGTGTAGGCTTTTTTATTAATTAAAAAAAATCACAGTTACTAACATGTCAAATTTTGTTGATTTAAAAAAAATATATTTTTTCTCAAAAAATGTAATCCAGTGGTTGATTCCTATGAAATTGATCATGTTGAATCCATATGTTAGATCAGGGTTTGATCAAAGTAACTTTCGTTAATGAGATCCCAATGGGGTATGATAATGGAGGATGGCATAGAAGATTGAGTACTAAATTGCATCTCCCTTAAATGAGATATGCCCTAAGGATATTTAATATGACTTAATCTACATTATCTTTCTTTCATGTATGCATTTGATCTTTGCAGAGCTTTGAGGAAACATATCTGACCTATACCAAATTAACAATTATTTGTGCTACTAACAAATCACTCATTACAGTGATCAATAGCAACCGCCATGGCTACCATTACAAATAATTAGTGTTGGTAAACGAGTATGAAGTTTTCAAGCTTATCTTTTTCTTATGGCAAGTGAAGCTGAGTGGTTTTCTCTGAAGTCTCTTTCTCTGTGATCTCTCTACTCGGGTGACTTTTTATCTTTTGTTTCTTGAATTATGGTTAATTGTCATTTTCTTGTTGTGAATGAACTCTTCAAAATATGGTTTTTGAAATTCTCATAACAAAATTTTTAACTTGATAAAAATAATTTATTTGAGTCGTATTTGTGTTGAAAACTATATATATTGTGAGCAAATTGCTTATATCTAAATTGATCGATTTGATAATAGTCACATACGTAAGGATGAATACTAATCAGATGATGATTGATAAATATTCTGATGTGTTGAACATCACTTGTTGCAAATGATTATTGGTAAGATTCATCACTTTATTTATGTTATGATAAAGTTTTATTTAAATGTGATTCTTGTAAATATGTTATAATATTGTAAGGCAATTTTGTTATTGCAGCATGTCTTCATCACAAGCGGAGAAGGAAGACCATGTGTTGCTAGAGAGTCCTAATTGGTTGATAGACTCATGGCTAAACCCAGAATTTGATATAAATGCAATTTAACATCTACCTATTGAAGTAATGACAAAGCATCTAGGGTCACAAAGGAAGTGTATTGTAAGTGCATCTGTTATTGTTGTCTTCTACCTTTGTATTCTTTTTCTCTATTGAAAATGAGTTAAAAAATATATGGCTCATAAAATATATTTTATAATTTATGAATTGGATATTCATAATATATATTAAATTTATTGTTCTTGTATGATAGTAAATATTCTTGCATGATTCAATTATGTACAGTGTAGTCTGATCTAATATTGTTTGCATGAAATTAACAGATGTCGACATATAGTCGTTCACGATGAGTACATGCACATTCTTCCTTTTTGTAGATCGGTTTACTACCCGCCAACTAAGGTGAACACCTAGACCAGATCCACTTCATATCACATGTGGGTGATACTTTAAGGGAGGAAGACATGCCTCTCTAAACACCACAGGCCACTGCAGCTCCTGAGTCATTCATGGCGGCTTCAAGTAAATATTAATTCAGTATTTTTTATTACAATTAAGAATTTATTATCGTCATTCTTATTAATAATTGTTTTTTACTATAAATTTTAGCAACTGCAAAACCTTTCCAATTCAAACGTGAAAAAAACAAATATGCATCCCACTAAAAGCAAATCAAGCAACGAAAGGCTTCAATAACTATCAAACTTGTGATCTAAGGAGTCGTGGCTTGTGCATCGTCAGGGAGTGGGGCAACATTACTCACAAGTTATGGATAAAAGTCTTAGAGGATGAGAACATGATGTTTCATGAGACAATTTATTTAAGTATATTATCTAACTACATTTTAATATACAGATTAATCCATAAAAAAAGTGTTACTAACTATATTTTGATAATTTGGTACACGATGGGTTTGATTTAAACAAGAATATAACCAAACATCATGCTACCATATATAAACAACTTCAGCTATTATACTTAAGAGAGCAAGAAGGTTTTTACAAGCATTACTAGGGGTTTGAACATTATGACAAAGTAGCAAAACATCTTCTTAAGGGAGTCAATTTTGAAGTGTGGAAACAGATTTTCAACATTTTCACTAGAGACTATTGGATGATAAATATTATATATATATATAAGTAAATAAATGTTTAATTTTTTAGTTTTTTGTGAACTAATTGATCTTTCTTTGGTTAACAACAGACGTTCAAGAAAAATTCCTTGAATAAAGCAAAACAAACGGTCCAACATACCAATGGATCATCTTCATACATCTTGAGATTTCATATGAGGGTAAGTTTCTTATTCTCTAAGTTCATTTTTTTCATATACTAGTATAGTGCTAAATATGTTTGATTTAGTATATTTCAAATTTTTTATTTGTAGACTGAAATGGAAAGGCATGAACCAACAAGGGGTGCATTCTACAAAGATATGCACACTCATTCAGATCACACGATATTCATCGACAGTGAAGCAGCAGACACCTTTGTAAGTAACTCACACTTTGTAGAAGTGAAGCAAAAGTCATATTCATTTATTATATTTTATACATTATTATTAGTTACAGATAACCAAATATTCATGTCATGAAGAACAAACTGCATTATGTGGAGATTGAAAATAATGAAGCATATTCTTTATAAAAAGGCTCATCGATATCGCAATGAGACATCTTTGTCAAGGTCCTCAGAAAGCAATCTGAACATATGAGAAGAATGGGTGCATTTTCTATTTCATCCAAAGACAAAGCATGTGTTTTACAGTTATCTTTTCAGTTGGAGGTGATGCAGTTAGAGCTCCAACAATTAAAAGAAGAACAAATGATGATATCATTGTAAAACTAGTAGGGGTCTGCCTAATCCCAGCTTGCCTTTAAAAAAATAATATATGTACTTAAATATATTTAAAATATATTTATTATCACTAAATTAGTTTAACTGAGCTAATTAGACGTGAACACTTATTCATCGTATTTAACTTGCCAAACATATTTTACGACAAGTATTTTATGAGCCAAATATGAGCTAATTCCATGAGTAGCTTGGCTTATTTTTCAGCCCTTGTAAGTTGTGAGTTTGTAACTACATTAATAATCTTTAGTTACCAAATTCTAGGCTGTAGGTTTAACCTCCAAGCCTACCTACCGTTCAAGCTTAAGGCCCATTTGTTTCATGGGAAAATGACCTCATCTTTGCATTAAAACGGGTCATTTTCACGTGGTGGGTGAAGCAAATGTCGACATCTCTAGGAAAATTAAAGGTGTGCACCACATGGCCCCACGTGCATTTTTTTCTCAGACTTGCAACGTTTTTGTATGAAAACCCTTTCACAGGGCCCTCCATGGGAAAGTGATTTTCTGCGGGAAAACATAAGGCCTGGTCGTTTCTTTCACTCGAAAGGCACTTCCCTCCCTGCACCGTGAAACAAAATAGGCCTTATATAATCTGAGGAAAGAGTTTAAGAACACAAAAATTTACCTTTAACGTCGTTGGCTTTCGTTCAAATTGATAATCAGCAAACTATGTCACAAGGACACACGCTATTTTGACCCATGTTCTTGGTGAGACGATCTGACACGGCCAAACATGCATTCATACACTTGTGTACCAATATTATTTTATTATTGAAACGTTTCTAATAAATTCTTAATAAAAATATATTTTTAAATATTAAAAGAACAAAAGCTGTTTGTTATTAATTAAAAATTAAAAATTAAAAATCTCTTTCAAACTTGGTAATTTGAAGTACTCTCCTTCTCATGGCTTGGTTAGTAGGAATTGGGGTTTGGATTGTCTCGTTGCCATATTTTCTCAACTCATAAACTCATTTTTTTTTCATCTAAAAGGCACAACCCAAAAGTTGGTTTCTAGTAGGGATGGCAATGGACCGGGCAGGGGTGGGGGACAAGTGTTACGACAATGAAGCCATACATGATACTTCAAGTACAAGGTTTTGATGATGAGCAAGTGGAATCAACTGCATTTCAGCTAAGGCTATGAAGAAATTGAAGAATTCGATGAAGAATCTTTGAAGACTAGTGTGCAAATGTTTAATTCATTAAAAGTCCTAGATTCTTGTAAGAGCCTTACTTAGAGTGCATATTTAGGTTGCATTTAACCTTAAAAGTCATTAGGAAAACATTTCTAAAAGAAACACTCTTGAAAATCTTTTTAGAAAACTATTTTCTTAAATTTTCATGTTTATTAGTCGGCCAATAGACTTACCAGTCGACTAATCCTTTCGCGCCATATTTTCTAAAATGTCATTTTTGTCAAATTAGTCGACCGAAGGTTTTATCAGTCGACTGGACAAAATGTCTGTTTTCTGGAAAATTAGCAGCAGTCGACTAATGGTTTTATCAGTCGACTGAACAGAACATGTGTTTTCTGAAAATTTAGCAGCAGTCGACTAATGCTTTTATCAGTCGACCGAACAGAATGTTTGTTTTTCAAAAGTTTTTAGCAGCAGTCGACTGAAAGGTTTTTCAGTCTACTGATGATATTATCAGTCGACTAATTTTTCTCTAGTCGACTAAGTTTCAAAAGTTCAGATTTTCAAACGGCTCAATTAACAGATCAGTCGACCGACGATAACTGTCAGTCTACTAATAACTAACTATTAGTCGACTAACAGATGTTTCAGTCGACTAATTTTGCCGTTTTCCTAAAACTTCTAAAAGGCGTGTCTTTTCATTTTCAAACATTTTGATCGTTCAAATGGACAGTTTTGACACCCTTTCATACTCTCAACGTATGGAAAACTAACTATAAATATGAGTGCATTTTATACTCAAAGAACAAGAATTCAATCGATTTGAATCATTTACTTATTGTTTTTCACTCCTATTCATTCAAGTATTTATTTTTTCACTCACGTGATATTTTTCACTTCAGTTTTTCACTCAAATCACTTTGAGAGATAGTGAATTCGTGAGTAGAGTATTTCAACAACCTCAAAAGTCAATTGCATCTCATTTGCATTCAAAAGAAAGGCTCATAGGTTGTATTGTAAGTTGTTATTTCTTTTCTGTAAAAAGAAGGACTCCTTAGTGTAAAGGAGTTGTTTGCTTTCAGTAGGGTTGTTACTGAAAGTGGGGCCAGTTGTGGTCTGTGTGATCTTGTAGTTTACAAGGTTGATAGTGGAAATCTCAAGCGGGTTTTGCTTGGGGACTGGATGTAGGTTGGGATAGACCGAACCAGGATAAAATCTTGTGTTCTTTGTGTGTTTGCTTTTCGATTTGCAAAATCATTCAATATTCCGCAGATAATTTATTAAAGCACTATTCACCCCCCCTCTAGTGCTCGTTGTCTCGATCCTAGTGCACTTTCATTTGGTATCAGAGCAGGTTTTTGCTATCACTTTGATTTGATCATCATCTGGCATGGCAACTACAACATCTCAGCACAAAGAAGGATGCTCCGCTGTTCGTCCTCCTCTCTTCGACGGAACAAACTATGGATACTGGAAAGTAAGAATGACAATATTCTTGCAATCCATGGATCTCGATATCTGGAAAGTTGTTTCAGAAAAGTATCAAACTCCATCAACTGATTTCAGTCGATGGACCAATGATGAAAAGAAGACTGCTTCACTGAATGCCAAAGCCATGAATGCATTATATTGTGGCATTGACAAGGTAGAATTCAATCGCATCTCTCAATGCTCTACAGCAAATGAAATTTGGCATACTCTTCTAGTAACTCACGAAGGTATGTCAAAGGTAAAGGAATCTAAAATTGCTTCTTTAGTTCATAAATTTGAATTGTTCAAAATGAAGCAAAAAGAATCTATATCGGACATGGTAACTAGAATGACCGATATAACTAACACTTTGAAATCCGTTGGAAAAGAATATTCACAAGTGGATTTAGTCAGAAAGATTCTAAGATGTTTAACTTCTGAATGGGAGAGAAAAACCACTGCTATTGAAGAAGCAAATGATCTCAATACTCTCACTCTTGAAGACTTAGTTGGTAACCTAATGGCATATGAGGTCCAACTTCAAGACAGACAAGAAGAAGAGCCTAAGAAGAAATCTCTTGCTTTTAAGGCTACTTCTGACTCAGAAAATTCAGAAGAAGATGAAGATGAAGATATTGCCCTCATCACAAGGCAATTCAAAAGATTCATCAAAAAGGGAAGATTTCAAAGAAAAGTAAAGAAAGCAGATTCTTCCATTCCCAATGAAGTCAAGTGCTTTAACTGCAAAAAGGCAGGACATATCAAGAAAGATTGTCCTCTTCTCAAATTCAAGCCCAAGGACCAATTCAAGAAGAAAAAGGCTTTTCAAGCATGTTGGGATGATAGTGACTCCTCTTCCGATGAAGAATCAAATGAAGAAGTCGCCAACATGTGTTTTGTAGCACGAGAAGATTCGGTAAGTCAATTTGACTATGATGAATTATTTGAAGCATTTAATGATTTGTATGCTAAATTCAAGAGTCTAAGTTCTAAAAATAAAGAGTTAAAAACTAAAAATTTAACTCTTGACTCTCAAAATAAAGTGTTACTTCAAGAGATAGAAGATCTCAAGAAGAAAAATTCTTGCCAAGCATTTGAATTAAAAGAAATTGGAGTTAGAACCAATCTATTACAAAAAGAAATATCAAGTCTTAAAGAAAAGTCAAATGATCTTCTTTCTATAGTGACCAAATTCACAAATGGTCAAGAGAATCTAGAAAAACTTCTTGGTTCTCAAAGATGCTCGGTTAATAAAACCAGATTGGGATATAGCTTCTTTGATACTCAAAATAGACCAAATTATGTGGTGAAAAATCAAAGACATTATTCCCAACCATTTGTTCATAGAACTAAACTTTCTAGTTCTAATAGAAATGCATCTAGATATGATTATTCTAGACATGTTTATTGTAAATCCTTTTATAGAAAGAATATTTATTATCAAAGGAAACCAAAATCCAAATGGATATGGGTTCCTAAGACTAACTCTCATGGACCCAAAAATAGAAAGGGGTCAAATGCTCTGTTTTCTGATTTTGTTGTAGGTACACAACATAAGGAGCAAATGGATATTGGACAGCGGCTGTTCCAAACATATGACTGGAAGGCCGGAGTTATTTTCCACCCTCCAAAATAAGGATGGAGGAACCGTCACCTTTGGTGACAATAACAAGGGAAAAGTGATAGGTATTGGTAATATTGGTAATCCAAAATTTCCCTTGATAGAAAATGTTCTTTTAGTAGATGGTTTAATGCATAATTTAATATCTATCAGTCAATTATGTGATAAAGGTTTTCATGTTTCTTTTGAAAATGATTTATGCTTAATTTCTTATTTTCAATCTAAAAAGATCATTTTTAAAGGTAAAAGAAGAAACAATGTGTATGAACTATATCTAGATGAATTACCCTCTTTTAATGAAAAATGTCTTATTGTTTCAAATGAAATTCAATGGTTATGGCACAAGAGACTTGGACATGTTAACTTTAAAATTATTTCAAAATTATCCAAGAATGATCTTGTAAGAGGCCTACCTAGAATACCATATAAGAAAGATCACTTATGTGATGCTTGCCAAAGGGGTAAACAAATCAAGAGTTCTTTTAAAGCTAAAGATATAGTTTCAACAAAACGTCCTCTTGAACTTTTACATTTAGATCTATTTGGACCATCTAGAATTCAAAGTTTGAATGGTAGCAAGTATGCTTTTGTTATAGTAGATGATTATTCTCGGTTTACATGGGTAATTTTTCTAAAAAGCAAAAATGATGCTTTTTCAGAATTTTCTAAACTTTGTAGAAGAATTACAAATGAAAAATCTACATCTATTATTAAAATTCGTAGTGATCATGGTGGTGAATTTGAAAATGAATCTTTTCTAAAGTTTTGTGATTTACATGGTATATCTCACAACTTTGCTTTTCCTAGAACGACTCCACAAAATGGAGTTGTTGAAAGAAAGAATAGAACTTTGCAAGAATGTGCTAGAACCATGCTTCAAGATAAAAATTTACCAAAATACTTTTGGGCTGAAGCAATTAATACAGCATGTTATGTCTTAAATTGTGTTCTTATTCGACCAATTTTACATAAAACATGTTTTGAATTGTATTATGATCGTATACCAAAGATCTCATATTTCAAAATTTTTGGTAGTAAATGTTTTTTGTTAAATACCAAAGATAATCTTGATAAGTTTGATTCAAAATCAGATGAATCAATATTTCTTGGATATTCTTCTAGAAGTAAAGCATATCGTATTTTCAATAAAAGAACATCTTATATTGAAGAATCTTTACATGTTGCATTTGATGAGAATTGTGAGCAGGTTATACCTCTAAGCGAAGGAGAAGAAGTAATACTTCAAGAAGAACCCTTGATAAAAAGTACTTCTCAAGAAACTATTCCTCTTCAACCGGTTTGGAAAGAAGTTCCTAATCATCCACATGAACAAGTTATTGGTGAAATAAAGAGTGGTGTCCAAACTAGAAGGCAATTAGAAAAATATATTGCAAATGTTGCTTTTATATCTAAATTAGAACCAAAGAATATCAATGAGGCTTGTGACGATGAATTTTGGCTTTTGGCCATGTCTGAAGAACTTAACCAATTTACTAGGAATGATGTTTGGGATCTAGTTGATAGACCAAAGGATCATCCAGTAATTAGAACAAGATGGGTCTTCCGAAATAAGCTAGACGAAAATGGTGAAGTCATTCGTAACAAAGCAAGGCTAGTAACACAAGGCTATAATCAAGAAGAAGGCATAGATTTTGATGAAACTTATGCACCAGTGGCTCGATTAGAGTCAATTCGAATGATGCTTGCTTTTGCTAGTTACATGAACTTCAAGTTATATCAAATTGATGTTAAGAGTGCATTCTTAAACGGACACATCAATGAAGAAGTTTATGTAGAGCAACCTCCAAGCTTTGAAAATGAGAAATATCCAGAAAAAGTCTACAAATTGAAAAGAGCTTTGTACGGACTCAAACAAGCACCAAGAGCGTGGTATGAAAGACTACGAAATTTTCTAGAACAATCTGGTTTTTTCATTGGTCGAGTAGACTCCACTTTATTTATTAAAAATCTTAATTCAGATATTCTTATTGTACAAATTTATGTTGATGACATAATATTTGGTTCTACTAATGATTCTCTTTGTAAAGAATTTGCTAAAGCTATGCAGGAAGAGTTTGAAATGAGCTTGATGGGTGAATTAAACTACTTCCTTGGACTTCAAATAAAGCAAACTGAAGAAGGAATCTTCATCAATCAGGCTAAGTATACAAAAGAGCTTCTTAAGAGATTTGGGATGGACTCATCGAAATCAAGAAGGAATCCTATGAGTACAACTACTTCTCTTGATAAAGATGAAAATGGTAAAAATGTAGATACTAAGATCTACAGAGGTATGATCGGATCTCTATTATACTTAACTGCTAGTCGACCTGATATTATGTTTAGTGTTTGTATGTGTGCAAGATTTTAAGCTAATCCAAAGGAATCTCATTTAACTACAGTAAAACAAATTCTTCGTTATTTGAAAGATACTTCAGATTTCGATTTGTTTTACCCAAAATCATCTTCCTTTGATTTAGTTTCATATAGTGATGCAGATTTTGCAGGAAGTAAATCTGATCGCAAGAGTACTAGTAGAACTTGTCATTTCTTAGGAAATTCCTTAGTCTCTTGGTTCAGTAAAAAGCAAAATTCAGTGTCACTCTCAACAACTGAAGCAGAATATATAGCGGCTAGTTTAGCATGTTCACAAGTACTATGGATAAAACAAACCTTAAAAGACTTTGGTTTGAATTACTCCACAACAACCATTTATTGTGATAACACTAGTGCTATAAATCTTTCGAAAAATCCTATTCAGCACTCAAGAACTAAGCATATTGAAGTTAGACATCATTTTTTAAGAGATCATGTGTTAAAAGGAGATATTTCGTTAAATTTTATTTCCACTAAAGAACAACATGCCGATATCTTCACTAAACCTCTTAAAAATGAAGATTTTATGAGAATTAGGAGAGAACTAGGTATTTGCTTGTTTTTGGATTTGTAAAAATGCTGATTTTTGAAAAAAATCTCAAAATCGCACTATATTAGTCGACCGATAAAATTCTAGTCGACTGATGCTTTAAAATTTTAATCTTGTATCGCTATTTTGTTTATACTATTTCTGCCCTTACTCTTTTTTATTCTGACAAAGGGGGAGAAAAAGAAAAATATTGCATTAAATTGAATTTGCAGGAGATCTTGCAAGAGAAAAATCTCATATATCACATATTGATTGGTTTGGAAAAAGATAAAATGCATGAAGTAATGATATATGTGCTTTAAATGTGTTAACTTTTAATGTTTTGCAGCATATTGATAGGGGGAGTAAAATCTCCATCTATGCATCTAAATGCTTTATCTTTGATTAAGTTAGTCATCATCAAAAAGGGGGAGATTATTATGACAATGAAGCCATACATGATACTTCAAGTACAAGGTTTTGATGATGAGCAAGTGGAATCAACTGCATTTCAGCTAAGGCTATGAAGAAATTGAAGAATTCGATGAAGAATCTTTGAAGACTAGTGTGCAAATGTTTAATTCATTAAAAGTCCTAGATTCTTGTAAGAGCCTTACTTAGAGTGCATATTTAGGTTGCATTTCACCTTAAAAGTCATTAGGAAAACTTTTCTAAAAGAAACACTCTTGAAAATCTTTTTAGAAAACTATTTTCTTAAATTTTCATGTTTATTAGTCGACCAATAGACTTACCAGTCGACTAATCCTTTCGCGCCATATTTTCTAAAAAGTCATTTTTGTCAAATTAGTCGACCGAAGGTTTTATCAGTCGACTGGACAGAATGTCTGTTTTCTGGATAATTAGCAGCAGTCGACTAATGGTTTTATCAGTCAACTGAACAGAACATGTGTTTTCTGAAAATTTAGCAGCAGTCGACTAATGCTTTTATCAGTCGACCGAACAGAATGTTTGTTTTTCAAAAGTTTTTAGCAGCAGTCGACTGAAAGGTTTTTCAGTCTACTGATGATATTATCAGTCGACTAATTTTTCTCTAGTCGACTAAGTTTCAAAAGTTCAGATTTTCAAACGGCTCGATTAACAGATCAGTCGACCGACGATAACTGTCAGTCTACTAATAACTAACTATTAGTCGACTAACAGATGTTTCAGTCGACTAATTTTGTCGTTTTCCTGAAACTTCTAAAAGGCGTGTCTTTTCATTTTTCAAACGTTTTGATCGTTCAAAATGGACAGTTTTGACACCCTTTCATACTCTCGACGTATGAAAAACTTTAACTATAAATATGAGTGCATTTTATACTCAAAGAACAAGAATTCAATCGATTTGAATCATTTACTTATTGCTTTTCACTCCTATTCATTCAAGTATTTATTTTCTCACTCACGTGATATTTTTCACTTCAGTTTTTCACTCAAATCACTTTGAGAGATAGTGAATTCGTGAGTAGAGTATTTCAACAACCTCAAAAGCCAATTGCATCTCATTTGCATTCAAAAAAAAGACTCATAGGTTGTATTGTAAGTTGTTATTTCTTTTCTGTAAAAAGAAAGACTCCTTGGTGTAAAGGAGTTGTTTGCTTTCAGTAGGGTTGTTACTGAAAGTGGGACCAGTTGTGGTCTGTGTGATCTTATAGTTTACAATGTTGATAGTGGAAATCTCAAGCGGGTTTTGCTTGGGGACTGGATGTAGGTCGGGATAGACCGAACCGGGATAAAATCTTGTGTTATTTGTGTGTTTGCTTTTCGATTTGCAAAATCCTTCAATATTCCACAGACAATTTATTAAAGCACTATTCACCCCCCCCCCCTCTAGTGCTCGTTGCCTCGATCCTAGTGCACTTTCAACAAGGTCACCACCCCCGCCCCATCTCAAAATCTGAACCTCCATCCTTGGCACGGGTTTGAATTTTAACCTCTACCCCTGCCTCCTTCCCTGTTTCATGTCCTCCATCCCCGGTCCAAACGGGGGTGAGGCGGGGTGGGAGAAAGAGTAAGTCGATCCCCACCTCCATTCGGCACGGGTTTTAATTTTAACCTTCATCCCTCCTTCCATCCCCGTTTCATGTCCTTAATCCCCAATCCAAACAGGGCGAGACTGGGCCGGGCCCGTTCCCACACACACACACAATCATAAGTCTTTTCCAAAGACATGGGGTTGCCAACACCTTGACAACTAATGCCCATCATTAATAACTTATCTTTATGAAACGGTTATCCACTATAGCAGTGTAAATTATTCATCAAAGGGCTAAAAAAGATTCCCAAATTATTTGAAAATGACAGTTGCGTTCAACTGTTGGCAAAACTCTGCCTTGGGTAAGACAATGGCAGGCTCGCGTTTGACCAGTGACCTCTATTCTTATTTGTTTTCACTCATTGAAAAGTGTACAAACGAGATTTAAGCAATCCCTACGTGTACATTATTGATTATCAGGTTTACTCGTATACGGTGATAAATAAGAAGACTGTATTAAGATCAGGGTTCACATGAATCTGGGTATAGTTTGTGAAATTTTATACCAGACTCTGGCCCGACCCGAGTTTCGATTAAGACCAGAAAATTTTAACCTAAAAATAATAAAAATTATTATTTTATCAGGTATGGTTCTAAGTCTGGTTCATGTAGTTCTTATTGGGTTTGGGTATGGTTTCTCTTATATTGGACTCTATTAGACTCGTGTTCAGACATAATATCATACCCAAAAATTGAGTCTAAGTCTGGTTCTACTCGGGTACAAAAAATTTTAAGTTTTTTTAGATAGAAACTTATTTTGAATCATGACAAGTAATTAGGTTTTTAAAATGTTATAACTCAACAGATCACATTTTTATATCAAAAAAGCATCATCCAAGGATTAATCCTTAGAAAACAAACCATGCTAAACACACTATTTTGAGTAGATACAACTTGCACATATGATTTTTATCTCATTAATTCCTTACCTTCATTAGTAGCAAATATGTTTCCTATATATATCACTAGAATATGAGAACTATTGTGTGAACTATGGTTTTCATGAATTATTTGTTCTTTTCTCTTAAATCTAATTGCACAAATGTGATCTACATGCTTGGTTTTATAAGAACCAACTCTTGAATAATCCGATTATGATGCATAAACAAGATTTTTTAAGAATTTAAAATCAATGACTCATAATTATCATAAATATTCAATCATCCAAAAAAAGTTTATTGAAAATACACGATCCTGCAGTTGATTCCCACCAAATTCACCATGTCAAACACATTTACATGGTTCAATTTGCAAAAAAAAGTGTTGTGAATGCCTAGTTCATATATATATATATATATATATATATATATATATATATATATATATATATATATATATATATATATATATATATATATATATAGAGAGAGAGAGAGAGAGAATCCCCTAACATAATGGAGACATCAAAATAGTTCCATATGCTTGGTTCATCAACCATCCATTAGCCTAATTCCAACTTTGTGGAAACTATAACACCGATCTTTCCCTCTATTGAGTCAACTGAATGAAGAGATGCTAAAACAGTGGTGAAACTAAAGCTATACAAGGGAGGCACTCAAAAGGGATGCTCTTCCTTTATTTGTCTTATATCTTTTCCCAGTCTATTGGTGTAGCATCACATTTATGGTTTGGTGTTCCCACCATCACTAGCGTGTGTCCAAAGTACTTAGAGCATTCTTGGTCCTTTCCTTTTTAATGGAATGGTATTTTGTGCTAGATCCATTAGTTAACGATGAAGCTATCAACTTATAATGTTGTCCATGAATAATCACAATTGTGTGTGTATGGTCCATTTCAAGAATAATTCCTTAGCACAAATATCTTAGTCACGTGATCAGTGCGTGCTTTTTACACAATAATAGGTCCAAATTTTTCATGTTGGAGTTGCCACTGTCAAGTCCTTGTTAGGGCCGCCCGAAGGACGGGGTGGAGTAGTGGGGTGGGGTTTTGGCTGCTAGACAGGGGTTCAAGGTTCAATTCTCATGGGTATCGCCCCTCTATACAAACTGACACCCAACATAGGCCCCAGGGGCAGGGGTCCTAGTCTTAAAGTTTTATGCTGCTGGCACAACGAGGTATAACAGGCTGAACCAATGCAACGAGGTCTTTGTGCCAGGTGTGGTTTCTTCGAGTTATAAATAGAAAAAGAAAAAAGTCCTTGTTAGGGCATTAATTTGTTACTTCAAAATGAGAAATGATTTAAAGAGATAGTATGCTTTTATATTTACTGCTAGCGATGTAAATGGGCTGGATTCGGTTTTGATGTAGGCATTATTGAATCAGACATGACAGGATATTGCCTGATTGGATTGGGGGTCGAACTTGAATACAGTTGAGAGAAGGTAATATGGAATCCAGATCTGATTAGCTTAAAAAGCTAGTTGGATATCATTTATACATGTAATTGGATCCAAACATCTAAATATTCAGATTTTCTCCTATTTGGATTTGGATCCAGTTGTGAAACTGAACACTGAATCCAAATCCAATTCTCGATCAGATATTGTTTGGTCTACCGAATTTGACTAAATGGATTAGGACATTGTTGGATATCTGACCCAAAAAGGAACCGTTGGCATTCCCTATTTACTGGTGTAGGTGTAATACATTGTTAAGATAAAATAACATTTAGGTACTGATGTGCTGCCTGATATTCCAAAAAGAGTCCAAGCTTTCTCAAAAGACATTTCAAGACCCAACTTTTTACCGTAACTGTCAAAAAAAAATCTGAAACTAATTTCATGGTTGAGATCCATATAAAATATCATTTTCAACCTTTGATTTTAAAATGCGGGTTTTGCCTATTTTACTAAGCAGTAGGGGCGGTTTAGAAATTATTTCATAAATAACTCTTTAAATATGATGTTTACATATTTGACAGTTTTATGAAAAGTTGTGTCCTGAAATGTCTTTTCAGATAATATAGAACTCTTTTTGGAGTATGAGGTGGAAGGTGGGACTCTAAATAAAATTCTCATTGATTATTCTAAAAAAAAAATTAACATATCGTCTAACAATCAAATATAGTTAAACCATGTATCTGCTTATTTAAGCATTTACTTTTAATGGATAAAGTATGACATGTGAGTATCGATTATCCTATTCCTAAATCCTAAATATTATAAAAGCATAAGCAGGGCCAGAGGCGGAGCTGGGGGGGCCCAGTCCTGCCTCCTGAAACAGTTAATTTTATTTTATTTTTAAAAAAAAAACAGTCCTAGCCCAGCCCTGATTCCATATGAAATAGATTTTTATCCATTTTTTTAGCCCAGCCCTGACTGCAGCAAATAGTTTGATTTGTCCATATGAAATAGATTTTTATTAATAATTGTAGCCATTTTTTATTTTATCTCAAAAAACATTTTTCGGGGGCGCTGCCCCCAACCTCCCCCCGACTATCACACCAAAATTGTTTTTTTTGCTACACCCCTGTGTTTGCCCCCCCTCCCCCTCACATGAATCCCAGCTACGCCACTGAGCAGGGGTATCAAGGGCAAAAAAAATGGATGCTTTATAACTTTTTCTTTATTGAATACTTGTCATGTGAGTTAAGAATGTAATAAAAAAATTTGTATAGGCCAAACAGGGGCTCAGCTTGTCTGGTAGGAGCAGCTAGTGCACCTCATGTTGAGAGGTTGCAACTTCAAATCCCAATGGTATAGTTGTATAACTGGTAGGGGTCCGCCTAACCCCAGCTAACCTATAAAAAAAAACAAATTGAATAGGTATTTGCATAGAGTTCTTGCATAGAGTTCTCATAAAAAAAAGTGTTACATGAAACATTTTAATTTTTTCATACATTAATGAGTTACTATTTATAACCTCCCTCTCTTTCTTTTGCTTTTTTATAAGCAAGCTAGGGTTAGGCAGGCCCCTACCTGTTATACAAAGATATCATTGGGATTCAAACTTGCAATGTCCCAACACAAGGTGACATGCTCTAGCTGCTCCTACCAGACAAGAGGAGCCCCCATTGGTTATTACCCCCCCCCCCCCATGATGTTTCTAATGGCGATAAAACGAAGAACTCTCTCTCTCTCTCTCTCCAAAACGTCTATCTAGGCATAAAATGAGGAAACCTCCTCTCTCTTTCTCTCTTTAATGTCTTTATAATAATTATAAAATAAAACTATTTTATAATTTTTAAAAATTATCAATATGTTTATGGTTATCATTATTTTGGCTTTCAATCTTGATAAGTGTATATAATGTAAACTTTCTTTTACCATTTGAAGTATGTTATAGAGCCAGGCCATATGGGGAGGCCGATTATCCAGTCCTAATAAATCAAGACAAATGTTCATATCTAGTATCATTGAGTTTGACAAAAGAGGCTTCATAATCAAAAAGTATATATGGATTGTCGTATACAAGTTGTCCTCTTTTGTTGCAGAGAAAAGCTTTTGTTCATCATGCGGATTCCTTGTACTAGTCATGCTTTCTATGGGGATATATTTTTGGTCTCTTCCTTTCCGTACACATATACACGGTGATCACAGGTAGACTATCACTTTGGGGTTGCCTTTTTGGGTATTTGTTGCAATTCTTCTGTTTTGAAAAGGCTTTCTCAAACTTTTGATTGTGATTTTAAATGATAAGTTTGCAGCCATAATGACAATTTGCTGAGAAATTTCACTAAGGATCTATTATTGAGTTCATGGGTAAGAATTACTATCACTGACTGACTCAGAGAGAGAGTTTTTCTTTTGGAAAACTTCTCGCATAAAAAACTCTCATAAGCAAAACTTTTTTTTTTTCTCAGAGAGTTTTTCTCTCTTCCAAATGTGCCTTTAGGGTTCAAATCTCACTTTCTTAGCCCCAAGAGATTTGGCGTATTGGGATGGAGCCTAGGCTGTTAGACAGTCGGTCCAGGTTCATCACCCCCTGCGTAAGCCGAAGCCGGTAGCTCCCTGCAGTGCAGCACAGTTTTATGCCTTCGGAGAAGCGACAGTAGGCATAATCCAGTGCAATAAGGTCTCTTTCTTTGGGGGTGGTTTCTCCGTTTCTCATGGAAAAAAAATCCACTTTCTTGATAAATCAAAAAACTGAACCGAACATGCCTGGTTGCTAAAATCCTGGCTTAAAATGATCCACCCTCTATTTTTTTTTTCGTTATTACATTGAGAAACTGACACCAGGTTGGGAGACCTGCCAAACGTTGTAAAGTCCTGCGCTGAGCTATGGTCGCCGCGCTCGGCAATGTAAAACCCTGAGGCCACCTGCCTCACCCACCAGAAAGCTGACCGTGTGGTGATATGTGCACCCTCAATATCGAACCCTCGACATCCTTCAGCTGGGATACTTTAATCCAATCCACCAAGCCAGGAGTGAGGAGCCCATGTACAGGCACACCTTCCATATTAGCCTAATGGTAAACAAAATCACATCATTTATGTCCATGGGAAAAGAACCAGATTTGCCCTTTCTACAGGTAGTAAAGCAACCTCAAGCCATAGCTTAAATGGTTTTTGTAATAGCAGCCTATGGGTCAGCTTACCTTGTTACCCATTTAGTCTGCCCATTAGCAATTCTGGGCTGAGATAAGCCTCTCCTTATATGTAGGCTTATAAGTCCACTATAATTAGTAATATCTGTAATCATAATTGGAAACTGTACTGAGCATGGGCCAGCCTGTATTTAGGTTGAGAGGCTAATTCAGTTGGGGTAACCAGTTTAGGCATTTGTACTTAAATTTGGATCCCATATCAGGCATCCAACCTGAGAGAGAGGGCTGCTAAGTGGGGTGGGGCCTTGTCTGCTACATGGGCAGTCAAGGTTTAATTCTCATGGGTGTCACTTCTATGCGCAAACCAACACATAGCATAAGCCTCTGGGAAAGGGGTCCTAGCACTACAAGAAAAATGTTATTTAGCAATAGAAATTTGCGACGAAAAAAATTCGTCATAACATTGCAACGGATTAGCGAGAGAAAATTATTCATCTCTAAAATAAAAATTAATTGCAAAATTTGCGACGAAAAAATTTCGTCGCAAACGCTGTTGCAAATTTGTGATGAATTAGTGATGAACAAATTCCGTCACAACTTCGCAACACTATTTTTTTGTCGCTACTCCATCGCAAATTTGCAATGGCGTTTACGATGAAATTTTTCCGTCGCTAAATTTTTCGTAAAACCCTAATGCGAGCTCCTTTCTTTTTCCTTTCGGTTTCATTTTGTCGCCCATCGACCGTTGCCCATTGCTCATCGCTCGCTGCCCTCTCCTTCACCTCCTTCTTCTTTCCTCACTCTATCTCTTGTCGCTGTGTGTCGTCGTCGACGACCCCCGAGCACTGATGCCACCATGTGTTGTATGCTGCCACCGCCGCCGTGTGCCACCGACGATGACCCCCGAGCACTGACGTCGCCGTGTGTCGTGTGCCGACGACCCCCAAACAACTCGACTCATTGACAACGCCTCATGGTGCGACAGGGTCCAGACATGACCGGGCTCTCACCCTCTCTAGCGCCCGCTTCCAGGGGACTTGGGTCCAGTCCGTCGGTGAAGATGCTTCTACAAACACTACAAGAAATCAGTGAATTAGCGACGACTCTACTTCGTTGCTAATCTGTCACTAATGTGTTTAGCGACGGATTAACGTCAGAGTAACGACAAATGGCTTTTATCGCAAAATTATAGTCGCTAATTAGCAACAAAAACTATTTGTCGCCACTTCCGTCGCTAATTTGTGATGAATTAGCGAACGTCAAGTTCTGTCGCAATGCTGTCGTTACTATACGAAGATTTTGGTTTTGCGACAAATTAATATCCATCGCTAATGTCGTCGCTAATATAGCGACGAACCCAGCGACAAATTAAGATCCATCGCAAAAATAATGACCAGCTAGTAAATAGCGACGAATTAAAATTTGTCCCTAATCTGTCGTTAAATTGCATACCGGTACCAAACAACGATGGATATTTGCGTCGCTAATCCGTTGCAAAAAAGGGAAAAAAATATTTAAAACATTAATATCGAGAAAAAATTTCTCGTAATACAATTTATGTTTCCTGTACAATTTATATTTTCTGTGAATAAAATACAAAGTACACATCAAAACACATATAAAAAAACTAAAATAATTAATCGATCCACTATAAAATTCGCAAGTTCTAATTATTTACAATTGAACATTAAAATTTTTTAAACAAAAAGAAGGTGCAACAAATACAACACATGAATCTAATCATCGCCAAGATTTTGTGCGTCATCTTCTTTATTGTCTCAATCTGCGCCTTCAGCTCCACTACGCTGATTAGTGCCAGCAACCTATAAAAGAAAAGAAAGGTTAGTATTGATAAACAAAATATACAGAAATAAATTATATGCAATGCACCTAAGTTAAGGCACAATACATAACATGAAACTTTTATACCGGAGATTCACCTGCAGACGAAGTTCCCCTGTTCTGAAAAAAAACTGCTCAACTCATTACGGACAACGTCAGAAATTGCTTCATGTAAGTAGTCACGCATTGTGTCCTTAACGAGCTGGCGTATACCATCCCATGAATTAGGTGGGTCAGTCGGATGTTTGGAGCTGATGCTGACGGGAGAACTCTGCGAGCAATGACTGGAGGAAGCAACGACTGGTGAGGTGTTCATATTACTCCCAAACCTGAACACACGACCCTTTTTGGGTTCACCTGTTGCAGTCACCCATACTGCAGGATCAAAAGGTGGATGCTGAGTGGAGTCATCATCATATCGCTCTATCATCTGTTGCTCATATGACTCCTACAAATTAATGATTATAATATGAATTAAGAATTACGAATTACAATGTCTATGATAACTTGTATATTACAATGATTATTAATACAATAAAAACATACTGTTGTCGTTCTCACCTTCTCTGATACGAACTCTCTCATGGTCTTACGTTTATGTATTTCAACAAACACATCCTTGTATGGCACAATGCATTCTTTTTCTGCTTCCTGCGAAGTTAAATGATAAAAGAATTATTTAACAGGCTTGCAACAATACTTATAAAATTGATATATATATATATATATATATATATATATATATATATATATATATATATATATATATATATATATATATATATTGATGAGTTACCATTTTCTTCAGGTGGCTCCCAAAAGTCTTAGATCCACCTGCGTGTAGATGGGCATCAGACATTTTCGCTCGGTTTTGTGCAGCCTTCACTGAGTGATTTCGAAATTCATGCCCCGACCATTTGTCGCACATTGCATCCCAAACATCTGACCTGATAGTAGGAGGTCTATGGCTCTTCCATTGTAGTGGATCATTTATCCCGCCAGATATTTTTTTTGATGCAGTCTTCATATTGTGCAGCATGTCTGCAAATCAATTGGCAGTCACCTTCTGCCACACCTTTCTTGCATCATGTTCCTCCATCGTAGTCGCGAAGCGATTCAAAGCCTACAAATATTTTCAGAAAGTTAGTAGACATGACTATAACAAAAAATTAAATATGAAACACATTAACTATAAGAAACAATTGTTTACTGTAAATGAGGACCACAATCTGTCCAACACCTCCTTTGAATACTCTTTCCATTGAGCGACTGGTTCTAGTAGATGTTGAAGTAGTGAATTTCTAATATCTCGTATTACTTCTTGTGGCTCGAACCTCGCGCTACACATGAATTGATACACACTAATTACCAATATACAATATTTATAAGATAAGTAATAAGTGAAAATGCAATACTTACGGTCGATTATCGATATACGCTATTGGATGAGTCTTCTTGTGTCAGACTGAGAAGACCCTGCATCCTACGTTGGCTCGTGACTTGTATGAACAATTGATGTAGGTGGGTCATGTATAGGCAAAACATCATCTGTAGAAAAATATGTTAGAAATTCTCAGAATACGTATTTAAATTAATCAAGTATACAATTAGTTAAATGATATACCTATCAAAGCACCCTGTGAAGATGAAGGTTGAGACTGACTGACACTGAATGAATGATCACTGTAACCTCCACGAACCATATTCTAACAAATCAAAAATGTCATGCAATACATTCAAATAATTTGAAATCATTCACATCAAGTATTACAATACATCAAAATCATTCAAACACGTTATAATACATTCAAATCATAACTCGATACGAATCGAAGATACATAATCAAAGAATAAAAAATAATTTTGTATAACATTCAAACATTGGAATACCTTCGAATCATTCACATCATTGCAATATATTTCAATACATTCAAATAATTCAAATCATTCACATCAAATATTACAATACATTCCAATAATTCAAACATGTTACAATACATTCAATAGAGGTTTGTATTACAAGATTTTGCTTACTAGCTTGGGAATTCTTCCTCATCACTTATTTGACTTTCATATTCTTCCTCTTCCTTTTCCTCATCTTCTTCATCTTCTTCTTCATTGTTTGCCCATCCACTTGGTATATCATTTGGATCACATTCTTCCATGAATGAAGTCTCGACCAATGGAGATATGACATGTTTGAGGCTTTGTCAACTCTTATTGCAGTTGGATCAGACCAATGACACTTGAATAAAACTACCCTATTATTTATGCTTATATAAGTCAACTCCATTATTTCCCCTATAACATCGTAGTAATCATGTTCATTTTCATCGTAACTGCTACCCTTGACACACGCGCTACTATTCATCGTTGTTTTGTTTATACCATAGTCTTTTGTATGGAATTGATAACCATTTATGATGTACCTGTTGTAACATTGCACAACTTTGGTCAGACCATTTTGTAAATCACATATTCCTTGATCTTTAACATCACCACGACAAACCTAAAAACATAAACAATGAAGAAGACAATTTATGATCACAACCAATTAAGTAACTTAGTGTTGTTTACATGTAGACAATTTATGCCATCATCCTTACCAACTCTTTCAACCACTCCATAAACTTAGTTTCATGTTTTTTTTGCACTTCTGCATCAGTGAGATGTGAAACTTCTCTTCGCAACTCTAGATCAAATCATATGCACTTAACAAATACTTATATTACCGAACCATGTATGCATATATAGAACATAAAAAGATTTAGATTTGTGTTACGTCTACATGTACTTACTCGATATATGGGTCAATCGCTGAGTAATTAAAAAGAATATAGATTTGTGTTGCATCTTGCTCTCGATCTGCCAAGAGTCTTGATCGGCAACTACCAAATGCATGCCCAAGTGGTTGAAATATCAACAGTTTGTCAGCTACAGTAAATTATTCTCTATCATCGTTACGAGGTTGGCATATGTAACGTGTTGGAATGTGAGGTTCAAAGTACATAGATGGGAAATTTGAAATCTCTTCTAAAGTGTACCCCTCATAAATAGAGCATTCTACTCTTGCTTTATTCTGAACATTTTTTTTGAGGTCAAACATGCATATGTCAAAAATATATATCTCAAATTTGAAATATTTGTCATTGAAGAGAAAAATATAAGAAAAAATATACCTTTCAAATGGGTACATCCACCGATATTGCATAGGACCACCAACTCTTAGTTCATATGGCAAATGTATGATCAAATGTTTCATAACATCGAAAAATGTTGGTGAAAATATCTTCTCTAGCTGACAAATAGTAGTGATGACAGAATCTTCGAGATTCTTTACCTCAGATACTATGACTTTCGATGTGCACAATGTTCAAAAAAATCTACTCAACTCAGATAATACCCCCCATATAGGTTTTTCTAACATATCATGGAATGCTAGGGGTATCAATCGTTGTATAAAGATATGACAATCATAGTTCTTCAACCCATATAATTATCCATTTTCGATCTTCACAGCCCGAGCAATGTTAGAGACGTATCCATCTGGAAATCTCAACTGTTTCAACCATTGACATACCTTCTTTATTTGATCAGGTTGAAGCATGTATCTTGCTTTTAGTTTTAGTACTTTGCCATTATACTCTTTGAGTTCTAATTCTGGTCTTTTACATATTACTTTTAAATCCATACGAGCCTTCAGATTATCCTTCGTTTTTCCTTTAACATTCATTATTATATTAAACACATTATCAAATACATTTTTCTTCACATGCATCACATCCAACTTATGTCGTATCAATAAGGTCGGCCAATATGGTAGTTCTCAAAATATAGATTTTTTTGTCCAATTGTGATCCTTCTCAAATCCAAGGAAGGGTGTCAGACTACGGGCATCTGTTAATACATCTGGAAAGTATCACAATCTTCTTAAAATCTCTATGTCAGAAAATCTTGTCGGTGGACCTTTCATTTCAGTTGTGCTTGCTCGAAACACATTCTTTTATCTTCGAAACAGATGGTCGTTAGATAGAAATCGACAATGATACTCAAACCAACACTGCTTCCTTTCATGCGTCAATCTAAATGATTTTGTGTCCTCCATGCAGTACGGACATGCCAACCTCCCATATGTGCTCCAACCAGATAACATACCATATGCAGGGAAGTCACTGATTGTCCATAAAACAATGGCCTTCATATTGAAATTTTATTTTTTGTGGGCATCGTACGTGATAACACTGTCATCCCACAGTACTTTTAGTTCATCAATCAATGGCCTTAAATATACATCAAGATTTTGGCCAGGTGAGGTCGGATCAGGGATCAATAGAGACAAGAAAAGATTCTGACGCTTCATACACAAGCTTGGTGGAAGGTTGTATGGAGTTACAAATACTGACCAACATGAGTATGAAGTTGATCTACCCCCAAATGGATTAAATCCATCTGTACATAGACCGAGTCTAACATTTCTCACTTTCATTGCGAAGTTCTGATGAGTACGATCAAAGTGCTTCTAAGCTTCCATGTCAACAAGATGTGTGATCTTGTCTTCATCATGTTGAACTTTATTTGCATGCCATCTCATGTGTTTAGTTGTCCTTGAAGATATATACAATTATTGAAATTTATGGGTGATACGAAAGTAGCGAAGCGACTTATATAAAACTTCTTTTGATCTCATGCTGCCATTGTCTCTTGTCTTTGGCTTGAACAGAGAATGCCCACATGACGGACATGATATATTGTTTTCTAGATCCTTAAAATACAACATGCAGTAATTTCGACAAGCATCTATCTTTTGAAACCCCATACCTAAAGCATTGACCATAACCTTTGCACGATAGAAATTTTGTGGCAATTTCTCATCTTTGGACAACATACTCTTCACTATCATGCACAAACGGTCAAAACATGATTTACTCAAATTATACTCGGACTTCAAATTCAGTAGTTGAAGAACTGCAGACAAGATAGTGTGACTCTCGCAACCATTCTAAAGTGGTTCATCAACATCTCTAAGTAAATCATAAAATCTACTAGATGCATCGTTTGGTGCTTCTTCCTCTACTCCAATTGTTACATCACTAGGACCCATAGCAGAACCAGTTTTATTCTTGCGACATCAAATATCAAATCCATATATGGATTATCGTACACTACATTCACCCGTGCACCAAAATTATTCTTAAATTCTTCAACATGAAAAGTCCAATTCTGATAATCACTCACAAAACCCTTCCTGTATAGGTGATATCTAACGCCATGAGGTTCTACAAATCCACTACAAGAAAATTGTTAATTAGCGACGGAAATTAGCGACGGATTTTTCCCGTCGCTACTTAGCGACAGATTAGCTAGAGATAGAATCTGTCGCTAATTTGCGACGGATTAGCGAGGAAACGATTTTTATCGCTAATCTGTCGCTACTTAGCGACGGATTAGCGACTACATGTTTTTGTCGCTACTTTTGATTACAAGAACACCATTTTAGCGACGGATTTAGAGAGGGAACTCTGTCGTCGCTACTCCGTCGCTAATTAGCGACGGAGTAGCGACAGAATATTTTCCGTCGCTTTTTTGGTATTTGGGTTTCGCGACGGAATTTTGCCGTCGCTAAGCCGTCGCTAAATGTCGCGTAAATCCCTAATCCCATCCCTCTTTCTCTTTTCCCTGTTTCGCTGTATTGCTCCCTCCCGCCGCCCGTCGGCTCTCGCCACCGTCCGGCCACCGCCGCTCGCCAGTCGCCGCTCCCCGTCCACCGCTCGCCAGCCGGCGCTCGCCAGCTGCCGCTCCCCGTCAACCTCCCGCCACCGTCCGGCGAAGCGCAGGTAATATTCTTCTTCTTCTTCTTCTTCTTCTTCTTCTTCTTCTTCTTCTTCTTCTTCTTCTTCTTCTTCTTCTTCTTCTAAACGCAGGGGGTACGCCCCTTCCCTGCCGGAAACAGAGGGGGTTTAACCCCCTGCCGTGCTTTCCGGCAGGGGGGGTCGACCCCCTGCGTTTCCGGCAAGGGGGGTCGACCCCCTGCCGGAAACGCATGGGGGGTCGACCCCCTGCCGGAAACGCATGGGGGGTCGACCCCCCTGCCGTAAAGGCACGGCAGGGGGTCAACCCCCCATGCCGGAACTGCCTTTCCGGCAGGGGGTTTAACCCCCTTCCCTGTTTTGAAAAGAATTTTTGTCGGCTGGGCCGGCTGGGCCGGCTATGGCCCTGTCATAGGCTCGCCTAGCACCCAGCCGACTGGGTGCTGGGCCTGGCGCACCTGCCAGCATGCTGGCAGTCAGCCGAGTGCTACTCGGCTGGCTGCCAGCCAGCCAACAGCCACCAACGTGAATAAAAAGATTTTTTTTTTTGAAATAAAGGGATCATACCCAGTCGATCACTCGGCTGGGCCAACAACGAGGGTTCACGGCTTGACTTCGGCTGGTCTGTCAGCCGACACCCATACCACATCGATCGTGCCATGGATTTCTTTTTGAAAAAAAAAAATGAAAAACAAGGAAAAATATCAATATAACATAGTGGATTCGTAGATCCACTGATTCGCCATGGATTTCCATCAAAACATGCATGGAAATCCTACCTCTACCCGATTTCTCAAACGTTTCACATAAGAAAATACCCGTACCTTGAGAGAAAAACGCGAAAAGGGGCTGTGGAAGGGAGCTTGGCTGAGCACAAGGCCTCCAACCTTCTTAGTCTATCTCTTTCTCTTCCACTCGGCTGGGTTTAACAAAAATTTGTTATGAGATACCTACGTTGCCTATGTGATCTGTTTTGAAAAGAATTTTTGTTATGGATACCTATGCTGCCCATGTGATCTCTTTTTAAAAAAAAAAAAAGTTATTATGTGATCCCTATGTTGTCCATGTGATTAGCTTGAAAAAAAATTGTAATATGTGTATATAAGATGTCCATATGGTTTTAAGTGTAGTTTGCATATATGTTGTCCATATGGATTTTAAGTTGAAATTTTTTTTGTAATGTATATATACAAGTTGTCCATGTTGTTCAATTTGTTAGTTTGTTAATGTCTACTAGTAGTTAGTTTTACTTCAATTTGTTTTCTTGATTAGTTAGTTTGTTACTTAATTTGTTTTGTTTTTGTGCAGATTTTTCAACGGAACCAACTCGTGCTCGGCCACCTGTGGTAAGTAAATGACAAAAACAATGCAAATCGGGTAAATACCCGTGGTGAGTAAGTGATGCAAACGTATCACATGTTATTTAATTTATTGAATGCAGCACTTTATTGTTCACACACTCACTTAGTTGTTGATATCTAGGACTGCTTTGTTGGAGTTCGGAGATCATGCTGAGCATGATTTTAATGTAGAAATATGGAAGTGTTCTTATTTTTGGAGTACGGAGTCCATGCTAAGCATGGTAGTAGTTAGTGAGATATTGAAGTGTGTTTGCTGCAGGTACATGTTTGCCATTTATTTGATATGAATGATTATGATGTATTGCAATGTTTGATGTAATTGTATCCATGCTTGCATGTAGTTACTTTCAATTTGATTTTGACTTCCATGTGAAATTTTATAATAAAAGCATGCTTCAAATGATTGTATCATGTCATTAATAGTTTGCACATGAAAATATTAAGTTATCAATGCATGCATCAAAATTCTTGTTATTGTTTGACATAGTATATTGCATGATAAATTTGATATTTTCTTCATCGTCGCATTCTGATTGTTTTTTTCTTAATTCGTTAGGATACTATTCGTAACATCATACGACAGAATGACTGCAAACCGTGAATGGATGTACCGTAGGATAGTGGACAATGAGTTATCGCATGAATATATGGATGGTGTCGATAGTTTTATTGAATTTGCAACGGCGAGTGTCAGTACGGTAGATCCCACAGGTCGGATTAGGTGTCCCTGCAAGATTTGTAAGAATAATCGATTTGTAGAACCTCATGGCGTTAGACATCACCTATACAGGAAGGGTTTTGTGAGTGATTATCAGAACTGGGCGTTTCATGGAGAAGAATTTAGAAACGATTTTGATGCACGGGTGAATGTGGTGCACGATAATCCATATACGAATTTGATATTTGATGCTGCAGGAACAGAACTGGGTTCTGCTATGAGTTCTAGTGATGTAAGAACTGTCGTAGATGAAGAATCACCAAACGATGCAGCTAGTAGATTTTATGATTTACTTAAAGATGCTGATGAGCCACTTTGGAACGGTTGTGAGAGTCACACTATCTTTTCTGCAGTTCTTCAACTAATGAATTTGAAGTCCGAGTATAATTTGAGTCAATCATGTTTTGACCGTTTGTGCATGATTGTGAAGAGTATGTTGCCTAAAGATGAGAAATTGCCACAAAATTTCTATCGTGCGAAAGTTATGGTCAACGCTCTAGGTATGGGTTACAAAAAGATTGATGCTTGTCCAAATCACTGCATGTTGTATTTCAAGGAGCAGGAAAACGACATATCATGCCCGTCATGTGGGCATCCTCGGTTCAAGCCAAAGACAAGAGGCAATGGTAGCACGAGATCAAAGGAAGTTTCATACAAGTCGCTCAGCTACTTTCCTATCACTCCTAGATTGCAGCGATTGTATATGTCTTCAAAGACAGCTAAACACATGAGATGGCATGCAAATAAAGTTCGACACGATGAAAACAAGATCACGCATCCTGTTGACGCTGAAGCTTGGAAGCACTTTGATCGTACTCATCAGAACTTTGCAATGGAAGTGCGAAATGTTAGACTCGGTCTATGTACAGATGGATTTAATCCATTTGGGGGTAGATCAACTCCATACTCATGCTGGCCAGTATTTGTAACTCCATACAACCTTCCACCAAGCTTGTGTATGAAACGTCCAAATCTTTTCTTGTCTCTGTTGATCCCTGGTCCGACCTCACCTGGCCAAAATCTTGATGTATATCTAAGGCCATTGATTGATGAATTAAAAGTACTGTGGGATGACGGTGTTACCACGTATGATGCCCACAAAAAACAAAATTTCAACATGAAGGCCGTTGTTCTATGGACAATCAGTGACTTCCCTGCATATGGTATGTTATCTGGTTGGAGCACACATGGGAGGTTGGCTTGTCCGTACTGCATGGAGGATTCCAAAGCTTTTAGATTGAGGCATGGAAGGAAGCCTTGCTGGTTTGATTGCCATCGTCGATTTCTACCCAGCGATCATCCGTTCCGACGTCAAAAGAATGCATTTACAGCAGGCACAACTGAAATGGAAGGTCCATCCTCAAGATTGTCTGGCATAGAGATTTTAAGAAGATTGCGATACTTTCCAGATGTATTAACAGATGCCCGCAGTCCTACACCCTTCCGTGGATTTGGGAAGGAACACAATTGGACGAAAAAATCTATTTTTTGGGAACTACCGTATTGGCCGACCCTATTGATACGACATAATTTGGATGTGATGCATGTAGAGAAAAATGTGTTTGATAATGTGTTCAATACAGTAATGAATATTAAAGGAAAAACGAAGGATAATCCGAAGGCCCGTATGGATTTAAAATTAATATGTAAAAGACCAGAATTGGAACTCAAAGAGTATAATGGCAAAGTACTGAAACCAAAGGCGAAGTACGTGCTCGGACCTGATCAAATAAAACATGTATGTCAATGGTTGAGACAACTGAGATTTTCAGATGGATATGTCTCTAACATTGCTCGGGCTGTGAAGATTGACGATGGACAGTTATATGGGTTGAAGAGCTATGATTGTCATATCTTTATGCAACGATTGATACCCCTAGCATTCCATGATATGTTAGACAAACCTATATGGGGGGTATTGTCTGAGTTGAGCGGATTTTTCAGAACATTGTGCGCATCGGAGGTCATTGTATCAGATGTAAAGAATCTCGAGGACTCTGTCATCACCACTGTTTGTCTGTTAGAAAAGATATTTACGCCAGCATTTTTCGATGTTATGGAACATTTGATCATACATTTGCCATATGAACTAAGGGTTGGTGGCCCTGTGCAATATCGATGGATGTACCCATTTGAAAGGTATATGTTTTTTTATATTTGTCTCTTTAATGACAGATATTTAAAATTTGCAATGTATATTCTTGTCAGATGCATGCTCGACCTAAAAAAAAAGGTTCATAATAAAGCAAGAGTAGAAGGCTCTATTTGTGAGGCGTACACTTTAGAAGAGATTTCAAATTTCTCATCTATGTACTTCGAACCTCATATTTCAACACGTTACACATGCCCGCCCCGTAACGATGATGGAGAACAAGTAACTGTAGCTGACAAGCTGTCGATATTTCAACGACTTGGGCATGCATTTGGTAGTTGCCGATCAAGGCTATTGACAGATCGAGAGCAAGATGCAGCACACATCTATATTCTTTTTAATTGTTCAGCGATCGACCCATACATCAAGTAAGTATATGTATATGCAACTCAATTATAAATCCTTTTATGTTCTATATGTGGATACATGGCTCAGTAATATAAGTATTTGTGGTTTGCAGACGATTTGATCTGGAGTTGCAAAGCAAAGTTTCACATCTCACTAATGCAGAAGTACAAAAAGAACGTGAAACTAAGTTTGTGGAGTGGTTGAAACAGTTGGTAAAGAAGCTAACATAAATTTTGTACTTATAAACAACACTAAGTTACTTAATTGATCGTGATCACAATAATTGTTTATGTCTGTGCGTAGGTTCGCCATGGTGATGTTAAAGATCAAGGAATATGTGATTTAGAAAATGGTCCGACCAAAGTTGTGCAATGCTACAACGGGTATATCGTAAATGGTTATCGATTCCATACAAAAGACTACGGTATAAACAAATCAACGATAAATAGTGGCGTGTGTGTCAAGGGTAGCAGCTACGGTGAAAATGAACATGATTACTACGGTGTTATAGAGGAAATAATGGAGTTGACTTACTTAGGCATGAATAACAGGGTTACGGTATTCAAGTGTCATTGGTTTGATTCAACTGCAACAAGACTCGACAAAGCTTCAGGCATTGTGGAGGTGAATCATAAATCCAGGTTTGGAACATATGAACCATTCATATTAGCCTCGCAAGCTCAACAAGTTTATTATACTTCATATCCGAGTATAAAAAAGTCAGATAGAAATGAATGGTGGGCAGTTTGCAAGGTGAAATCCAAACTATACCCCGAGTATGATCAGTTACAAGAAGATGAGTTAGCTGAAGACAGTGATTACTATCAATCAGATGATGTCTGTGACTTCGCTTATGGTCACGATGTTGCGCATGATATGCATGTCATATCTCCATTGACTGATGAAACATTCATAGAGGAATGTGATCCAAATGATGTACCAAGTGGATGGGCAAACAATGAAGAAGAAGAAGAAGAAGAAGAAGAAGAAGAAGAAGAAGAAGAAGAAAGTCAAACTAGTGACGAGGAAGAATTCTCAAGCTAGTGAAAAAAATCTTATACTACAAACCTCTATTTAAATGCATTGTAATACTTGATGTGAGTTGTATTGCAATACTTGGTGTGAATGATTAAAAATTTTATTTCAATGTATTGTAATACTTGATACGAATGATTCGAATGCATTGTAATTTATCTGAATGTATTATAATTTATGCAATTAACGAATGATTTGAATTAGTGCAATACTTGATGTCAATGATTTGAATTATTTGAATGCATTGCAATGCTTGATGTGAATGACTTGAATGCATTGTAATACTTGATGTGAATTATTTGACATATGTTATTTGTTAGAATATGGTTCGTGGAGGTTATAGTGGTCGCTCATCCAGTAGTAGCCAGGCTCAACCTTCATCTTCACGGGCTCCTGTGATAGGTATATCATATAACTAATTAGATGCTTGATTAGTTCAAATGCACATTCTGAGAACTTGGTGTGTATTTTTTTACAGATGATGTTGCGCCTGTACACGACCCACCTACACCAGTTGATCGCACAAGTCAACAGCCAACACAGGAAACAGGGTCTTCACAGGCTGGCACAAGAAGACTCATTCGAATAGTGTATATCGATAATCGACCGTAAGTATTTTGTTTTCAATTATTGCATATCTTTTAAATATTTTATATTGATATTTACTGTGTAACAATTCATGTGAAGCACGAGGTTTGAGCCACAAGAAGTAGTACGGGAGATTAGGAATTCACTTCTTCAACATCTACCAGGACCAGTTGCTCAATGGAAAGAGTACCCAAATGAGGTATTAGACAGATTGTGGTCCTCATTCATGGTATACAGTTGTTCCTCATAGTTAATGTGTTTCATATTTAATTTATTTAAGCAATGTCTACTAACTTTCTGAAAATATTTGTAGGCTTTGAATCGCTTTGCAACTACGGTGGAAGAAAATGATGCAAGGAAGGTGTGGCAGAAGGTGGCTGCCAATCGATTTGCAGACATGCTGCACACTATGAAGACTGCAGCAAAAAAAGCATCTGGCGTAGTAGATGATCCATTACTGTGGAAGGGCCATGGTCCTATTACTATCAGGAGAGATTACTGGGATGAAATGTGCGATATGTGGGCGGGAGATGCATTTAAAAATCGCTCTGCGAAGGCTTCACAAAATCGATCGAAGATGCCCGAAGCCCATCTACACACAGGTGGATCTAAGACATTTGGGAGCCACCTAAAGAAAATGGTAACTCATCAATATATAATATTAATTTTATAAGTATAGTTGCAAATTTGTGTACTAAATCTTTTGTCATTTAACTTCGCAGGAAGCAGAAAAGGGAGGCAGTGTACCATATAAGGATGTGTTTGTAGAAACACATAAACGGAAGACCACGGGAGTCTTCGTATCAGAGAAGGCGAGAACGACAACGGTATGTATTAATTCTATTAATAATCATTGCAATATATATGCAAGTCATCATAATGTTATCATTAATTATTAATGAATACTTTAAACATTATTTTGTAGGAGGCATATGAGCAACAAATGGTAGAGCGATATGGTGAAGACGCTACTCAGCATCCATCATTTGATCCTACAGCATGGGTGACTGCAGCAGGTGAACCCAAAAAAGGTCGCGTGTTCGGGTTTGGGAGTAATATGAACACTTCACCAGTTATTGGTTCTTCCAGTTACGGCTCACCAACTTCTTGCGCCGACATAAGCTCCAAGCAGCCGACTATTCTTTCCGGTGATGATGTACGCGAGATCATTAATGAATCACTGAATAACTACTTCCAATACACCGTCGCCCCCTTTCTCCGAAATGAGATCAAGGCCGCTGTTCAGGATAGGGGATATTCGATTCCAGGTCCCTCTCAGGTATAATCACATATATAGTTTTTTTGACTATCTTAAAGCACATCTGAGCATGGTAGAATCACATATAGAGTTTTTCTAGATGCCTTAGAACACATATGAACATGCTATAATCACATATTCAATTTTTTTACTGCCTTAGCACACATATGAGCATGATAGAATCACATATATATATATTTAACTTTTTGTCTGTCTTAGAGCACATATGAGCATGATAGAATCACATATAAAGTTTTTTTGATTGCATTAGAACACATAAGCATGCTATAATCACATATTCAGTTTTTTTACTGCCTAAGAACACATATGAGCATATTATAATCACATATTCTGTTTTTTGACTGCCTTAGCACACATATGAACATGCTATAATAACATATAGAGTTTTTTAACTGCCTTAGAACACATATGAACATGTTATATATCATTTATGATAGAATCACATATAAAATTTTTGGCTTTGCCTGCCTTAGAGCACATATGAGCATGCTATATTCACATATTCAATTTTTTTACTGCCTTAGCACACATACGAGCATGATCGAATCACATATATAGTTTTTTGCCTGCCTTAAAGCACATCTGAGCATGGTAGAATCACATATAGAGTTTTTTTATATGCCTTAGAACACATATGAACATGCTATAATCACATATTCAATTTTTTGACTGCCTTAGCACACATATGAGCATGATAGAATCACATATAGAGTTTTTTTATTGCCTTAGATCACACATGAGCACATGATAGAATCACATATAGTGTGTAATTTATTTCATTATATTTTGTTTATCAATACTGACTGTTCTTTTCTTGTGTAGGCTGCTAGCGATAATCAGGGTAGTGGAGCTGAAGGGACAGATAAAGACAATGAACAAGAAGACGCACAAAATCTTGGCGATGATTAGAGGACTGTGTTGAAGAAGTTCTATTTTTTTTATTTTTCCTAATTGTAATTGTTGAATTGTAAATAATTAAACTTCTTAGTTTTAAGGTGGAACGATTAATTATTATAGATACTTGTTATATGAATTTTGTTTGTGTGGTTTGTTTTTTATTTACAGGAAATATAAATTGTACAGTTCTCCGTAATTAATTTTTAAATAAATTTTTTTTTATTTTTTTTCGTTTTTGCGACGGATTAGCGACGGATGATTCCGTCGCTATTCATATTAATCTAGCGACGGCTTAGCGACGGAATTAAATCTGTCGCCACGCCGTGGTCGTCGTTTAGTACCGGCGGATTGGCGACGGAATATAGCGCTCGTTATTCCGTCGCAATTAGCGACGGACTTGGCGACGGAATTATTCCGTCGCCAGTTAGCGTCGAAATATTCGCGACGTAAGCATACTGTCGCCGCGTTGTCGCTAATCCGTCGCTAACATGGTTAGCGACGGATTAGCGACGGAAGGTGGTCGTCGCTAATCTACTGCTCTGTTGTAGTGATCGATTGTTCTTATGAATCTTGCAGGGACACCTAATCCGACCTGTGGGATCTACTATACTGACACTTGCTGTTGCAAATTCAATAAAACTTTCAACACCATCCATATATTCATGCGATACCTCATTGTCAACTATCCTACGGTACATCTATTCACGATTTGCAATCATTTTATCATATGATGTTACGAATAGTATCCTAACTAATTAAAAGAGAATCATCAGAATGTTGTGATGAAGAAAATAGTAAATTTATCATGCAATATATGATGCATGCTATATATTTGATATATCACACACACACACACACACACACACACACACACACACATATATATATATATATATATATATATATATATATATATATATATATATATATATGTGTGTGTGTGTGTGTGTGTGTGTATAATGTCATACAATCAAAAGAACTATGATGCATGCATTGATAACTTAATATTTTCATGTACAAACTATTCATAACACGATACATTCATTTGAAGCATGCTTTCATTATATAATTTCGCATGGAAGTCATAATCAAATTGAAAGTAACTACATACAAGTATGGATACAATCACATCAAATATTGCAATACATCAAAATCATTCATATAAAAAAAAGTCAAGCATGTACCTATATCAAACACACTCCAATATCCCGCTAACTACTACCATGAAATCTGTATTCCAAAAATAAGAACATTTCTATTCACATACATTAAAATCATGCTCAGCATGATCTCCAAACTCCATCAAAACAGTTCTAGATAAATTAAAACAAAAGGGGCAGGGGGCAGGGGGCAGAGCCCCCACTACCTGTCAGAAACACACTGAGGCAAGGGGGCTTCACCCCTTGCTTGTCAAAAAATTCGAGCGGCAAGGGCCTCGGCCCCTGCCTGACAGGAGGAGGCAAAGGTCTCCGCATGCCAAAAAACAAAGAGATAGGGGGGCTGTCTGAAACACTCAGAGGTAGGGGGGCTTTGTCGCTTGCCTGTTGAAAAACACGAGCGGTAGGGGGGATTCACCCCTTGCCTGTTGAAAAACTCGAGCGGCAGGGGCCTTGGTCCCCGCCTTCCGAAAAACAAAGAGGCAAGGGGGTAGAGCCCCCAATGCCTGTTAGAAACACACAGAGGCAGGGGGCTTCTCCTCTTGCCTATCAAAAAACATGAGTGACATGGGGCTTCGCCCCTTGCCTGTCGAAAAACACGAGCGGTAGGGGCCGAGGCCTCTGCCGGACCTCGCCCTGCCTGCCGAAAATCCTGAACAGCAGGGCCGAAGCCCCCGCCAGATGGGAAGAGGCAGTGCCTCGCCCTGTCTGCTAGAAAGAACCGAGCGATAGAGGCCAAGGCTCTTGCTTGACGGGAGGAGGCAAAGGGCCCCGCCTATCTGAAATCCAGAACGGTAGGGCAGAGGCCCTTGCCGTACTGGAGGAGCGAAGAGGAAGAAGAAAAATAGAGAGGGGTGGGGGGGTCTCCACCTGAGGGGTCACCAGACAGGGGCTGACGGGAGGAGGTGGTGGCGGTCAAAAAATATAGCTGAGAGAGAGAGAGAGAGGCAGCAGGCCGGGGGGCAACTGGAGGCCAGCCAGGGAGCGACAGAAGAAGGGTCGGGCAACGATGGGAGGAGGGTCGAGCGACAACGGGAGGATGGCTGGGGGGCGATGGGAGGCGGGTCGGGCAACGACGGGAGGAGGGCCGGGCGGCGATGGGAGGATGGTCGGGGGGCAACGGGAGGAGGGTTAGGCGGCAACGGGAGGAGGGTCGGGCGACGACGGGAGGCGGGTCGGGCGGCGACGGGAGGAGGGCCAAGCGACGATGGGAGGATGGCCGGGGGGTGACGTGAGGCGGGTCGAGGAGGGGGGGGGGGGAGGGAGGCGGGGGCGACAGGAGGAGGAAACAGAAAAAAAGAAAGAAGGGGAAAAAAATAGGGATTTACAGGAAAATTAGTGACGGCCTATTTTCGTCGCTAAGTTGTCGCTATTGGGCGAGTACGTAGCGACAAAATAGTTATGTCATTGATCCATCACTACAGTACAAAGGATATGGCGACAGAATAAATTCCATCGCTAATTAATGATGGATTATCGACAAAATACTTTCCATTGCTAAAATTGTATATAATCTATATTTTAGCGACAAATATCTTTCTCTCGCTAATCCGTCAAAAATTGGCCATGGATTTTTTCCGTCGCAAAGATCTGTCGCTAATTAGGTTTTTTCTTAAGGTGAAACTATAATTTGGTAGGCGAAGCCTACCGATTCTCAAGCTGAGCTATTCTCGGTTTGCTCATCGTTACTAGGAGAATCCTTGTAAGTTTCATTTCCTTCGCTTATTGATATGCTTAAACTCAGCGGGTGGCCTCATCTGACCTAGGGTCACTAAGCTAAGACAAGAAATCACCTTTAGAGTTCCAGCAAACTTCTGACGCTTCATGCGAGTTGTGGCATTCCACCGCACATAGAGTGCACAACTATGATAATCCCCTGCTTGCCTCACAACATCATGTTGTGAGCCAACATTTCAGCCGACGACACACCCATAAAAAAGGCATCGCAGGCCAATCCTTTGCTTGTATATTTGTGCTTTGCAGGTACATAGCTGAGTTAATTGTGTGATACTTAGTACTAAGCATCGTATGCGGCTAAAAATGCCATGAAAAAAGAAATAAGAAAAATGCAAAGGCAAAATCATGCAAATCAGGTAAATACCCATAGTGAGTAAGTGATGCAGGCACATCACAGGTTATTTAATTTCTTAGATGCAATATTTTTTAGTTCACACACTCACTTAGTTGTGGATATCTAGGACTGCTTTGTTGGAGTTTGGAGATCATGCTAAGCATAATTTGAATGTATGAAAATATAAGTGTTCTTATTTTTGAAGTTTGGATTTCATGTTAGTCATGGTAGTAGTTAGCGAAGTATTTGAGTGTGTTTGCTGCAGATATATATTTAATATTGTTGTGGTATGAATGAGTGATTCTATTGTCATGTTTGATGTGATTGTATCCATGCTTGCATGAAGTTATTTTCAATTTGATTATAACTTCCATGTGAAATTGTATCATGAAAGCATGGTTCAAATGAATGTATCATGTTGATGAATGTGATTTTATTATTCTAAATATTCTTGTGATGAGTGTAAATATGATGTGATGGTTTTGCATATGAAAATATTAAGTTATCAATGTATGCATTATGGTTCTTGTGATTGAATGACATCATATATATATATATATATATATATATATATATATATATATATATATATATATATATATATATATATATATATACATGTGTGTGTGATCTATATATCAAATTATTACATCCACCATCAATGCATGATATATTAGATATTTTCTTCATTATAACATTCTTATGATTCTCTTATAACTGGTTAAGATAATATTTGTAACATCATACGATAAAATAGCTGCAAATCGTGAATGGATGTACAGTATGATAGTTGACAATGAGATATCACTTGAATATATAGATGTGTTGAAAGTTTTATTGAATTTGCAACGGCAAGTGTCAGTATAGTGGATCCCACTAGTCGGATCAGGTGCCCCTGCATGATGTGTAAGAACAATCGATTTGTAGAACCTCATAGCGTTAGATATAACCTATACAGGAAGGGCTTTGTGAGTGATTATCAGAATTGGACGCTTCATGATAAAGAATTTTAGAACAATTTTGATGCATGGGTGGATATGGTGCACGATAATCTCTATGTTGATTTGATATTTGATGTGCATGACCAGAACTGGGTTCTGTTGTGGGTCCTAGTGATGTACCAACTTGTGCAGAGGAAGAAGCAACAAACAATGCAACTAGTGAATTTTATGACTTACTTAGAGATGCTGATGAGTCACTTTGGAATGGTTGCGAGAGTCACACTATCTTGTCTGCAGTTCTCCAACTACTGAATTTGAAGTTCGAGTATAGTTTGAGTCAATCATGTTTTGACCGTTTGTACTCTATTGTGAAGAGTATGTTGCCCAAAGATGAGAAATTATCATAAAATTTATATCGTGCGAAGGTTATGGTTAACGCTCTAGATATAGGGTATCAAAAGATAGATGCTTGTCAAAATCACTGCATGTTGTATTTCAAAGATCAAGAAAATAACAGATCATGCCCGTCATATGGGCATCCTCGGTTCAAGTCAAAGACAAGAGGCAATGGTAGCACAAGGTCAAAAGAAGTGTCATACAAGTCGCTCTGTTACTTCTCTCTCACCCCTATATTGCAACGATTGTATATGTCTTTGAGAACAGCTAAACACATGAAATGACATACAAATAAAGTTTGACATGATGAAGACAAGATCACACATCTTGTTGACGCAGAAGCTTGGAAGCACTTTGATCGTACTCATCAGACATTCGCAATAAAAGTGAGAAATGTTAGGCTCAGTTTATGTACAGATGAATTTAATCTATTTGGGGGTAGATCAACTTCATACTCGTGTTGGCTAGTATTTGTCACCTCATACAACCTTCTTCCAAGCTTGTGTATAAAGCGTCAAAATCTTTTCTTATCTCTATTGATCCCTGATCCGACCTCGTCAAGCCAAAATCCTGATGTATATTTAAGGCCATTGATTGACAAACTAAAAATATTATGGGATGACAGCGTTCTCACGTGTGATGCCTACAAAAAATAAAACTTCAATATGAAAGTTGTTGTTTTATGGACAATCAGTGACTTCCCTACATATGTTATGTTATCTGGTTGGAGCACACATAGGAGGTTGGCATGCTCGTACTGCATGGAGGATACAAAATCTTTTAGATTAACGCATGAAAGAAAGCCGTGATGATTTGATTGTCATCATCGATTTCTACCCAGTGATCATCTATTCCAACGACAAAGGAATGTATTCCAAGCAGGCACAACTGAAATGGAAGGTCCACATACATGGTTATCTGGCATAGAGATTTTAAGACGATTGTGATACTTTCCATATGAACTGACAGATACCCATAGTCCTACACCCTTCCTTGGATTTGGAAAGGATCACAATTGGATAAAGAAATCTATATTTTGGGAACTACCATATTGGTTGACCTTATTGATACAACATAATTTGGATATGATGCATGTGGAGAAAAATGTGTTTGATAATGTGTTCAATAAGGTAATAAATGTCAAAGGAAAAATGAAGGATAATTTGAAGGCTCGTATGGATTTAAAAGTAATATGTAAAAGACCAGAATTGAAATTCAAAGAGTACAATGGCAAAGTACTGAAACCAAAGGCAAGGTACGTACTTAGACCAGATCAAGTAAAGCAGGTATGTCAATGGTTGAGACAGTTGAGATTTCTATATAGATACGTCTCTAACATTGGTCGGGCTATGAAGATAGACGAGAGACAATTATATGGGTTGAAGAGCCATGATTGTCATGTCATTATGTAATGGTTGATTCTCCTAGCATTCCATGATATGTTAGACAAACCTATATGAGGGGTACTATCCGAGTTGAGTAGATTTTTTAAAACATTGTGCACATCGAAAGTTGTAGTAACTGAGGTAAAGAATCTCGAGAATTTTGTCGTCACTACTATTTGTCAGCTAGAGAAGATATTTTCGCCAGCATTTTTTGATGTTATGGAACATGTGATCATACATTTTTCCATATGAACTTAGGGTTGGTGGTCCTGTGCAATATCGATAGATGTACCAATTTGAAAGGTATATTTTTTTAAAAAAAAATCTTCAATGCTATTAGGAATTTATTGTATTATGAGATGTATATTGTTGACAGATGCATGTTTGACCTTAAAAAAAATGTTCGTAATAAAGCAAGAGTGAAGGGTTCTATTTGTGAGGCATACACTTTAGAAGAAATTTTAAATTTCTCATCTATGTACTTTGAACCTCACATTCCAACACGTTACACTTGCCCACCTCGTAATGATGATGGAGAACAAGTTATTGTGGCTGACGAACTATCGATATTTAAGTCAATTGGGCATGCCTTTGGCAGTTGCCGGTCAAGACTCTTGGAAGATCGAGAGTAAGACGTAGCACAAATCTATATCCTTTTTAATTTCTTAGCGATCGACCCCTACATCGAGTAAGTGTGTTTAATATGTTACACTAAGTTCTCTACGTACGTACATGGTTCAGTAATATAATTATTTGTTAAGTGCAGACAATTTGATTTGGAGTTGCGAAGAGAATTTTCACATCTCACTGATTCAGAAGTACAGAAGCAACGTGAAAATAAGTTTATGGCATGGTTGAAAGAGTTGGTAAGGATGATGACATACATTCTTTCTGTATAAACAATAATATGTTACTTAATTGATCGTGATCACAGTCATTATTTATGCTTGTAGGTTCGTCATAGTGATGTTAATGACCAAAAAATATGTGATTTACAAAATGGTCCGACCAAAGTTGTGCAATGTTACAATGGGTACATCATAAATGGTTATCAATTCCATATAAAAGGCTATGGTGTAAACAAGTCAACGATGAATAGTGACATGTGTGTCAAGGGTAGCAGCTACGGTGAAAATGAACATTACTACTACGGTGTTATAGAAGAAATAATGGAATTGACTTAGGCATAAATAACAGGGTAACTTTATTCAAGTGTCATTGGTTTGATCCCACAGCAACAAGAGTCGACAAAGCCTCATGCATTGTGGAGGTGAATCATAAATCAAAGTTTGAAACATATGAACCATTCATATTAGCCTCACAAGCTCAATAAGTTTACTATACTTCATATTTGAATACAAGGAAGTCAGATAGAAATGATTGGTGGGCAGTTTGCAAGGTGAAGTCTAAACTATACTCTGAGTATGATAAGTTACAGTAAGACAAGATTGCTGAAGAGGGTGATTACTATCAATCAGATGATATGTATGACTTCTCTTATGGTCACAATGTCACATATGGTCTACATGTCATATCTCCATTGTCCGATAGCACACGTATGGAAGAATGTGATCCAAATGATATATCAAGTGGATGGACGTCCAATGAAGAAGAAGACGAAGAGGACAAAGAGGAGGAGGAGGAAGAAGAAGAATATGAAAGTCAAACAAGTGATGAGGAAGCATACTCGAGCTAGTGAAATACATCTTGTAATACATACCACATCACTTTCTCATATGCTCTTATGTTTGTATTTCGGAGACCATGCTATTCATGATTGTAGTTAGCGAGATATTGGAGTGTGTTTGTTGCAGGTACATGTTTGACATTGTTTTGATATGAATGATTTGAATGCATTGCAATGTTTGATGTGACGGTATGCATGCTTGCATGAAGTTATTTTTTATTTGATTATGTAACCATGTTCATGGAATTGTATATCATGTTACATTTCATGAATACTTATCATGTACATGCACAGTTCATGCATAGTTATAAAACTGATTCATATAAGACTTTTAAATCTTTACATTTTATGCATATGTCATGTCCATGATAAGATCAAGAGTTATGTAACAGATCTAAATAACATTTTTATTTTTTAAAATATGGTTCGTAGAAGTCACACTAGTCGAGCACCCAGTAGTCGAGGATCAAGTGGAGGTCGTGATAGCCAGTCTCAGCTTTTGTCTTTACGTAATGCTTCGATAGGTATATCATTTAAATAATTATATATTTGATTAGTTTAAATGTGCATTGTGTGAATTTCTAACTCATTTTTCTATAAATGATATTTCGCCTGCACATGACCCACCTACACTAGTTATTTATACACATCACGAGACAATGTCAGATGCAGGGTCTTCTCAGTCTGACACACGATGACTCAATCAAATAGTATATATCGATAATCGACTGTATATATTTTATTTTCACTTATCCAATACTTATTTTATACATAATGTATATCGATAGTCGATTGTTAATATGTATCAATTCATGTGCAGCACGAGGTTCGAGCCAGTAAAAGTAATATGAGAAATTAGGCAGTTATTAGTTCAACATCTTTCAGAACTGGTCGCTCAATGGAAAGAGTACTCGAAGGAGGTACTGAACAAATTGTGGTCCTCATTCATGGTATATAATTTTTTATCATAGCTAATGTGTTTCATATTTAATTTTTTGTTATAGTCATGTGTACTAACTTTCTAAAATTATTTGTAGGCTTTGAATCGCTTCGCGACTATGAAGGAAAAGCAGGACGCGAGGCGGGTGTGGCAGAAGGTGGTTGTCAATCGATTTGCCAACATGTTGCACAATATGAAGACTGCAGCAATAAAAGCATCTAGTAGGATAGATGATCCACTGCAGTGGAAGAGACATGACTCTCCTACTATCAGGTCAGATTATTGGGATGCAATGTGCGACAAGTGGGCAGGCTGTGAATTTCAAAACTGCTCAACAAAGGCTGCACAAAACTGAGCGAAGATGCCTGATGTCCATCCACACACAGGTGAATCTAGAACTTTTGGGAGCCACCTGAAGAAAATGGTAACTCATCAATATATATTATCAAATTTATAAGTATTGTTGCATATTTTTTAATTGATTTTTTTATCATTTAACCTCGCAGGAAGCAGAAAAAGGAGGCATTATGCCTTACAAGGATGTGTTTGTTGAAACACATAAACGTAAAAGCATAGGAGAGTTAGTATCAGAGAAGGTGAGAGCGATAACGATATGTATTTATTGTATTAATAAACATTGTAATAAACAAGTTATTATGAATATTGTAATTCTTAATTATTAATCCATACTGTAATCATTACTTTGTAGGAGTCATACGAGCAACAAATGGTAGAGCAATATGACGATGACTCCACTCAGCATCTGTCTTTTGATCCTTCAGCATGGGTGACTACAATCGGTGAACAAAAAAACGGTTGTGTATTCGGGTTTGGGAGTAATATGAACATCACACCAGTCGTTGCCTCCTCCAGCCAGGGCTCTCAGAGTTCTCTCGCCAGCATCAACTCCTAACGTCTGATTAACCTTGCTAATTCTTGGGATGGTGTCTGTCAGCTTGTTAAGGACACAATGCATGACTTTTTACATGAAGTCATTTCCGACATTGTCTGTAATGAGTTGTGCAACTTTTTTTTGGACAGGAGAACTTCGTCTGCAAGTGTCTTTCAGGTATGAAAGTTTCATGTCATTTATTTCATGTCGTTAGATTTCAAGCTAGTATATGCATGATTTCATCACATATGAGCATGATTTCATCATTATGAAAGTTTTTTTACTGCCTTATAACACATATATGCATGATTGAATCACTATGAAAGTTTTTTGACAACTTTAGAACACATATGAGCATGATTCCATCATTATAAAAGTTTTTTGACTGCCTTATAACACATATATGCATGCTTGAATCACTATGAAAGTTTTTTGACAACCTTAGAACACATATATGCATGAATTCATCACTATGAAAGTTTTTTGACAACCTTAGAACACATATGCATGATTTCATTACTATGAAATTGTTTGACTGCCTTATAACACATATATGCATGATTGAATCACTATGAGAGTTTTTTTACAACCTTAGAACACATATAGGCATGATTTCATTACTATGAAAGTTCTTTGACTGCCTTAGAACACATATATAGATGATTAAATCACTATGAAAGGTTTTTGACAACCTTAGAACACATATAAGCATGATTTCATCACTATGAAAGTTTTTTGACTGCCTTGTAACACATATATAAGCATGATTTCATCACTATGAAATCGTTTGATTGCCTTATAACACATATATGCATGATTGAATCATTATGAAAGTTTTTTGACAACCTTAGAACAATATAAGCATGATTTCATCACTATGAAAGTTTTTTTACTGCTTTATAACACATATATGCAGGATTGTGATACATAACACATTTATTTGACAACCTTATAAACCATATATGCATGCTTGAATCACTATGACATTTTTTTGACAACCTTAGAACACATATTTGTATGATCGAATCACTATGAATTTTTTTTTGTCATCCTTAGAATACATATTTGAATTTTGTTAATGTCCTTCACTTTATTGCTAGTTAGTCTATGTGTCATTCATCCATGTTACTTTGATCGCCTTAGATTAGGTGTATTTCATATAATTTATTTCATTATATTTTGTTTATCAATATTAACCTTTCGGTTCTCTTGTAGGATGCTGGAGATAATCAACGTAGAAGAGCAGATGGAGGCATGGATGAATGGGCAAATTGAGACAATAAAGAGGACGATGCTCTGAATCTTGGCAATGATTAGATTTATGTGTTGAATTTGTTGCACATTCTTGTTGTTTCAAATGAAACTCTTTGTATATGTTCACTTATAAATAATTAGAACTTGGCGAGGATTATAGTGGATTGATAAATTTTTCTCCCTTGTAACTTGTGTTAAATTTGTTTCATCTGCTTTGTATATGTATTTTTTATGTGAACTTTGTTTTTTATACATAGGATATATAAATTGTATAACGAGAAAATTTTTCTCGATATTTATATTTCAAACAAATTTTTTTTGTTTTTTTTATTTTTTGTGACGAATTAGCAATGGATAATATCCGTTGCTAATTAGTATCGGCCTTCAATTTAGCGACGGTTTAAGGACGGATATTTATCCATCACAAAACTAAATCGGCCGATGTTTTGCGATGGATTGTAATCCGTTGCAAATCTGTCGCTAACGGAATTAGCGACAAATGTGTATTTGTCGTAAAACCAAATCTTTGTGGATTAGCGATGACCTCACGATGAATCATGGCTTTCGCTAATCCATCGTAAATTAGCGCCGGAAGTAGCGGCAGATATGTTCTGTGGCTAATTTGCGACTAGGAAATTGCGATAAAAGTTATATGTTACTAGTCCATCACTAAACTGTTCAGCTATGGATTTACGATGGATTATGTTTGTCGCTAATCCGCAGATTTCTTATAGTGTAGACTCAGAGTTTTACACTACCATTACAGCGATCGTAGGTGTGGCAGGCTGAGACAGTGCAACTAGGTCTTTGTGTCGAGTGCAGTTTCTTCGGGTTATAAATAAATAAAAAATTTGAGAAAGAGAGAGAGGTAAAACAGAGAATAATGTATTATCCAAATGAGCTTCAACTAGTTTTCTTAGTTTTGGTTAAGCTAAGGGAAAGGCCCTTCATCATCAACCACACATTGGCAGGTCTTCGGTTAAAACTAGAGGTGGCAAAACCTGACATGACTCGCCGACCCAACCCGCCAACCCGCCTCTTAGGCGGGTTTGGGTTGGGCTTAAACTAACCCGTTTAATAAATGGGTCGACCCGCCTAACCCATTTATTAAAATGGGTCGGGTTCGTGTTAGGGGTATGCCAACCCGGCTGACCCGTTTAATAAACCCGGCGGGTTGTGTTGGGTTACCCGTTTAATAAATGGGTTGGGTTCGTGTTTACCACAGCCGACCCGTTTAATAAACAGGTCGGGTTCAGGTTGAGGTATGCTGACCCGCCAATCCGCCGGGTCGACTCGCCAACCCGACCCGATTGCCACCCCTAGTTAAAACCCGTAAAGTCACCCTGCCCGCCAGATAATACATCCAACTTTGACCTTGCTGCAAGAGATCGTTGTTGTTGGTTTTGAACTCGTGATATCCTGTCAACTTAGCGACTTTCACAAGTACCCTCTACCATATGACAGAGTCCATATGAACCTTCAACCAGGTTCATGCCATGCTTAAAACTTTACAATCATTCGGTCTATTTACTTGATTAAATCTAACAGGAATCAAGCCCAGTTGATACAGATCGAGGTGGGGCTTGCCCTGGAAATTTTTATTGTTCAATGCTTCAAGGTAAGCCACCTAGTTGCCCCACATAGGATTAATTTATTTAAATGTAACAAGCACCACATGCAACCAATGACACCTAAGAATAAAAAAGGGAGTTATGAAAGAGAAGACAGTGAGCACACCAAATTCCAGTGTGGCACTTGCACTCTGGATCGCCTTGGTGAAGATGTCAAAACCTAATAAAGAAAACAGTAAAGGAAGAAGGTTATATATATATATATATATATATATATAAAGAGAGAGAGAGAGTCACTAGAATATGAGAACTAAAAATATGGGTATTTCCAATACTTTTTTCTTAAATCCAACCATGTGATGTGCTTGGCATGGTGAATTTGCTAGGAATCAACCATTGGATCAGGTATTTTTTATGAAAAATGTGATTTTTAAATGCTTGAATATTTATGAAGAATATGAACCATTGATTTTAAACGCTTATAAAAATCTTGTTTATGCATCAAAATCTATGATTCAAGAGTGGGTTCTTATAAAACCAAGCATGTAATTACATCTGCGCGGTTAGATTCAAGAGAAAATAACAAAAATATCATGAAAATTGTGGTTCACACATTAGTTTTCATATTCTAGTGACTATATATATATATATATATATATATATATATATATTAGCAATGATATGGTGCTCCCAGAGTACCTACTCCCACCTAATTAAAGCTTTAGATTGTCAGATTTCTTAAACTTTTTAGTTGATGAGACCCTATACATATGATCTATAAGCATTATTTACTAGGAAACAAGTTTTGGATGATGTGATTATAGCATATATGTATGTTTTTAAAGACCTTTAAAAATCAACTACTCACAATGTATCAAAATTTTATGATTTAAAAAAATGATGTTTTTATGTTTAAAAAATATGATTTTTATCAAATAAATTATGTAAAATATATCTATAAGGTTCAATTGAGAAGATACAACCTACAACCATGATTTCTTGCATGTGGGAGTAGGTACTCCTGGAGCACCATAGCTCTCTCTCTCTCTCTCTCTCTCTCTCTCTCTCTCTCTATATATATATATATATATATATATATATATATATATAGGAAAATTTGAATATGTTTACCAATCAAATATGTTTGCTGCTATGAATTGAGATTTTTATTGTTTTTTTATTCAAATCTAACCATTTAGATGCATTCATCGCAGTCCATTTGCTAGGAATAGACTCTTGGATCACCGTAATAGAATAAAAAAATGTGATTTTTATGCTTATTTATGCAATTTTTAAATAATTCTTATACATGGTAATTAGATGACCCAAGAGTATTTCTATAAAACCAAACATCTAGATCACAGTGAAATTTGTGAAAAAATAAAAAACCTATGAAAATCTTGGTTCATACCATTAAACATATTTAGTTGATAAACATATTTTAGTTACCCTATGTATATACATAAAAGATGCACAATGTTGTCATGGATGCACATGCACAACGTACTTGGTATGCTAGAATTGTTGATAGTGCCCCCACCAACTAAAAAAGTGGTCAGACTTGCATTAGGTGCATTGTTGTTCAAAGCTTTTGGCTTGGACTGTTGGCAACGCAAAACTCTAAGGCTACGACCCCTGTCCCCGGGGCCTATGCTAGACATTAGCTTGCATAGAAAGGTGACGCCTATTGGAATCAAACCTTGATTGTCCATCAAGCAGCCAAGGCTCCACCCCACTGCGTCAACCCCCCTTGGGGCGTAAAAACTGGGTTGAAACCCAGATTTTCTCAAAAGCTGCTTTTATGTGAAACAGATTTTGGGCATGAGTCAAACACATCCAAAACCCGGTTTCACTTCAGAGACAAGGTTTTTATGCTGAAACCAAGTTCTTAACCCAGTTTCAGCGTCATCCAAACAGGGCTTAATATAGTAAGTTTTCCATTCCTTGCAGATAAAATTCAAAATAGCATGATCATATCCATGTCTTGACCTCAAACATCACATTAGGTCTTCTATGTATGCTTGCTTATTACTAAACTTCACAGACCCACTAGGTGGGTCATGGTCCACACGTACTGATGTCTGTCTTGGAACAGGTTCTATGCATGTACACTCACATGCACACATGCTTCACCAAAATAGATGATAAAAAAATGGATAAAAGAAATAATAAAGTGAAAAGAGCGCATAGAACATGGTGGAAAAAGATTATAAAGTAAACCATTGAAAGGGAACATTGTCACCTCTTGATTGGTCACTTTCCTTACCCAACCAACCACACCCATGCTAAAAAAAAATTGGACTAAATAAAAAACAAAAAAAAAATCCAAAATAAAGTCAAAGAGATCCATTGAAACAATTATCAGCCAGTGAGGTCGAAAAGATCACCAATGTATAAAAATTTGAAAAAGAATAAAAATAGAAAAACAAACAGAATATGCGAAGCCGACGGTGGAGGTCGACTCCTTCCTCCACCATTCCTTTGTATCATAACATGGCTTTTCCAATCCAACCAAATCAAAAGGAAGAGAAGACAAAAGAAAAATAAAAAGGTCATTCGCGATTGTCATAAAAGGTCTAAAGTTCTTCAATCTTTCTTGAGGCTACCTCCATCACCACCACCGCTACCACCATCATCATTATCAATGTCTTCTCGTACTTGCAGCCACAATGGTCACAACTCCCAAACATGTACTGAAAATGGCTTCATGCTTTTTGGGGTACGTGTTGTGACCGATGGATCAATCCGCAAGTGTGTCAGTATGAACAACCTGTCGCAGTACGAGCACGCAGATCAACACCAACAGAATGCAGATGCCACAGCCTCCGGCTACACGTCTGATGATGTCAATGCGGCCGGCCGATCTCGGGAAAGAAAGAGAGGTACAGGCAGTCTCAATAATATCTAATCATTTCTTCTTCTTCTTTGATAAAATCTGATTATTTCTGCTTCTATCTCACCTACAATCTATGGATCCTGATGGCATGAAAAGTATGGTGTGATTCTTGCAGGAGTGCCATGGACAGAAGAAGAGCACAGGCTCTTTCTTCTTGGATTGCAGAGGGTTGGGAAAGGAGATTGGAGGGGAATTTCTAGAAACTTTGTCAAGACCAGGACTCCAACTCAGGTGGCTAGTCATGCACAGAAGTATTTTAACCGGCGTAATAATCTTAACCGGAGGAGACGGCGATCTAGCCTTTTTGATATCACCACAGATACAGTGAGTATTTGCACATGATTTTCATCAAATTTACCTTTAGCGATGTTCAATACTGTTCAGATTATCTGTTAATTTCAATATTCAAATTGGATGGTCATTATGGTGAAGCTATGATTTTTATTGGAGTAAATGACTTTGTAGTTTCCATGTTTGTATCATGATTGATTAGGCTAGATGAGCATGAGTTCTTAATTTAGTATCTGAAATGACCCAGATTTGTGGTGATCTGCTTCTTAATTGACAAAGGACGTCTTCAAGATTGATGGTATGAATCATAAGATCATCAAAGTTTCAAGGATGGAGTCTGGAATTAAACCTTGAGAATTGCTGCTCTTTTTTTGGATAGTCCAAGGAAAAAAAATCCCCATCCCCAAACGCACATTGGCTGGACTCCAGTTGGTAAAACCCTTTGAGGTCCTCCCTGCCCACTGAGGAGTATACTCATCTTCGACCTTCGGCAAGGGATACCACCTGTGGGTTCAAACTTGTGGCATCCCGTCAACTTGGTGACATTCACAAGTCGCCCCTACCAAATGAGCGGTGCCCTTGTAGGCTGAGAATTGCCGTTCTTGATCTTTAGCGATGCGTGTTCGTGTGATCATTACAGTTTCTTATAATTGATGAAATCCCAAAAGTTGGTGATGTAGATTTATAATCAAATACAAATCTGCAGATGTTTACTGGTATTTATAATTCAAAATCTTTTCAACCCTACAATCATGAGTTTATGATTCATCTAAAAAATGTTTGGTTAAGATTCAGAGCTTGAGTTTGAGTACATGTTATCATTCCTCTGTTTTCCTTGCTAATTACTGTTCGAGTTGGTTGATGTTACATAAAATGTTTTGCAGCTCCCCAGTTTGCCTGTGGAAGAGGAAACAAATATGGATCAGAACAAGCCGAGTCATAAGCTGGGATCCGGTAGCTTGGATCTCTCATTGGAGAGCTTGCCAGTTTCTCCAACCCCCATGGTGTTGGATGAAGAAACTGGAAATGCATCAAGCCAACCAAGGGAATCCATGGAATCAAAGATTGTGAAGCCTGTTCCTGTGTTTGCGAGTGTGACTCTCGGAATGATGAATTCGGATCCCGGATTCGGTATGTCACCGTCACCATTGTCGGCAAAACTTTCTGAGCAACATAATGCCAGACATTCTGCTTTTCAGGCAATGGCAAGCCTCAAGAGTGGAGATCTGGATAACAACGGCAGATTCATCAGTGTGGCCTGAGAGAGATTATGCAAGGGATGGAAGGCAGAAAACAGGGGCCCTGCTCCCCTTTTCTCACAAGGTTCTAGTTTAGTTATTAATTCTTTGAATGTATTTCAATGCCTATTTTTATAAGACATGTAAATATGTATGCATGTGTGGCTTTGACTCTATAATATGTTCAAAGATAATTACATAACATGCTAAGAATATTTTCTCCCATTGGTATGTCATTTTATTTTCTTTCCTCATGAGAGCGAAAGTTTTACTTTATTAATTTTACATCTATGACTGTGGACCACATGATGCATGATAAATTTGTTTGAATTTAAGGGACCAACTTGAACATGTCCTATGGGAATAGCACTCAATCAGTGTTTCATGAGGACCACTGTAAGTGCAAGATTCAGGCCGCTTTTTCTGTATCACTGAGGAAATGCCTGCATTTGCAGTTGTACACATCAATGGTTTTCTGTCTTTTGTAGAACTGGCAGGCCTATTGGTACGTCAATTCATGCTCCACAATATGGAATCCTATAATCTAGTCCACACTCAATCACAAAATCAAGTTTCAGATGCACTAGTGTCATACATATGTCAGTCCATTTCACAAGATATGTATTTATGCAAGTGCCCACAAAATCTGTATAATAATGCATAGATGATCTTGGGATCATGTGCAGTTGCTCCTAAATCAGATGTATTTTATCGTCTGATATCAGGCCAATATTGAATATTGGCATGGTTAGACTAATAATGTTCTTAGTCATAGAATTGACAAGTCCTGTAAGCTCAAAGATAATGTTATCCTGTCCGTCAATCCTTTTCATGAGAACTATTAAGAGTGTTTTCCCTCCGTTTAGTCAGTTCTTATGGTTTTTCACTTTCCTGCTAGTTCATCTTTTTTTTTTTGTATAATGGAGAAAAACCACCGCTATGTAGCGGCTGGTAAACAAGCCAAATGAGCCGAGCTTAATGTGTTCAAACTTCGCTCATTTTTGTGGCAGCCCAAGTAGAATTTGAGCTCATAATGAACCCGAGTTAAACAAGCCAAGTTCGAGCTCGCTTGTTTACAAAAAAAATATATTATTTTAGAGCAGGAAGAAATAAGATTACAAAAAAATGCATTGTTTCAAAGCTAGAGGTAGGTGATAAGATTTTATCACTAAACATATTTTTTGAAAGCAAAATAATCAACCATATGTTTTACATATACTATTTGATGTAAAATATATCTTTTACTACCTAACAAGATCATACAAATCGAACTGAGTCGAGTACCTATTGTTCATGTTTAGCTTGATGAGCCTACTTTATGAGTTTGAACGAACTCTTTATGAGCCGAGCCATGAGCATCTTTGTAACACCCCGATCTGGAACCTCAGGAGTTCGAGTTTGCTTGGTATTACTTCTCATAGGAAAAGAATACAAAGTTTACACAGAGAAAAACGTGGCTAAAAAAAAACTTTTCATTTTATTCTCATAATAAACTTTTTCTTACAATTGTTCATCATTCATAACAAAAGAAAGCAAATACATCTTATTCAATGACAAGGAAAGTAAAATATACCAATGTTCTGCTGAAAAAGGGAAAAGTTGCTCACAAACTGATTGTTTTAATGCCTGGAACCTACAGTTGCAATTAAACAAAAATGGGGGTGAGTCTACAATCTAGTAAAAAATAATTCTAAGTAAATATATAATTAACTTACAATTGTAGTGGGCTCTAAGCCCCTAGTCTTAGTTTAGTTCCTAACACACCACACATGTTTGTATATTTTAAATTCTCCCATGATCATTCTCAAATACTCTCTTTCACACAACTATCACTAGATTGGCTATACCGGTCATAGTCGTCGATGGGCGTAGCAATCCCGTAGAACACCCCAATTCTACATGTTAGTCAGACAATAAACCATACACTCCCAATAGTCCCCAGACCACCAGGCACTGTAGTGAACCACCATGGGGACCCCACCGGTAGCTAGCCGGGAGGTCAAGCTCACAATCTCGGTATGGTTAATGCTACATCCTATCCATGATGGTTATCAACCATCCATGGTCCTCTAGAGTCTCAAACTAGCGTGAGTGAAATCCTAAGTCATAACTAATTTCACACATTCAACAATATTTTTAAATTCATAGTTCACTCGTTCTCTCACGAGTGGTGTCATGACTGATCACAACAATCTCATTCTTAATCTCATGATGTCATTAGGACTCACACCTCTCTCACTTAGCATGCAATGATGTAGTGTCTCTACATCGTTAAATCACTGGTGGCCCACTATCCATGGTGGTTGCACTCTGACCGCGAACCAGATAGCCTTTGCCACAGGTCGCCACTTTCGGGATTTAAGGGGTCATGCATGCTGAAGTCAAAATATTCATTCATATAACATGAATTAATTAAATGGGACTCTAATCTAAACTTAGTCTCATCATAATGCATGATATTAATGATCATATAGACATGCTATTGAAATACAATTTCTTTCTGTCATGCATGACATATTATAACTAACATGCATATAAATCAACTCATAATGTCAAGCATGAAAGTTATGCATGTCATGGTTTCATCCAAAAACAATTTTGTTAATCAATTACAAACAACGTAAAAATGTTTATTTACATCTAAGATTACTTATAATATCCCTTACCTCAAGTGTGAACATTATACTTTCACCGAAAGTCAGTCTCAAGATGCTCTAACAGTAGGATATGGTCATTAAAGCAACATATTTGAATTAATTCACAAAACCTCTTACCAAAATACCAAAATACCCCTTCTAAATCTTACTCAAGAAACCACAATTTTTGCATCACTAATTTGGCTAAATTTCATGGACCAATAGATTATCATTTTCAATACGAGTCCAACGCACCAAACCTCACTTGATTCTGAGTTCGGGGTGCAAAATTATGTCTATGTTACTTAAATGGATCTCAGGTATCCAAATGGATATTTTGGTCATTTCAGATTTTGGGACAACTTGAGACTATCTTACGATCCAATCTGAATCCAATTCTAATCTGGATCCAAACCCTGTCTGCTTGGATCTAGATCCATTACTTATCCGGATCCAAAACTGTTTGACTGGATCCAGAAAAGTCTGACTAGATCCAAAATATTCTAACTGGATCCAGAATAGCTTGATTGGATCCAGAATAGGATCCATACCCTCTTACTGGATCTAGGACTGTCTGACTGGATCCAAGACAGTCTGACTGGATCCAGAACTATCTGATTGGATCCAGAACAGTTAGATCTAGATCCAGTTTTGATATGGATCAACGACTGATCCCATCAAATCTAGAATAGTCGGTCTGGATCCAGAACAAGTCCAAATTAAATTGGATCTAAGCTGAGAACCCAAATCCAATTATATCAAACCGGTTCGACCCGATTCGGTTTCATCCAAACCAGTTCAGTTCAGACCCAATTCGGTCTGAACCCATTCCACTAGAACTGGTTCCATCCGAACCGGTTCACTCAAACCATTTTTTTTGTCTCGGTTCGGTCTGGGTGCGACCCAGTTCGGTCTGGGTCGCACCCAGGCTGAACCGACCTCTCTCTCTCTCTCTCTCTCTCTTTCTTTTTAATAGCCTCGGTCTGGGTCGCACCCAGACCGGACCGACCCGGTTCGGTCTTGGTCGCACCCAGGCTGAACCGACCTCTCTCTCTCTTTTTTTTCTTTTTAATAGGCTCGGTCTGGGTCGCACCCAGACCAGACCGACCCGGTTTGGTCTGGGTCACACCAAGACCGACCCTGGCCTGCTAAAAAGAACCGAAAGAGGCAAATCCCCTTTCGTTTATAGGGAGGGGGCGACCACCGGCCGACCCTCTCCTCTATACCCAAGAGGGCACCGGTCGGCAGCCGGCGTCGACTGCCCCCCCAACGACAGGGAGATCGACCACCGGTGTTGGTCGGTTGGCCGATCCTCTCTCTCCTCTCTCCTCTCTCCTCTCTCCTCTCTCCTCTCTCCTCTCTCCTCTCTCCTCTCTCCTCTCTCCTCTCTCTCTCTCTCTTTCCCACACTCTCTGTTTTCATCTCTCTTTTTTTCGTTTTTCTGAAACTCACCAGCAGCCATGGTTGTCGGTCCTCTTTGCTTTGACAAAAAAAGAACGAGGAAGAAGATAAAGAAGGAGAAGGGGAGGAGCACTCACCCTACCATCGTCGTCGCCGCTGCAGTCACCAGTAAGCCTCCTCTCTCACACACACTTCCTATTGCCCTCTCTCTGTTTCTCCCTCTGTCGCTCGTTGAGATGCGGTGGAGGGAGGCTGCGTGAGGGCTTTTATAGCCCTCATGCAGGGTGGGGATAACCCTCACCCTCCGCAGATTTTGGGGGGTGAGGTTTATCCTCACCCCCTCTGGAACGCGGTTTCCCCTTTTGGGGAAATCGTTGTTTCCTTTTTCATTTTTTTTTATGTTTATCCGTTTCGGCATCTTCGCTAGAGGGGGTTTTACAATTCTACTCCCCCCCCCCCCCTTAAAAGAAGATTTGTCCTGAATCTTACCTGGAAACAAATATAGAAATTGCTCGTGGATATCAGATTCACGCTTCCAAGTAACATCCTTATTGCTGTGATGGCTCCATCTAACCAATACCAGAGATAACTCCTTGTTTCTTAGCTTTTGCACTTTCGAATCCAAAATCTCTATGGGCTTTTTCTTTCATACTTAAGTCATCTTGTATATCCAATACAGTTTCGACAGTATCCAATATGTGAGAGGGATTTGGCACATACTTTCGCAACATGAAAACATGGAACACGTTGTGAATTCGAGATAAGGAAGGTAGTGAGGCTAAATGGTATGTTGTCTGACCAACTTTCGCGAGTATCTCAAAGGATCCAATATATCTAGGATTCAACTTTTCTCTTCGACCAAAACGCATCACTCCGTTAAACGAAGATATCTTCAAAAATATGTGGTCACCTTGCTCAAATTCCAACTCACGACGTCTTTGGTCTGCATAACTCTTCTGTCGACTTTACGCTGTGAGAAGACACTCTCAAATGAATCTCACTTGTTCTGCCATCCGTTGAACCATCTCGAGCCCTAACAATCTCTTTTCTCTGACCTCATCCCAACACAAGAGAGTTCGACATCACCTACCATACAATGCCTCGAATGGAGCCATGCTTATACTAGCTTGAAAGTTGTTGTTGTAGGCAAACTCAATTAATGGTAAAATATCATTCCATGAGTCACTATATTTCAAACTACATGCCCGGAGCATGTCTTCTAAGGTCTGAATGGTTCGCTCTGACTGCCCATCTGACTGGGGGTGAAAAGTTGTACTCATTTTTAATTGTGTCCCCATTACTTCTTTAAAACTTTGCCAAAATCGTAATGTGAACTTCGAGTCTCTATCTGAAACAATTGAATCAGGTACTCTATGGAGTCTCACAATCTCTCTGATAAACAATTGAGCCAATTGGTCACAAGATTGGGTTGTCTTACAGGACAAAAAGTATGCTGACTTAGTTAGCCTGTCGACAATCACCCATACTGAATCCCTCCCATTTTTCGTCTTTGGAAGCCCTGAAACGAAGTCCATTGCGATGTCCGTCCATTTCCACTCAGGTATGGGAAGTGGTTGCAAAAGGCCACCTGGTCGTTGGTGCTCAATTTTCACATGCTAACATACTAAACACTTGCTAACAAACTCAGCAATATCTCTCTTCATTTCACTCCACCAAAATGTATCTTTCAGATCTCGGTATATTTTAGTGCTGCCAAGATGGATGGCATATCTAGAATGGTGTGCATCTTCCAACAATTGATTTCTAAGTTGATCATCCTTAAGGAATCCACACTCTTTGACGAAATCTAAGAAGTCCTTGTTCATCAACTTTGAATTCTGACTCCTTATTTCTCGAAATCTTCTTTCTTATTTGCGCCAATTCTGGGTCTAAGGGTTGCTTTTCCTTAATTAGCTCCCATAATTTTGATCTCATATTGGTTTGTACAAATAGCAATAGACCTGGTAGACATTAAGCTTCTGCCTTCTGATGAGCCATTAAGGAAAATAACTTCCAATCTGCGAGTCTGGTTAGTGCTCCTGTCTTTTGGCTAAGGGCATCAACGACTACATTCGCTTTACCCGGATGATACTTTAGCTCAAAATCATAGTCTTTTAAAAATTCCAACTATCTTCTCTGTCTCAAATTCAAATCTCTCTGCGAAAACAAATACTTAAGGCTTTGATGGTCGGTAAAGACCTCAAATTGCTCACCATAGAGATAGTGTCTCCAAATCTTAAGGGCGAATATCACTGCTGCTAGCTCCAAATCATGCGTCGGATAGTTGACTTCATGAGTTTTAAGCTGACGAGATGCATAAGCTATCACTTTTTCGTGTTGCATCAAAACACAACCCAATCTTTTGTGGGAGGCATCACTATAAATAGTGAACCCTCCGGATTCATAAGGTAAGACCAACACTGGGGCAGTGGTCAAACACTTTTTTATCTCCTGAAAACTCTGCTCACATTTATCGTTCTATTCAAACTTTACGTCTTTCTTTGTGAGTTTTGTCATGGGAGCCGCCAACAAAGAAAATCCTTTTACGAATCATCGATAGTACTAAGCTAATCCCAAGAAGCTGTGAATCTCAGTAGGATTCTTGGGTCTAGACCAGTTGATGACTGCTTCAATCTTTGCAAGGTCTACCATAATCTCGTCTTTAGAAGCAATATGTCCAAGGAAGGACACTTGTTCCAACCAAAAATCATACTTAGAGAATTTGGCATAAAGTTGATGTTCTCTAAGTGTCTGCAAAACTATCCTTAGATGCTCTTCATGTTGCTCCTTCGAGGTAGAGTATATGAGGATGTCATCGACAAATACCACTACGAACTTATCCAAATAGGGTCTGAAGACCCTATTCATCGTATCCATGAAGGCAGCTGGTGCGTTAGTCAGACCGAAAGGCATGACCAAGAATTTATAATGGTCATATCTTGATCTGAATGTTGTCTTAGCCACATCTTCTTTCTTGATCCTCAGCTGATGATAACCCGATCTCAAATCTAACTTTGAGAAGCATGCCGCTCCTTGCCGTTGATTGAAAAAATCATCAATTCTAGGCAATGGGTATTTATTCTTGATGGTTACTGCGTTCAGTTGTTTATAGTTTATACACATATACAATGATCTGTCTTTATTTTTAACGAATATGATCGGAGCACCCCAAAGAGATACTGACGGGTGAATAAAATCTTTCTCTAATAATTCTTGCAGTTGCTCCTTGAGCTCCTTAAGTTTTGCAGGTCCCATCCGATAGGGAGCCTTCGAAATGGCGTTGTTCCCAAAACTAGATCGATTTGAAATTCAATCTCACGATCAGGAGGGAGACCTGGTAGATCTTCTGGAAAAACATCATTATATTCATGAACTATGTCTACATCTGATATTGTGAGGTCTTCTTTCTCTTTAGTTTTCATGTAAGCCAGGAATCCCATGCATCCCTTTTTAATATATATATTGGCCTTTAGACAAGATATGATAGCTGACTTAGGTAGTTTCCTAACACCCTAATATGTGAAAGTAGAAGTATGGGGTATTTGAAAGCTGACACACTTTCTTCTATAATCGATAGTGGCATGATGGTCCGAAAACCAATCCATGCCCAGAAAACATATATATCTTTGAAGTCGAGTTGCAACAAGTTCACAAACAACTCACAATCTTCGATTTTTACTACGCAGTTAGAATATACAGTATCCACAATGGTGGTTGCGCCTATGAGTGTCTCTATTAAGTAAGAAACACTCAATCGAGAAGGTGTCACTGGCAACCGTTTTTCAAAAGCTGAAGAAGTGAAACTATGTGCGGCCCCACAGTTGAATAATACACGAGCAAGAACACCAGAAATAAGAAGTGTACCTTCAACCACTTCAGGGTTGGCAAGAGCTTCTTGAAGAGCAGTCGCATAGGCGTGACTTAGTACTGCCGACTTTGGCTTTGGTGGGGCATTGCTTCTTCGATCAGGTTGTGGGCAATCATTGGCATAATGACCCATCTGCTGGCAGATGAAACATTTCACGTTTCTCAAGTCATATTTACCCTCGTGCCTCTGAAGACCACAAGTCCTACAAGCATTGTCTGATTGGGTCTGCTTCTAGATTTTTTGTCGCTTGGCTTGTTGATTGCTCACATTCTTGACTTGTTTACCCTGGTCTGATCAGGGGTTTGTCCTCTATACTGCCTTCTGTTGTCTCGCTGGAATCTTTCTTTAGGCTGAAACTTCCTTCGAGAGAACTCTACCACATTGCCACCATTGTGCTGAGCCTTATTTTCAGACTTGGGTTTTTCCTTTGCCTAGAGCTTCTCATTCGTCTTCATCTCCCAAAACTCATACCTGGAGGCGTAGTCTACGAGCCGATTGTATTTCTTTATTTGTTGTGGCCCGACCAACCTCAAAATTTTGGGCCTCAAACCCCTCTCGAACCTCCTGCACTTCTCTTTTTCGTTTGCCACTAAGGACTTAGCAAAACATGAGAGAGAGTTGAAACAAGCTGTATATTGGGAGACCGTCATATCACCCTGCTTCAACTTCCTGAATTCTTCTTCCTTTTCCACCCTCTGACACTTTGAAAAGAATTGTCTGTAAAATCTTCGCACGAATGTGGACCAAGGCAAGTACGTATCCAACTCCAAGGTGTCCTTGATGGACCTCCACCAGTGCTTCGCATCCACCAGTGCTCTGCATTGCTGGTCAGATTGGATACAACTATCCATACCCTCTGATCCTCTGGACATTGGATGGCATCCAATGCCTTCTCGACTTACATCAACCACTTTCTGTCACGACACCGTCAGGAGTGCCATCGAAGAGCGGAGGCTGCATGTTCTTGAACCTCTCAACCCATAAGGTGATGCCAGAAATCACCATCTAAGGTTGACTTTGTTGGGCTCGGGTCATTTGTAGAAGTTCATACAATATGCGGTTGGTAGTGTACTATGGCGGTATTCCCGTAGTTTGACTTATCGGTGATCCATGTGGAATCTTCATACTTTCTTCTCTACCTTCTCGAGGAGTATATCTCTCCGGTGTGTGAGTTGCCGCATGGCTTCCCTGAACTTGTGCCTCTTCCGTAGTAGGGGATGATGAGGGTGCCCTTCGCGATGGTCCACCAAGGAGCTCCCTTTCCCGCTTGGCCGCTACCGTGTCCTTTGATAGATAAGATGTTCCTCTGCGAGTGGCCATTGATACTGCAGAGAAATTCATTATCACATGATTCATTGGTACTTGTATAAAATTTCATCTCATATCACACAGTATATATAAAAAAAATCATTCATTTTATTTCATTCAAAAATCTAATAAAATATGCAAGAACATCATTAATAAAGGAAGAAGAAACAATGTAATTCAAACAATATGACTCGACTAAACCACTAGCTAATTCTAATAATTCTCCAATCCATCTAAAGCATGGCCTGTTCCTTGTGTTTCTTTGAGCCTGATGCTGGTGAGTCTCGGGAGGAGCGTTCAGGTCGTACTGGGGCGAAGCAGGAGTATAAGTGGGTGGGGAAGATGTGTGGGTAGGTGTGGCATGAGTGTATGTAGGTGAGGCAGAATCATCAATCGGGTCTTTATCATTGCCTTCCTCTTCCGAACTCCTTGATGTTGCTCGTCCTTGCTCAGACCCTGAGCCGTTTTGGTTGGCTCCCGCTGCCTGTCGAGCTTCTTCAGCTACCTGAAATACAGCTCTCCGAGTTTCTTAAGACAGAAACTCTCGGGCTGGAGGTGAAACTCTCTGGTTGCCCCCACTCATGGCAGTCGCATAGCTCGCTCAGGACATATGTCATCCTCGTGCGCTGGCCATACGAGGCCCTCCCCGAGGCATAAGGTTTATGTTTGGGGATGCACTTCTTTTGATTTCTCCACGAGCCGCCAACGGATTGCCCATCATCCACCCCCGTGCAGACCTCGCCCTTTGACGGTTGAACTGACGAGTCCTATTGTTGTAAGGTTGTGGCTGACGCCTCTGAGTATTGTAGGGGTGGTCCTGAAGATAAGAGCCTCCATCCCCAATTATAATGTAGATTGGAGGAAGTTGTGGCGTCAGATCTCGAACCACTTGAGTCATACTTATGATGACTCCAATCGCCATCGGCATTGCAGTGATGAACTCCTCTTTTCCTCCGACGAGAGGCTCAATAAGGTCTTTAGCCCTTGGGTCTTTGTGGTTTCCTCGTTCGCTAGTCATTCTTAATCACACAATATTCTAATCACTAACGTGCTTTATTTGAGCAGAGACTTACATCTTGTCATTGAATTTTTGTTATGAATGATGAACCATTTTCTGTGCAAACCTAACTCTGATACTACTTTGTAACATCCCGATCTGGAACCTCAGGAGTTCGAGTTCGATTGATATTACTTCTCATAGGGAAAGAGTACAAAGTTTACACAGAGAAAAACGTGGCTAAAAAAAAACTTTTCATTTTATTCTCATAATCAACTTTTTCTTACAATTGCTTATCATTCATAACAAAAAAAAACAAATACATCTTATTCAATGACAAGGAAAGTAAAACATACCAATGCTCTGCTGAAGAAGAGAAAAGTTGCTCACAAGCTGATTGTTCTAATGCCTGGAACCTACAGTTGTAATTAAAAAAAAATGGGGGTGAGTCTACAACCCAAAAAGAAATAATTATAAGTAAATAAACAATTAACTTACAATTGTAGTGGGCTCTAAGTCCCTAGTCTTAGTTTAGTTCTCGACACACCACACATGTTTGTATATTTTAATTTCTCCCATGATCATTCTCAAATACTCTCTTTTACACAACTATCACTAGGTTGGCTATACCGGTCATAGCCCTCGATGGGCGTAAAAACCCCGTAGAACACCCCAATTTTATATATTGGCCAAACAATGAGCCATATACTCCCAGTGGTCCCCGGACCACCAGGCACTGCAGTGAACCACCACAGGGACCCCACTAGTAGCTAGCTGGGAGGTCAAGCTCTGTATCTATCTACCATACCTGTTATGCAACTTAGTGTTGTACCATCATCAATTCCTGCACTCTTCATTTATTTTATGCATTTTGCTTCAGCAACCATATGCTGTTATGACCATCCTGCATCACATCATTGCCAACTTCACAATATACCTATTCCACTCATGTCCTCACCTACCTGTTGTATCATTAACAACCACATTTTCCTCCACCGAACTTACCTTCACTGCCCATTGTTGCGATTCTCTATATCACCTCAGCACCATCACCTCAGAGCATCGAGCATCTATGCTGAAACACCTGCCACTACATCATTTCCCTGCATATGCCACTTCATCCATAAAATGTCATCATACTGCTGGGAGGTTCCATCCCTTGCTGCTATCGTTTCACATGTGTAATTCACCTTCAGCCATCACATTTAGACAACTGTTGTAGCCCCCATCACCGCAATGCAGTTCCTTATCAGTCACTACAGTGATTGTCTCTGAAGACAGCTGAGGAAGCCAGTTTGTTGCGCAAGTTAGACCATTACCACTGAAGGTGTTCTATAATCCTGCTAAATAATTGCTGCAATTTCAGTGATGCTGAAGGTTTCATTGATTTTCCATGGGCTGAATTCGCTGCAGTGTGTTAGCTAGGAAGCATTGGAATGTGCTGGCTAAGAGTATTCATACTAACTCTACAGGGTGTTGTATGTTACCCGCATTTTTTCATAAGCATTCTTTCCCCCCCTTCTGTATTATATTCCCTGCATCTTCTGTCAATTTGTTCAGCATCATACCCTCTTCCCACATCTTCTTCTGTCCATTTTCTTCCATCACCAGCCTGTTACAATTCCCTGCTGTCATATCATCCCTCATACCCACCTGTCCCTTCACTATCATCACTACCCACCACCCTGTCTCATTCATCACATTCAGCCCCTTTGCATTTCCCGCAACTTCCACCAACAATACTCACTTGTATGTTACTTATCAACTGCCTCCATCACTTACCTATAGTGGGTTCACTACCACTTTTCATACCCTATATTGTTACCCACTTCACTGTGAGTACCCAACAACCTCCAGGGGCACCTGCATTTTCCTGCGTACAGCACCTTTGTTGTCCAGCCACATCCCTTTTAGACATTACCTGTTGTTCTTATGGTAATGTTCCCTGTCATAACTGCTACAACAACTTCCGCATTCACAGCTGCCTTATACCCGTGTTCACCCACACCACCTAATATCATATCTCAGCAGTTCATCATCCACCACATCTAGTGATCTATTTGCCCTTGTCACACAATCGCAATTATCTTCTGCTCCTTCAAAACAGAAACTTTCAGTTGCTTCATTCTTAAGCAGTGAAGGATGGATTACAATGGATTCCCTTCAGCAATCCTTCGCAGTTGTCTAAAATTGAAAGCACACTCCTAATTACAACATCCACTGATGAAACCATTGCAGCAACAGTTTGAGCTTGTTTCATCTAATAATTCCAGGGCGCAATGCCCCTCCCCAGTTCAGAGTTCTAATGGTGCTACAAAGTCCCCTGTTGCTCAGCAGTAGGAAACTTCAACTCTTATACCATCAACCCATCTATTTACCAGCATCAACCACCCTTCTCCACCATTCTGCTGCATTTTCACCTCACATTTTCAGCACAACCTTCACATAGCTGTTGCATATTCCACTCACTTGCCCCAACTCACCTACTCTACATCCATGTTATATATATATATATATAAACACATTAATGGCTACCCTTCCATACCCTAGATTATCAATGTTGTTTCATTGAGTATTAAGCACAAAGTAGGTATATGAGTGTCTCATTACTTGCATCTCTGAAATCCATGTGATATGTGCAATTTCTCTTCTATTTTTTTTCATACTAACTAAGTGTTTTGCAGGGAACATGTGGAAAATGTCATTACTTGGGAGTTGTAATTTCAATTTTAAATGTTGTAATAAATTAGGTGTAAATGAAGAATTTACATTTCCTGTATAAATTAGAATGTATGAGCATGTATATTGCTTGTTTTCATATCATTTTCATCTTATTTCTCAAAGATTTCACAAATGGGACCACGAATGGCACGTGCACCATTTTGTAAAAGGTGATTAATCCTAAGTTGATGATTTACATCAATGTCCATAGTCAGGATGTGAACAAAACTTAGGATTTTCATCTTTTACGGAATAACATTGAAACCATACTGGCTCCTTTTAAAAAAATCATCATGTTTTCTAATCATCCATGATCCTCTAGAGTCCCAAACCAGTGTGAGTGAAATCCTAAGTTATAAATAAGTTCACACATTAAACAATATTCTTAATCTTATAGTTCACTCGTTCTCTCATGAGTGGTGTCATGACTGATCACAACAATCTCATTCTTAATCTCATGATGACATTAAGACTCACACCTCTCTCACTTAGCACGCAATGATATAGTGTCTCTACATAGTTAAATCATCGGCGGCCCACTCTCCATGGCGTTTGCACTCTGGCCGCGAACCAGGTAGCCCTTGTCACAGGTCGCCACTTCCGGGATTTAAGGGGTCATGCATGCTGAACTCAAAATATCCATTCATATAACATGAATGAATTAAATGGGACTTCAATCTAAACTTAGTCTCATCATAATGCATGATATTAATGATCATATAGACATGCTATTGAAATACAATTTTTTTCTGTCATACATGATATATTACAACATGCATATCACTACAACATGTATATAAATCAACTCATAATGTCAAGCATGAAAGTTATGCATGTCATGGTTTCACCCAAAAACAATTATGTGTTATCATCGCAAAATTTTACTTTTGCAAGTCAAACTGACCTTTGAAAAAGATTTTGAAAATAACTCGCCTCTGTTTTAAAATGCGGGATAATTCCGAAGAATGGGACTCGCCGGTCGGTACGAGGTTCAACCGCTTCTGGTGCTTTTACCAGGGGTAATTGAACCAAGGATCAATTATATGCTTAACTTTGCTTAATTTGTCTAAATCATGTTCTATTTCCTAAATGCACAAAGAATCAGGCATGTGCTATGAATTTTCTGAAAATGCATATTTGAAAACATGATGTTTGATTTGAATATTGGAAAATATTTGGAGAATCTTAGAAAAGATAACACTTGGAAAATCGTGAGCTTTGTGAGAGAATGTTTCTGAGAAAGTGAAAATCGATTTCTGAAGAATTCAAGTGTTTTAGAAAAATCGATTTCTGAGAAATTTCTAAATTTAAAAAATCTTGATTTCTTTGAATTCAAACTTTGAAATTGAAAATATAACTTAGAAAATCGAATTTTGAACTTTGAAAAATACTTGAAATATCATTTGAAAACTTAGAGTTTGAGAAAATTGATTTCTGAATAAGACTTAGAAAATTTTGAGAAAATTGATTTTTTTTATTTGGAATTTGAATTTGCAAATAAATGAAATGAATGAATATGGACTTGAAAGATTTGATTTTGAGGAATTGAGAAAATCCTTTTTGTATTTTTGAGAAATGCAGTGCATCTTGAAATTAGCCTAAGAGTGTAGGCTGAATGTGGCTAATACGAAGATTACAAATCTAGGTATCATTCGTATTCTGACTATGGCTATAAATACAAATTTCACCAAGTTTGTCAACTCCATAAGAGCTAGTGCATGTGCCATTCGTATAGACCATAGTGGATTTGTAATATGTGCATGAATAATACATTCATCAGATATTAAAATTTTCAGAATGAAATTATATGTAATGCATCCTATTCTATCCAGGAATTGAAATTTTTATTCCAAAGTTTACATTTAATTTACATCACTAATTTAATTTAAATACAGGAAATTAAAGTCTTCAATGTCCCTGCAAAACTAGAAAACTTGTTAGTGAAGATATGTTGGCTTTTCTAGGTTTATCCAGCAATATCTGGAAATTGCTAGATTTTGCTAGATATAAGTCTTTTTCCATGATTCCCTAATATAAACTTAATAAAATATGAAAAAAATAATAAAGTTGAGGTTTGAAAATTCGAATTTGGGGTTAAAATGACCAAAATACCCCTGATAGCAAGACTATGGCCTTGAAACCAGGGTTTTTAGAAAGATATTTTGTAAAATGCAAGTTTTAAAATTCAAATGAGGATAAATTAAAACAAATATGACATGACATGATTAAAAACATGAAATTTAGGGTTTAGAATTTCGAAATTTAGGTCAAATGACCAAAATGCCCCTAATAGCAAGACTATGGCCTTGAAATCAGGGTTTTCTAAAATAGATTTTGGTAAAAACTTTAGGTTTAGGGTTTAAATAAAGTTAAATAATCATAAAATTAATCATAAAGCATCCTAATATGATTATAAACATGAAAACCCTAAAAACATGAACTTGTACACGAAAATCATGAAATATCACAAATATCATGATTTTGACAGTGTTTTTGGATCTTTCAGGTATCCTGTTTTGCAATTTGATCTATTCAAACCTCAAATGAATTCCAAAATTTAATAAAAATCGACACATGTACTTATTATAACTCTAAAATCAGGTTGGAGTCATAAAAATATATTTTTGACATTATTTTAATTCAAACATTACATAAAAACCCTAAAATAAGCTATTTTTGTCCATGGTCACAGACTAGTTTCAATGTTAGACCCAAATCAGGAGTCAAATCACCATGAAAATTTCTGAAATTCCACATAGGTAAACTAGACAAAAAAACAAAAATTTACCTTTTTACATATTGGAAAACGCATCTCCGATGAGGGAGAAACCCTTCCGGCAATCCGGATTAAAATATGATAAATCCAAAAAGGATTAAAACAGGTACTTCCGATTGAAAATACAGAAATAAATAAAAAACTTAATAAAAATTTTATGAAATTTCAGCAGTGAATAATAGACCTAAAAATAATGAAACTCTTTTTTTACAGATCATGAATCAGATCTACGGTCTGAGATCTATGATCAACACAAGTCATATTAGGGTTTTGGTAAACCCTAACGAGTTTTAAATTTTAAATCTGATTCTCTAACAGAGGAAAAATACTAAACAGAGGCTAAAAATTATCAAAATTTCACAGTAAATATATCACATCAATAAGAATCCACTGCACTTTACGGATCTCAAATCGAATATCAGATGAGAGAAATATCACAACTTCAAGTTACCTATGAATTTCAATATTGATTCTAAATGATTGAAAATCATGGTTTAATCTTTTATTTTTTTGACAGGGTTCTCGAATCTCAAAACCTCCAAAATTTTTACTGTAGTTTACTGACATATCCATGTATCACATATAAAAACATCAGAAATTTACAGTGAGTATTTCAGTACGAAATAACATGCTCTTTACTGATCTAAGCTTAAAACACAGAAAATTAATAAAACCTAATAAAGCATGCATTAATCAATGAAAACAATAAAGAAAATACTTAAACAGTAAAATAAAATTAATCTCTATACTGGGAAACGTGTAATAAACATGAATAAGTAAAGAAATAAATAAAACACAGGGAATCCATGGCTGAAATTGCTTTTACCATTGAAACCATGGATTTAATCCATTTAATCTGATAAATGTCATGTTTTCTTGGTTAAGAATATAAAAAATAATGCAATAAATAATTCTAATGGATTAGAATCATGGAAAACAGCATGGAATAGGGTTAGATCATCTTCTTGAACTAAACTTGAGGTTCTTGAGGTTGAATCCATAGTTAAATCCATGAAAGGGGAGTTTCCATGGTGAAATCTATTGAAAAATCATAAAAAACTAATAAAAAATAATAAAATAATATTAAATAACTCACCTTGGGGCTGCAGCTTCAATGGAGGAACGTGGAGCTGCTGGAGAGGAGAGAGAAGCCACGAAAATTTGAGAGAGAGAAGAGCTCTCTTTGACCCCCTTTAGGTCCCCTATTTATAGATTTTTTTTTTGGATTTGTTTAGGAAGAGTTTTGATTTTTTGGACTCTTTTTAATTGTTTTTGATAAACCACATAGGGAGGACGATTTTTTTGGAGAATTCTAACCTAAATGGACTCTAATTAATCCCAAATTAAACCCTAGAAAGTCCAAATGTGGCACCACCTAGTATGGACCCACATTTGGTTTTTAAAACTTGAATTTAAAACCTTTAAAAACCAATGGTTTAAAACTTAAATAAAATGGATTTTTAAAATTGATTTTGACTCACCTAGACATCTAACCTAGGTAGGACATTGACTAATCCTAGTCTAACCCTGACTTTTACAAATGTGGCGCCACCTTGAGTGGGCCCCACTTGAATTTTCAAAAACGATTTTAAAGCTTGAAATTGAGAGAATTTTCAAAAGATTTTCAAAAGTAAACTTGAAATCAAAAGTTTTGAAATGGCATAGAGTTCCAATTGGGTCAGAACTCCTATGGATATGGCGCCAATTGAGTGGGCCCACATCAGGTTTTGAAAATTTTGAAATAAACTTTGAAAATAACTTTGAAAAGGGGTCAAAATCAATAATTGAAATTCAAAATTTTGAAACTAGAGTCTCAAGCGAACTGAAACTCTGGGTTAGAGTCTTGGATTTTTAGGACTCTGAGATTTTGGGTTTTAAAGGCCAAATGAAGGAGTTTTTGAAAAGATTTTATCAGAAATGGTGAAACGAATCAGAAAATACAGTCACTGTTAGACTCCTAACTCAATCAGAACTCTGAAATAGAGTCCTGGATCAACTGGACTCTACAAAATGACCTAATTTTTAAAAATAAATGGAAATAAATGAAAATGGAAGTAAAAACAGACTCCTGACTGGATGAGGACTCTGGGACAGAGTCCTGATCGGACTGAAACTCTAGATTTTTTTGGTATTTTCTGAAAAACAGATGAAAGAACTTGTGAAAACAGTGAAAACAATAACAAATATTGAAATAAAACAGAGTTCTGATTCAACTGAGACTCTGGAGACAAAGTCCTAATTGAACTAGGACTCTCAGATTTTTGGATTTTCTGAGAAAACAAATGAGAGAATTTTGAAAAACAGTTAAAACAGGATAATAATGAAGTTTTGGTTCAGAGTCCTGATCTGATTAGGACTCTGAAAAAGAGTCCTTATTCGATCAGAACTCTAAGAAATTTTGGTTTTCTAATAAGTAAATGATGAAATTTAAGCAAAGCTTTTGAAAACCAGTGAAAATGAAGTGAGAAAATGAACTTTGGATAGAGTCCTGATTCGATCAGGACTCTGGGGTAGAGTCCTGATTTGATCAGGACTCTGAGCTAAAACCTCAGAATTTTGAAATTCTTTGATAAAAGTATAATAGTTTTGGTAGATGGAAAGATTTTTGAAAGATTCTCTCAAAATTGAAATCAGGATCAGAGTCCTGATCCAACTAGGACTCTCTGAACAGAGTCCTGTTTTGACTAAAAATCTGAGTTTTTGACTCATTTTCAAAGATTTGGTTAAAAATAGGTAAAAACAATGACAAAAGACAAAGTCCTAGTCCGACTGGAGCTATGAAGAAGAGTCCTAATCTGACTGGGATTCTTGAAGAGGAGTCTTAATCCAACTAAGACTCTAGGATTTTGGCCAAAACGGTAGATTTTAAAAGGTTTTCTCCAAAACAAGTAGAAAAGGTAGTAAAAAGTAGAGTTCTGATCCGACTGGACTCTGAAAAAAATCCTGATCCAACTAGGACTCTGAAATTTTTAGAGATTTTTGATAAGTAAAGGAATCCAGAAGCGACACCACCTAAATGTGTCTCATCTGAGAATTGAAATCGATTGAAAATTGAGTTTAAAACAAATCCAGAATATTTTCTGAGAAAACGTTTCAAAATATAAGGTCCTGGGGGTTGGCAAATGACAGAATGCTGATTAAAAACCAAGGTTTTAAAATTGATTTTGAAAGAAAAGTTTTAAAACCCGAATCTGGATTAAATATTTTGAAAACATGAGTGCTAGATCTCGAAAATGAGATGTAATGACATGCAAAGCCATGCAATGCAATGAAATGGTATGTCGAATGCATGCAATGATATGCAATGACACATGAAATATATAAACACTGGATGAGGGTGAAAATTTGGGGTGTTTACAGATGCCCCTCTTTGCTACTAAGCCGGTGTAAGGCCGAGCTTAGTGGCAAATAAAACACACCAAATTTGGGCTACAAAAATGCCCCAGTTAGAAAAATCTGGCTGGGTGTGAAAGAATTAATTCAGATGATGATGATAGATAGGGAATGTAGAATAAAGAAGAATATTCACCTCACCGAAATGAGGTTCAGGCTTGGCCCTTAACCTGAATGGGACGATACCTCATGGAAAAATGAGGCTCAGGCTTAACCCTTAACCTGAAAGGGGACGATACCTCGTGGAAAAACGAGGCTCAGGATTAACCCTTAACCTGAAAGGGGACGATAAACGAAATCCTCAAATGAAGAAACCATGATAGGACCTTCGAATTTTGCACAATAAATCCGAGAGGGATTTGCAAAAGGAAGAAAGGGGGTTCCCTAAAGCTCAAAAAGGGATTGATCTTGGGTATCTCATCGCTGAGACTGAATGGCTTTTAAGACAGATGACCTTTTTGCAAAAAAAAAATCAGGTTTAACCCTTAACCTAAACGGGAATAGAAATGGTAAGTTGGATGACAAATAAGATGACTTTCTTGAAGAGGAATAAGGCGACTCTTTCGACAACACGAAAGATGAATAAGGCGATCCAAAAGAACAAGGTGATTCTTTCGACAACGCGAAAGATGAATAAGGCGATGTAAGGCAATTCTTTTGACAATGCGAAAGATAAATAAGGCTATCCTTTCGGAGAAAAGGCTAATCTTTTAACAACACGGAAGATGAATAAGACGATCCAAAGGAATAAGGCGATTCTTTCAACAACGCAAAAGATGACAAGGTGATCCAAAGGAGCAAGGTGATTCTTTTGTCAACGCAAAAGATGAATTCTTTCGACAACGCGAAAGATGACAAAGGCGATCCAAAGGAACAAGGTGATTCTTTCAACAATGCGATCCAAATGAACAAGGTGATTCTTTCAACAATGCAAAAGATGACAAGGCGATTCTTTCAACAACGCGAAAGATGACAAGGCGATCCAAAAGAGCAAGACGATTCTTTTGTCAACGCAAAAGATGAATTCTTTCGACAACGCGAAAGATGGCAAAGGTGATCCAAAGGAACAAGGCGATTCTTTCAACAATGCGAAAGATGATAAAGGTGATCCTTTCAGAGAAAAGGCTAATCTTTCAACAACGTGAAAGACGATAAAGGTTACTCTCTTAAGGAGGTAAAAGGTGATACCAGGATGTGTCAAGATGGACATTGAGCTCTTCACTAAATGTCAAGATAGTAAGAAAATATTGCCAAAATGTTAAAAATTGTTTGTTGATTTAAAATGCTTGAAATTGATGTATATTAGTATGAAAATCTTTCCTCTTTTCCACCTGAAGTATTACCTCCGACTGGGCTTAACTCCGTAGAATCAAGATTTGAAGTCAAATTGCTTGTGATTGGCTTTCTTTCAAGCAAGCTATCAATTTCCTTGATATGAGTAGAAAAGAGAGTGTTCTTGATATTGTGAAAGTAATTGGTGAAAGAATATTGATAGTAGAATTTCACAAAATTTAAAGAGAATTCTTGGCAGATTCGACAGTTTGATATCCTGGGATTCTTTTCTCATGATGGTCTTTCTGCCTGTACTCTTTTTTTTCGACAGAATTGAAGCTCTCTTGGACTTTTGAGGATTACATCATCCTTCATTTTGGAGATGTCCTGACTTTTCTCTCTCTCTCTCTCTCTTTTTTGAAGGGCACATCACAAACTTCTTCATCTTGGAGATGCTCCGATCCTTTTTTCTCTCAGAAATTATCTTGACGGTATTGGTTCATTGGTTCAAAATCTCTTGATGATAGTAGAAATTAAATATCTTTTAGGGTTTGTCGAGAGGTTCATCGCAGTCGCCTTCATCTTGACGGTGCTCTGAACTTTCCCTGGAAGGATCCGTCACAAACTTCGTCTTCTTGGAGATGATTCAAATCTTCTTTGGCCCCGGGGGTCTAACTCGCATAATTTGTCTTTATCTCGACAACAATTGAGAGATCCCTTTTGCAAATATTCAATTGCAGCTTAGGTGATTGAGGAGATATGGAGATTGAGTGGATTTTTCTGTATCACCCAAGATATTTCGACTGCTTTAATTTCCAAGAATGATCTTTAAAAATGTGCCATTGACTGCGATCAATACCGATCACTTATGGCTTTGCAACAATATTGAATTTTCTTTGTTGGCCATATAGAGGATTTATTTTTCATCCTTTTGGTTGGCCAATTGAAAGATCTTGAGTTTTGAATCCTTCTTCACGAAAGCTTTGTCCTTTCGAAAGTAATACCGGAGGTATTTTGAGGTAATAATTTTTTTGCAATAAAGGTTTTGGAATCAACAAATATTTAATGACAAATTGGCAAAATATTCTTGGAATCTTTGGTGAAAGAAATTGCTTGATATCCGAGTTGACACATCAGTGGGATTCTGGATGAGGGTCCAACACGAACCTGAACTCTAAAGGCAAATCCAATACGAAATTGGAATTCTAAAGGTAAGTCCTAGCACAATGCTGAATTTTGAAGGTAAGTCCAATTCAGAAGTTGGTTTTGAAAGAACGACTGAGTCAGAACTCGGGTTCTACAAGGAAAACAGGAAAATTCGAGTCAAAACTGGAGCCTTTGAAGGAAAGCTAGGAAGTTTGGTTTTTAAGGAGAGAAAATTCGGGTCGAAACCCAAATCTTCAAAGGAAAACTCGAGTTTAAAACTCAAAATTTTCAAAGGAAGACTGGAAGGTTCGAATTGGAGCTCAGAAAACTTGAAAGTTCAGATCTTGAAGGAAGGAAAACCCGAGTTTAAAACTCAAATCTTCAAAGGAAAGCTGGAAGGTTTGAGTCGGGGCTCAAATCTTAAAGAAAAATCTTTAATTAGAAGATTGAATTTTGAAAATCGACAGTGCGAGGACTGGGATTGAAAGTTTTGAGAATGGCCAGTTTGAGGACTAGATTATTGGACTTGCAATAAAAAAGACCATCATATCTAGATGTATGTGGTCTGATCTTCAGGATTAACCCCTTATCCTGAATGGGGATATGAATAAAAATTGGAGAATTTTGGGGAAATCATGGAAAATGATTCAGGTTTATCCCTTAACCTGAAGGGGAAGAAAATGGATGCAGAATTAATGCAAAATAAAATGCAAATGCACATGAAATGTAAATGAATGCAAAATAAATGCAAGTGGGTGCATATACATGCAAAAAGAGAGATTGGTTTATCCTGCCTGCATACAGAATGTTTAGAGGTAAAGATAGATTTTTCAAAAAAAAATGCCCCAGTGTAACTAGGGAGGAAGATTTTGAATACAAAGAAGGATAATCGAGGAATAAGGTGTCAAGCTTCTTGATTGAGAGACATCCTCAAGGTCATTCCTCACAAGAGAAATATTGTGAAAAGAAAAGAGACACAAATAAAATGGTGCCAAACTATTGGCAAATTTGATGCTTAAAAATCGAGGAAAGGAAACAGAATTATATTATCCCTTTGAAATGATAAAAGCAAAATGAGAAGTGAGAAAGTGCTTGCACATGGTATCTTTAAAGTAAAAGGAGAATGTTATTTTGAAAGTGAGAAATCATTTTGGGAAGAAAATCAACGACAAAGTTGATTTTGAAGAATGATCAGTGTGAGAGCTGATCTTTGAAAGGGGAATCAACACGGGGGTTGATTTTGAAGAGAGATCATCATGAGGGTTGATTTTGAAAACGAATTGGTTTAACAATAATTTTGGAAAAGAAGATCAACACAAGGGTTGATTTTAAAGATAATGGTTCAAAATCAGTTTAAGAAAAGAAGATCACCGCGATGGTTGATTTTTGAAAAAGATTGGACCAAAGTATTAAACTTTTGGGTGATCATAATGAAGATATACGTAGAAATTTTTTTAAATTTCACGATTTTTGAAAAGGTGCCCTAATGGGACAAAAGAAAGAAGTATTGGATGAAGAAAATGGACATTTTATTGATAAGCAGAACTGATAACAAAAAGACTGTATATTTATAAGTACTCGACCAAAAGGTTGCAAAAACTGGGCGGACTTGCCCCTACGAGGTGACTGGCAAAACAAAAGGAAAACAGGAAACTTTGGCATCATCAATTTTCTGAATGATCTGGGAAAGGCTTGGTCAGGATGGCCAGCTCGTCTTCTTCTTCATCTTCAGCAAGGAGGCTCTTGTCAATGCAGTCCTGAACAATATTTTTGAAGACAAAACAATGATCGATGTCATGCCCTACTGCCCGATGGAACTTGCAGAACTGATTCATGAACCTTTCCATGATGGTGGGAGGACTTGTGGCCTTTGGTAGCTTCACTAATCCCTTGGTCAACATGAATTCAAGGGCTTCTTCGAGTGTTTGTTTGAGAGGAGTGAACACACGATCATTACTCCAACCTTCACGCTTTATATTTTCCTTTTGTGGAAAGTTGGGCTGAGATAGCTTGATATTCTGTTTTTCCTCTTGATCTGCATGGTTACCCTTACTACTTTTGTTATCATTGCGGCTGATGTTGGAAGAGAAGGTGAAATTGATTTTCTTTTTCGATTCTTGTTGATTGCTATTCTTGGTGAAGATGAAATCCTCGTAAGATCCATTTTCCATACTCAACTCGAGTCACTCAACTCGTTCTGTCAATTCTATAAAGGTCTTGGATGGAGAGGTGGAAATCAGTCTCCTTAGAGGTTGCGAGAAGTTACTCAAGATCAAAGAAAGTGCATGCCCCTCCGATATCGGATCACGCATCTTGTTACAAGAGGATCTCTACCTATGCATAAAATCCCTGGCCTACTCGTTTTCCTTCTGCTTTACTCTGAAGAGATGACTGAGAGTCGGGGGTGCCTCAACATTGAATAAAAAGCGCTCAATGAATAGATTGACCACTTTGTCAAACTCTTTCAGCTCTATAGGTTTAATATGTTCTGAATATCACTTTGCTGCAATACCCTCCAAACTGCGAGGGAAACAAAGAAATAAGGATCGGTTGTTCTTCCTGAATTTGAAACACTCTGCAAAGAACAGGGCGAGATGTGCTTTCGGATCGCCCGAACCATCAAACATGATGAATTTCTTGGGGAGATTGTCGAGATCATCATCCCCATCCAGTCTGTCATAAAAATCTTCACTTGTGAAGACCCTTTTGCCCTTGTCACGAGCTTGAAGATCTTTGACCATTTTCACCATATCTCGAAGTTGTGACTGAGTAGGATCGTCAACGAACTGATTCCTGGACTTATAAGCCGACCCCTGCCTTTGAGTAGACTTTCGAACTGCTTGGTGAGTTTCATATTCCTCATCAGTATCTTCTGTTGATTCTGCCTCACCAGATATTTCTTCGTGACGATTCTGCTTCCTAGTGATCTTCACATTCTTTTTCACTGTTCGGCCTTTGACTTTTTTCTTATAGTGGGCTCTTCCTAAGCTAGCTCCTGTTTCTTCAGTCATTAACTTACTCAGCATTTTCTGGAACAATGAATACATTTGTGGGTCGATGTCATCATTAGCTTGTTGATTTCCATTTCCGGCAGATTGTTAAGAGTCCATTTCTTGTACTGAAACTGACGGGGAACTGATAAGCTGGACTGGTGCGGTCTTCTTTCCAGACCTCGTCTGAACCATGTAAGGATGCAAGTGTTCTCTTGAATGTCACTAACGCTCTCTGCAGGGCAGAATTGATGGTTAGGCTTTTGAAAGAAATTCTGATTGGGGAAAACATTTATTGAGAATTTTGGTAGACAATTGAAAGAGCATCCCATTACTAGGGATTGAGTCGTCACTGGGATTACGATAATTGCGTTGTCATTTCTTTGCAAAAATAAACAACTAAAAAATATGCCTTGTTACTTAGGCGAGGTCGTCAAACCAAGATAGGATGAAATTGAAAAGAATTTTATTGAAGAAAGGAAAAACATGTTTTTTTTAATAATAAACTTGACAAAGGGAAGGTGGTCGAACAATTTTCCACCACTCCTGATAATCAGAAGACACACGAGGACCAGGAAAAATAGTGAGAGTAACAAAAGAATCCCAGCCATGTCTGGCAGAATGGTATGCTCCGGACCACTGATCTGATGTGAGATCGAACTCTGACAAGATCCCTGATAGTGGGCGAATTTCTATGTGCTTCTGTCTCTGAGAGAACTGCCTGACACACCGCTTTGGATGGTAGTATGCGCAGAAGAATGGGCCAAGTAGCCTTAATTGCTTGCCATATGCATAAGTATATCTGGGAGGTAATTCCTGACAATCAAAGTAGTCCCATACGACTTCTTCCTCCTGAAGGTTGTCGATCAAGAACCAGTATCGAGCAACTGGAAGAAGTTTTTCACCATTGTATCTGAATGAGCTGGCTCGGGCTGGCACATGCCGGAGAAACCAAGATTGTAATGCATAGGTGCACCCTTCGACTAGAATTGATTCTCCGAATGTGAAACGGGTCAACCCTCGGTATAGAAAAGCAAATGCAAACATGGCTATAGAGAGGCGGCTGGTCTGTCGACTTCCCCACCTTCGTAGAAGTTGAACTATCCTGATATTCATATAATTTCGTCCATCTGGAAAGTGAGCTAATCCCACAGTGCACAAGACCATCGCATGTTGGATTCTTTCTCGAGCTGTTCGAGATAAGGAACTGACTTCCACAAATGCCCCATACTGTCTGTAGATTTCGAGCAGGTTCATATATTTGCTTTCATTCTCCTCTATCAATGGCCAAGACTTGCGTCATGTCATGCGAGCTAAAGCGTCTCGAGGATCCAGTCCCTTGACATTAATAAAAAACTGCTTCTCCAATGGATCTCCAGGCTGACCAACTGGTTCAGGTAATCCCATAATCTCTGAGAATTCGTCCATCAACAAAGTCATTTCCCCCCATGGGAACCAGAAGGTACTAGTGCTCAGATTCCACCGCTCTGCCAGTGCGTGAATCAGATTGTCGTTAACTGTCTGCTTTCCCACTGCGGATGCCAGTTCCAATCCACAATCGTCCAAATGGACCGAAAACATATGAGAGAAGTTCTTGAGCCATGAATAATACCACCGGGGAAGGAAGGATCCGGTGCTGATGACTCGATGTTCAAGAAGACCTTGTCGCACCTCGTAGGAGATGTGACCCTCGGGAAAGACCGAATCAAGTTGACTGGATGCCATCAGACTGGAAAACATGGAAAATTTGGAATAAGACTTAGAAAAATACAGGAATTTTGAAAAGAATGCAGGCAGGATAAAAATGAAGCAGGAAATTCGAGATCCAAAAGAACAAAATGATGGAAAATCACCTGGAGTTTTGAAGGAAATGGCGAAGAATTTAGAAAATCGTCCAGGGTTTGAATAAAACAGGATTTTTAGATAGTATATGGAAACAGATGGAAAAATTAGAGATTTTTGAAAATCGTCCAGTATTTTAGAAAACTTATGGAAAATGTAATAAAAGAAACTGACATTCAATCACATCCTGTACAAACAAGTATGACATACAACATTCTCTAAAAGCTGACTCTAGATGCATAAGTTTTGAAATAGTTGTAGGACCTTAATCCTAACTCTAAGGTTCAGATCATCTGTGTTTAATCATGCTATGCCTATATACTCGAGCCGAGGCTCGATGTACGTGGCATAAAATCAATTTCTTCGGTTCTAGGTTCAAGTTTTCTAACATTCTTGAGCACCTGCCGATATACATTGGACTATGGCCCTTGGTACGTGGCAGGGAGGTTTTCACCCAAATAGGTGGCCCAGTTGTGAGGCTTTGTCCCGAACTATGGTTCTGGAAGAAAGCCCAGCAACGTGAAGATCGGGTAAAAGTAGGTGGGGTGGTTTTTGAAAACATGATCACATGCAAGAAAATTAGAAGGCTCTAAAACCTAGAGAGATAGAGATTTTTAAAAATTTTGAAGAAGCAAACATTGTTTTCATACAATTCCTAGATTGAGGAGTGTTGTATTAGACCTAAGTCTATGTGAGCATGAATAATTCTCCTCAATATAGTCCTACCAAACCATGCCTAGTCTACATGCAATTCACGTCAGCTGGGTTCAAGTCTAGGCTCCTAAGTTCACATGATATCATAAAATAAAACCTGGCATTCCATGGAACACGATTTTGACAATTTGAACTAAGTTAAGCACATAATTGATGAGGCGAAGACAGGTCCCATCACGGTCACCAAACCTGTTATCATCGAAAATTTTTTACTTTTGCAAGTCAAACTGACCTTTGAAAAAGATTTTGAAAATAACTCGCCTCCGTTTTAAAATGAGGGATAATTCCGAAGAAAGGGACTCGCATGTCGGTACGAGGTTCAACCGTTCCTGGTGCCTTTACCAGAGGTAATTGAACCAAGGATCAATTGTATGCTTAATTTGTCTAAATCATGTTCTATTTCCTAAATGCACAAAGAATCAGGCATGTGCTATGAATTTTCTGAAAATACATATTTGAAAACATGATGTTTGATTTGAATATTGGAAAATATTTGGAGAATCTTGGAAAAGATAACACTTGAAAAATCGTGAGCTTTGTGAGAGAATGTTTCTGAGAAAGTGAAAATCGATTTCTGAAGAATTCAAGTGTTTTAGAAAAATCGATTTCTGAGAAATTTCTAAATTTAGAAAAACTTGATTTCTTTGAATTCAATCTTTGAAATTGAAAATATAACTTAGAAAATCGAATTTTGAACTTTGAAAAATACTTGAAATATCATTTGAAAACTTAGAGTTTGAGAAAATTGATTTCTGAATAAGACTTAGAAAATTTTGAGAAAATTGAATTTTTTTATTTGGAATTTGAATTTGCAAATGAATGAATATGGACTTGAAAGATTTGATTTTGAGGAATTGAGAAAATCCTTTTTGTATTTTTGAGAAATACAGTGCATTTTGAAATTAGCCTAAGAGTGTAGGCTGAATGTGGCTAATACGAAGATTACAAATCTAGGTATCATTCGTATTCTGACTATAGCCATAAATACAAATTTCACCAAGTTTGTCAACTCCATAAGAGCTAGTGCACGTGCCATTCGTATAGACCATAGTGGATTTGTAATATGTGCATGAATAATGCATTCATCAGATATTAAAATTTTCAGAATGAAATTATATGTAATGCATCCTATTCTATCCAGGAATTGAATTTTTATTCCAAAGTTTATATTTAATTTACATCACTAATTGAATTTAAATACAGGAAATTAAAGTCTTCAATGTCCCTGCAAAACTAGAAAACTTGTTAGTGAAGATATGTTGGCTTTTCTAGGTTTATCCAGCAATATCTGGAAATTGCTGGATTTTGATAGATATAAGCCTTTTTCCATGATTTTCTGCTATAAACTTAATAAAATATGAAAAAAATAATAAAGATGAGGTTTAAAAATTCGAAATTGGGGTTAAAATGACCAAAATACCCCTGATAGCAAGACTATGGCCTTGAAACCAGGGTTTCTAGAAAGATATTTTGTAAAATGCAAGTTTTAAAATTCAAATGAGGATAAATTAAACCAAATATGACATGACATGATTAAAACATGAAATTTAGGGTTTAGATTTTCGAAATTTAGGTCAAATGACCAAAATGCCCCTAATAGCAAGACTATGACCATGAAATCAGGGTTTTCTAAAATAGATTTTGGTAAAAACTTTAGGTTTAGGGTTTAAATAAAGTTAAATAATCATAAAATTAATCATAAAGCATCCTAATATGATTCTAAACATGAAAAAACCATAAAAACATGAACTTGTACACGAAAATCATGAAATATCACAAATATCATGATTTTGGCAGTGTTTTTGGATCTTTCAGGTATCCTGTTTTGCAATTTGATTTATTCAAACCTCAAATGAATTCCAAATTTAATAAAAATCGACACATGTACTTATTATAACTCTAAAATCAGGTTGGAGTCATAAAAATATATTTTTGACATTGTTTTAATTCAAACATTGCATAAAAACCCTAAAATAAGCTATTTTTGTCCATAGTCACAGACTAGTTTCAATGTTAGACCCAAATCAGGTGTCAAATCACCATGAAAATTTCTGAAATTCCACATAGGTAAACTAGACAAAAAAACAAAAATTTAGCTTTTTACAGATTGGAAAACGCATCTCCGATGAGGGAGAAACCCTTCCGGCAATTCGGATTAAAATATGACAAATCCAAAAAGGATTAAAACAGGTACTTCCGATTGAAAATACAGAAATAAATAGAAAACTTAATAAAAAATTTATGAAATTTCAGAAGTGAATAATATACCTAAAAATAATGAAACTCTTTTTTTACAAGTCATGAATCAGATCTACGGTCTGAGATCTACGATCAACACAACTCAGATTAGGGTTTTGGTAAACCCTAACGAGTTCTAAATTTTAAATCTGATTCTCTAACAAAGGAAAAATACTAAACAGAGGCTAAAAATTATCAAAATTTCACAGTAAATATATCACATCAATAGAAATCCACTGCACTTTACGGATCTCAAATCGAATATCAGATGAGAGAAATATCACAACTGCAAGTTACCTATGAATTTCAATATCGATTCTAAATGATTGAAAATCATGGTTTAATCTTTTATTTTTTTGACAGGGTTCTCGAATCTCAAAACCTCCGAAATTTTTACTGTAGTTTACTGACGTATCCATGTATCACATATAAAAAAATCAGAAATTTACAGTGAGTATTTCAGTATGAAATAACATGCTCTTTACTGATCTAAGCTTAAAACACACAGAAATTTAATAAAACCTAATAAAGCATGCATTAATCAATGAAAACAATAAAGAAAATACTTAAACAGTAAAATAAAATTAATCTCTATACTGGGAAACGTGTAATAAACATGAATAAGTAAAGAAATAAATAAAACACAGGGAATCCATGGCTGAAATTGCTTTTACCATTGAAACCATGGATTTAATCCATTTAATCTGATAAATGTCATGTTTTCTTGGTTAAGAATATAAAAAATAATGCAATAAATAATTCTAATGGATTAGAATCATGGAAAACAGCATGGAATAGGGTTAGATCATCTTCTTGAACTAAACTTGAGGTTCTTGAGGTTGAATCCATAGTTAAATCCATGAAAGGGGAGTTTCCATGGTGAAATCTATTGAAAAATCATAAAAAACTATTAAAAAATAATAAAATAATATTAAATAACTCACCTTGGGGCTGCAGCTTCAATGGAGGAACGTGGAGCTGCTGGAGAGGAGAGAGAAGCCACGAAAATTTGAGAGAGAGAAGAGCTCTCTTTGACCCCCTTTAGGTCCCCTATTTATAGATTTTTTTTTTGGATTTGTTTAGGAAGAGTTTTGATTTTTTGGACTCTTTTTAATTGTTTTTGATAAACCACATAGGGAGGACGATTTTTTTGGAGAATTCTAACCTAAATGGACTCTAATTAATCCCTAATTAAACCCTAGAAAGTCCAAATGTGGCACCACCTAGTATGGACCCACATTTGGTTTTTAAAACTTGAATTTAAAACCTTTAAAAACCAATGGTTTAAAACTTAAATAAAATTGATTTTTAAAATTGATTTTGACTCACCTAGACATCTAACCTAGGTAGGACATTGACTAATCCTAGTCTAACCCTGACTTTTACAAATGTGGTGCCACCTTGAGTGGGCCCCACTTGAATTTTCAAAAACGATTTTAAAGCTTGAAATTGAGAGAATTTTCAAAAGATTTTCAAAAGTAAACTTGAAATCAAAAGTTTTGAAATGGCATAGAGTTCCAACTGGGTCAGAACTCCTCTGGATATGGCGCCAACTGAGTGGGCCCACATCAGGTTTTGAAAATTTTGAAATAAACTTTGAAAATAGCTTTGAAAAGGGGTTAAAATCAACAATTGAAATTCAAAATTTTGAAACTAGAGTCTCAAGCGAACTGAAACTCTGGGTTAGAGTCCTGGATTTTTAGGACTGAGATTTTGGGTTTTAAAGGCCAAATGAAGGAGTTTTTGAAAAGATTTTATCAGAAATGGTGAAACGAGTCAGAAAATACAGTCAGGGTTAGACTCCTAACTCAATCAGAACTCTGAAATAGAGTCCTTGATCAACTGGACTCTACAAAATGACCTAATTTTTGAAAATAAATGGAAATAAATGAAAATGGAAGTAAAAACAGACTCCTGACTGGATTGGGACTCTGGGACAGAGTCCTGATCGGACTGAAACTCTAGATTTTTTTGGTATTTTCTGAAAAACAGATGAAAGAACTTGTGAAAACAGTGAAAACAATAACAAATATTGAAATAAAACAGAGTTCTGATTCAACTGAGACTCTGGAGACAAAGTCCTAATTGAACTAGGACTCTCAGATTTTTGGATTTGTTGAGAAAACAAATAAGAGAATTTTGAAAAACAGTTAAAACAAAATAATACTGAGGTTTTGGTTCAGAGTCCTGATCTGATTAGGACTCTAAGAAAGAGTCCTTATTTGATCAGAACTCTAAGAAATTTTGGTTTTCTGATAAGTAAATGATGAAAATTAAGCAAAGCTTTTGAAAACCAGTGAAAATGAAGTAAGAAAATGAACTTTGGATAGAGTCCTGATTCGATCAGAACTCTGGGGTAGAGTCTTGATTTGATCAGGGCTCTGAGCTAAAACCTCAGAATTTTGAAATTCTTTGATAAAAGTATAATAGTTTTGGTAGATGGAAAGATTTTTGAAAGATTCTCTCAAAATTGAAATCAGGATCAGAGTCCTGATCCAACTAAGACTCTCTGAACAGAGTCCTGTTTTGACTAAAAATCTGAGTTTTTGACTCATTTTCAAAGATTTGGTTAAAAATAGGTAAAAACAATGACAAAAGACAAAGTCCTAGTCCGACTGGAGCTATGAAGAAGAGTCCTAATCTGACTGGGATTCTTGAAGAGGAGTCTTAATCCAACTAAGACTCTAGGATTTTGGCCAAAACGGTAGATTTTAAAAGGTTTTCCCCAAAACAGGTAGAAAAGGTAGTAAAAAGTAGAGTTCTGATCCGACTGGACTCTGGAAAAAAAAATCCTGATCCAACTCGGACTCTGAAATTTTTAGAGATTTTTGACAAGTAAAGGAATCCAGAAGCGACACCACCTAAATGTGTCTCATCTGAGAATTGAAATCGATTGAAAATTGAGTTTAAAACAAATCCAGAATATTTTATGAGAAAACGATTCAAAATATAAGGTACTGGGGGTTGGCAAATGACAGAATGCTGATTAAAAACCCAGGTTTTAAAATTGATTTTTAAAATTGATTTTAAAAGAAAAGTTTTAAAACCCGAATCTGGATTCAATATTTTGAAAACAGGAGTGCTGGATATCGAAAATGAGATGTAATGACATGCAAAGTCATGCAATGCAATGAAATGGTATGTCGAATGCATGCAATGATATGCAATGACACATGAAATATATAAACAGTGGATGAGGGTGAAAATTTGGGGTATTTACATTATGCTAATCAATTACAACATTATAAATAATGCAAAAATATTTATTTACATATAAGATTACTTATAATATCCCTTACCTCAAGTGCGAATGTTGTACTTTCACCGAAAGTCAGTCTCAAGATGCTTTAACAGTAGGATTTGGTCATTAAAGTAACATATTTGAATTAATTTAAAAAACATATTACCAAATTACCAATATACCCCTCTTGAATCTTACTCAAGAAACCACGATTTCTGCACCACTAATTTGGCTTAATTTCATAAACCAATGGATTATCCTTTTCAATATGAGTCCAACGCACCAAACCTCACTCGATTCTGAGTTCAGGGTGCAAAGTTATGTCCATTTTACTAAAATGGATCTCGAGTATCCAAATGGATATTTTGGTCATTTCGGATTTCGGGACAACTCGAGACTATCTTACGATCCGATCCGAACCCAATTTTGATTTGGATCCAAACCCTGTCTGCTTGGATCTAGATTCATTACTTATCCGGATCCAAAAGTGTTTGACTGGATCCAGAAAAGTCTGACTCGATCCAAAATATTCTAACTGGATCCAGAATAGCTTGACTGGATCCAGAACATGATCCATACCTTCTTACTGGATCCAGGACTGTCTGACTGGATCTAGGACAGTCTGACTGGATCTAGAACTATCTGATTGGATCCAGAATAGTTAGATCTAGATCCAGTTTAGATATGGATCAAAGACTGATCCCATCAGATCCAGAATAGTCGGTCTGGATCCAGAACAAGTCCAGATCAAATTGGATCCAAGCTGAGAACCCATATCCAATTAGATCGAACCGGTTCGACCTGACTCGGTTTCATCCAAACCAGTTCAGTTCAGACCTGATTCGGTCTAAACTGATTCCACTAGAACTGGTTCCATCCGAACCGGTTTGACCCAAACCGGTTCACCCAAACCTTTTTTTTGTCTCGGTTCGGTCTGGGTACGACTCAGACCGATTCGGTTCGGTCTGAGTCGCACCCAGGTCGAACCGACCTTCTCTTTTTTTTTTTAACAGGCTCGATCTGGATCGCACCCAAACCGACCCTGGCCTGCTAAAAAGAACCAAAAGGGGCAAAGCCCCTTTCGTTTACAGGGAGGGGGCGACCACCGGCCGACCCTCTCCTCTGTACCCAAGAGGGCACCGGTCGGCCGCCCCCCGACGACAGGGAGATCGACCACCGACATCGGTCGGCTGGCCGATCCTCTATCTCCTCTCTCTCTCTCTTTCCCGCACTCTCTGTTTTCATCTCTTTTTTTTTCGTTTTTCTGAAACTCACCGGCAGCCATGGTTGTCGGCTCTCTTTGCTTTGACAGAAAAAGAACGAGGAAGAAGATAAAGATGGAGAAGGGGAGGAGCACTCACCCTACCATCGTCGTCACCGTCGTCGTCGCCGTCACCAGTAAACCTCCTCTCTCTCTCTTACTTCCTGTCGCCCTCTCTCTGTTTCTCCCTTTGTCGCTCGTTGAGATGCGGTGGAGGGAGGCTGTGTGAGGGCTTTTATAGCCCTCACGCAGGGTGGGGATAACCTTCACCCTCCACGGATTTTGGGGGGTGAGGTTTATCCTCACCCCCTTTGGAACGCGGTTTCCCCTTTTGGGGAAACTGTTGTTTCCTTTTTCAAATTTTTTTTTTATGTTTATCCCCTCCGGCATCTTCGCCAGAGGGGGTTTTACAATCTTGGCTTGTTTTCCAACCCAACGGCTATGGTTCAGGCATCTTGTTATGAGCTAAAGGTGTCTTTTTCTGTGAGCATGTTTTGGTGTCCATGGTGTAAACACCATGAGTACTTCCTCCCTGAACACCAGATATAGTTATCCATTGGGTCGGCCTTGCAACAAAAGAACATGCAACCTGGATATCGAACTTGCGACTTTTTTTTTAAACCTGAATGCCTTAATCAGACCCAGCTAGCCAGGTGCGTGAAGCTCTTGTGAGCCCCTTGAAGTGCCTTTCAACTGGTTGTTGACTAGAAGCTGAAAATGAATTTCGTTTGAGAAAACTTTTTAGCAATTGTAGTTCAACTATCCAAAAGTCATTTGCCCTAGAATTTTCCATTATGTTTTCTGGTGTGAGTTTTATGAAAACCCTTTTTAAAACAATATTTTTAGTGAAAATTCAGTGAAAGCCAGACACCAAAAATATAAAAACCGGCTCGCACAAGTGGTGGAGTCCGGGTCGATCTCAGGGAACGGAAAATACTTCGTATTCGAACACACAATCTAAACTACTCTTTATTGCCAAAATGAAAAGAATTGATTAAATAATTAACTAACTACGAGAGTACGGCCCTACGCAGAGGGTTTAAACAAATAATTAAAGTGCCTTATTACAAACCCAAATGAATTGAATTAAATGAAATAAAAGCCTAATCTAGAAAGAAAAGCAAGTCTTCAGTGCTTGAGGCTTTCTGTCCCTTCTTGAGGTAATGTATGTTTGCTTGCACTTTGGTTTTTTTTATTTTTTTTGGCTCGAAATCGCTTCTCTCACACGTCCAAATGCTTCCCTGCAAAACACAAAACACAAAAACAAAGCAGTACGAGGAAACTAAACAAGAAATTAATAACTAATGACAAAAAAATTATTCAGCAAAACAAGAGTTGATTTGACTAACCATGAACTAAACTCTGAGAAACTAATCTAACGACCTAACACTAAAAGACCAAATATCAAAACAGATTTGACTAACAACCAATTAAACACTTTAAAACCAGAAAATCATGAACTAATCAGACTTCCTAATGTATGATCTAACTTAGCCTAATTGAATATACCCACTAAAGTTATATTCTAAAAAAAACTTACAGAATTAACTACACGATTAAAGAAATTCACCTGTTGGAACTAAGCAATAAACTATTTGCTATCGACTAATTAAACTTTCCTTAAATGGCCTAATGAGATACCAAGTGCTAAACTATATTAAAACTGATATTAAAGCTGAACCATTTACTAAAACAACTAAGGACTGGAGTGACTAACGCCTAAGATACAAAATGACTACTGCAAGACGCCAATGCAAGTATAAAATGTTGTAAACAAATACCTAAGTGATGAATCAAAACTAATAATATATATATTAAACCCAATAGCTAATGACTTGACTTGTGACTAATGTAATGAACAAAGAACTCAATTAACGTGTACTGTTAATGGAATAAAAGCAACAAATAGCTAATGCACCACTTAACTATGAAACTAATAAAAGCAGAAAACACACAGCCTAACTACAATTCAGGAATAAAGAAAACGTGAACTCTAAAAGTATGCAATAACGTAAAGCAATGTAGAACTGATGATCTGGACTAGTGATGAAACCAATAAATAAAAACGCTGCAACACAGAGTTATACGATCCAGCTAATCATCAGGGAAAATATGCAATCAGACCTAACCTATATGCATAAAAACATAAAATCAAGATCTCAACGTATGCTACAGGCAATGAAGATGCAGAAAAATGGGAAGAAGGCATGTACTGATCCTATGCTACTAAGATGGGTAGAGAGAAGGACTTACCACAGTCGGCTAGATGGGTTGAAGAAAGACTGGTTCATCCTGGCTGTTGCTGCACCTTCCCAATGAAGAGGATGGAAGAATCGGTGCTAGGGAATACATCAAGAAGAGCAAGAAAAGGAAAAAGGGAGAGGAAGCAAGAGAGAGAGAGAGAGAGAGAGAGAGGCGTGGAATCCACCAGGAAAAGAACGATTTTTTCTTGCTGTATGATACTATTTATAATATTATATTAGGGTAAAACCATTTTTTCAAAACAAGTCCAACAGCTTTCAATGATTTCCAAAATACCCATTTTAGCAAAACATGCTTTATTGTCTAAAGAAAACAAACTTCTTAAACTAATTAAAGATTACAAATTAGCTACTCAAACTTAAGCTAACTAAACTACAATTAAGAAGTTCTAACTAAAAAAATTATATATATATATATATACAAGGAAAGCTTTCAAGAACACGATTTTCTGATAAAATTCAATGCAATGCGGTTTCTCAAAACTAATGGTAAAAATGGGTTTTTAAAGCAATTTTGACATGGATCATGCATCAATAATGATTAATAAAATGCAAATATTATGCATGATCAAATACCCCCATGCTTATCATTTGCTAGTCCTCGAGCAAACTGAAGCAAAAACAAAAATGCTAAACTAGACACAATAAAAACCTAACTCACTTTCGTAGGAGTCACGGTTGCATTCAGCATATGCAACAAGCCCTTTTAACCCCTGGGTTACCCCAGTGGACGAGTAAGGTCTCGTGAGGGTTTGCAGTGATGCTACCCACAAACATCTCTATGAAGTATGCATAAAAATTTTAAAGCACAAAGCATTAGGCAGTTAAGGAGTTTGTTTTCACAAATATTTTATGCCCTTGCATTATCAAAACATGATTAGAGTCTTCTACCTGCCACCACAAAATAAAACCTTTTCTTTCACTTTTCTAAATATCATAATTATTTATGTTTTATTCTCAGAAATTCAAGTACATACATATTATTTACTTATCTTCACTCATATGTGTTCTGCACAGGTTTTCTCAATATTTGCTTCTAAGCAATGAACTTTTCTCTTTTACGCTCTTTTCTTTTTCTTGATTTTCAAATTTTTTTTTTCACATATTTTTTTTCTTTTATTGAGCACTATATCAAATTTCCAGTTTTCGTGACCCGTGTAACGAGCTTTGGGTCAGTGACTCCCAAGCCAGACGACCTTAGGGCACCAGATACAAAGTATCCCTCAGACTTAATTGCTCGAGTCACTAGACTTTCAATTTTTTATAGTTTACGTATAGTCTACTTCTCTGTCATGTGCAATGTCAATATCTATTAGGCTCTCTATAAAGTCCATGTAACGGGCTTTCGGGCCGGTGGCTCCCAAACCACATGGCTTTAGGGCACCAAGTGTAAACACCCCTCAGGCTCTACTTGCTCGAACAAAATAGGCCACAGATATCAACGTAGACAAAGAATTGATTTCCTTCGTTATCCTTTTCACCCTGGACTCAAACACTTCAACTTGTATCTAAGCTCAGCTACTAGGGAGTACGAAGATATCAAACAACTAAACGTATGCTCGTTTCACTTTTTGAGCTCTTAAATGCAATATTGTTCATTTGCTTAGTTTTTCAAAAAAAAATAAAACTGTGCATATCCATACTTGTGATTCAAAATAAACTCTAACATGTATCTATAATTATTTCTTTGAAATCCACATAAATAACCATGGTTTTCTAGATTCGTGTTAGAAAAAGTTTTTCGTGGGGCTTAAAAATTCTCTAAAAACGTTAGATGTTGCAAAGCAATCATATAAGTTCAAACTCATTCCCTAAAAGCCTAATTTTAATGAGTTGACATAAAAAAATGTAAGTACAAAGACATGAAAAGTTTAGATGTGCAAACTACACCCTCCCCCATGCTTGAATGACATTGTCCTCAGTGGCACTCCCCCATGCTTATATGAAACTAAGGGACTACATATGAAAACAAGATAATCTGGAGAAAAGAGTAGAAGTCGCCTGACATGTAAATGCATGTCCTACGAATGCACAAGAATGGATACCTGATCTAACAATATACTCATGAGATACAAGAAAGTAAAGCAAAATAACGAAAAACCATCTATGATATTTACTAGATCCTACTAAAAATACAACATACAAACCTGTGCTCCCCCTCATGCATCCATGAGGTTAATAGCCTCAATGTCTTGCTGCACCACCATATCAGAAATGTAGGGCTTCAGTCGCTGCCCATTAACTTTGAAAATGCTACCCGTTCGATGGTCCAAAAGATCTACCGCTCCATGTGGAAAAACTCTATGGACTATGAATGGTCCATCCCATCTGGACTTCAGCTTCCCTGGAAAAAGATGGAGACGTGAATGATAAAGCCACACCTTTTGACCAGGCTCGAACTGCTTCCTCACAATATGTTGATCATGGAAATGCTTGGTTCGAGCCTTGTATATTTTGGCACTCTCGTAGGCTTCGTTGCGCAACTCCTCAAGCTCACTCAACTGCAACTTCCTCTCAGCTCCAGCTTGGACCATATCAAAATTGAACTTCTTGATAGCCCAATATGCCCTATGCTCCAATTCAACAGGAAGGTGGCATGGTTTCCCAAAAACCAATCGGTATGGGGACATGCCAATCAGAGTCTTGAAAGCAGTCCTATAGGCCCAAAGGACATCATCAAGGCGCTGAGACCAGTCCTTGCGGTCTGGCCGGACTGTTTTTTCAAGAATCCGCTTGATCTCCCTATTGGAGACCTCGACTTGGCCACTAGTCTGTGGGTGGTACGGTGTGGCGATCCGATGATGTACCGAGTATTTCCTAAGTAAGGAAGCTACTTGTACATTACGAAAGTGTGTACCACCATCACTAATGATCGCTCTAGGGACTCCAAACTGACTAAAAATGTTGTGCTTGATAAATCGAAGCACCTCCTTATGATCATTGGTTCGGGTGGCCATGGCCTCAACTCATTTGGAGACATAATCAACCGCCACTAGAATATAAATAAATCCGAATGAAGGCGGGAAGGGACCCATAAAATCAATGCCCCACACATCAAAAATCTCAACAATCAAAATAGGAAGGAGGGGCATCATATCACGCTTGGCGATGCGTCCTGTCTGCTGACAGCGCAAGCACCTCCTACAAAAATCATGGGCATCTCTATGCAGTGTCGGCCACCAAAATCCTGACTGGAGGACCTTCGCGGCGGTCTTTCGACTAGAAAAATGGCCTCCACAAGCCAAGGAATGACAAAATGATAGAATGGAGTCATACTCCTCCTCAGGAACACACCTCTGAATCATCTGATCTGAGCATAATCGAAACAACTCTGGTTCCTCCCAAAAATAGTGCTTTACCTGCGAGAAAAATCGATCTCTCTCATTGCGGTTTCAGTGTGCAGGGTATTCTCCAGTCACCAAAAAGTTGATTATATGCGCAAACCAAGGCAGATGCTTGACATGAAAGAGCTGCTCATCCGGAAATGAATCATCAATCTGCCTCTGATCAGTGGATGTCTCCACTGTCAGTCTGGATAAATGATCTGCTACAAGATTCTCACATCCACTCTTATCTCGAATCTCGAGATCAAATTCTTGTAACAGAAGGATCCATCGAATGAGACGCGGTTTGGCATCCTTTTTACTCATCAAATATCGCAATGCTGCATGATCTAAGTAAATGATGACCTTGGAGCCTAACAAATATGAGTGAAACTTCTCAAGAGCAAAAACTACGGCTAGTAATTCCTTCTCTGTGGTGGTATAATGCATTTGCGCATCAGAGAGGGTCTTACTAGCATAATAAATCACATGAGATCGTCGCTCAATCTTCTGACCGAGAATCGCTCCAACCGCATAATCTGATGCGTCACACATAATCTCAAATGGCACTGACCACTCAGGAGATCGAAGAATAGGAGCAGTAGTCAGAGCCTCCTTCAGGGCCAAGAATGCCTTCAGACAGGCATCATCAAACACAAACGGCTGATCTTTTGTTAGCAGGTTGCACAACGGTCGAGAAATCTGGCTAAAGTCCTTAATGAACCTTCTATAAAAACCTGCGTGCCCTAGAAATGATTGCACCTGCCACACAGAGGTTGGTGGAGCTAATTTTGCAATGGTCTCCACTTTGGCCTTATCAACCTCGATCCCTTTCTCAGACACAATATGTCCAAGAACAATCCCTTGTCTCACCATGAAATGACTCTTTTTCCAACTAAGAACCAGATTTGTCTTCCTACAACGCTGAAGCACACGCGATAACTTTTGGAGACAATCATCAAATGAAGAGCCATAGACCGAGAAATCGTCCATGAAGATCTCAAGGACATCATCCATCATATGTGAGAAGATCGCCATCATGCACCGCTGAAATGTTGTCGGGGCATTGCAGAGCCCAAACGGCATTCTCTTATAAACAAAAGTGCCATATGGACAGGTGAACGTCGTTTTCTTCTGGTCCTCGGGATGAACGACCACCTGGTTGTATCCTGAATAACCATCTAGGAAACAAAAATACTGCTGACCCGTGAGTTTCTCCAAGATCTAGTCGATGAACGGCAGAGGGAAGTGATCATTCCTAGTTGCACTGTTCAACTTTCTATAATCTATGCATACTCGCCATCCCGTGGTAGTTCTCATGGGGACACTCTCTCATTTTTCATTCATCTCTACAGTGAGCCCAGACTTCTTGGGGACAACCTGGGTAGGGCTCACCCACTGGCTGTCGGAGATGGGATAAATGATCCCAGCATCCAACCATTTGACTACCTCCTTCTTTACCACCTCCTTCATATGGGGATTTAGTCTCCTTTGCGCCTCTCTTGAGGGTTTAGCCCCCTCATCCATGATAATCCGATGCATGCAAAAGGAGGGGTCTATCCCCTTCAGATCTGCCACCGACCATCCAATCGTCTCTTTGTGCTTGTGCAAGACTTGTAAAAGCTGACACTCCTGTGTGTCAGTCAGGTCTGCAGAAATAATGACGGGGAGAGTCTGGTCCTTGCCTAGGAAGGCATACTTGAGTGTGGCCGGTAAGGGCTTCAACTCAAGCTCAGGCGGACTCTCTATGGATGGTCGGGCCGGCTTTTCTGCCAATTCAGGAAGCGGCTCGAAGTGCCAGGTCCAACTCAGCTCACCTGTCTGACTCTCTATTGACCCATGGAAATCTTCTTTGAGTGATTCATTAACCTCCTCCTGAGGTGGTTCACTCAATAACCAGGTATGCTCTGCTTCTACCAGGTCCTGAATGAAGTCGACTTCGAAAGAAGCCTCATCGCCGGCAGGTCCCATCGCCGCATGAAATATGTTCAGCCTCATCTTCCTGTTGCCAAATGAGACATCCATCGCGCCTGTGCGACAATTAATGCACGCATTGGCAGTGGCCAGAAAGGGGCGTCCAAGAATGATGGGGGTCTGTCGCATATCATTAACTCCCTCCATATCTAAAATGATGAAGTCGACAGGAAAGTAGAAGTCCTCTACCTTGACTAGAACATCTTCCAGAATCCCTCGCGGGACCTTGATTGATCTATCTGCAAGCTGCAGGGTCATAGGTGTTGGCTTTATCTCCTTTAATCCAAATTTGTCATAAAAAAAATGGCAAGATATTGACACTTGCCCCAAGGTCGAGCAATGCACGCTCGACAGTGATGTCTCCTATGACACATGAAATAATTGGAGTCCCTGGGTCCTTAAGCTTTGGTAGGGTTTGATGCTGCAACACCGCACTCACCTGCTCAGTCAAGTATATCTTTTTCAGCACTTGTGACTTTAACTTTCTTTTCTGCGTACAAAGCTCCTTTAGAAACTTTGCGTATGCAGGGACTTGCTGAATGGCATCAAGCAAGGGGAGGTTTATCTGGACGTGTTTGAATATCTCAAGCATCTCCTGCATGTTCACTCCATGCTTGCCTAATGACTTCGGTCTCTCTAGCACCTCAGGAAAGGGGGCTTTGGGAGTATAGGACTTTGAAGGCTCAGTTGGTAGAGCCCTCTCACTTTCCTGAGGTGGGACGGTAGGGACAGGCTGCTTCTCACTCATTCTCTCTCTTTCTTCTGCAGCCTCCCTCGCCTGGTATTGCTTCCCATTCCTAAGGGTTATTACCGCTTGAGCCTGTTCTTGATGGGCATCTGTCATGTGCAGGCCATGCATCGGCTCCTTACCCCTAGGGTTCACCACCGGTTGGCTAGGTAAAGCCCCCTCACTCCGCCTGCTAAGCGCCTCGGCGAGTTGTCCCATTTGTGTCTCAAGCTTCGCAATAGAATGTGTATGGGAGCTCAGATTTGCCTTGATATCCGAGAAGGCTTGCAGCATCTTGTCCTCAAAGGACTGGCTGGACGAAGGCTCCTGAGACTGGGGTTGATTATAAGTAGGTTGAGCTGAAGGGTAGCTAGTTCTCTGAAATCCAGGCGCATAACCGCCTTGCCTGGGTTGGCTTTGGGAAGGGTTGGGAGGTTGGGCTTGTGGATTTCTCCATGAAAAATTGGGATGGTTCCTCCAGCCCGGGTTATATGTACTGGAATATGGATTGGGTGCGGGCCTAGCGAAACTCTGCGCCATCTGAGCTTGCTCCTGGACAAACTCAGGGTACTGAGGCGCAACGGGGCAATCAACAACATGGTGTGCAGGGCTAGCATACAATGCACACACCTGTAGGACTGGAGAGGGACCCGACAACAACTGATCCAATTTCTGGGACAGTTGGTCGACCTTGTTTTGCAACTCAAGGTGCATCCCTATCTCGAATATACCAGCCTTCTTCGTGCCATCTTGCACAGGTGTGGCCCTCTCAGATCGTGAAGTAGAAGCATAGTGCATGGAGTTCTCGCTCAAGGTCTCAAAAAGGGCCCATGCTTCATCTTCACTTTTGAGCATAAAAGTGCCCCCACAGGCAGCGTCAACCATTTGACGGTTCTTCTCAGTGAGACCATCATAAAAATATTGCACCAGTTGCCAGCTGGGCACCTGGTGGTGGGGACACTTGCGGAGAAGATCTTTCATTCTCTCCCACGTTTCATGAAACATTTCTCCCTCGATCTGTGAAAAGCTGGTGATGGCTTTTCGATACTGGTTCGTCTTACCAATTGGGAAGTATTTCTTTAAAAACTCCCTTTGCATATGTTCCCAAGTAGTAATTTGAACTGTATCGAGGGCCTTCAGCCAATGCTTGGCTTTATCCTTAAGGGAGAAGGGGAATAACGTCAACCTTAACGCGTCATCTCCAAAATTGTTGATCCGCACCGTAGAGCAGATCTCGAGAAATTCGTTGAGATGACGGTATGGGTCTTCGTTGCTAAGGCCATAAAAAGATGGTAACATCTGGATGACACTGGCCTTGATTTCAAAATGGTTCACTCCCACATCTGGTCTTGTGATGCAGGAGGCAGGAGTGTATGTGTTGGGCATGAAGTACTCCCTAAGATGACGGATCAGCTGCTGATCTTCAGCCATAGGTCTGGATTGATGGGCTCTCCTAAAGAAAGATTCGGGATCCTCAACAAATTCGGCAAGCTCAGATTCAAGCGAATGTCACCCGTGCATGCACCAAAGGGTAGATCGGTGCAGCAACCGTCCTAAATTGGGTTTCTCTACCTAACTAACGCGCTAGCGGCCAAACCACACAAACCACAAAGCGAGTAACAAAAACAATTACTGAAAACAAGAAATAAACAAGCACCACGCAGTTGCACTCAATAGAGAATTAAAAAAAATGAAATCTATGTGCACGGTACCAATCGTACACAGTCACTTCTAAGGGGATCCTAATGGGTGAGCTGTGCAGAAAAGTAAGCTTGTCTCTACGGTATGCACACACGTGGTTCTAAGCCTAAATGCGAAAAATAAACTAAACAATCCTAATTAAAGAACTGAATTAAACTAACAACCTATAAATACGAGAACAAACATAAGGCAATAAAGTGAATACTAGTATTTCGCCGTTCCCCGGCAACAGCGCCAAAATTTGGTGTGAGTTTTATGAAAACCCTTTTTAAAACAATATTTTTAGTGAAAATTCAGTGAAAACCAGACACCAAAAATATAAAAACCGGCTCACACAAGTGGTAGAGTCCGGGTCGATCTCAGGGAACGGAAAGTACTTCGTATTCGAACACACAATCTAAACTACTCTTTATTGCCAAAATAAAAAGAATTGATTAAATAATTAACTAACTACGAGAGTACGGCCCTACGCAGAGGGTTTAAACAAATAATTAAAGTGCCTTATTACAAACCCAAATGAATTGAATTAAATGAAATAAAAGCCTAATCTCGAAAGAAAAGCAAGTCTTCAGTGCTTGAGGCTTTCTGTCCCTTCTTGAGGTAATGTATGTTTGCTTGCACTTTGGTTTTTTTTATTTTTTTTTGGCTCGAAATCGCTTCTCTCACACGTCCAAATGCTTCCCTGCAAAACACAAAACACAAAAACAAAGCAGTACGAGGAAACTAAACAAGAAATTAATAACTAATGACAAAAAAATTATTTAGCAAAACAAGAGTTGAATTGACTAACCATGAACTAAACTCTGAGAAACTAATCTAACGACCTAACACTAAAAGACCAAATATCAAAACAGATTTGACTAACAACCAATTAAACACTTTAAAACCAGAAAATCATGAACTAATCAGACTTCCTAATGTATGATCTAACTTAGCCTAATTGAATATACCCACTAAAGTTATATTCTAAAAAAAAACTTACAGAATTAACTACACGATTAAAGAAATTCACCTGTTGGAACTAAGCAATAAACTATTTGCTATCGACTAATTAAACTTTCCTTAAATGGCCTAATGAGATACCAAGTGCTAAACTATATTAAAACTGATATTAAAACTGAACCATTTACTAAAACAACTAAGGACTGGAGTGACTAACGCCTAAGATACAAAATGACTACTGCAAGACGCCAATGCAAGTATAAAATGTTGTAAACAAATACCTAAGTGATGAATCAAAACTAATAATATATATATTAAACCCAATAGCTAATGACTTGACTTGTGACTAATGTAATGAACAAAGAACTCAATTAACGTGTACTGTTAATGGAATAAAAGCAACAAATAGCTAATGCACCACTTAACTATGAAACTAATAAAAGCAGAAAACACATAGCCTAACTACAATTCAGGAATAAAGAAAACGTGAACTCTAAAAGTATGCAATAACGTAAAGCAATGTAGAACTGATGATCTGGACTGGTGATGAAACCAATAAATAAAAACGCTGCAACACAGAGTTATACGATCCAGCTAATCATCAGGGAAAATATGCAATCAGACCTAACCTATATGCATAAAAAAATAAAATCAAGATCTCAACGTATGCTACAGGCAATGAAGATGCAGAAAAATGGGAAGAAGGCATGTACTGATCCTATGCTACTAAGATGGGTAGAGAGAAGGACTTACCACAGTCGGCTAGATGGGTTGAAGAAAGACTGGTTCATCCTGGCTGTTGCTGCACCTTCCCAATGAAGAGGATGGAAGAATCGGTGCTGGGGAATACATCAAGAAGAGCAAGAAAAGGAAAAAGGGAGAGGAAGCAAGAGAGAGAGAGAGAAAGAGAGAGAGAGAGACGTGGAATCCACCAGGAAAAGAATGACTTTTTCTTGTTGTATGATACTATTTATAATATTATATTAGGGTAAAACCATTTTTTCAAAACAAGTCCAACAGCTTTTAATGATTTCCAAAATACCCATTTTAGCAAAACATGCTTTATTGTCTAAAGAAAACAAACAAACTTCTTAAACTAATTAAAGATTACAAATTAGCTACTCAAACTTAAGCTAACTAAACTACAATTAAGAAGTTCTAACTAAAAAAATTATATATATATATATATATATATATATACAAGGAAAGCTTTCAAGAACACGATTTTTTGATAAAATTCAATGCAATGCAGTTTCTCAAAACTAATGGTAAAAATGGGTTATCATTTTCTATTTTCCAATTGTTTTGTTCTTGTCTGCATTTATCTTTTTATAGAGAAGGAAATTAGTATTCTGAAGGGAAGGAATCACCCTTCTATGACTTGGAAGATTCGCTATAGAGTAGAAAGTCAAAAAGGCTTTAATTTAGAGCACACAGGTTTTTGGAAGCAGATCTACTGATAAATGATGGAGTGCAAGTCATCACCGACAGTAATTATGTTATAAACAAAGAATTCAATAGGCATAGCAACTTGTATTCTAATGGGTAGAAATGGAGCAAGTTGAGATTAAATATGTGAAACTAGTTAAGAAACTAACAAAGAAAGTAGTAGACAAGTTTAGAAAAATCTTGTTTTGGTCCCATACAGGTGTTTCTTTTTTTGTTAGAAAGATGGTGTTTTTTATATTGACACCGAGAAAGCACCCCAAAAAATCAGAGACCTAGTCACGCTGCTATCTTGACAGTGTAAAACTCTATAGACTTACCCCTTAAACAAAGAAAACCCTAGTTTGACAAAAAATGACGTGTTACTATATATAGAGATGGCAGTGGACCGGGGGAAAATGGGGGTTGCCCCACCTCACCCCATTTGGACCAAGGATGGAGGACAAGAAATGGGGATGGAGGCGGGGATGAAGGTTAAAATAAAAAACCATATGGGGATGAAGGCAGGGATGGACCTACGCTTTCCCCTGCCCCTCCCTATCCCCAATTCCTGATAGTAAAATAACTAAAATGTCTTTAGAGATAGAAGTGGATAAGGGAGAAACGGGGGGCCCCGCCCTGCCTCAACCCGTTTGGACTGGAGATGGAGGTTAAAATCAAAACTTGTGCGGGGATGGAGGCAGGGATGGAGGGCAGAATTTTGAGATGGGTTGGGGGTGGAAAACTTGTACCCCACCCCCACCCCAGTCTACTGCCATCCCTAACTATGTATATGGCTCACCCTAAACAGTTGAAACTCCTTGGTAACTCTCCTTTCTTATCAAGGAGACTGTTGCTTGGGCCTTGAGGCAAGGGATGCACGCCACAGGTATTGAACTCTTGACGTCCTTCCACTTGAACTCCTTGAGCCAATCCAGTAGTAAGGTACACAAGGCACTTGTAGGTGAAATATCACACGTCTTCAAGGCCTTATTTTTACTTAGGAAGATTGTTTTTTAGCATTTATGATCTAAACTTCTTGAAGAGTTTCATGAAAGATGTGACTTGTCTTTTAAAATGAACCAAAGGCCTACTGAATATAGCAATATTTTAGTCGTGAGGACAGGGATGAAGATTTTCTCATGGTTGAATCATTGCCTTCAACAGTTCCACAGACTAATTTCCTTTTCACTAAATAAGTCCATATGTTTGTAGGGATGTAAATGGTTCCCGTGCAGCCCTAATTTGAGTCCATTAAACGGGTTTGGTAGCCAAATCTGTATCGGATGAATAATAGGATCCAGGTTTGGTATTAAGTTTTTCAGTCAAACCCGAATCTAAATCCAACTAAAAAACCAACCCAATTAAGTGTAAATACTGAGTTTTAAGCTAGTCGAATCTGGGTTTGTTTTTATCTCTCTCCATTCGAATCCAAATATAACTTTGAACCCAATTAAGTCGGACTTGGTAATGCTTAGATCCCACCGGAATGGGAACCGGTTACAGCTCTGTGTATTGGTATATATGAACTGCATCTATCCATACCACAGAATGAACCAGCATTGTTTGAACTTTTTTGGTCCTTTTTTTTTAGTAATTTAACCATAAAGATGTGTTTAAGATGCTTGATTTTGTAGGTATCGACTCTTGGATTGACTGACTATGACATATAAGTAGGTTTTTCAGTTCTCTAAAATCAACTATTAATTTCAGAATTTTAGTAGCATGCAAGCCTAGAAAAATTTATATTTATTTATCGAAATAAGCAATCGAGATGTCAATTTTTAGCAATAGAACCATGCCAAATACATCTATAAGACAAAAAAAAGTGCTGAAATGTCAATTTGTATGGAGTCTGTGTTTATGGTGAGTTCACTCATACCAATTTTTCATGTTAATATTATTTACTAACATGAAAATACATCATTTAACTTTCAGTGTAAGACCAATAATTCCCCTAACGGAAATCTTTTCCAAAAGGAATCCCTTTTAACCAAAGTCACAAAGATCTCGATTTTTAGTGTGATACACTCAATAGCAGTTATTTTTGCCATTCAAACGAGATATTTTTTAAACTTATTTAAAAGTTAAAACGTACATTGTTTTAATGCACTAAGCAATAAGATCTTTTTAACTCTAAACTTATTGCTTGCAAGCTCAACACTTCAACCATCCGTGCTCCATGATATAAAATATATATAAATCAATTACTAGTTAATGAGCTTATATGAGTCGAGTCGAGCCTAAAACCTACTCATCGTGTTTGGCTTGCTGAGTCTTTCACGAGTTCAAACGAGCTCTTTACGAGCTGAGCTATGATGGAGCAGCTCATCTTGTTTTGCCCTGGTGTTGGCACAGTGGATGAGAGGAACTTTATTAGCACTCAATAGGGATGTAAACAGATTAGATTCAGATGGTGACAAGTTCATGCCAAATTTGTTTTTTTACATGTAAACAGATATGAATATCCATCAAATTCAAATATTTTTTGGATTTGATAGCAAAAATCAAAACCATATCTACATTCGATTATAACCAGATATTATTTTGGCAAAAAATTATCGTAATGTACAGGTAATTTGACCCGATTTCTTAAAAATCTTATAATTTCTTATATTCTCTCGATGTTCAAAATTATAAATATTAGAAATTATTAGGACCTTTTTACCTTTCGTAACTCCAAATTTAGGCTATTTTGTGATACAATTGTACAACCCATCATCCATGTCCAACACCCACTTAAATCCAAAATCGTGGGTTTTTTTATGTGAATTTAAACCTCACGAACTCATATAAATTTATTTGTGAAATTTTGGTGAAACTAAAACCACCAAAATCATAATTAAATATCCTACTCTTTCGTATATGCGTCAACATTTCACATAAAAATATTTGTGAAACTCTACTTAAACTAAAACCACTAAAATCCTACTATTTCGCATAAATCATACTTTTTGCATATAATTCACAATTGTGAATAAAGATACTTGCAAAAATCCTACTATTTTGCGAAAATCCTTCTGTTTAGCAAATGAATTGGTTATTTGTGATTTTAATTGTTTCAACAGTTATGCGAAATAATAGGATTGTTGTGAAACTATTAGATTTGTGTGATTCAATATGATTTTTGAAAATATTTTTTTGCAAAAATATGAATTAATATGCGAAAAAGTATGATATATGTAATTTTAGTGGTTTCAGTTTAAACAATATGTGAATTTATACAATATTTATGATTTTAGTGGTTTCAAAATTTTAAGTAAATTTTTGTATATAACAACCCAAATAACAGTGAATGAAAGCAAATAGATATTCAAATAATTTAAAAACATATAAACAATGACATTATATACAAATCATTCAATAGTACTTTCAGTTTGAACATTCAAATCATTTAAGCATTCAACAGTGCTTTCGATTTAATCATTCAATAGTACTTTCAGTTTGAACATTCAAATCATTTAAGCATTCAACAGTGCTTTCGGTTTAAACATTCAACAGTGGTTTCAGATTTACATTCAAATAATTTAAACATTCGATCAATGATATTTTATACAAATCAATGACAAACAAATGGCTTTATATAAAAATGCATTCATAGAAATATTGAAATGATATTATATACAAATCAAAGAGTAAACAATGAGTTACAATGTTGATCTTCAAATATATAAAAAAATAATAATCAAATGAATTTTTACGGTTGAGGATGTTGAGATTATTGCGATCGTAGCTCCTCGATGACCTTATTTGTGTTCTTCAAAAGGCCGGCTTGAGTACGTATCATATCCTCTTGAGTGCATATTATATTCTTTAGCATGTGGATTTCTTCAAATGCAAGAGTTAACTCTCCCTCTGATCCACTTAGGTTCTTTCTGTGCTTCTCTTCAACTTTCTTTTTCCCATGAAAGGCCCTCTTTGCTGTTGAAGAACATGCAACCTTCTGGGTGGCTACAAAGTTATCATTGGTGGCATGTTCCATGGACAACAAGTTGATGTTTTCATCGCCTCTGCACCAGTTTTGAAGTTCAGAGAAGAATATCGTTGGGTAATTCTTTATCTGATCCTTTGTGGCATGCAATAAAAATTTTCTAATTGTGCGAGGGTGATTGGTTAGTTGCTAAATAAACCCAAACTACCGAATGACTCGACTGGCCATTTGATGCTCAACTTCATTCATATTGTATATCTAAATAACCTTCCTTGCGATGTCTTTCACCCCCATAACTACATCGTCATTCTCCTCTTCCTCCAACACACCTTCATATGGGCATCGGTTTACCTACATTTTCTTTATAGTTAGGCCTACAAATATGCATTTATTAAAAAAATATGAAATATCAATAACAATACTTATGTTTGCCCTAGTCAGCTTACGAAGTGATGTAGTGTAGTCAGCACGTGACATGAGAGGACCCACCAATCTTTGATCACAACTCTCTTCATTGCATAATTGACTCCACATTACAGTACATGAAAATTCATGGGCAACATCCTACATCTGAACCCTTTCAATGGATATGTGCTCTCATATCCAAACCTGCATAACAATAATTAGCAAGGATTATTAATACACAGTATGTATCAAAACACAGTATGGAAGTATAAAAATAACTATAAATCAAAAGTTTACATACAACGAATGAATAAATATCTTCAACAACACCAACATCTTGATAAGGTTTTTTTTCTCGTTCCTCGTGCCACTCAAACTTGCATAAGTGTAACTGCTCCCTATGTGTATTGATCGACGTGATCTAGGTCTTTCAATAGTTTGATATATGATGCATGAACCGACTTCTTACCAGTGTTGATGAATAAGGATGAGCCAAAGAAGTATAGCAAGAATGTTATCACCGTCTTGTCCACCCTACTATCACCCTTCCCTCCAACATACAATAGTTTTGCCTTCATCCTCCTTACCTTACTAGGGTCATAATTGCTTATAAGCTATGAAAAATTGAACTTATTGACTTTGAACGCATCATCATCTACTTGCAAATAAATATCACACGTGCTTGAATTTTTTTCACTATTATCCAATAATTAGCTCTCCATGACACTTTAGTCTAGTGATTCATGCCACACCCTCCAATGTAATGGTCATCTTAAGATCTCTGAAATGAAATATGTTGGTTGCCGGATTTCAAAACTACACAACGGCCTTTAAGAGGGTGTGATTGATGTTTCATGGTGTGATCTTCAAGAATTTGCGAAAATGCATTCGATCCAATAACTCATTTGCTTCCTCCATTAGTGTTAAAAACCATTGGTATGCTTGGTTTCAGTAAAACCAGTGCATGCAGGATGTTGGCTTTTTTGAATCAATTGGCTGAGAATCCTACAATCCAAACTAATTTTACTCAAATCAACCAATTTCAATGAATTCATATATAGTAACAATATATATATATATATATATATATTAATTTAATTAATGAAATTAATCAGTTGTAATGAATTTCTATATGTTGCATACATATATGACAAACTAATCAATTGCATTCATGTATAGTAGCAATATATATATATATATTAATTTAATTAATAAAATTTGTCAATTGTAATAAATTTTTACATGTTGCGCACACATGACAAACTAATCAATTGTATTCATATATAATAGCAATATATATCTCAATTTGATCAATGTTTATTATAAAATTTTAATGAATTTCTACGTGTTGAACATATATATAACAAACTAATGCATTGTATTGATGTATAGCAATATATATATATATATAATGAAATCAGTCAATTACAATGAATCTCTACATGTTGCACACATACATGACAAACTAATTAATTGTATTCATGTATAGTAGTAATTTTAATTTAATCAATAATTATTACAAAATAACAAATGAACAAGATACTTATCCACGAGCACCGAACCTTCTTTTTCGCTGCAACATCTTCGTCGAAGTATGCACTTTCTCCTGCGCATGAAAAGTAGCATCAGAATCTTGAGCGATGCTCTTATCTGACCCAACCACATAACCCTTACTTACATCTACTTCATGAGGAGGGTGCACATTAACCTCAACCCTTTTGTCAGATATCCCCTCCACCCTCTTTAGTACAGTATCCAGGCATTGAGGTTAATAACAGCCTCATAGCTAGCCAATATGCTTTGGGAATGTGAGTCAAGATTGTGCTTACAAACTACTTAGCTTTTTCTGTATATTTTGCCTTTGATACAAGTTGCTTTGAAATTTGTAACATACTATTCTAACAACATTGTGTTATCCAATTAATTTGTTGCAACCTGGATAAGTGGATAGGCTATCCAAAGAGGTGATTTGTGACCCGTGATCCTTACTCAACCTATTTGTAGGGGTGTCAATGAGCAGGACTTGGTTTAGTGGAACTAGACTCATACCTAGTTTGAGATGCTGGTACTGGGTCCTGACTCGATTTCAATTAGACCCATCATAAGAAAAACCATACCTAGATCCTATAGAGATTACATAGAACCAGACCCAGACCATACCCGTTAAAATATTTTTTTTTTATCTTTTTTACATTGAAAATTTGCTGATCTTGGTCGAAACTCAGGCAGGGCTAGGGTCTGGTATGAAATTTCACAAACCATACTCGGCTCCATATATTAATCGGACCCTTCGTGTCTGACTTGGATCCTAATTGGACCTTCTTATTTATCACTGACACTATAAGGTTTGGTCCGGGTCAAACCCGACCCATTGACACCCTACCAATTTCGTTCGGATCGTCCCAATCGGATCCGAATGACCGAACCATGAAATCCGTTATCCATCATCAAGACAGCTGAACCTGCTCTCTCTAACGTATAAATCTACCTTTGTCACAGACACCAAACTGAAACAGCACTCTCAACATTTTTCTCAGTTTCAAACATCCCCATCCATTTCTCTCCTCCCTCCCACCACCCAATGAAATGCATGAAAGCAATCACGCGATCTTCTCTGCCCATCAGAGTACAGGGTTGAGATAAAAGATGGCTCTCGCCTCCATCTACAGCTTCACTCCTCAAGGTACATTCCTAAAACCCTCCTTATCCCTCAATTCCTCACTTGGGTGTTCTTTTTCCCATTTTTGAGCAGAAACAAGAGGTTCCCATCTTCCAATTCCCACTCTGAATGGGGTTTCTCACCCTCCAGGGCTCACCCTACAAGTGGGTTGTCTTCTTTCATAGCTAGAGCAAACCCCAAGGAACTCATCTTGGGCAACCCCTCTGTGACAGTTGAGAAAGGGAAATACAGTTATGATGTTGAAACTTTGATTAATAAACTCAGCAGCCTGCCCGCTCGTGGTAGTATTGCGAGATGCCTTGATATCTTCAAGAACAAACTCTCTTTGAACGATTTTGCATTGGTTTTGTGGGGTTTTCACAGAGGGGGAGACTGGCAGAGATCCCTTAGGTTGTTTAAGTATATGCAGAGGCAACTATGGTGTAAACCAAATGAACATATCTACACGATAATGATAGGAATTTTGGGCAGAGAAGGGTTACTTGAGAAATGCTCTGAGATTTTTGAAGAAATGCCCCACCATGGTGTTGGTTGGAGTGTTTTCTCTTTCACTGCACTGATCAATACTTATGGCTGCAACGGGCAATACGAGACGTCGCTGCAGCTTGCCGCTCGGATGAAGAGGGAGAAGATTGCGCCGAGTTGTGGACGTATAATGCGGTTATCAATTCGTGTGCGAGGGGTGAACTGGATTGGGAAGGATTGCTGGGATTGCATGAGGGAATTCAGCCTGATCTTGCTACTTATAACACACTGTTAAGTGCTTGTGGTAGCAGAGGTCTTGGGGATGAAGCAGAGATGGTATTTAGGACGATGAACGAGGCGGGCATAGTGCCGGATGTCACTACGCATACTTACCTTGTCGAGGCATTCGGTAAATTGAAAAAGCTGGAGAAGGTTTCAGAACTTCTGAAGGAGATGGAGTTGGCCTGAAATCTGCCCGACGTTACGTCTTACAATGTGTTGCTAGAAGCATACTCTAAGTCAGGTTCTATCAATGAGGCTATGGGTGTTTTCAGGCAGATGCAAAGGGTGGGATGTGCCCATAATGCATCAACTTATAGCATTCTGCTGAACCTGTATGGTAGGTACGGCAGATATGATGAAGTGAGGGACCTTTTCCTTGAGATGAAAGTTAGCAGCACTGAACCAGATGCTGCAACTTATAACATTTTGATACAGGTTTTTGGTGAAGGTGGTTATTTTAGTGAGGTGGTGACATTGTTCCATGATATGGTGGAGGAAAAGGTAGAACCGGATATGGAGACATATGAAGGACTCATTTTTGCTTGTGGAAAGGGTGGCCTTCACGAAGATGCGAAGAAAATCCTTTTGCATATGCAGGGTAATGGCATTGTACCTAGTTCGAGGGTTTATAACGGAGTAATGGAGGCATATGGTCAGGCAGCACTCTATGAGGTAATAAAGGTTTTCTTTGTTTTTCTTTTATATCATTTGTTAATGGCTGGAACTAATTCTTAGGAGATTTTATTAGGAAGCGCTTGTTGCATTCAACACGATGCAAGAGGCCGGGAGTATACCGACCATTGAAACCTACAACTCTCTTATAGCTATGTTTGCTAGAGGGGGGCTTTATAAGGAATCACAAGTAATCGTTTCATGAATGAATGAATCAGAAATTCAGAGAAACAAAGACTCTTTCAATGGTCTTATAGAAAGCTTTAGCCAGAGTGGAAAATATGAAGATGCACTTACTGCGTATATGGAGACGCAGAAGACTAGATGCACACCAAATGAGCGGACTTTGGAGGCTGTTTTGAATGTGTACTGTTCAGCAGGTCTTGTTGAGGAGAGCAAAGAGCAGTACCTGGCGATAAAAGAATCTGGAGTAATGCCGAGTGTCATTTCCTACTGTCAATTGGTGTCAGTTTTTGCAAAGAATGACAGGTTAGAATTACTCTGTAATCTCTTTTAGTTCAACCATTTCAGTCAATATTTATATTGTTACTCATTCCTTTATTGGAGGATGATATCCTCTTCATCCTTTGGATGGTTCTGAAGAGTTCTGTAAGGATTCAGTCTGAACCAGGGTTTTAAAACTCGCCGAGTCAACTCGGTGACTCGGCTCGGCCCTCCAACGAGTCAACCCGGCAAGGTAAACTCGTTTTGCGAAAACTCGGCCTTGACTCGGCATGACTCGGGCGAGTTTTGGGCACTTTTTTCATTTTTCAAAGGCTATGGGCAATTTTTTCATATGTAAGTGTTCATTTTTCAAAGAAAAAATAACATAATAACAATAGGCTTACCAACTTAATATAAAATCACAAAATTAGTGAAAGTCTATCAAATTTCACATGTCCATCATTCATTCCTTTTGGTAGCTCCAGGTAAGGAATCAAACCTAGTACCCCTCAATGAACATAGAGTGAATCCACTAATCCAGCTAACATAACTGATCCCTCATGCAACCATCTCTGCAACACTGACTTTGTTTGCATATTGATACTGCATACCAGGTGGTTGAAACTTGAAACACAAGATGAAAGTCATCGTTATTCTTCTATATCCTCCATCAGATCCCACTTGAAGTGGCTCCTGTCAAAACTCCAAATCCTCCTCCTAAAGGGTTTGAGTTTATTTCTTTCATTAAAAGTTCACCACGCCACTACTTACAAAGAACTATATAAGTACATAGGTACATAGAGCAAATGTCCATAAGGAAACTTTGTTGCTGTGAGACCTACACAATAGTTGGTAGCCTGCCAGCCTGTTCAAAACCAACAGCATAAAATGCCCACATTTATCATTATAATATATATACATCACAACATTCTCATTATCCAAAGCTTATATGCATTTATGTGCAGATATATAAGGCATGGTCCAATCAACTCTACATCAGACAGACGCTTACAAATATCAAGATAAAGTTCAATGTTCCCAAAATTTTGCAAGGATTTTCTGAGGCCCTGCAACACAACAGCTATGTCCATATATTCAGGATGTAAACCATGATCGAGCATGGCTATTAAAGTTCCTGAAGCTAGTAATTAAGTCATTCTTTATATATTGTCTTGAAAGACTTGTTCCTGCTTGTGTAGTTTCTTTAGTAAATGTGATATTTGAATTAAGAGTAGTTTTACTTGATGTTATTTTACTTATTAATCAATTAAACTAGTAATTAAGTCATTCTACAAACCTTTATATGTTTAAATGACAATTTATATATTGTCTTTCTTTTAAAATCAAAAGTTAACAAAACCCGGTCCGAGTCACCGAGTTGACCCGCCGAGTCACGAGTCAATAAAGAACGAGTGGAGTCCCGAGTCACGGGTTTTAAAACCTTGGTCTGAACCTTGATCCAGAGCTGGTCTGCTTGTCCACAACCTTATTTTATGGTCATGAGTCATCAGTGTTTTGGATTTGATCACATTCCATGTGTTTCATCAATCAAAAGTCGTTGGGTCTCATGCATCTGTTATTAAGTTTTCTTGCATAAAAACCATAAAGATTGACATGGTTGTAACTTGATTTCTTGAGCACCACTGATGCCGACACTACTGCCAAATTTGTTGTATCAAGCTGAAGGTAATCTTGCTTGGCAGCAAGGGGATTAATAGGTGCATAGGGAATGAATCTCCAAAAAGCACTTAGATTATCACAATGTATGAGAGATTTATATATTCATTGTTGTAAGGCCGAGAGTAGGTGATGTAAGGCCGAGAGTAGGTGATGAATCCATAAAATTTTGGTCATGACAGCAACTATTGCTCTATATTCAGCTTTCATGCTTGATCTAGCTACCGTTCTTTGTCTCTTGCTAGACCATGCGACTAAATGCCTTCCCAAAAATACTCCATAACCTGTAACTGTCCTTCTCGTATAGGGATCATCTGCCCAATCTATGCCTGAATATGCAATCACCACAAGACTCATCGAATATGAATGATTTATCTGTTTGGAGTATACACGACCATCAGTAATTGTGCCTTTGATGTATCTAATAATTCTTTTCACAACATCTATATGACTTCGTCTAGGAGCATGCATGAACTGTGACACCTGGTTAACGACATAGGCCAAATCTGGTCTTGTAAAGGTGAGGTATTAAAGTTCCCCTACTATGCTTCTTAATCTTTCTAGGGAATTTTCTAGGGAATTCAGCAAGTCATCATTCTGACTATCTCCATACAATTTTGTATTTAATGCAATTGACATCTCAACAGGCTTACATTCTGCCATACAAGTGCATTGTAAGAGATCTTTGTCATATTTACTCTCTGAAAGAGCCAAAGAATTGGGTGTTCTATCCACCTATACACCAAGAAAATACCTGAGAACACCAAAATCCTTCATATAAAACTTATGATGTAGAAAGTTCTTCAGGTCTTTTATGCATGTCTGGCTGCTCCCCTGTTATGATTATCTCGTCAACATAGACAAGAATCAATGTCGTATCACAATCATCAATGAGGGTGGATAAAGAGTAATCACATTGAGTACGTGTGAAACCAATAGACTAAACTGTTGTAATGAATGTCTCAAACCATGCCCTAAAAGCTTGATTGAGATCATAGATAGCCTTTCTTAATCTCAAGGTTGTCTTTGCAACGTCACTTTCGGGATAACTAGGAGGATGTTCCTAGGGATGGCAGTGGATTGGGGCGGGGGACAAGGTCTCCACCCCCGCCCCATTTCAAAATCTGAACCTTCATCCCCGCACGGGGATGGATTTTAACCTCCACCCCCGCCTCCATCCCCATTTCATGTCCTCCATCCCCGGTCCAAACGGGGGTGAGGCGGGGCGGGGGAAAGAATTGTAATGAAAAGAGGCGGAAGCACCAATAGAGCAAGTGTCACTCTTTAAGAGTGATCACTAGAGCCAAGAACACAAACAACAAATGTGCACACACAAAAACTCTCAAATATGGAAATGACTTAAAGTCATAAGTTGGATATTATTGAAGAAAGGAAGAGAGGGGTATAAAACCCATACATTTAAGAGAGGAACACCTCCTCTATTTATAGAGGAGGAGAGCACAAGAAGGGACCACAAGGGGGCTCCCTTGTAGTCGTTGGGAGCCCCCAACGGTCAGAAATCTGACCGTTGGGGCCCCAACGACTACAAGAGTGGGGCCCCTTGTGGTTCCAACAAAAAGCAAAAAAAGAAAAAGAAAAAAAGGAAAAAGGAAAAAGAAAAAGAAAAAGAAAAAGAAAAAAATAAAAAAGGTACATTTGTAGTTTTACAATAATACCCCTATCGGGTATTTTACTAAAAAGCAATATATATATATATATATATATAAGTATATATATAACACGCCCCCTCAAACTTTACGGGGAGAAGACCGAAAGTTTGCTAAGGAGGAACATAAATCGTGGAGTTGGAAGTGCTTTGGTGAAGAAGTCAGCTAGCTGATATTCTGAAGTAACATATGGCAATGAGATAGTCCCTCTGAGATATTCGTCTCGAACATAATGGCAATCCATCTCGATATGCTTTGTCCGCTCATGAAAGGTGTGATTGTTGGCAATGTATATCGCACTTTTGTTATCACAGCAGAGCTTGGTAGGAGTGGAAATGAGGACGCCCATGTCAGCAAGGAGACTTCTGAGCCATACAATTTCCATAGTTGTCATCGCCATAGCCCGATACTCAGCTTCAGTAGATGATAAGGAGACCTTCTGCTGCTTCTTGCATCTCCACGAGATGAGAGATTCACCTAAAAAAATACAAAGACCCGTAATTGAGATACGATCATTGGGATTTCCTCCCCAGTCAGCATAGTCAATTCAAGAGATGAGGAAGAGGATAAGAAGAGTCCCTTGGAGATGGTATTTTTGATATATCGCACAATTCTCATTACAGCCGCCATATGAACCGTGGTAGGTGCGTGCTGAAACTGGCTCACTGCATGAACCGCATGAGCTATGTCAGGACGGGTGATGGATAGATAGGTAAGGGATCCAATTAATTGACGGTAGGGAGTTGGATCTTCAAGAAGAACACCATCTTCAAGTCTTAGTTTCGCATTGATAACTTCGGGAGTCTCAACTTTCTTTTCATCAGATATTCCTGATTTGGTACAAATTTCAGCAGCTAACTTCATTTGAGATAAGATGTATCCTCGTTCGGAATAAGCCACTTCAATTCCTAAAAAATATCGCAAATAACCAAGGTTAGACATATCAAAGGTATCTTTTAACATAGACTTAACATCATTTACTCCCTTTTTGTCATTCCCAGTGATGATCATATCATCAACATACAGCAGAAGCATGATAATGGAGTCACCTGTCCTTTTAACAAAAAGAGCAGTGTCAGTATAGCAAGAAGAAAAACCTAAATTGATTAATACATTACTAAACCTGTCATACCAAGCTTTAGGAGCTTGCTTAAGACCATATAAAGCCTTTTTTAATTTTAAAACTTTTTCATTTAAATTCATACCTGGAGGTGGTTCCATATAAACTTTTTCATTTAAATTACCATTCAAAAAGGCATTTTTAACATCAAGTTGAAAGATGGGCCATTTTTTAACAGAAGCTATAGCAATAAGGGCTCGAACACTAGTCATTCGAGCAACTGGGGCAAAAGTTTCATCATAGTCTACCCCATACTCTTGGGCATAACCTTTGGCTACCAACCTAGCCTTATATCTTTCTAATGAACCATCACTCTTAGTTTTTACTTTAAACACCCATCTACATCCAATGGGTTTCTTGCCATTTGGAGGATCAATAATTTCCCAAGTTTGTGCCTTTTTAAGGGCATTAAGTTCAAGCTCCATAGCTTCATTCCAATGATCATATTGTTTAGCATCATTGTAATGAGATGGTTCATGAAAGGAGTGAATAGCAAGAAGACATGCTCGATAATTAGGGGAAAAGGAGTCATAAGAAACAAATCTATTTGGAATCTTAGGAATGCGATTTGATTTTCTTTGAGAGGTTTCTTCTATCGACTCATTTTGAGAAAATCTTTCAAGGGCACATGGAGGATTTCTTTCATTCCTTCTAGAGTAGACTTGTATTTGTCTTGAAGCATTTTCTTCTAAGTTTTGATCATTATTTGGATGTTCAACAAGATTTTTATTAAGAGGTTCATTAAGATCAATATAATCATCTATGATGTTTTCTTGAGGTAACAAGTCAAATAAAAAGGAATAGTCAATATTTTCAGTTGGTTGATGCGAAAAACCATTTTCTTCTTCGAGAAATGTGACATCTTTTGAGATATAAAGTTTATTATTAAGTATGTCAAAACATCTATATCCTTTTTGTTTTTCGCCATATCCCAAAAAAATACATTCAATAGCCCTAGGAGAAAGTTTATCATTTTTGCGAGTTAAAACAAAGCATTTACATCCAAAAATTCTTAATCTTTTATAATCAGGAGACATATTGTAAAGTTTTTCAAATGGAGAAAGATTTTTCAAAGAGGATGAAGGTATTCTATTGATAAGATATGTTGAAGTTAGAACCGCTTCGGCCCAAAAGGATTTTGGGATATTTTTTGAAATCAATAATGTTCTTGTAGTTTCTATTATGTGCCTATGCTTTCTTTCCGCAAGACCATTTTGTTGCGGAGTGTTGGGACAAGAACGTTGATGACAAATTCCATTTTCTTTTAAGTAATTTTGAAAGTCATTAGACATATATTCACCTCCCGAATCGGACCTAAGAATAGATAGATTTCTCAAAAATTGATTTTTAACCATCGCATGAAATTCTTTAAAGAACGAAAAAACTTCAAATTTGCGGCTTAAGAAGTATATCCACGTAAATCTAGTGAAGTCATCAATAAAGACCACATAATACGAAAAACCTCCTTTAGATAAAATTGGGGAAGGTCCCTATACATCGGAATGAACAAGTTCAAAAGGCCGAGTGACAAAATAACTTCTTTGAGGAAACGGAGTAGCTTTAGATTTCCCAAAAATGCAATCTTTACAAGTCATGTGATTGTCTTTACAAGTATTGTCCAAAAAAGGGAGAAGAGACATTTTTACAAAATTTGGATGACCAAGTCTCTCCTGCCAAATTCCAATACTTTTGTCTTTAACAAGATTGCAAGATGACTTAGATGGAAGCGTCAAAAAGTCCATAAAATAGAGATCACCCCTTCTATGGCCTTGCCCAATCAGCTTCCCTGACTGGAGATCCTGCACGATGCAATCTTTAGGTGAGAAAGAGACTTGGCATCCATGGTCGGTGATTTGGGAAACGGAAAAAAGATTTAAATTAATTTTTGGAACAACTCTTACTTTAGGAACAAAAAAATTTTGAGAATTTTTGAAGTCAAGTGTTCCAATACTTTCTATTTTTAATGACGTTCCATCGGCCGTTGAAACATAGGAGGACATGGGTTCGAAAAAAACATTGGAAAGGGAGGTTTTATGAGATGTCATATGGAAAGAAGCACCAGAGTCTAGTATCCACATACCTGGAGGTGATGAAGAGTAGGCGATGGCGGCTCCGGATGTTGAAGGAGAAGACTTGAGAAGGTGTTGGAGAACTTCAGAGATATGATTAAGAGTTTCTTTGATATCTCCTTCTTTGGTACTTTCTTCCTTCTTTGGAGAATTTTCTCCGACCGCGGCAACCTTTCCTTTAAGCTTTGGACAAACCGGTCTAATGTGCCCCGGTTCATTACAATAGTGGCATATGATCCCCTTTCTTGGCCCATTGATATTTTTGTTAAAGTGGAAAGGTCTATATGCTTTAACATTTGATCCGGGCCTATTAACGGCCAAAACTTCATCATTCCTAATGCTCAAACCAAGTCGAGTTTCTTCTTGACATACCTCGGCAAGAGCATCTTCAATAGGTAGGGCTTTGCTTTTATGGAGAAGAGATGCCCTTACTTGTTCAAATTCCGGGCGAAGCCCATGAAGAAATTGAAAAAAGTGCTCCTTTTCAATTTGTTCCCTTCTTAGTTCAATGTCTTGTGGAGCAACCCATTTGGGCTCAAGAAGGGCAAGCTCATCCCAAAGAGGGGTTAGAGAGCTAAAATAATCCCGGACACTCCATTTGTTTGGTGGAACGAATTTTTTCTTGACAAAAGAATTGCCGAGCAAGATCTTTTTGGGTATACATACCCTTAAGGAAAAACCAAGCCTCATTGGCTCTTCTAAACTTGGCAATATTGGCACAATTTTTAAGATCTACATTGTTCATAAACCATGCCAAAATTTTGGCATGGTTACTTTCCCAATCCTCGATTTTGGATTGATGTTCATTAATGGCTTTGATGCGCTCATCGCCATCTAAATCCTTTTCAACTTCATTTTCAATTTTGCTAAGAACAAGAGAGGGTTCGGGAGTAGTCCCCATAACAAAACCCCAAAGTTTCTTACCTCTTAGATGATTTTCCATAGCGGAGGCCCACATGAGATAGTTGGACCCATTTAGCTTGAAGGAGAGCTCCACTTTAGAGTCACGTTCCATCGGCACCAAATACTCTTCCTTTCTTCAAAACTTTGAGAGGCACGCTTTCTAAGATGACAAAAGAAAAAAACCCAATCACCAACCGAGCTCTGATACCATGTAATGAAAAGAGGCGGAAGCACCAATAGAGCAAGTGTCACTCTTTAAGAGTGATCACTAGAGCCAAGAACACAAACAACAAATGTGCACACACAAAAACTCTCAAATATGGAAATGACTTAAAGTCATAAGTTGGATATTATTGAAGAAAGGAAGAGAGGGGTATAAAACCCATACATTTAAGAGAGGAACACCTCCTCTATTTATAGAGGAGGAGAGCACAAGAAGGGACCACAAGGGGGCTCCCTTGTAGTCGTTGGGAGCCCCCAACGACTACAAGAGTGGGGCCCCTTGTGGTTCCAACAAAAAGCAAAAAAAGAAAAAGAAAAAAAGGGAAAAGGAAAAAGAAAAAGAAAAAGAAAAAGCAAAAAATAAAAAAAGGTACATTTGTAGTTTTACAATAATACCCCTATCGGGTATTTTACTAAAAAGCAATATGTATATATATATATATATATATATATATATATATATATATATATATATTAACAAGAATAAGTCCATCCCCGCCTCCATCCCCACACGGTGATAGATTTTAACCTTCATCCCCCTTTCATGCCCTTCATCCCCGGTCCAAACGGGGCGAGGCGGGGCCCCAGTATCCCTCGGTCCACTGTCATCCCTAGATGTTCCATGTATACTTCTTCATATAATTCTCCGTGAAGGAATGCATTCTTCACATCAAGTTGATACAACTACCAACCAAAAGTGATGACAATGAAAAGGATAATACAAATTGACCTCAATCTAATAACAGGACTGAAGGTTTCGTCAAAATCAAAACCATGTTCTTGAGTATACCCTTTGTCAACTAATCTTGTCTTATATCTCTTAATACTACCGTCAGCCTTATAGTTAATCTTATAAACCTATCTACATCCAATAATATTTTTGTCTATAAGTTTGTCTACGACTTCCCAAGTACCACACTTGTGCAAAGCATTAGTTTCTTTATTCATAGCTTCAACCCACGTATTATTTTTACATGTCTTAGAAAAACTGCATGGTTCCTTTTCTTGATCGATAGCGGCTATAAATAATTTAAAGTCAATAGAAAAGGCATCATAACTCACTCACTTGTTTGGCGGCTGACGCGGTCTAGTGGATCTCCTCAACTGAATATGTTGTCCGACAACATTACAATTCATTTCTGTTGTGTCTAAAGATTGTCTTAAGCTCCTTTTGAGATTCTATCATCGTTATTAGCCCTTTGATTATGGTAAGATTCTAGTTGTATCTTAGAACACCTTTTACATACCAAGCAAAACTGCTGAAACTGGACTGAACGAGAATCTTTGTTTGAACCAGCAATAAGCGACAACAAATTGGCAAATTTGGGATTTTGGGGCAAACTTGTTCCGAAGGGAGTTATCGACATGAACATAACACTTGCGACCAAAGGCACAAAGTATAGAGTAATCAAGACGTTTTTCAAAGGTCTGTGTCACCATTTAATCCATCCAAAGGCATTCCATTAATAAGAAACACGATGGTGTGGAAGGATTTTGTCCATAAGTCTGCTCTCAATTTAGAATCATTCATCATGGTGAGAGTCGTTTTCCTCACATGATACTGTTTCCTTTCAGCAGTTTCATTCTAAGTTGCATTTCTTGGGCAGGACATTTCATTCACAATGACATTATCGTAGAGATATTTAATAAAACAATTTTAGGTGAATTCACCTTCCCCAACACTTCAGAAGGCAAAAATCTTTCTAGAAAATTGAGTTTCAATATAGGCTTTAAACTATTTAAAAGTTAGGAAAACTTGATCCTTGGACTTCAGAAAGAGGATCCAAGTGTGTACCTACTGAAATTGTTGACAAAGATAACATAGTATTTAGATTTAGAACGAGACATAACGGGTGTTGGTCCCCAAACATCAAAATGGACAAGCTCAAATGGGAATGAAGTTCATTTGTTAGAATGTCCAAACGGTAACTCATGACTCTTACAAATGCGACAACTATCACAAGAAATAAAGGACCCTTTGACTTTGTCTCTCAATAGGATGAGATTCTCATTACACAAAAGAATCAAGAAACCATAATGACAATGACCTAATTTACGATGCCATAACTCAATGTCATTGATAAGACGAGATACTCCAGACAAAAGCAATGGACAACCAGGATGAGGTAACACAAGAAAATCCGACGATGATGCGTGGATTTCATTCACTACATAAAGACCACCACATCACTTTCATTCAATAAACATTTTCTTTGTGTGAATATCCTTAACAGAAACAGAAGATGAAAAAAAAAACATAAGAATTCATTTGATCAGACAATTGAGAAACAAAAATAAGATTACGTTTAATGCTAGGAGAAAGAAGAGTGTTGAACAAATAAAAGGGGTAAAATTGGTAAGTACCAAGACAATGCCTATATGAGTGATGGGATGATGTTTACCTCCTGTAATAATACGACCCAATCCACGATAATGCATAGCATGTACGAATTTACATAAATATCCTGTTACATGATGTGCTGCTCTGGAATCAAGATACCAAGTATTCTGAGAGGAGGAAAAGATAGGCTACCATTTAACACTGTGTTGCGCTTGCATACTTGTGGATCACGGATTCACCGACTGGGTTTGTTGTAAGTTCAACTAGATGAATTAGGTGCTAAGAGTATCATGATCTTGATATGACGCCATTGATGAAGGATACGAAGATGGTGATGGAGAAGGTGACAAGGCCTTGAATCCCCAAAAGGAACACCTGAGAGTGCAAGAAAATGTGCTGAAATAGGAACTATTGGTGGGCGATACGTGGTCACATACTTCTAGTAACAATCCGAACTAGGCCCACATTTGCCGCACATCTGACGCGTGACATTGTTTGGACGTGATTCACCATCGAGGGTCGGTAGAAGTCTTGCACCTTTACCAAAAGAGTTGGATCTACCACGTCCTCTGCCTCTTCCACCACGACCAGATCCAGAATATGAACCAGTAAAAAGAACCTCATTAGATGTATGGTTCATATTCTTCTTTCTAAAGGAGTTGCCGAGATCAAACATAGCCTCGTGTTCTAATAGCATGGAACATAGCTGATCAAAAGGAGGTTGTGGTCTTTGTTTGGAGTACATTGTAACGAACATGTTGAATTCCAACCCCAAACCTCGAAGGGTTTACATGCATATATCCTCATCCGCAATAGGAGTGCCTATTGCTGCAAGCTGGTCAGTGATAGATTTTACTTTGCTTAGATAGTCTATCACACTGAAATCTCCTCTAGCAATCCTCCCAAATTCTCCCTTAAGTGATAGATCTTTGCTGTGGAAATTTGCTCAAACCAACGGTGTAGAATTTGCCAAAGATATCAAGTGTTGACACTTGTGGGAATATGAAGTAAAACTTCGCAAGAGAGAGTGGTCGTAATATATGCTACCAACAACTTGGTCATTTTAGACTGTACGGAGAAATTTGGATTTGGTTCAAGTTTATTTGTTTGCTTGTCATCCTTCAATTCAAACTATAATAAGAACTCTGCAGGCACAAGCAGAGTCCTGTCTAGATGCCCAATCAAACCATGGCTGCTGATAAAGGGGATGATCTGTTTCTTCTAAATGAAAAAATTGCAAGAGTCTAACTTGTTAGAGACAAGCTGACTAAGAAAGGAAGAGTTTATGGGAGAGCTGGAACTTAGGGTAGCCATGATGAGAGGGTTATTAGGATTTCAAGAAAGAAAGAAGAGAAAGTAATAAACCAGCACGTGTTTTGTTTTTTCAGACTAACGGGATTCTGTAGGCTCTATGCTGGTGATAGAAATAAATATAATCTTCCCATTTGGGCCAATATGTGCAGGTCTGGGTTGTCAACGCGGGGATCCATTTTTCTTGTCTGGGGTAATGAATCTGGAGCAAGGTCCTCTAGAATTTGGACCATATCAAATACCATGGTGGTGGCTTGTTTTGTGAATGAAAAATGACATACACATTGGCTCCTATTAGGCATGCACATTGAAGTGCAATTGTTCTCCTAAAGTGAGTGATTATTCATACTGTCATGTAGTATTTGAATGATGTACATTATTGGCGCAAAACTTTCTCCATGTGCATGATATAATTGTGAAAGTACATTATTCATAATATTATAGTTTTCATTTGCAAAATGAAAAATACCTACTCATGGTTGCTAACATTTCTGTTCTTAGTTCCACATTGTGGTGATGCTTGTTTTTTGATAGCTAGCATGCTTGGTGTCAATGTTTTAATAGTTGCAAATGACAGAAATAATGACACTTTCAAAAAAATGCATATGCAGCCCACTTCCATTTTGGATATTGCCCTAAGCCAAGAATCCTATCTTTTTCTCTGACGAGCATTTGTTTCATGCTAGATAAAGTTCCGGCTTCCTCTCTTGTTGGCTTCCACTTGCTTTTAGTTTATTTGATGAATTACATCGCCAAGAAATACCTACTGTTTGGTTGAGCTGATCAGGCTGCATATGGCATGCTTTTGTGCAAACTGATCAGCTAATTAGACCATTGCAATGGCAAGAAAGCAACCTCATTTTTCCAGCAGCCAGTACCTACCATCATACATTTCTGTGAGATCTGCAACAATTTCAGAATTGTCTCATAATCTGTACTTGTTTCATCTCAAAATCGTAGACGGGCTGAAGCTTATGAAGTACTGGATGAAATGCAAACATCAAGAGTTTCCAATGCTCATCAAGTGGTTGGTTGGAACAATGATCAAGGGGGAATATGATGGTGAATCCAATTGGCAGATGGTGGAGTATGTCTTCGACAAAGTTAACTGTGAAGGCTGTGGTCTGGGATTGAGATTCTATAATGCCCTCTTGGATGCACTATGGTGGCTGGGTCAGAAAGCAAGGGCTGCAAGAGTTCTCCAAGAAGCAACAAAGCATGGACTATATCCAGAGCTATTCTGTTGTACCAAACTTGTGTGGTCGGTCGATGTTCACAGGTAACCATTTATCTTTCGCTTCTGATAACTATTCTGCTCACCGTTGTTCTTGCCAGCACATATTGATCAGAACTCAGAAGTAATGGAATACCATGATCACACAAACCCAAAGTTCAATACTTTTCATTAGATAATATAGTTCATACCACAAAGGTGACATGTGAAGAACTCTATTTTGATGAATTACAATTCTCAATCACTGGGTTAAATTACAGTTATTTTGTCTTTGTTCACCGTAAACACATTTGATTGTTTCCTTGTCAGGATGTCTGTTGGTGGTTCACATACAGCTGTATCAGTTTGGTTAAAATGACTTATGCAACATGATGGTGAATGGGGATGATTTTCCTGAGCTTGCAACTGTTGTGGTGAAGTCTTATGTTTCTCTTTCCTCTTCGATTTGTTTCTTCACAAAATCAAGTTTTCTTCTTCGTTTGCTTTGGAATGTAACAGTATGGCAGATTACACAACCCAGCTCACTTCTTTTTTTCTTCTCTTTTTTTGGACATCAGAAGGGATGACATGGAGAAAAACTCTGACTCGAGAGTTTTCCCTGTAGCCAATGCAGTGTATTCATTCCTTAGCAAACCTCATCATGCTTCAGTTTTGCACCATGGAGCAATGGCCGAATATTTTGTCGGCAGCCCCAGTTTAAAAAATTGCTCTCATTATCGAAAAGACCGGATCATTGATCTGCAAAAAAGGTCCTCGTTACATTGCTTGATTCTGATTTTCCTCTTCCCAGCACGAGAGTGTCTAGTATAGATGCCAACAGTGATATGAAGTACCGGAGGAGCCTTGATATAGATGGTAGAACAGGAACAGAGCTAATGGCTGCAGCAGTTTGAATGTTCATACTAGAACTCCTACAGTTTTGTGTCACTGATTTTTGTAGCATTAATTTAGCTCACATGGCGTTCCATATTTATAGAAATGAGCAAGAAAATTAATGTACATGAGCTTGAGGGTTGAAGCGTTCTCTGTTATCGTGAGCTTGTGGGGCAATAGTTCAGTGAGTCTTCTGATGGCAACACCAATGTTTATCATTCATGGTTACAGATATATCAAATGATAGTACACGTTATGTTGGATATTCTCACACAATGAACTATATATATAGGGTTAATCTAACATTAAACTTATAATGTAAAAAAAACATCATGTATTTTTTCAAAACACCATTCGTTAAGGGTATTTTACTCATTTTACATCAATTGTTAAATACAATTAGTTTAGTGCTGGATTAACTCATATATATATATATATATATATATATATATATATATATATATATATATATATATATATATATATATATATATATATATGTATCAAGAGCGAGTGAGGCGAATTTGCATCACATATCCTGTTTTCATGGAAATCTCGGCAAGGGAAAATCCTGAAATACTTTGTAAAATCCTGTTTTTATTTAGAAACTATCACATAAAATTTTGAAAATACATGTAATATATACCATAAAAATATACAAAAATATCAGGAATTACTTTTATCGCTTTAATATAATGATCAAAAGCGTGATAGTTCAAGGTAGATGATTGTCACAGTATGTCCGTTTAATTGCCCTTTTAACCATTCTTCACTATGTGCATAACCAATTCAATTTCATGTAACAACACAGCAACTTGTTGAACCACAAAAGAACCAAACCTTCCCCTATGATGCTGCCACTGTATGAAAATTGCGGTATTTTAACCGAAAGATGAAAGAGATCCTAAAGCGCAACTCTGTGAAATCTTTACATATGGCAGCAGTCAGTTATTTTGTGCTTATTCATCAAATGAATAACTTGATAGAATTATCATTTTACAAAATGATTGGCTGAAGCCCCAATGTTGCGTTCAAATAGGGATGTAAACGATTCGGATTCGCAGGGGATGTGGCCAATGTCATATTCGAGTAATCAGATGTTGGCTAAATGGATTCAAATTTGGATTCGATGGTGAAAACTAAACGGATTTGGATATATGTCAAAATTAGATGTTTGTTGAATTCAGTCACAAAAAGAGGATACGGTTTTGGCTTACCAAATGCAACTAAACGGAATAAAATTTGGTTGGATATTTGATAAAATCCAATTCATTGACATCCCTAGGTTCAAATGAAAGCTCCAATCACTGCCTTATGCACCTGATCACCCTCCATCTTGGGGATAGGGCCTGTCAGGTGTAGGCCCATGACCTGATGGAGGGCGATCAGGTGCCTAAGGCACAACAAATGTGCCATGTGATGGCACCTGATCCAGACTCGACTTCAAGATCCTGGATGAGCTTCCCAGTTTGAAATCAGTATGGGAGGTTGTCTCCTTTTTTACGTGTGAGAGCCTGAACATCTGGGCTTGAGTGTTAGATGATTTCCTGTGTCGACTATTACTACTATTGATAGTAGGGGTGGCAAAATCTGATCCGACCCGCCAACCCGCTTTTTAGCCGGGTTAGGGTATGGCTTAAACGGGTTTGTGTCATAAACGGGTCGACCCGCCTAACCCGTTTATTAAGCGGGTCGTGTTCGTGTTAGGGGTATGCCAACCCGCCAACCCGTTTGACCCGTTTAATAAACGGGTTAGGCAGGCGGGTCAACCCGTTTACACGAACCCGTCAACCCGCAACCTGTTTTTGTGTTTCTAATTGTGTTATTGGGGACAATCTATTAATAATATATGAGACTTGATCTAGAATTTTCAAAAAATTTCAGCACCAAAATTGAAATTATTTCTTTTAAATAAATGCTTACGAGTAAAAAGGAAAAGGAAACCCTAATCGGGTTCCCCTTTTCGTTTCTCTGAGAAAATGAGAGAGAGAGAGAGAAGAGCAGTCGAAGCTGCGGGTGATCTCCGGTGAATGAGATGGACTGAACCCTCTCCAGCTCAGAGGAGCGACGATGGCGAGGATGTCCTTCTAGTTGCCTCTCACTGCTCCTTCTCGACAAAGCAATGATAGAGACGGTGAGGGTTTCCCACCTCCTGCAAGGGCTTACTTCCTGCAATGCGGGTAGCCTTGCAGTTAGACAGGTTATTCGGGTTATGGTGTCTATGTTATCGGGTCGACCCGTTTAATACACGGGTCATCGTGTCATGTAATCTTGTCATGTCGACTCGACCCGTTTAATACACGGGTCGTCGTGTCATGTAACCGTGTCGTGTCGGGTTACCCATTTAATAAATGGGTCATGTTCTTGTTTGCCACATCCAACCTGTTTAATAAACTGGTCGTGTTCATGTTGAGGTATTCTGACACGCCAACCCGCCGATCAGACCCGATTGCCACCCCTAATTGGTAGCAAGCTATGTTGGCTCACTTCATTTTCAAATCCAACCCAAAATGACATGATGGTGGTCATCCCTTGTGTAAGGAAGGCCATCAAAAGACCAACGGTCATCTGCCGCATATTGCATTCAAAAGCATCTCACCATCCACAATCTTCCCCACCCTCTTCTTACGAGCTTTGCAGAAACGCCAACAATTCAAAACACCAACCAAAGGATTCCTTCCAATGGAACACCATCATCCGCACCAATGCCATCAATGGCTCCCCACCTCGCCAAACCATTGCCCTTTACCAACATATGCTCAGAGAGGGTGTCCTCCCCAACAATTCCACATTCCCACTCATTCTCAAGGCTTGTGCTGGCCTTTCTGATCCATATATTGGACAACAAATCCATGCCTGTATTGCCCAACTTGGGTTTGATCCTGACAAATTTGTTGCAACCGCCCTGATTGGTATGTATGGCAAATGCGGCCATCTTGATGATGCGCAGAAAGTGTTTGATAGAATGCCCCAAAGAGATTTGGTGGCTTGGACAGCCCTTATTTCTGTGCTTTCTCATAGTGGTTGTGTCGATGGTGCCTTGGATGTGTTGTTTCGGATGCGATCAGAAGGGATTGGAGTTGACCTTGTCACAGTTGCAAGCCTTCTTATGGCCTGCAGATCATTGAGTTCTTTGGCCCACGGCGAATCAATTCACTGTTTCAGTATTAAAGTTGGATTTGAAGAAGACATTGAGATAGGAAATACCCTCATAGACATGTATTCTAAATGTGGGAATCTAGAGAATGCCTTGAATGTTTTTAATGGGATGGACGAAAGGGACATGGTTTCATGGAATGCGCTGATTGCAGGTTTTTCGCGGAATGGGGAAACAAAACAGGCATTGGCTGTATTTGAGGAAATGAGATCAACAGGAACAGGTTCACCTAACCGCATTACCCTGCTCATAGTTGCACCGTGCTGTGGGAGTTTGGGTAGCTGTGAGATGGCAAAATGTTTGCATGGGTATGTGGTTAAGAGGCATGTTTTGAATGGAAGCTTTCTGGATGACGTCGTGCTTGCTACTGCATTGCTGGACATGCATTCCAAGTGTGGGAATTTGGAGTTAGCTCGTGAGGTTTTCGACAGAATTAAGAGAAGGAACGTGGTTTCTTGGAGTGCTATGATAGCCGGTTATGAGCAGGCTTTGATGCCTGACAAGGCTTTGCAGCTCTTCCATGAGATGCTAGCATTGAAGGGTGCAATAAAACCCAATGAAGTCACCATGGTCAGTGTTCTCTCAGCATGTTCACAGTTGGGAGCTTCACATCAGGCAAAACTGATGCATGACTATGCAATGGAGATTGATTTGGGGTCAAATTCTCGGGTAGCATCAGCGCTTATCGACATGTATGCCAAATGTGGCAACATAGAAATGGCTAGAGAAATTTTCTCCAAAATGACAGAGAAGAGTGTGGTTTTGTGGAGCGCAATGATAGGGGCAGAGGGAATGCATGGAGAGGGAAGACGAGCTCTTGAACTGTTCAGGAAAATGGTGCAACAAGGCTTGCAGCCTAATGAGGTCACCTTTATTTCCTTGCTATCTGCTTGCAGTCATTCTGGCCTAGTGAATGAGGGATACCAATTTTTTCATCAAATGGAGAAGGATTATGGCATTCAGCCAGCGTTGAAGCACTATAGCTGTATGGTTGATCTCCTTGGGCGAGCTGGCAGACTAGATAAAGCTCATCAGCTTATCAGGAGCATGCCCATGGAAGCAGATGTTGGTGTTTGGGGAAGTTTGCTTGGCGCTTGCCGTCTACATGGAAATTGCAAACTTGGCGAGTTTGTCGAGAAACAAATTTTATCATTAAATCCACATAGCATCGGCCATCGTGTGCTGCTAGCCAACATGTATGCTGCAGCAGGGAGATGGGATGATGTTGTGAGAATGAGAGTATCTTTGAAAGATCAAGGATTGAAGAAGACAGCAGGGTGTAGTTTCATCGATATCAAAAACAAAATACACAAGTTCATCGTGGAAGATCGAACACATCCTGATACAGATAAGATATTCAAGCAATTAGCAGTCTTGGGTCTTTTATTGAAAGATGCTGGTTACGTGCCGAACACAGCTGCTGTAGTGTACAACATAGACGAGAAACTAAAGGAACACATGCTCATGTATCATAGTGAGAAACTGGCTATTGCTTTTGGGATTATTAATACCAGCATCGGAGATACAATTCGTATCACCAAGAATCTGAGGATCTGTGATGATTGTCACACATATTCAAAGTTCGTTTCAGAGGTTACAAAGCGAGAGCTTATAATCAGAGACGCATATCGGTTTCATCATTTTAAGGATGGGTTATGTTCTTGCAGAGATTATTGGTGACGGTGATTCCCCTTTGTACATTTGATAACAGTGTGGTCTTAATCCGGTATGTAGCATTCAGTAGTTATGGATTTTAAGCAAGGGTCAAGATGATGGTCTTCAATGGTCTCACAGTGTATATCCCCTTCTCAACAAAAGATGTTCAACAAATGTCATGCTGCAAATTTCATCGACACTAGCAGAAAGATGGCCAATTATGTCTCTTTGACCCATCACAGATCTGCATGGCAATATTTTCTACATTCCATTTTTTAATTTTTTGAAACGTGTTATATGTGACCTGCTTTTTGCTTTTTTCCAGATAGACAATATGGGGAATAGCCCCTGGTAGGATTTGAACAAAATGAATAAAAAGAAACAAATTACTGCAAACCGTAGATTAACCACAGCTAGATTGTGTCTTTTACATAGTAATCACATTCCCATGGATGTGCAGCAAGCACATCAAGCAACTTGGTTTGGCAGATACATAAAGTTTGGAGTCAGTCCACCGAGTCATTCCAATAGCTACTGATGCCAACACAATATCCATAGGGAGAATGGTACATCCATGTGCATCAGGAATAAAATTTGGGACCAGTCACTGAATCATTCTAATAGCTACTTATGCAAATGCAATATTATTCAGTCCATGTAACTCAGCAGAAGTTGCATCAACAGGCAATTCCAAAATCACAGATGAAGGCACTACACACCAACGGATGCTTAAAGTATGCATATCAGAGGTGTTTTTAATTAACAAAAAACTGAAACAAGGTACTCTATTGTTCTCTTTGCAAGTCAAAGATGCCAATTTGAAATATAAAATGTAGTCAGTAGAGATGTATCAATGCACGTCAGGGATACAACAAAAAAGAATAGGGTTCCTGCCCTCGCACTCTTCTTTGACATTGTGAAACTTAAACAGCAAATCCAGAAGTCAAATCCAATAGCAGAATCCAAAGCAGCAACTTGTGAGAGAGGTTATGGGCATCGACCACGATATTTCATTGGCCTTGATCTTGAGAATCATCCTTGACATTTTTCTGCATAAAAAAATGGGAGACGGAGGAAAAGAGCCTGAGTTTATAGACCAAGTCCAAGATATAGTACCTAAGGACCTGACCACTGCATCAAATATCTAACGTTAATCAGAATTGAACATAATTAACTTTCCAAGCAGTATGGCAAGCAAAGCGAACATTCAAATATGCCTGTTGAACATACAAATCTTTTTGAAATATAAGAGTTTTATTGATAAGGGAACATAAATGTGGTGAGAGAAGACAAGACAATAAAAATCACCCAACAAAACAGACAAATAAATGCATTAGTTGCAACATGCACTATTATCAAAACTAGATTCTTTAGTATTAAACAGTGGACCAATCTATGATGGATCTTTAATGAGGCACTAAATTATTGGCTACATTTTGGGATATCCTGCTAACTGATTATACTAGCTACTATATCTTCCTGATGCCACAGAGGCCCCACAACCAGAAGCATCCCTTGCCAGAGGTCCTGAGCAGCCATATTCTTCTATAGCTATCACTTCTTGTAATCCAGCTATGACGACGATGTTTTCATCTTACTCAGTGGTGGCAACAACTGTTGTCTCATGACTAATAATGATTTTGGGATTAATGAGTTTGTTTTAGTCCTCGTGAAAAGAAAAAAAATCTAGAATCAGTTCACAAGTTCCCTCAACATCCCAATGTCTAATGAATTGCATAATAATAGATTTAAAATCCATGCGTTTTTTCTTGAAGCTTTCAGTAATTCTGCTTGTATGGTTGCAACGTGATTACTACCATGATGCCATTACTTATGGATGCATCAATCAACAATCTCCTGAGTGTCAAATCTTAAAAATTAAATTTAAAAGAATGACTTAGATCCGTAGTACAAACTAAGTCGGTCAGTACTCCAGTGTATGAGGCACAGGAAATTTTTACTCTCCATTTTGGTCACTACTATAATCAACTTTTAGCCAATATTATAATCAACATGGTCAAGTTAACTGAATTAAAGCTGTTTCTCGAATACTGACATGTGTATGCATGTATGTCAAAAGGTCATTTCTTCCTTTACTTAAACAAATGAACTACGATTTCATAAAATAACTTATAAATTACAATATCCATGTCCGATAGTTCCACTTCTTTGGCTTCCTCACCATTTGACGCACTGATTCTATCTTGTCTGGTTATCATATTACTTCCTGCTCTAGAAACTATGGTTCAAACTCAATGTTAGGCATTAAGTGCATACAATTCATGCCCTAAGACTTTCCTACCAACTCTTCAACCTAGCATACTTCCTATTGTTTGCCCATTTCATAGATTCAGGAGCTTGTAAGCATATCATCATGATATTTTCTATTTCATGCTTTAGTTTGGTAATACACTTATTTTCCTCTGCATGCTGCTGTAGTAAATCTGCTGACCACAAATATAGGACTTCCAACCATATCCCAGTTCAGTGATTTGGTTCTCTGTCGGCCTTTGACATTTAGTTTTATGATAGATATCCTCAGCTTTGTTGCCGCACTGTTATGGCCATAGGTTCTACAATAAATTCAGTCAAGCTAAAAATGCTTCAACGGGCACGAAATAAAGAATACAGGGGAGGGAATTCGTGATGAGGAACCTCACAAGATAGTAGTAAAACATTATCAGAAACAGTTCCGGAAAGCTCACTATCAATTATTGATGATGAAGAAAAATCTAAAACGAATGTGTGAAGAAACCAAATGTGTTTTTGACCTGTACACTGCTTTCAGGAAGGAAAAATCCAGAGTTGTCAGTTTGGGAAGCGGGAACGCAATTTGGAAAGCAGGAAGCGAAGCACTTTCAAAATTTTAGGAAGCAGAAAGCGCAGGACGACTTAAAAGCGATCCAAGAATCGTCTCGAAAGCGACTTAGAAAGTGAACCGGAAGCGACCTAGGAAGCTAGGGAAAGCGAAAAAAGAGAAAAAAAGAAAAGAAAAAAAACACAAAAAAAACACAAAAAAAGAAGAGGAAGCAAGCTTCCCAATGCCTTACGGCGCTTCCGGTAACTCTGGAAAAATCTATATGGCGCAACACTTTGGTATGTAATTGTATTCCTTGTTTTACACCAACAGGCACATTTTTGCCAAACAATTTTTTTTTTCTCGTCTCATAATATGTACACAATGTATAGGCATATAAGAGAGCTTTTTCTTTGTAAGGCTACTCCAGATTCTAATATTTTGTACATCTTTCTAATTTAAATCTGGATCCAATTTCTTGATTGACAAATTTTAAATAAGAATTCTCCAAAGCCAATTTCTCATAGCCCTTATTTAGATAGTTTAAGAAAAAAGACCCTTCCGTTTTTATGCTTATTGTTCACAAAATTACATCCATCCAAAGTAGAACACATTTCCAAAGGCATTTCAACACCATGATTTTACTCCATCAGGTCTTTCCTTGCATTGGATAGTTTAAGGACAAACATGTGTCATGCTTCTCCAAGGCCAAAGAGAGATGTTCCATGAGCTTCTCTTCTTATTTTATAATTTTCAGGTCTCCTAAGCATTAGAAGTGAGGCTCATCTTTAAGATGTCCAACACATATATTTTATAAAGTGCGCTTAAAGATAACAATTAACAATTTAAGCCCAGATTTCTTCCTTCCTTTCCGCTTTCATCGACTAACCAACGTTGTCTCCGACATGCATTGGAAGTTCTGTAACGCTTCTGATAATGATCCATTCTTGACATTTTGGGCCATGTTGAACTATTCAACTCGCTTAACCAGTAAAACTAATCACCAACAAACATCGTCTATAATTTCCCCATGATCAACGTTATTCACAAAACAAAAGTTTCCACATATAGTAGCTGCAAGAATCAGATCTAACATAATACCACACAAAAATGGTAATTGCTTCCGGAACTCTTTGCATAAAGGAAAAAAAACATGCAATCACTATCGAAATCCCGATTAACACATAGAACTCATGCTAACAACTCCACCATAAAAAGGAAAAAGAAAAAAAAACACAAATCATATAAACATAAGAAGTGTGAGGAGGAATACAATAGCACCCATTATGAACAAAATGAAGGTAAGCACACCATCAACAAGCAGATCATAAACTCCACCACCCACGATAGACGCAGTTTCTTCTTTTGTTTAAGAACTCAGCAATCATATTTCACACAATTTTAGTAGCAGAGACGCCCCACTAGTCCCAACAGAAACCTACCCATTTACTTCCAACAACTTCTCACTAACAATGAATTCTACCAATATATCATAAACCACATAAAACCCTTTCCATACACACGGATGATCAAGAATAACCATCAAAAAGATTTTGATTGCACACATGAATCAATGCCCAAATCATAACCAAAATACCCAATTCTTGTGAGAAGAAAAAAATCCTATAATTTGCATATTATCACTAATTTGATCACAAAGCAACAAGATTCATAAGAAAGAAGAGGGTGAAAATCAGTTTTTAGCCAACTTGGGGAAGTTGGTGTGTAGGGAAACGACATACGGGTTGAGAGTGGTGAAATGAAAACCCTCTGAAGAGGTTGACTGCACAAACTCCAGTGAGGTAGACGGTGGCCAGCCCAAGCCCACCTGTCAAAACCTTGAAAGCAACGTCTGCCGCACCTGCCATCACCCTCTTTGCCACTATTCTTCTCGAGCTTCACACGCACAACTCTCTCTCTCTCTCTCTCTCTCTCTCTCTCTCTCCCCGCATCAAAAAGGTGTACACAAGTTCGCTAAAACGGGTCGGATTTAGATCCGAGTTAGGCCTAGGGATCAGGCCTAGTCTGATCTTGGATGTTGGCGTGCAGACCCAAGCTGGTCAAGGGTGTCAATGGGTTGGGTTTGGCTCGAACCCAACCCATACGGAACCCGATAGAGTCAGAGTTTTGTGATAAGGAGGTCCCACTAGAATCTAGGTCAGACCCATAAAGCCCGATTAGTATATGGAGCTGGATATGGTTTGTGAAATTCATACCAGACCCAGGTCCAGCTAGAGTTTTAATTAAGATCTACACATTTTCAATGTAAAAAAGCTAAAAATATTATTTATTGAGATCGGATATAGTTCATGTAATCCTTGTATGATCTGGGCTTATAGTTACTCCAATAAAAAATGGGTTTGGATCTTGTACCAACAGCTCAAAGTCAAATTTGATAGACACGCTAAGTCTGAACCAAGTACGGCCCGTTGATGCCCTAGTCATGCTTTAGAAATCTTTTGAGCAGGGTTGTAAAACAAGAACTACTTATGGTTTCAACTCATGTTTGACTTGTAAAGAGCTCATTTTACTAGTAAAATAGGTTAGGCAATGTGAAACCACGTTGGTAAACCAGCATCCGTGATCTTTGTAGCAATAATTTGAATAACATTTAACTTTTTGGAACAGATGACAAGCCAAGTACAAATTGATGGACTTTATAATTTATGCAGTAATTGAATAAACTTTGTAAAACTCTGAGTAATAAGGTTTTTAAAATCTTGAATGTTGAAAATGTTGGAACATTGAATGTATGAAATCAAACGAAGCGCTAGATATAACAAATTTTAATTTAGTTTATACAACCGAACAGTTAGAGTAGCTCACGTCTTGGCTGGCTATAATGCAATGTCTGTCCTAGCTTTCCATTAGTAAGTCGAGCCACTTATCTTGAATTGCGGTGATCGTACGATATTCACTGATATCTCTGATCAACCGAGATCAAAGAGTCTTGTCCTCCCCATTCAATGGTTTATCTTTGGTAGGGTAGGGATAATCATTTCGGTCTTGAGAGAGGTGACGACACCAGTTTGAGCGAAGCCCTATGAGTTACTGAAACGACGGTAGGAGGCACACCTGAAGGGTAAGCTTTATTAACTTCTACCAAGGAGGCATGATGGGGAGTGAAGCTTCCTTCTTCGAAAGCTTTTCAAATCACATAAGGCAGACCCGGTATTGATGATTATGATTATTTCATGTTGATGGATAGGAGGAAAAAATGATGACATGCAATAAATGACATTTGAAAAGTTGAACCATGGGTACGTTGTATAAGCTATATGAACATTTGTTGGGCAATATAACTATTTTATGTTATTATACTAATGAGGTGTGGTTGAATAGGTTCTCATTTGATGAATTCTCTTACAATTAAAATCAATTGAAAATCATTAAAGTAGATACACGTCGTTTATATGATGACTTGCGTAACGAATAACTTAATGATTGTAAACAATTTTAGTAGCTAACAACAGGCTTAAACAATCAAGAAATTGCTTTGGACAAAAGGTTTAATAATTTTCAGTATTGTCATGAGTTTTTTAAAGATCATGTAATGAGGAATAACTATAAAGCAAAATTCTTAAAGAGTTGTAATAATATAGTCAATATTGTATGCATGAGAAAGAACCCACAGATGACAGTTGATTGCCCTTAAAAGATCCATTGCATAAATGTGTGTGAAGCAAGATTCTTTTAAGTGAAAAGTATCAAGCCAAGCATATATATGGTGGATCACTGAGCAACCTTGTAGTAAAAAGGTGTCTTTCAGGTGAATTTTAGGTGTTATTCACAAACACATGTACGATAATCCAAAAATAACTCTAAAAGAAATCATGAATGACATTAGTCACGAAGAAGGTATAGAGGTTTCTTACAAACAAACATGGTGTGGACGAGAATAAAATAAAGAGTTGCTATATGGTTCATTCGAAGAGTCCTTCAAGATGCTTCCCACCTATTTGAATCATTTGATGAAGGCTAACTGAAGATCACTAAGGTACATTAAGACCGATCAAAAAGATCGATTTCAATACCTTCATCCAAGTATCAATGGGTTTTTGAAAGGTTGATATCAAATTCTTATGGTAGATAAGACATTCCTAAAAGAAAGATACACAGGTATATTATTGTCAGCCCATAGTATTGATCCTTATGAGATGTTTTCGGTAGCATTTATCGTTGTTGACAAGGAGAAGAAGAATTCATGGGTGTGATTTTTGAAGCATCTAAAAAAAGATCTCATATGCTTTGACGAATATAATGAGGAAATACAACTTACAATTATCTCATATAGGCATGAAGGTCTAAAGTATGTTATCCCCTACACATAACCTACATGTCATGTTGGATATTGCATGAAGTATTTGACAAAGAACTTTTCTAAGAAATTTGGTTCACTTAGTGCACTTTCATGGAGTGCAACTAGAGCAATCACGAGATGACAAATCAATTATTTTTTTAAGAAAATTTGCGAGCAAGATGAAGTCACATGCAATTATGTTGTCAATGATGTGAAACTAAAAAATTAGGTTAATAGTCACTTTTTAGCGAAAAGATATAGGTGTTTGACGTCTAATATAGCAGACAACTTCAATTTGTGGATTTTTGTCATACGTAACAAGCCCTTAATTCCTCTTAATGAAAGGCTTTGTCTCATGCTGATAAAACTTTTAAAAAAATAAAGAATATCGGACAACATACGTCAGAAGTTATGGTATCGAAGGTAAAAGAAAAGCTACAAGAAGTAAAGAAAGTTACAACAACTACGTGTGCAAGTAATGCATTGCCAACGACATCGGTATGAAGCCTGTGATCGATCTCATGGTTACAATGTTAATCTTGACAAGAAAAAATACTTTTGTGAAAAGTGGCTGGTTAGTGAGATTCTATTCAAACTTGTGATCGTATGCATTTTGTGTGAGGGCAAGCTACCAAAAGATTATTGCGATAAGTTTTTCACAGTTGAATTGTATCGAGCTGATAATAATATATATTCATTCCTTTTGATGACAGATAATGTCTCACGCATCACTCCATCAACTCTTATACCTGTCTATCTACCAAAAGTGATTCGTAAAGCAAGACAAGCTAAGGTGAAGTGATGGAGAACAAAATACAGAGATGTTATGCTATACAAGTATAGTGTACATGGTAAAGTTGGCCAAAATAAGTGAAAACATGAATATGAGTATGTTAGAGTACACATGCTTTGCAAAATATATGATTTATTAATAGTTATTTAATGAGTTGCTTCTTTGTATTTATCTAGTAGTTTTAAATAAATTGTTCTAATGATTCTTATATCTTCTATGTATATGTTAGGTATGTCTTGACTTGGTATATAATTGTTACATGTATGATTGTGGTATATTAGTCCTACTGTATATACTTGAGCAAAAACTGAGAATTTAACTTCATGCAAGTACATGTTTATATGTCATGTTCTATTCTATGTGCATAATGACCTTAAACTTGATTTATATTTTAACTCTTAATTCATGTCAAATGATTAGAAAGTCAGAGTTTGATCATATTGTATGGGTATGATAGAAAAGCAATGGATGACTAACAATTGCAGTTAATTAGTTAGTAGTTGCAGTTGCTTACAAGAAAGGCTAGCGATGTGGATTCCAGTCTATGGATTCACACAAAACATCAGATAAGTCAAAGTTCAGTCATATGGTATGAGTGAAATAGGAAATCAATGGGCATCTACCAATTACAATTGATCAATTAGTAGTTGCGGTTTTTTTTTTTGAAAGGCAAGATGGGGTTAGATGGACCCCTACCAGTTATACAATTATATCATTGGGTTTTGAACCTGCAACGTCCCAACACAAAGTGACATGCACTAGCTGCTCCTACCAGACAAGTGGAGCTCCCGTTGGTCAGTTAGTAGTTGCAGTTGCTCACAAGGAAGGCCAACAATGTGGATCCCAGTCTATGGATTCACACAAGATGTATGAGAAATCAAAGTTCGATCATATCGTATGAGTGAGATAGGAAAGCAATGGATGGTCAACAAGTTCATATAGAGGAGCAAGTTCATTTTTGAATGAATGGAATGAATGCAATGTATAAGCATGTTTGATTTTGAATGAATGTAATGTATGAGTAGATTTATTTTTTAAATGAATGGAATGAATGTAATGTATGAGCAGATTCAATTTTGAATGAATGAATATAATGCATGATCAAGTTCATTTTTTGAATGATTAGAATGAAAGCAATGCATGAGCATGTTCAATTTTGAATTAATGAATGCAATGTATGAGTAGGTTCATTTTTTTATGAATAGAATAAATGCAATGTATGAGCAGGTTCAATTTTGAATAAATGAATGTAATGTATGAGCAAGTTCATTTTTTGAATGAATAGAATGATGCAATATATAAGCAAGTTCATTTTTTTGAATGAATGAAATAATGCAATGTATGAGCAAATTGGGTTTTTAATAAATGAATGCATGTGAGCATATTCATTTTTTTGAATGAAGGGAATAAATGCAATGTATATGAGTAAGTTTTTTTAATGAATCTAATGAATACAATGTATGGGCATATTCAATTTTAAATTAATGAATGCAATGTATGAGCAAATTTATTTTTTGAATGAATGAATGAATGAATGCAATGTATGATCATGTTCATTTTTTTGAATGAATACAATGTATGAGCATGTTCATTTTTTGAAGGAATGAAATGAATGCAATGTATGAATAAATTCATATTTTTTGAATAAATAGAATGAATGCAACGTATGACATGTTTATTTTTTTGAATAAATGGAATGAATGCAATATATGAGTAGATTCAGTTTTAAATGAATGAATGCAATATATGAGAACATTCATTTTTTTTAATGAATGAAATGAGTGAAATGTATGAGCATGTTCATTTTTTTGAATGAATAGAATAAACGCAATGCATGAGCAAGTTCATTTTTAAATAAATGCAATGTATGAGCATGTTTATTTTTTGAATCAATGAAATGAATGCAATATATGAGCAGATTCAATTATGGAGAGTTTAGTTTAAATAATCAATGTAAATATATATGAATTGTCAAACTTTAAGGATGTAAATTATGAATTTAAACTTTTGATGTTCTTTAAATATTCTATAATATATAAATTATGTTTTATAAGTGAAGGATATTCTTTATACAATTAACGAGGTTCTGCAACTTTAAACAGGTGAATTGTGTAAATGTTATAAATTGAGCAAGTAAAATTGTAAACTTGTGAGGATGAGAAAGTTCACATAAAATATAGGAGAATAATGACAAATATTTATGATGATAAGAAAGTCTACATACAATATAGATGAACAATAATAAATATTTATGAGGATGAGGATGTTTACATAAAATATAGGTGAACAATGACAAATATTTGCAAGAATGAGGAAGTTCGCATAAAATATAGGCGAATAGTCACCAATATTTGTGAAGATAAGGAAGTCTATGAGGTACATGCGAACTTAGTCCAATATTTGCATGAAATATCCATAAACTGAAAGTGTTGTAAGATCGAGGCAACGAGCACTAGAGGGGGGGGGGGGGTGAATAGTGCTTTTAAATAACGTCTTTGAAATTTACACAACAATCATACAAAGAACACAAGATTTTATCCTGGTTCGGTCTTCCTGACCTACATCCAGTCCCTAAGCAAAACCCGCTTGAGATTTTCACTATCAACCTTGTGTTACTAAAAAAACATACAGACCAAATCTGGTTCCACTTTTAGTAACAACCCTACTGAAAGCAAACAACTCTTTTAAACCAAGGAGTCATTTTCTTTTACAGAAAAATATAAGTAAGCAAACTTATAATCAACCTATGAGCATTTCTTATAAATTTTGAAGGATTTTGAAATTTACACAACAATCATACAAAGAACACAAGATTTTATCCTGGTTCGGTCTTCCTGACCTACATCTAGTCCCTAAGCAAAACCCGCTTGAGATTTTCACTATCAACCTTGTGTCACCACAAAAACATACAGACCAAATCTGATTCCACTTTTAGTAACAACCCTACTGAAAGCAAACAACTCATTTAAACCAAGGAGTCATTTTTTTTTACAGAAAAATATAAGTAAGCAAACTTATAATCAACCTACGAGCATTTCTTATAAATGCAGATGAAAAGCAATTGGCTTTTGAGGTTGTTGAAATACTCAACTCACAAATTCACTATCTCTCAAAAGAATTTGAGTGAAAATATCAAGTGAGTGAAAAAATGAATACTTGAATGAATGGGAGTGAAAAGCAAAGAATTCGATCTTTATAATTCGATGTTTTTGAGTGTGGAATGCACTCATATTTATAGTTGAAGCATTCCATACGTTGAGGGTATGAAGGGGTGTCAAAACAGTCACTTTTGAACGATCAATTCGTTTGAAAAATGAAAAGACACACTTTTTAAAAGTTACAAGAAAACGACTATATTAGTCGACTGAAATAATAGTTAGTCGACTGAAATCAAATATTAGCAGACTGACAGTTATCGTCGATCGACTACTGTGTTTAACAGAACCATTTTAAAATCTGGAGTTTGAAACTTAGTCGACTAAAGAAAAGTTAGTCGACTGATTAAATCATCAGTAGACTGAAAAACCTTTCAGTTGACTCCTGCTATTTTTTTTTTAAAACAAACATTCTGTCCAATCGACTAAGAGTCGATTAGTCGACTAATTTAGAAAGTTGACATTTTTGCTTTGAAAAATTGGCGCAAAAAAAATGGTCGACTGGTGAGTCTGTTGGTCGACTAATAAACATGAAAAATTAAGTTAAGAGTTTTCTAAAACGATTTTCATGAAGGGTTCGTTTAGAAAAGTTTTTCTAAAGACTTTGTAGATGAAATGCAATTAAAATATGCACTCTAAGTAAGGCTCTTACAAGAATCTATGACATTTAATGAAATTTATATTTGCACATTTGTCTTCAAAGATTCTTCATTGAATTCTTCAATTCTTGTCATCTTTCTTCATTGCTTTAACTGAAATGCAGTTGATTCACTTGTTCATCATCAAAATCTAGTTCTGAAAATGTCATATACGGCTTCGTTGTCGTAACAGTCTCCCCCTTTTTTATGATGACAAACTAGTCAAAGATAGAGCATTTAGATGCATAGATGAGATTTTACTCTCCCTATCAATATGCTGCAAAACATAAGAAGTTAGCACAATCAAAGCATATATATCACATATTGATTGTTTTGCATTTTTATCATTACTTCATGCATTTCTATTTCTTTTTCATGGAATTGATATCAAGTTTTTATGCAATTTTCAAAGACAAACATGCAATTTCTATGTTTGTCTTTTTCTCTCCCTTTGTCATAATCAAAATGAGTAAGTGCAGTCATAGTATAAGCAAAAATGAAAATTCAAGTTCAAAATATTACAACCCAGAAATTAACAAAGTTCATGAAAAGTGTTGCTTGAGCATGTCCTTGAGTTCAGCAATATCATTCTGAATTGACAAAGTTGTTGAATCACATACTCAAGAAAAGTGTGTTGATGTAGCTCCAAAGCTTCTATTCGTTGTAAAACTTCATCATGATCTTGATCAATAGGGACTTTCTTTCGTTTGTGTTGAGATGGAGGTGACATAGGAGATGGTGAGGGTTCAGAAAATGTAGGAGAATCAAAGCGTGAATGAGGTAGATAGGTGAGTTTCATGCATTTAAAAACAGTTTGATCAAAATATTCCTTTTGTTTAATAGATTTTTCATTGGTTAGGGGTACTTTTAAATACTTGAAAATACGAGTGAGAAGACATCCATACGGAAGCAAGGGTTTTTGTTTCCACAACGTAGTAAAATACACGTTGACCCAATTTATAAAAATATTTCCAAATAAGACGTAAAGAGCTGTAGAGAGATCTGTGGAATAGTAATCAAAAGATCCAGTTTTAGGTAGAACATTGTGGCAAAAATTCGTCCAGCAATGCGAGTGCGAGTTTAAAGATTGATATTCTTGAAGGGAGGACAATGGGGTGTACCGAGAAGAAGAATTTGTTCAAAAATTCTTTCATCATTAAGTTTAATAGTATTGAAAAGAGTTTCTGAAGATGGAATATCTAGGATTTGTCCAAGAAGTTTAGAATCAAACTCAATTTTAACATCGCGAACAAGAGAGGAAAGAAAATCAGTTTCATGATCAATTTATAAATTAGTGTAAAATAAATGGATCAATAAAGGATAATAAAATTGGTCAAAACCGATGTCAAAAACCTGTGAAATGCTTGTGAATAGTTCTTTTATATTATAGCGAGAAAATAGGTGAAACAAAACATTTCTACCGGGTAATATAGGGAGTGCAAAAATCGATCCAAAAGTATCGTATAGAAGGAGATTTCTAAGTAGGCTAAGAAAAAATCCATGACGTCCTTTGTCTGTAGATGTAGATGAAGGGAAACCTTGTGCGGAGGCTGTTTTTTGACGAGGCATGTTCGTCAAGAATCAAAGATAGAAAGAGTGAACCTATCAAGGAGAAGCAGTGCCGCAGCGAGTGGTTGATCGATGAGGTCACAGAGAGGGACAGGCGGAGACAGTGTGGATGTCGGCTATCCACCGCTTCAAGAATGACATCCGGTGAGAGGATGATGTCATTCGGCATCGTGGAGGATAACCGGTGCTGCAGAGGGATGTTGAGGTGTCGCAATCGTGAGTTGTTGTAGAAGCACTCTGTCACGGTCAAGAAGGTTCCGGCGAGGAAGAGGAGTGTGACCGGCAAGAGATTGTATCTCCTAGGGTTTGTGGAAGAGGGAAAGGAACAACAGAGAGAAAGGATACGTTCGGCTTCAGAAGAGGTGTAAACACGCGGACGTTTTTTTTTTTTAAAGAATAACGACTTCCCTTTTAAACAAAACCAAGGGGTATTGGGTCCCTTCCTTTTAAAAAATTTAAAAACAACCATCAGTCGACTAATCGATTTTCATTTTTCAACTAAAAAGTTTAATTTTGAGATTTTTCAAAAACAAAATGTTTAAAAAATAAATTTATAAATCTAAAAATGAGCAAATGCCTAGCTCTCTCCTAATTTTCATAAAATCTTTATTTTTAAGTTGTTTAGTGAAGATATTGGCATATTGTGCATTAGTGGGTATAAAATTTAATGAAATATCTCCTTTTAACACATGATCTCGTAATAAATGATGTTTTACTTCAATATGCTTAGTTGTTGAGTGCTGAATAGGATTTTTTGAGAGATTTATAGCACTAGTATTATCACAATAAATAGTTGTTGTCGAGTAATTCAAACCAAAATCTTTTAAGGTTTGTTTTATCCACAGCACTTGTGAACATGCTAAACTAGCCGCTATATATTCCGCTTCAGTAGTTGAGAGTGACACTGAATTTTACATTTTACTAAACCAAGAGATTAAGGAATGTCTTAAGAAGTGACAAGTGTCACTAGTACTCTTGCGATCAGATTTGCTTCCAGCAAAATTTGCGTCACTATATGAAACTAAATCGAAGGAAGATGATTTCGGGTAAAACAAACAAAAGTCTGAAGTATCTTTCAAGTATCAAAGAATTTGTTTTGCAACAATTAAGTGTGATTCCTTCAGATTAGGTTGAAAACTAGCACATATACAAACACTAAACATTATATCAGGTCGACTAACAGTTAAGTATAATAGAGATCCAATCATACCTCTGTAGAGCTTAGTATCTACAATTTTACCATTCTCATCTTTGTCAAGAGAAGTAGTTGTGCCCATAGGATTTCTTCTTGATTTAGATGAATCCATGCCAAATTTCTTAAGAAGTTCTTTTGTATACTTAGCCTAATTGATGAAGATTTTTTTTTCAGTTTGCTTTATTTGAAGTCTAAGAAAGTAGTTTAATTCATCCATCAAGCTCATTTTAAACTCTTCCTGCATAGCTTTAGCAAAATCTTTACAAAGAGAATCATTAGTAGAACCAAATATTATGTCATCAACATAAATTTGCACAATAAGATTATTTGAATCTAGATTTTTAATAAATAAAGTAGAGTCTACCCGACCAATGGAAAAAACAGATTGTTCTAGAAAATTTCGTAATCTTTCATACCACGCTCTTGGTGCTTCTTTGAGTCCCTACAAAACTCTTTTTAATTTGTAGACTTTTTTTGGATATTTCTCATTTTCAAAGCCTGGAGGTTGCTTTACATAAACTTCTTCATTGATGTATTCATTTAAGAATGCACTCTTAACATTAATTTGATATAACTTAAAATTCATGTAGCTAGCAAAAGCAAGCATCATTCAAATTGACTTTAATCGGGCCACTGGTGCATAGGTTTTATCAAAATCTATGCCTTCTTCTTGATTATAGCCTTGTGCTACTAGCCTTGCCTTGATTCGAATGACTTCGCCATTTTTGTCTAGCTTATTTCGGAAGACCCATCTTGTTCCAATTACTGGATGATCCTTTGGTCTATCAACTAGATCCCATATATCATTCCTAGCAAATTGGTTAAGTTCTTCAGACATGGCCAAAAGCCAAAATTCATCATCACAAGCCTCATTAATATTCTTTGGTTCTATTTTTTATATAAAAGCAATATTTGCAATGTATTCTTCCAATTGACTTCTAATTTGAACATCACTCTTTATTTCTCCAATAATCTGTTCATGTGGATAATAACGAAGTTCTTTCCAAACCGGTGGAAGATTTTAATGAATATTTTCTTGTGAAATGCTTTCTATCAAAGGTTCTCCTTGAGGTATGACTTCTTTTCCTTCACTTAGAGGTATAACCTACTCACAATTCTCATCAAATACAATATGTAAAGACTCTTCAATGCAAGAAGTTCTTTTATTAAAAACACGATAAGCTTTGCTTCTAGAAGAATATTCAAGAAATATTGTTTCATCTGATTTTGAATCAAACTTATCATGATTATCTTTGGTATTTAACAAGAAGCATTTACTACCAAAATTTTTGAAATATGAGATCTTTGGTATATGATCATAATACAATTCAAAACATGTTTTATGTATAAATGGTCGAATAAGAACACGGTTTAAAATATAACATGTTGTATTTATTGCTTCAGCCCAAAAGTATTTTGATAAGTTTTTATCTTGAAGCATGGTTCTAGCACATTCTTGCAAAGTTCTATTCTTTCTTTTAACAACTCTATTTTGTGGAGCCGCTCTAGGAAAAAGCAAAGTTGTGAGATATACCATGTAAATCACAAAACTTTAGAAAAGATTCATTTTCAAATTCACCATCATGATCACTACGAGTGGTAATAATAGATGTAGATTTTTCATTTGTAATTCTTCTATAAAGTTTAGAAAATTCAGAAAAAAGCATCACTTTTGCTTTTTAGAAAAATCATCCAAGTAAATCATGAATAATCATCTATTATAACAAAAGCATATTTACTACCATTCAAACTTTGAATTCTAGATGATCCAAATAGATCTAAATGTAAAAGTTCAAGATGACACTTTGTTGAAATTATATCTTTTACTTTGAAAGAACTCTTGATTTGTTTACCCATTTGGCAAGCATCACATAAGTGATCCTTCTTATATGGTATTCTAGGTAGGCCTCTAACAAGATCATTTTTGGATAACTTAGAAATTAATTTAAAGTTAACATGTCTAAGTCTCTTGTGCCATAACCATTGAATTTCATTTAAAGAAATAAGACATTTTTCATTAAAAGTGGGTAACTTATCTAGATAAAGTTTATATACATTATTCCTTCTTTTACCTTTAAAAATGATCTTTTTAGAACGAAAATCAGAAATTAAGTATAAATCATGTTCAAAAGAAACGAGAAAACCTTTATTACATAATTGACTAATGGATAATAAATTATGCATTAAAATATCTACTAAAAGAACATTTTCTATTAAGAGAATTTTTGGATTATCAATGTTACCAATACTGGTTACTTTTTCCTTGTTATTGTCATCAAAGGTGATGGTTCCTCCATCCTTACTTTAGAAGGTGGAAAATAACTTCGGCCTTCCAGTCATATGTTTGGAACAATCGTTGTCCAAGATTCATTTGCTTCTTATTTTGTGTACCTACAACAAAATTGGAAGACAAAGCATTTGACCCCTTTTTATTTTTGAGTCTATGAGCGTTAGTCTTAGGAACTCATATCTATTTGTATTTTGGTTTCCTTTGAGAATAAATATTCTTTCTATAAAAAGATTTATCATTTCTAGACTAATAATGTCTAGGCTTATAAGCTTTATAAGTACCATGATTAGATACATTTCTATTATGACTAGAAAATTGAGTTCTTTGAACCAATGATTGAGAATTTTTACTTTGATTCTTTACCACATAATTTGGTCTATTTTGAGTATCAAAGAAACTATATCCCAATCCGGTTTTATTAACCGAGCATTTTTTAAAACCAATAAGTCTTTTTAGATTTTCTTGGCCATTAGTGAACTTAGCCACTATAGAAAGAAGATCATTTGATTTTTATTTCAGACTTGATATTTCTTCTTATAAGACATTGGTTCTAATTCCAATTTCTTTCATCTCAGATGCTTGACAAGAGTTTTCCTTCTCGAGATCTTCTATCTCTTGAAGTAACACTTTGTTTTTAGAGTCAAAAGTTAAATTTTCAGTTTTCAACTCTTTATTTTTAGAACTTAGACTCTTAAATTTAGTATATAAATCATTAAAAGCTTCTAATAAGTCATCATAATCAAATTGACTTACCGAGTCTTCATGTGATACAAAACATTTGTTGGCGACTTCTTCATTTGATTCTTCATCAGAAGAAGAGTCACTTTCATCCCAACTTGCTTGAAATGTCTTTTTCTTCTTGAATTGGTCTTTAGTCTTGATTTTGAGAAGATGACAATCTTTCTTGATATGTCCTGCCTTTTTGCAGTTAAAGCACTTGACTTCACTAGCATTGGAAGAATCAGTTTTCTTTACCTTTCTTTGAAATCTTACCTTTTTTATGAATCTTTTGAATTGCCTAGTGATGAAGGCAATATCTTCATCTTCTTCTAAATCTTCAGAGTCAGAAGTGGCCTTGAAAGCAAAAGATTTTTTCTTGGGTTCTTTTTCTTGTCTATCACGAAGTTGGACTTCATATGTCATTAAGTTGCCAACCAAATCTTCAAGAGAAAGGGTGTTTAAATAATTTGTTTTCTCTATTGTTGTGGTTTTTCTCTCTCATTCAGGAGTTAAACACCTTAAGATTTTTCTAACTAAATCAACTTGCGAATATTTTTTTTCGAGAGATTTTAGAGTGTTAGTAATATCGTTTATTCTAGTTATCATGTCAAAAATTGACTCATTTTGCTTTATTTTAAATAACTCAAACTTATGAACTAAAGAGGCAATTTTAGATTCATTTACCTTTGATGTACTTTCATGAGTAAGGAGAAGAGTATGCCAAATTTTATTTATTGTAGAACATTAAGAGATGCGATTAAACTCTACCTTGTCAATGACACAATATAATACATTCATAACTTTGGCGTTGAGTGAAGCAGTCTTCTTTGCTTCATCGGTCCATAGGCTGAAATCAGTTGATGGTGCATGGTACTTTTCTGAAACAACTCTCCAAATTTTGAGATCCATAGATTGTAAGAATATTTTCATTCTTACTTTCTAATAGTCATAATTCGTTCCGTCAAAGAGAGGAGGACGAACTGAGGAGCATCTTTCTTTGTGCTGAGAAGACAATGTTGTTGCCATGCTAGATGATGGTAAAATCATGATATAGCAAACTTGCTCTGATATCAAATGAAAGTATTGTAGGATCGAGACAACGAGCACTAGAGGGGGTGAATAGTGTTTTTTAATAACGTCTTTCGAATTTTGAAGGATTTTAAAATTCACACAGCAATCACACAAAGAACACAAGATTTTATCCTGGTTCGATCTTTCTGACCTACATCAAGTCCCCAAGCAAAACCTGCTTGAGATTTCCACTATCAACCTTGTGTCACTACAAAAACATACAGACCAAATCCGGTCCCACTTTCAGTAACAACACTACTGAAAGTAAACAACTTCTTTAAACCAAGGAGTCATTTTCTTTTACAGAAAAATATAAGTAAGCAAACTTACAATCAACCTACGAGCATTTCTTATAAATGCAGATGAAATGCAATTAGCTTTTGAGGTTGTTGAAATACTCAACTCACGAATTCACTATCTCTCAAAAGAATTTGAGTGAAAATATCAAGTGAGTGAGAAAATGAATACTTAAATGAATAGAAGTGAAAAACAAAGAATTCGATCTTTGTAATTCAATGTAATTCGATGTTTTTGAGTGTGAAATGCACTCATATTTATAGTTGAAACATTTCATACGTTGAGGGTATGAAAGGATGTCAAAACAGTCACTTTTAAACGATCAATTCGTTTGAAAAATGAAAAGACACACTTTTTAAAAGTTACAAGAAAACAACTATATTAGTCGACTGAAACAATAGTTAATCAACTGGAATCAAATATTAGCAGACAAACAGTTATCGTTGGTTGACTACTGTGTTTAACAGAATCATTTTAAAATCTGGAGTTTGAAACTTAGTCGACTAAAGAAAAGTTAGTCGACTGATGAAATCATCAGTAGACTGAAAAACCTTTTAGTTGACTCTTGCTAAATTTTTCTAAAAACAAACATTATGTCTGGTCGACTAAGAGTCGATTAGTCGTCTAATTCAGAAAGTTGACGTTTTTGCTTTGAAAATTTGGGGCAAAAAAGTTGGTCGACTAGTGAGTCTGTTGGTCGACTAATAAACATGAAAAATTAAGTGAAGAGTTTTCTAAAACGATTTTCATGAAGGGTTCTTTTAGAAAAGCTTTTCTTAAGACTTTTTAGATGAAATGTAATTGAAATATGCACTCTAAGTAAGGCTCTTACAAGAATCTGAGACATTTAATGAAATTTATATTTGCATATTTGTCTTCAAAGATTCTTTATTGAATTCTTCAATTCTTCTAATCTTTCTTCATTGCCTTAGCTAAAATATAGTTGATTCATTTGTTCATCATCAAAATCTAGTTCTGGAAATGTCATATACAACTTCATTGTCGTAACATAAACTTCGTCTAGTATTTGCAAAGTTACATGGTTCAGTTTAACTTCACATATATTTTCACAAAATTTGAATATATAGAATGAAGTTTGCACAAATGTATCTATAAACTTTCTTTAACTGAAACATGTCAAAAATTTACAAGTATTGAACAAGAGATTCACAAATTTACTGAAGATTTAAATGTGAATCTCTTCATTTTTTTGCGAGTCCCTACAAGCATTAATTGACACTTCAATTTTTAAAATGATGCTTCGATAGTAAAAAAACAATGATTCACATTTTAGGGTTTGTTTTCGTCTTTAAAAAGTGATGGTGGAGGATATTTTGGAATAACATAAGGAGAATGTCATGGTTGAGGTAGAGAAGATTTTGGAAAAGATAGGATGTGGAGATACTAAGGTGGTAAATGATGTTGATGATCCTCAGCAACAAGAGTAGGCCCCAGTTGTAGAGAGTGTCACAGAGGAGATAGTTTTACCTCAATCATTTGCTCAAGAGAAGAGAGGGTCTACAGACAAAAATAATATAGACTAATATTAAGAAGTTAAAGATCGAAGCTAAAATATTATGTAGAGCTATGTTTGACTAAAAATGAGCGCTTGAATAAACATGTGCATGCCAAGAGTCAGATTGCAGGATTCATAGGCTCAAGAGTCGAATTGCAGAGAAGGCAGTTTTGCCTCAATCATTTGCTCGAGAGAAGAGAGGGTCTACAAAGAAAAATAGTAAACAGGCTAGCATTAAGAATCCAAAGAACTAACCCCCCAATGTTGAGCCTTTCTCGATTTCATCAATTAATGATCACGTGCGACATAGTCCATCAAACCCTCTAACATTGAGCCATGTACTGTGAATGTTTGTAATATGCTCATTTTTTAATGAATGAAATAAATATATGTATAAACAGGTTCATTTTTTAATGATTGGAATGAATATATATGTATGAACAAGTTCATTTTTAAATGAATAAAATGAATATATGTATGACTACATTTAGAGGAAATGAAGTTGTATGAATATATTATTTTCATGCGGATCCCGCAAGTTTCGAAAGGTTTCAATTTTAGGAAGTTCTCTACATATATGCGACTTTAGTCCTATATTTGTGAAGTTACGTGGTTTAGATTAACTTTGCATATATTTTTATGCAAACTTTGTGAGGTATATGCAGATTAAGATGGATATTTATGAGGTTATGAGGTTCAATTTAATAAAAAGTTTGCATATTTTTTATGCAAAATTTGTATTATATATGCAAACTTAGTTAGGTATTTGCAAAGTTTCGAGGTTTGGGCTTAAAATGATGTTCACAAATATTATTATGTGAACTTTGTGATGTTTGCAAAAAAATTCTGTGAACCTCCTTTTAAGTGGGAATTTACGATACTCGACGAGTGGAGTGATATATCGCACGAACTTCGTGAGTTTCACACATGCGAAGGGTAAAAGGGTCCTACTGAAGTTGGCTATTTGTCGGTTTGGTCATCGGGAGAATTTTGGTAAATTATAAGGTTTTTAGGAAAAACACATCATTTTTGTCGTACAGTACAATCATTTTTCGTTTTGGAAATGCCTATAAATTTTCTGAAATCCTCCCCATGTCCAAAATTTATGTTTTTCACTTTTTATGACATTTTTATCCTTTGCACAATTGAACCTACTGATGTTTGCACGGTAGATATATACGTCATTCAAAGGTTGCAACATTTCAAAAACAAGGAGATTCAAATAAAATATTTGCGAACATGCTAACTTGAATCCAAACACAAAAGATTCACATCTAAAATGCATTGATCTTCTGATATTCGCAAGCCCGATACAAACCTTCTAGAATTTAAAAGTTTGACATTAGCAGGTTCGCTTCATACATTTGTGAAAGTCTTGACTTTCTTGCAGATGCCATGCAAACTTTCTTTAACTAAAAATTTGCATAAAGTCAGGATGTATATTTGCAAAGGTATGAAGCTAACCTCCTCTTAATATTATTTATGAAAGTTCAACATTCGCAAAAGTCTAACACTTACAAACATTATATGTGAAACTCCTATTAATGCAAAGCAAATCTATTTAACATGTGAATGTCTTAAAGTTATTTTGTGAATGCCGTTATCTTTGCATATTTTTTTGTTCTAGTTCAACATGTTTGCGTCATACATTTGTAGACATCCTAATGACATTTGTGGATACGACATGCGAACCTCCTTTGTATATGCGAAGCTTCTGACCTCACTTGTGGATCTACTAAACATTCACATATTCAACATGCAAACTTTTCAGGTTCACAAATATTCTCATTACCTTTGCGTGAATCTCTTGGCCCCCACAAATAAAAGTTGTGTTTCACATTTGAAAAAAAAAATTTGTATAACATTAGGGTTTCTTTGCGAGGGTTTTGTCATCTCCAACCTGTGCGAGTTTTTTCGGTGTGAAAGGATTGTTCTTGCCTAAGCTCTGTCACACAATGACACATCATCGTCAAGATTTTTACCTTCTGGCACATTATTAATGACAAAAAATTTCAGTAAGGACAAGTTTCACTCCTAACAGTTGAATCAGTCATTTTGAGAAACAATGACATGATCAATTATTTTGTGAAACAATGACATGATTATCAAGTTATTTTTACCTATTCAACAACCTATTTAATTTTTTTAATTCAATTTCATATGATTCTCCTTTGCCTGCTTTTTTTCTTAATGTGGTAAGTCTCTATCCTCAAATTTTGTTGTGTAAGAAATTATTTATCTTGCATTATAAAGATGACGAGGCAACAATAACATGATTCTCAAGTTATTATTGTATTTTCAATAATCTATTATATGTTTTTTAATACAATTTCATGTGAGCCTCTTTTGCCCATATTTTTACTTTTGTCTTCAAATTTGGTTGTGTAAAAAATTGTTTATCTTGTATTATAAACATGGCAAATGAAGAAAGTGTCATGATGACATCAACACCTACTGGTCAATCAAAGAAACAAGTAGGATATGTACATGTGGTAAAAAGGCCGTGAAATTATTCTTTCTACCATAAACCTTGTATAGTATATTAAAGTTGTGCTCTCTTGAATACTGATCTTTTTAGAAAAAATACCTAATGGTTGATGATTCATATATTTCTATATAACAAAAGGTTGATTTTTAGATAAATAGGAAACCTGCTTCATAACCAAGAGCATGGATTTCTAATGTAATTCGCAAAAAATGCAGCATTGATAAGATGAATTCGAGATTACAACGATCAAATAAGCAACCTCAAAAAGCAGTGAAACTTGAGTGATATGTAAGAAAAAAACTAACAACAAAAAGGTTGTTGAGTTTGTGTCGAATATCAAATCTCTCATCCATGAAGCATTTAAAGATGAGGTGTTGGTAATTAGTCAATGGGTAAGAAATTTATGGTGCCCATGACTTTTGATTCTCCGATCATTGCTAACCATTAGCTCCAACTATAAGAAGCAAGAGACAAAGCTACTTGCAATGACAATGATGAGAGGGAGAAGGAGAGGGTAGGCACCATGAGGGTATAGAGGGCGGAGGAGGAACCTCATCAAAGGGAAGAGGCTAAGGAAGAGATGGTGGAGAAAGAAGAAGATCCGTCTCAAGCAAATAAAGAGGTCAATACCGAGGTGGAGAGTCAGAGTGTGGGTGGTGAGAGGGCAGATGAAAAATCTCAACAAGGGGAGGATGTCAATGCTGAGGTAGAAAGTTAGAGTGTGGGAGGTGAAAGGGCAGAACAAGAAACTCAGCAAAGGGAAGAGATAAAAGATGGCTGAATAGAGGTTTCACATATGCCCTCTCACCACCCACGATGGGAGGTACATGTTGCAAGAAAAGTGCAACATATATGAACCTCAACCTTAAAAATTGCCAACCAGCTAGATGACAAAACAAAAGGCCTTTAAACACGGAAAATCTTCACATACCAGGTCTCATTCCACCTTATTAGTATTGTTAGAAACTCAGTTTACAATGTCTTTTTCGACAAAACTTTGAAAATGAAAAAAACAAAACTGAAACTCCTTTTTCAAAAATTGGCAAAAAACAGTCATTTTGAGAGAAGCATTTAGAATACTAAAAGCTCAATTCTAGATCTTAATTTAATTGGATTTTGGATTGGGAACACGATGATTTTTTCATTTGAATCTCAGTCTATATCCTAACTTGTTTCTCAAGGAAAAGACTTTTATATGTGTTTGTTTTTTTATCCTCTTCTATAAAATGAAAACCAAATGACACCCTATGTATTGTTTACTGAGTTTTTTGCAACTCATTTTTTTGGCTGTTTTTTCTTAATGCGAAACCTTTCAAATAACATATTATTATTTAACAATTTTTTGCCATTTCACGTATTGCTAACTATGTTTTCACCTAACCATCTAGTGCCATGGGGAATTCAGTCTTGGTCCTGCGTTATGGAAGATACTGCTTGCCCTGTTGTTGCGGCTATTTGTTGTACTTGTAGTGATAGATGTCGACAATATCACCAAAAAACACCATAATTTAGTCATTGTCTTGAGCAGGTAAAATATAGTGGCATTTTCAAAATACCATCTATTATGAGTCTAATGAAAATATCATGATTTTATCACAATACTTTTCATTTTTAATGCCTATTTCTGGCGAACAAACCAGGCTATTTTAGTTTTTATGCATTTTTTTAATTTTCTTAATAAATTTTAAATGATTTATTCGGACCATAGTTTGCACTTAATAGGATTTGCAAAGGGAAATTTTGGACATACCTCATTCAAATGTCTTATATTATTTACCTGACTTTCAGTAGCTGAAAATTCAGCACAAGAAAAATTGCATCTGTGGATCGATCTGTGACTTTGCAGTTAAGGCTTCTTACATTACAAAGCCAGGTCTTCAAGTTGCTTTATGAACCTGGTGACAGCTGCACTAGAAACATTTTTCTCATGAACTTGGAAACCTCTCTCTCTCTCTCTCTCTCTCTCTCTCTCTCTCTCTCTCTAACAAGCCAAAACCATTGAGGTTCTGCATAATCGGATAAAACCACCTACTCACTCGAAGCTCATTGGTGTAAAAATCCCAGGTCTCCCTTGCTAACTAGGGATAAGTACACCCAGCTCAGGCCTTGAGGCACTTTTTAGTAGGGCCAAGTTTTTATGGTAGACTCTCATTTGCAAAGCAATGCCCACAAGGACTCACCTCATCTAGTAGGAGCCACTTATCATGAACTCGAAATCCACAGGGAACGACCCTTGCTACAAGGTCAAAGCTGAGTGTACTCCCCAGTGGCAAGGAGGACCTCAAAGGCTTTACCAACAAGAAGCCTACCAATGTCCGGCTGGTGATGGGTTTTTTTCCGTGAGCCAAAAATAAAAAAAGAAAAGCAAGCTCTTTATAGATGGAAAAACATTTAGAGATATATGGGGTACGAAAAAGGCACGACCATTGAAATACATGTTTACCATTTTGCAACTTGTAACGCCTACAAAACTCTCGCGCTCTCTCTCTCCAACACATACACACAAGTTACCAACAATCACCAAGATACACTTATATGTTGATAGTAGCTTCCCAAAGCCGGAGAAGTCCATTGCGGCCTCCACTGCATATCTTCTTCCGGTCAAGGTCAGATGCAACACATCGGACCTGCATAGTAGAAGCATAAAACATCAATAAGAAAAGAAACTTAGTATATCAATCTAACTGGAAAACACTTTAAAAGAAACCCCAGGTCATCTATGCATGAATCATGAACCAAGTTCCATCTGCACATCTGTGAATACTGACACTGCTTATTTCACAGCTTCCCTTTTATATGTGACTTTTATAGTTGGAATGTATTAGCATACTACCCAAGTACAGCAAGTGTCAGAATCAGTCACAAGAACCCACTTCATGATGATGAAAAACTTGTAAATTGTGATTGGTCTAGACAAAATAATACAATTAAATAAAATGAAATGAATATGAGGAACATGCATGTGGTAAGAGTAACAAGGGGAGTTTGATTGACAAGTAATAATGAAGCAATACAAAGCTCTGTGTGAATCAATAGCTTACGGGTTCAAGAAAACATCCACATGCCATCATTTCAAGGCGTAAGATGACACAAACAATCCCATGTATCATGAAAATTCATGTCTTCTGGGACGGAAAGTATCATTCAAGAAACGTGAACAACAAAAATTGCAAATCTATAATAGAAGAACAAAAGATCGGCTACTTGACATGATAAAAACAAAGTACGCAGGAGAGAAACAATACCATAGCAACAGTTCGTTGTGGAGTCCTATACAATTGCCATCCTGCCATCTTGGATCCAGGGCCAGAGAAACTGCCAAATCTTTCTTGAGGCCGATGGAAGAGAGACATGGAATTATCTGCAGCACCAATGCCAATCCAATGCTCTCCAGCATTAATAGAAAGGATGGAAGCAGAATGAATAGTCACATTCTTCACACATCGTATTCCTCCTGCATAAATATGTAAAAAGTTAGTTTAAAAAAAGACTTATCTTTCATGCAATCAAGCCTTCTGAATATCACGAAAATCCTCAAATACTTTGAATAAAAAAAAGGTGACCAAGAAAAACAAAAAATTGATTTTTAAGGAAAATATCATGATATTTTCATTTTAATAAAATATGAATTTATGTGATGTTCTTGAGTACATGCAATGTTGTTAAGTACCTATGGTTTGAGACATGAAGTGTACGCCTCAGGGCGAGGAGTATGCTTCATGCCTCGAAGCGTAGGGCCAAAGCATAATTCTCATTGAGGCATGCACCTCAACCCATGAGGTGCAAGCCTTTGTTACATTTTGAGTACATGTTTTAAAGAAGTCCTCAAAAAACACAATAAATTGAGAATATCAAATTATTTGGTGACTTTGAGCTCAAAGTATGCCAAGATCAAGTCCAACAACTTTAGCTTATTAAACTCAGTGAATCAGTCAGGCTTCGAAGCTTGTTAACCTAGGAACAAAATCCAGCCTACTTTGTTGAACAAGCTAGCAAAACTAGTGGCAGAAATAGGAAGATCCAACTGATTCCAAATTATCAAAAATTCAAACTTGTATGAAACAGGATTGTTTCAACCTCAACTTGCCTTCTTCGATGGCTCATCTAATAACTAAGCATGAATATCGCCCAAGAGAAACTTTAAAAGGACAAATAGGGGATGAGCCAAGCCATGCTTTAACCTACCCCAGGTCATGTCTCAGCTGTTAACCTGTACTAAATACTCCAGTGCAGTACATTATCCTGATAACCTTAGAAGGTTGTTATTAGCATCAAAAGCGGATGAACATTATGATTACAACATAACCTAAAGTTCAAAAGTTAGAGAACAAAGAAACCACAAACCTCAACAACCACCTTCCTCCCCCCACCCTTGTGTGTGTTTGGAAAAGAGCTCCAAAGACACTGGGGGATCCTAAAGTTACCATGGATCAGAGCACGTTATCTAGTTGCAGAAATCATATTTTAAAACTAAACATTCTCTGAAGCATTCATCTAAATAAACTTCTTTCTCAACCAACATATTGTGAAATGAAATCAATATATGAGATTATGCTGTATACCAATATACAGACCAAAAAAAAAGGCTTACCTTCTTCATTTTCCCAAAAGCGCAGTAATCCATCAGTAGAACCTGTATACAATAAAATAGTCATTCAGTCACATTGTCCTAGGTTCACAAATATTATATGCATGAGTATATTCTCTTTAAAATGCTTAGTAAAAGAACAAAATCACCCACCAGTAATTATGCCTTTGTCTGATGGTGTGTATTCGACACATAAAATAGGGCCTGCGTGGCATGACAATACAGCATCACATGTCGCACGAGAAACTGACCACATTCTAGCAGTCCAGTCATCACTACCAGTAATTACAGTGTCTCCTACCATTCTAAGTGACCTGCATGTTTGGGTAAGAAGTCAATATTATTTCAAAAGGAACCTAGCTAGTATAGAATATAATTAATATTTCAGTGAGTTTACCGGATCCATTTTGTATGCCCCACAAGTTTTTGCATCTGCCTTCCAGCCCGGATATCCCAAATATTTGCAACCCTTGTACATCATTAATTCAAATTAAAATTGACATAAAAATGTGTACATATCAGAGTGCATTCTATAAAAGATGGTTTGGACATATGCAGAGACTGACTATGACACCATGAAGAAAGCTTGAAAAACATAAGCATAATAAATTAGGAAAAGAAGACCATTGGAAGATTGAAAGGAAGCAGTAAAAGGTGATATGAAAAATTGTAAGCTGACTGAGGTTGTAGCACTTGGAAAAAAAAGAATGGAGAAACATGACTCAGGAAGCAGACCCATTTAGTTGGGAGAAGGTTTTATGATGATGATGATGATGATGACAGAGAATGTGCACCTAAATAAAATCAAGATATATTACAAAAGCATGTATATTGTCTGGTTACATACGGATCTCTTCCAGCAGCAGCCAGTATTCCTGTAGAATCATCATATTCCATGCAAAGTACTGCACTTGAGCAACGACCAACTGTAGCGACACAAGTATCTGTCCTGACATCCCACATCTTTACACAACCATCATGTGAAGCCGTAAGGACACGCTCCCCTGAAAGCATCTTCACACAACTGACCTGAAATGAGAAGACCAAAATTAACATACACAAAAGTACATCCAAGATGCAATCTCAGTTCGTCATATTAGTGGACAGAGCCCACCCCATCATATCCATCAACTTGAAAGATTCAAGATATTTTGAAGGCTTTGAGGCATTTATCTGCTCTATCCACAACTACATATACAGTCATAACCTGCGTAAGATAGACGGCATGCAAAGTGACTCTTAACATCTAGTTTTCTCTACTTTTTTCTCAAAAAAATGCTCTATTTAGTTTATGATGCTCTGTGCAGCAGTGTCCTATTGTTGCAACTTCATTAAATCATCATTAAATTTCTATTCTTTCTTTTCCTAATGTAATTCCAGTACCACCATGGATGGACACGAGTTCTTGACATGAGGTCAACCAATGAATGACCATGGTTGGACCAGTAACGGCTCATCTCTTCTAGGGAAAAGGCAGGGCCGACTGAATATAAATCTCTTATCCGTTTCACAAATTGTCAACCATGGATGTAGCATCTTTTTTTCATCTAGTGGTTACTTGGTGCAAGATCTCCGGTCTGAGAAGCCGACTAGGCGAGGCCATAGAAGAGGATCTCTACTACATGGAGAATTTAAAATTATCTAATCAAGTTTTTTGTAATTTTGTTGAAAAGAAGGGCATAGAAAATTGACATAGGAGATTAGGACATCCAAGCATGTCAAAATTGTATTTGCTTCATTTTCTTGAAAATTGTAATGGAAAAGACTTGGTTTGTGAAGATTGTATTCTTGAAAAAAATGAAATCTTTACTTTTTTGACCTAGTCATTTTATCTCTAAAGAACTATTTGAGTTAATACTTTCGGATGTATGGGGACCGACACCGATTATGTCTAAAGGAGGAGTATCATATTATGTCATATTTGTGGATGATTATAGTAGACACACATGGATTTATTTTCTTAGACTTAAATATGAAGAATTTGACTGTTTTTAAAAAATTTATAGTTATGCCAAAAATCAATTTAAAGTTACTATTAAAATTATTAGATCTGATTCCAGAGGAGAATTCTTATTAAATGATTTCAAAGATTATCTTGACGATCATGAAATTATTTACCAAAAATCTTGCCCATATACCCCCACAACAAAATGGTTTAGCCGAAAGGAAATTGGCACATTATTGAAACAACTAGGACTCTTCCCATATTAAAAAATATTCCAAAAAAAATTCAATCTATTTAATTAATAAAATACCTTCAAGCATTCTCAAAAATATTTTTTTATGAAAAAATAGTTTAAAATTTCTCCTGATTATAAAATATTGAGAATCTTTGGTTGTAAATGTTTTGTCCTTACTAACAAAAACGATAAGTTTTCCGCCAAAGTCATTCCTTTCGTAGGTTATGTCGAAAACCAAAAATGATATTGAAAAGGACAAACTCTATGTTTCAAGAAATGTGACTTTTCTTGAAAAGGAAAATTCCTTTGATAAAATTATGTCCGAGAAACCTTGTGAGTACTCATTCTTGTTTCATTTAGTTAAAGAGCATGATAATGTTAATGATATTGTTGATGATAATATGAATGATAACAAAGATATTCATGGTATGCACGAGTGACAATGATGATACTTATGATGCACATGAAAATAACAATAATATTCTAAATAATATAGTTGAACCTCACAATTAAATGCAAGTTTATACTCATCGTATTGAGAACCATCCTCTACGTGCATTAGAAAGGTATTCCCAAAGTCAAAACATAGACCAATCTAGTGTTATCTATGAGGATATCTAAACCACCTAGTAGGTTTGTTTCTTATGAATCATTTGAACATAACTATAGAGCAAGTCTTATGACCATTCATTCCTACGTAGAACCATCTTCCTATAATGAAGATAAAAATCATCAAGAGTGGATTAAAACTATAAATAGTGAATTAGAAGCCTTAGAAAAATAAAAAACTTGGGAGATTCAATCTTTACCTATAGGAAAGAAAATTATAAGATGTAGATAGGTTTACAAAATTAAAACCAAGAGTGATGAAACATTATAAAGATACAAGGCTAGGTTAGTGGCTAAAGGGTACAGTAAAAAATATGAAATACATTATGAAGAAACCTTTGCCCCAGTAGCTGGGATGATCAAAGTTAGAACTCTCATTACTATAACGTCTATTAGAAAATGGCCTATCTTTCAAATAGATGTTGAAAATGTATTTTTAATGAAAGCCTTAATGAAAAAGTCTATATGGAACCTTCCCCCGGATTAGGGTTGACACATGAAAAAGTTTTTTGCTTGCGAAAGCTTTTGTATAGTTTGAAACAAGCCCTTAAGGTTTGATATGATCGTTTTAGCAATGTGATAATTCAACTAGGCTTTAAATCTTGTTACACTGATACTGCATTGTTTGTTAAGTCTTTTGATGCAGGTATAGTTATTTTAGTCCTCTATGTGGACGATATGATCATTTAATGAGGTGATAAACATAGAGTTAGTCATATCAAAGATGTTCTCAAGGCCAATTATGATACGACAAATCTTCGTTTTCTTTGTCATTTTCTTAGAATTAAAATAGCTTATTCACCCCACGAGTATTTTTTATCTCAGACTAAGTATGCAACAGAGATAATAGAAAGATCAGGGCTTATTGAAGATAAGCAAGTTGATACGCCAGAGGTCATCAATGCAAAAATAAAGAAAGATGATGGAGAACCTCTGAATGATCCAACTCTATATCGTCAAATGATTGAGGGCTTAACTTACCTTTCTATTACTTGTCCTGATATTGCACATGTTATTCATGTTGCTAGTCAATTCCAACACCCCCCACTAAAATACATGAGTGTTGTAATGAGGATAGTTAAATATGTTAAAAATACTATTAATCATGCTATGTTTTTATTATCTTCCTCTCCGTTAGATGTTATTGCATATTGTGACTCTAGTTGGGGACGAGATGTGAATGATCGATGCTTAACCATTGGATTTTGTGTATTGTAAGTGATTATTTGATATCCTTAAAATGCAAAAAGCAGCAAAAGGTGTCCCTATCTTCTACCGAAGCTGAATATCGTGCCATGGCTACTACGACTTTTGAACTAGTATGGTTGAGACAATTGCTAGAAGACCCGGGAGTTCACGTAGCAATGTAATGAAACACAAGTACAAAAAAGAGATGTCACAAAGGGCTAAAAAGAGTGCACAACCACACATGTAAGAAGCCACTAATGAGCAAGATACAAAAAGCCATAAAGGGCTAGGCACTGTTATAATGTACGTGTTACTTATATATATACTGTGCATGTAATATGTTTTACCCTTCGGGGGTATTTTGGTTTTTTGACACTTGTAATAGGAACAACCCAATAGGGGAACTGCTTTTTTATTTCTTTTATTTTTATCTTTATTTTGGCCTTTTTGGCATTTGTTATATTGTCAAGGGCATTTTATAACCGTTGGGAGCTCCCAACAACTATATTTTGAGAGCTCCTCACTCTCCTCTTGTGTATAAATATGGGCCTTGAGCCCCTTTGTTTAGCATGATTTTCTATGCATTTGATATTGAATAAAGATTATATTTTTATGTTGTGTGTATTCCTTTCAGCCCCTAAGTGGCTATTGTGCTTGTGCCCCTTTTGTGGGTTTGTATTTGCCTCTTGTTTGAGGTGTGTGGAGACCTCTTGATCTCATTACATGGTATCAAAGCCATTGCAATTTTAATCGTGGTAAAGCTTGTTCGTGTAGACGTAAGATCGTCGATCGTGTGATCATGGACTCGTGGTGCCCAAAAGAACTCCACTTTCATTCTCTTCTTTTCCCTTTCTATCTCTCTATCTTTTTCTCTCTTTCTCTTCTTGTATCTACGGAGGATGTGAAAAAGGTGCAGGATCTGACTCGATCCATGTCACCGTCCATGTATGTAAAGATGTATTTTAGTTATCGAGTCTGGATATATATACCAGACCCGACCCATAGTGTAATATAAGCTTAAATACATGTTTAGGTCACGATTTCTTTAATTGAAATCGTGACAGACGCAACCTCTCTTTTCTTCTTCTCTTCTCTTTCTCACAAGACAGGTACAAGAGAAAAACTTACATGGTATCAGAGCCAAGATCCACGTAGGGTTTGAAGTGGCTTCCAAAAAGGTGCGACCTGACTATTTCAATCAAGAAAGGTTCTTATTCCTTCCACCTCTTCTCTTTGTTTTTTTGGAAGGATTCACGTTTCACGTGAATCCCTAAAATCAACCCATCTGCTTCTTCATCTGGAACATTTAGATCTGGTTGTGGTTTTGCACCAGATCTGAATCACTTCACCTTCTGTATTCACGTGAATCCCTTGTTTCACCTGAATCCCCAAAACCGACCCATCTTCTTCTTCGTCTGAAATACTCCACCTCTGCATATTCTTATTTTCTCACTTGAACCGAAATATTCAGATATGTGCGTGAGATTGCATCAAATCTGATATATTAAGTCTCTGATTAGTTTCCCTTTTATATACTGTCCAATTTTTTTTATATCAGATTTCTGATCTACATCTAATCCATCTAGTGGCTGCAGGCCATTCCTCCTTGTTATCAATCTGATATTCGTATATCCCATCCTTTGTTGATATCATACTCATTTGTGTTCTGTCTGAAAACACAGTCAAGTTTAAATTCAGTTCAACGTGAGTTGTTCAGAACTTGTTATCGTGTTAATCATAAACCCCATAAATATAATTTTTGGATCTGGTTCTCCTTTTGAATCCGAAAATTTCTGATCACTAGTTTCTCGAAAGTTGCACAGCCGCAAAAAAAAAAAAAGGGCGATCAACAAATCTCTCTGGCTGTAGACTGGGCACTTCGTGAATACTTTCCTGTTAAAATTCTTTTTTCATGGATCTTCATTCCTCTTCTTCCAATCTTTCCTCAAGTTTTCTCACTCAACTCGTTTCTGAAAAGTTAACTACCTCAAACTTCTTGATTTGGAAGAGGCAAATTATTCCATTTATAAGGAGTCAAGGTCTCTTAGGTCACCTTGATGGAACCACTCCCGTCTCACTCGAATTTGTTACGAGAGAAGAAAAAGACGACAAAGGAGTAAGTTCAATTGTGTATGTCAAGAATGTTGACTACCTCAACTGGGAAAGGAAAGATCAATCAGTGGTTGCATACATCACTTCCACCTTGTCCCAAGAGGTCCTTGTTGTCATCCCCGACAACTGTACTGCTCTGCAACTTTGGGAAAAATTGGTTCAAACATATTCACAAGTTTCGCAGGCGAGAATGGTTTTCCTCAAGAGGGAATTCCAGATGTTGAGAAAAAATTCCATGACCATCATGGAATATCTGAACAAGATGAAGACTATCACAGATCAACTTGCGGTTATAGGATGCGCGGTGAATGACAGCGATATGGTACAACAAACTCTGAGTGGATTGGGATCCGACTACAACATGATCGTCACTTCCCTATTATGTCTCCCTGCTCTTCCTACCTTTGATGAGTTGCGAGCAAAATTAATTCAGTATGAGATGACTCTGAAAGGGTTCTCTGAGGAATCTCATGTTCACACAAATTCTCAAGAAGTTTTTGCCACAGGGGTGTCTTATGGTAGAGGACGCGGACGAGGAGGACAAGGACGAAGTGGACACGAAGGGCGTGGTTTGCTTCCCACTCCAAATATGTTAGCTCATGCGCAGGGGTCAAGATCCATTCCTACCTGCTTCCTTTGTAATAAAAAGGGGCATATCAAGGCGAATTGTTGGCATAATCCAGAGAATAAAGGAAAGGGTCCACAAACAGAAAACAAAAGGAAGTTCTCAAGCAGTGAAGAGATTAAAGATTTGTTGATATCTGCCTTGTCAGAGTTGAAATTGAAGCAGAGCGATGAAGGCACCAGGTTTGTCGACTCAGGGGCAGCGACTCATGTAACAGGTGATGCAGGTAAGATTTCTAACCCCATTCCTTATTTTGGAAAAAGTAAGATTGTCACTGGAGATGGATCCCACCATCCTGTTTCTCATGTTGGAAAAACTGTCATTCCCATGTCACATTCCACTCTTACTCTTTCTGACGTTCTTCATGCTCCTGACATTAAGAAAAATATTGTCTCTGTCTCCAAACTTATTGATGATAATAATGCTTCAGTTGAATTTACTCCCTTCTCTGTGCAGGTCAAGGACCTTCGCACGAGGGAAACATTCGTTGAAGGAAAGAGACGAGGCAATATGTATGTCTTTGAAGAAGCTCCTTGTCATACTGTCCGCCCTGTCCACCTGAATTCAGAGCCTTCATTAGAGTCGTGTTCATCCTCTTCTGCTAATGTTTTTAGTATTTCTGAATGTAATAAGCCATTCTTATGGCATAGTCGATTAGGACATTGTGGGGGTCATTTCATTGAGAAACTTGTATCTAATAATCTCATTCCAAAAGAAAGTCTAAATAGGGATGAGAACAGTCACAAATGTTCCAGTTGTCTTTCCTACAAGAGTCATGTATTGCCTTTTCATTCCATTAATAAGAGAGCTTCAAAACCTTTTGAGATAATCTGTTCTGATGTATGGGGACCAGCCCCAATTGCCTCTGGATCTGGGAGCAAATACTATCTAATCTTTGTTGATAGCTATACTCGATACACTTGGATATATTTCATAAAAAAATAAGTCGGAAGTCTTCTCTTTGTTTCAAAATTTTTTTTCCCTTGTCAAAAATCAATTTTCTGAGTCCATTCAATTTTTCCAATGTGATGGAGGTGGGGAATTCTCATCCCGTGATTTTATATCTTTTCTCCAAAGTAATGGAATAGGAAGAAGGGTGTCCTGTCCTCACACCCCTCAACAAAATGGAATTGCTGAACGAAAACACAGGCATATCGTTGAAAGTGCCATGAGTATGCTTCATGACAGTAATCTTCCCATCAACTTATGGACAGAAGCCTTCCATTCTGTCGTGCATGTGATAAACAGACTGCCTATGGTTATTCTGGAAAATAAGTCTCCTTATCACTGTCTTTTTGGAACTTATCCTAGTTATTATGATCTGCGTGTTTTTGGATGTGTTTGCTATGTGCATATCGATCAGTCACTGAGAAACAAGTTTCAAGACAAAGCTCAAAAGTGCAGATTTGTGGGATATGCAGATGACTACAAAGGGTATAGGTGTTATGATCCCACCAACAAACGTATCAGAACCTCAAGAAATGTTGTCTTTGATGAACAAAATTTTGATCACGGAGCTAACACAACGAGTATGCCAACTGAAATTTACCATCCTTGGCTAAGCTCAGAACTTTTTGCTGGCTCCAATGAAACATGTTCCTCAGATTGCGTGCAACAAGAAGAAGAGGTTTTTGAGAACATTGGGAAGTCAGGGTCACAGAATGCAGAGGAAGTACCGGGCAGATACAAAGGCATTGTCTATTCCAGACAGAGACCGACAACATCAAGTCATTTAGATCAGGTCTCAACCGCCAATCCTACTCCTTCTCATACCCTCGCAGTCAGAAAATCAAACCGCATACGGCATCCTATTGACAGGTGGGTTAGTTATAACAACTTCTCCTTGGATTTTCAATTGTTTTTAACTGCCATCAGTAAGGATGAAGAGCCCATCATGTATTATCAGGCAGCAACTTCTATGAAATGGGTAGAAGCCATGAATGATGAAATGCAAGCCTTGCATGAATGTGGAACATGAGAAGTTGTTCCCAGACCACCTGACAAAAATGTTGTCGGATGCAAATGGGTCTACAAAATCAAGTACAAGCCAGATGGAACCATTGAACGATATAAAGCAAGGCTTGTAGCAAAAGGATTCACTCAAGAAGCAGAGCAAGACTATGATGAGACTTTTAGTCCGGTTGTAAGAATGGGAACGATTCGAATTATCATTTCCCTGACTGTTGAACATGGATGGAAGTTTAGTCAGCTTGATGTTAAAAATGCATTCTTACATGGGGATTTGAAGGAGGAGGTATACATGGAACAACCCCCTGGATATCAAGAACAAAATTGTAAAACCCATGTATGCAGGTTAAAAAGAGCCATCTACGGCCTGAAGCAAGCATCTCGCTCTTGGTTTGATAGCTTCTCATCTGAGATTCAGAAACATGGATTTTCACGTTCCATACTGGACCACTCATTATTTATCTTTAAAAGTCAGTCTGTGACCACTCTATTATTAATTTATGTCGATGATATTATCATCACAGGAAACTTTGCGGACCACATTCAAGAAATAAAAGACTTATTAGGTCAAAGGTTCAAAATGAAAGACCTTAGAGTTCTACGCTATTTCCTTGGTGTAGAAGTTGACAACCAGGCTCATGGATTGACACTCACTCAACACAAGTACACCGTAGATGTTCTCAGCAAGACAAGCATGAAAGACTGCAAACCTCTAGGAACTCCGAGTGTACTTCATCAAAAACTTAATGCTCATGATGGAGATCTGTGTGATGACTCCACCAGGTATCGCAGCATAATAGGAATGTTACAATACCTCACATTCACTAGACATGATATTGTTTATTCAGTCAATCAAGTGTCTCAATTTATGCATGCGCCACGTACTGGACATATGGAAGCGGTCAAGAGGATCCTTAGATATCTGAAAGGGACTATTGGGGATGGATTGATATATTTACCACAGTCTCATGGCCAAAGCGAGCACGAAATTACTGTATATTGTGATGCAGACTGGGCAGGAGATCCCGACGAAAGAAGATCTACATCAGGATATTGTGCCTTCATTGGAAGAAATTTAGTCTCTTGGAGCAGTAGAAAACAAAAAGCTATCGCTAGATCAAGCACTGAGGCTGAATATAGATCCATGGCTGCTGCCACTGCCGAAGTCACATGGATCAGGCATCTTCTAACTGAAGTAGGAGAAAAGATCTGCCACACTACCTTGCTCTGTGACAATCAAAGTGCTATCAATATGTCATTCAATCCAGTACATCACAGTCGTTCCAAACACATTGAGATCGACCAACACTTTGTGAGACAGAAAGTTGAAGAAAAAGAGATTGAACCTGAGTTTGTCAGTACTGAAAGACAGGTTGCAGACATATTTACAAAAGGGTTAACCAAGGATCGCTTTTGGATGCTTAAAAGCAAGTTGTTCATGGTCCAAAACCATGATCAACTTGAGGAGGGGTGAAAAAGGTGCAGGATCCGACCCGATCCATGTCACCGTCCATGTATGTAAAGATGTATTTTAGTTATCAGGTCTGGATATATATACCAGACCTGACCCATAGTGTAATATAAGCTTAAATACATGTTTAGGTCACGATTTCTTTAATTGAAATCGTGACAGCCGTAGCCTCTCTTTTCTTCTTCTCTTCTCTTTCTCACAAGACAGGTACAAGAGAAAAACTTACAGGATGAACGAGAAATGATTGTCACCATGCCAGTGAGACTCAACGAAAAACTACGTGATCTGGGCATCCATAGTTAAGCATCAAATTTGGAAAAAGGTTCTATGGGGCTTTGTGGACAGATCCGAGAAAGAACCAAAGTGTGTGCATACCAGGAATGAAAATGGAAAAAAAGTTGCACTTCAAGGAGAAGAAATGAATAAAGTCATTGCCGACTACGAAAAGAGATGGAAGGGGTGGAAGATTGGTCATTCCAAAATCATGGGATGGGTTGAAATAAAAAAAAAGTTCTAGTTTAGCAAAGTTTGAATTTGCTAGTTATGCTTGAAAATATCTCCAAGATATATATTCTCTAAGAGATGTAGCTCATATATGTAACCTCCAAAAGAAAGTGAGGATCATGACTCAAGGAGATATGAGCATAAGAGAATACTACAATGCTCTTTCTCTCTCTTGGGATGAATTAGCTTGTCTAGAGCCTAAGTGGCATTGTCCACTTGGCATAGAGCTCCGTGAAAAAAAAATCAACTCGAAACACTTTTATACTTTTGTAAATGAGCTTAAACTCGAATTTGAAGAGATTAAATCGACTCTTCTTCATAGAGGAGGTGTTCCTTGCATAGTAGAAACTCTAGAAGAACTAACTATGGAAGAGAAGAGATTGATTTTGCGTATTATTAGATATATTAAGACAATAGTCACCTGTATCGTTAAAGGTAATTTATCGGTGAGGGTATTTCTCGAAGAGATTTTCAAAAGTTGATAAATCTCAAAAACATGGGAAAATCTCGGGAGTTTAAAAAATTAGAAAAAATATAAATAACAACAAAAAAGCTAAGAAAATAATAAGTTTTGCATTATTATTTTTTTCAAAAATATAAAGAAATATGTTTTGAAGGTTTTAAAATATAAAAAAATAGGAAATGCAAACTTAATATATATATATATATATATTTAAATATCGCGATATTTTATCTTTGGAAATATTTTGAAAATATCACGATATATTCCTGATATTATCGACTACCTTGAAATAGCCGATAATATTACAATATTTTTAATATATCAGCAAAATTAGTGATAGTGATTAAGACTACTCTTTCTCGAGGCCACTTGTCTGCTTCATCTACATTATATTTAATTACTTATACTGATGCTGACTGGAGAGGTGATCCCAATAACAGACACTCAACTATGGGTTTTTATGTCTTTTTAGGTGAATCTCTAATTTCGTGACGGTGCCAAAAAGAGCAGGTTTCACTCATCAACTGAAGCTGAATACTAGGTTATGGCTACCACAACGATGGAGGTGGTCTGACTCAAAAAATTGATGGCTGATATGGGAGTTCAAGTAATCGAAGCCTCATGAATGTGCTCGAACAACAAAAGTACGATCTACATTGCTAGCAACTATACATTTCATGAATGCAATTAAACATATCGAGATAGAATGCCACTATGTACGAGAGGAATATCTACATGGCAATACTGATCTGCCCTATGTTATATCAGAGTATTAGTTGGCAAATTTCTTCACCAAACCTCTCACTGCTCCTAGATTTCACTTCCCTTTAGGCAAACTTTCTGTCATTTTATCGTAAATTTGAGGGAGAGTGTTAAATTGTATATACATATAATGTATATATATATATATATATATAAAATATGTATATATAGATGTATTATATATGTATATATATGTATATTATTGTTCTAAATACCTTTATTTTTTTCTTTATTTAATTTTGTTCCTTTTAAACTAGTCAACATAAAGTTGACTAGTTTGACTAGTCGTTGAAGCTAGTCCAACGACTAGAAATAGAGCCGTAGGACTAGCTCCAACGTCTCTATTTAGAGCTCTTTGGTGTATATAAAAAGGGGTGAACCCCCTCACTATTTGTAATGCTTCTTGTGTTTTGTGTGATCAATAAAATATATATTTTTTACATTTTGAGCCTTCTTGTGTGTGCCCTTTGTGGGTCTTGTGAGTGTACCCTTAGTGGCCACTTTTGTGCTTGTCCATTTGGATCTTTGGTGGATACTTTGTTCGTAATTGAAGGCTCTTGATTCGTTATACTTGGCATATTTCCTATTGTGCTTGTGTTTCTATATTTTTGTCATTTCATTTCATAGTATCAGGCTCTTGTAACTTAAAACTTGTATTGTTTGAGCTCTCTTGTTGGTAATCATATTCAAGTCATCGCTCCTACGTAGATCGTGATCATTGCCGAGAGGGTATCTTAAGTCATCTCATTCAAACTTTATGAGTCTAACTACTTAATGTGGTCAACCACTACAAAAAACTACATTAAAGGGAAGAAACTATGGGTATTCATTAGTGGAACCACTATCGAACCTCAATTGAAGCTCACACAAAAAGAAGGGGATCAAGTGAAAGCCCTCTCTGATGAAGAAAAGGAAAAATCCTTAAAAGAATATCAAGAGAAGATGGAGGATTGGGAGGCGACCAATGCATAAATTCTCTCATGGTTTATGAATAGCATGGAGTTCAAGATCACCACCAACTTTATTAAGTTCAAAAAAGCATGTGATGCATGGGCATTTCTAAAGAGCATATTCATCCAAAAGGATATGTCTCATTTATACTATCTCAAAGAAAATGTACGAACTATAAGAAGATGAGCTCCTAGATTACCAACAATGAATACTTAAAAAGCTCCAACCAAAGTATCAAAGAAGAACACTCACAAGAACCAAGAAAGGTTCATACACAAAATACCCAAAAAAGGGTATTCAACAACAAGAGAACAAAAATGATTTTATTGATTGTGAATCACACACTAATCATACAGTCAAGAGGGGGGAATGCTCCTGACTTAGTCAACTGTTGACTAGTCAAATACAACCTAAAAGTGTCCAAAAAAGATAAAAATAAAAAGAGAAAAATACATGTACAATAAATACTAAAAATAAAATAAAATTATACATTATTTAACACTTCCCCTCAAACTTATGGTTGGATAACCAAAAGTTTGTCCAAGAGAAAGTGAAATCTAGGAGCTGCAAGAGGTTTGGTAAAGAAATTTGCCAATTCATATTATGAAGAAACATTGTGTTTCTATATTTTTTGTCATTTTATTTCAAATTCATCAATCAGTTGTTGCATATGTATTGCTTCTCACTTATCTTCTCTACAATATTTTCACAAGTTTTTGCTTTAGGAAGCAACTTAAGAAATATATTTTGAAATAGAGAACATAGTTGGAAGAACAAGGATGATAATAAAATAGTCCAGGCCCCTAGATTTCTAGAAACACAATATGATAGAGAAAACTTTACATGCAAGCTAATGTAACACAATGATCTTGCAAACCCATATATTATTATATGACCAATCCATTGCCTAACCACAAATTTTATCCAGAAAGCATGAAAGGCATGTTCAAGCATAGGTTACATTTGAACTGAAATTTTTTTAGAGATCAAACCTGTGCATCGTGGCCCTTCAGTTCTTCTAGAAGCTGATAGGTTTGCTTGTCCCAAACTATAACGGATTGATCATCAGAACCTGAAACCACTTTACCTCTATCTGAACTTAATGCACGAATAGTCCTACCAAAAGTGAACATATAAGGACCGAGAATAATTAAGCATCGAAATCCAAAATGGAGAATTCTCGAAATGCTTTAGACATTTTAGAAGAAACTTAAATTCAATGATAAATATCAGAAATAGTCTAACGACTGGGCAAAACAAAATGAGGGCTTTATTATCTATACCAAGGGAAAAGTGCACAGCTGTGATTCTGTTATTGTGTGGCTCCATCAGAATATTTGCATATACCCATTATTGTTATAAGAAACCGACTTTTTCTAACAAGTACCAAGATACATCTTCCTATTTCATGTCAAGATAGTTTAGATTTGACTCGTTATTAATGATAATCCATCTTTCTATTTCATGTCAAGATAGTTTAGATTTGACTCATTATTAATGATAAGCCAATGAGAGAAACCTGAAAATTGAGAAATTAGAATTACAATGTTTATTTTTGCATACTAGATATACAAATTATTCTTGAATTCTGTCTCAAGTTACTTTTAGGAACTAGTGAATCAAGATGTCTGATGGCCATGGTTGGCATTCTCGGGACTTGGTCTTGGATCGGCCAAACTTGATTCGGATGAGTCAAGGTTTTAAATTTTATTTAAAGAGTATATTCATTTAAAATATGGATCTTTCATATAAATAAGTGGGGGGTGGCGAATTTGGTTTGAATTGTTTTTTAGAATGGAATTTTGTTTGAATGTAAAGTATATCAAATTTACTTTGCATGTAAAATCACCAGGCACATTTAAAGAAGGCATACAACCTATGTCACATAGGTGCGGGTGCGGATGCAGCTGCGGATACGGGTGCGGGTGCGGATGCAGCTGCGGATACGAGTGCGGATGCGGCGATGCTGCACTTTAAAAAAACTTGGGTGCGGTGATGCGGGGAGGATATATATATATATATATATATATATATATATATATATATATATAATTTGTAACAGTTTTAAGTTAACACTACGTGTATTTGTGTGCATTTATGTATTTATATACATAATATAGATAAAAATGGACTTGATTAGGGTTAATTGAATCTACTTTTGGATAGAAATGGACTTCAGTGTGGTTGACTTCACCAAACACAAAGGAAGTTGTGTCAAAGTGTCACACCCGCATGGGTGCGGGTGCGACGCAGGTGCAGTGCCCTGTTAGAAGAGTCTGTGTGACATAGCATACAACATGCTTAATTGGGTATCAATGATGGTGTGGTGCATGTAAACCCATTCAAAGTTGTAGAATGGAAAAACTCAGAAAAATACTCAGAAACGTGAGAAAGAAAGAACTTAGAAACTTAATTAGGTCTAATCTCCTTTAGTTTAAATAGAGATCAGCCAAGAGAGCAAATTTACATTAGAGTCCTTCATTATTTATAAATTACCAAAAACAACTTTAAGAATAAATAAAGTTTACTTTAGAGTGGTCGACTTATCTTAACACTCCCCCTCAAGCTGGAGCATAGATATCAATCATGCTCAGCTTGCCACAACATTTTGAGAAACTGGGCCTGGCAAGAGGCTTTGTAAAAATATCTGCAACTTGATCCTCAGATATTACATGCTTGGTAGAGATATGTCCACCTTGAACCATACTTCAATATGTTTTGTCTTCTCATGAAATACCTTATTATTGACTGTATATGTAGCTGCCTTGTTATCACACATCAGCACCATAGATGATGAAATCTTCACTTGAAGATCGGTCAACACAGTTCGAACCCACATTAATTCAGCTGCCGTTTGGGCCATAGCCCTATATTTTGATTCGGCACTCAACCTAGCAACCACGGTTTGCTTCTCCAAGAAATTAGGTTACCTCCCACAAATACACAGAATCCTGTGGTAGATTTCCTATCATCTACAGACCCAGCATAATCAGCATCAGAGTAAACAACTACTTTCAGGGTACCCCCTTTTTTGAATAATAACCCTTTTCCAGAAGAAGATTTTAAGTACCTGAGTATCATCATTGTAGCATTCCAGTGTACCTCAGTCGGTTTGTCCACGAATTGGCTAACCTTGCTTACAGCCAAAGCAATATCAGGTCTAGTCACTGTCACATATAATAACTTTCCCACCAGTGAACGATAACTCTTGCTATCAACAGGTTTTGACCCCTCATCCAATAAATGAACTTTGTGATCCATGGAAATATTTGTTGGTTTAGCTCCCAACATTCCTGTATCTTTTAATAAATCAAGAACATACTTCCGTTGAGACAGAACTACACCCTCACTGCTCCTCGCCACTTCAATGCCCATGAAAATTATTGGAGTGTATTTGTGTGTTATTTGACTCTTGGTAATGATTTATAGGGTAATTTGCTATTTTTGGATAATTTTGTTATAATTGGCATTTTTTGAGTTTTTGGCATTTACGATCGTACACGAAAGGTTCGTTGTATTGCTTGGGTAGCAGTCTTTGCGGACTTCGAAACTCCTCGGTCTTTTGAGTTTCGATTCATTGTTCTTCACATTATTAAGGTAAAATACCTTAATTGAACTTGTAGAGAGCATGTTTAGGCACTAATTGTGTAAGCATGATGTCGTTGCATTGAATATTTAAATGAATTGCAAATATAAGTTATGCTCACACACTTCACTTAGTTATGAATATCTAGGACTCTTGTGATTGTAATTCGGAGATCATGCTTGTCATGATTGTAGTTAGCGGAATATAGAGTGTGTTTAGTTTGAATACCCGTGCACTTATGAATGTATAATATATATGCAATATGTGTCATCATACTTTGGTTTGCGCATACTATGTTGCTTTGTGTGTTTGTATGAATTTGATACATGGTGCATATATAACTACTATGGATATGTATAAGTCGTGTTCGATGCATAATGTAAATGTTATATATATTGTCTTATCATACGATGGACTCATTTATTCTTGTATGGAAGAATGCATGCGAATGCTATAAATTATTTTAAACTTGTATGTCTTGTTTGCTTGAGAAATATATGTGTATGATGTATGGTAGGATGGTCAATGAGATTTTGACCAACCCTTACACAATTATATCTAAGGTGATATAACGATTCATGTGGTGAAAAATGCATATGACTTTTATCGTGTGTGCAAATCTCGAACTACTTAGGAGTTATGTATGTTGAGGTTTAGTTGCTTCGTATTATGAAATGTGCATGTTCACGTATGCATGCATAGAACTCATATTTTGTTTACGCATGATTCAAAGTTCAATTTACGAAGTGCAATGTTCTTTGTGGCGATGATATGATGCGTAGGATAATATGCTTTTGTATGATATGATTGAAATGTCACGTGAAATGAAATTATGAATGCATACGATAAATGTTTAAGTTCAATAGTGAACTTTGGTTCATGAAGCCTTATTGGTTAAATGTGTGATTTTATGATTTTATAATTTTAATGCCATATGAAGTGATGTATGATGTGATGCTTTGATTGTATACATGCTTATGCCCGTGTTGATGGCTATTGACCCTGAGAGTGGTCAATTGTATTGATGCATGTATCACAATAGTTTTCATTGGATATGGCACCCGTTGAAGAACTGTTCCCAAAGGATTCTCTGTGAGGGTGTGCATGATCATATTAAGTAATCTGGCTAGAGCGGTAAGTCTCTGTGAGGAAGTGCATTGTCCAAGAGTGGGTAGCCCACGAAGACGGCATATTCCTGTGAGGAAGTGCATTGTCCAAGACCAGGCAGACCATCCGTCTAGGGCGGTAACTCCTTGTGAGGTTGTATATTTCCCAGACCAGGTGATCCGGCGTGAATTTTGTAAATCTTTATTATGAATAAATGAAATGTTATGATGAATTGTGATAATCTTCTGAGTTGATTGAGATAGTCAATTATGAATCTATAGATTTGACTTTTCTATTATAGCATGATTATATATTGAACTCAGATATGATAATCAGATCCTTATTAATTTTAGATCTTGATATGAGATTATGATTGTGACACTTATGTTAGCGTATATATGAATGACACATCACGCCTACAAATGACTAGTTTTGACTTATTAGGTAAACGATACATCACACCTACATAGTTTCATTGCAAATGATTGCATTATGATTCTCTGAGTAAATATATCGCACCTGTGTATCATGATTGATGTGTATCATGAATATCTAACTATATTACTTATAAGGTATGTGCGTGTGTTTCATGTTGGAATGGTCAAATGTGATTTGACTTATTGTTTGTAAGAATTATGAATGCATATGAAAATGATGCAATGATCTGAATGTCTTAGATGCATATAGATTATGCTTTATTACGTGAGTTAAGGTTGAATAGAATATTAAGTGATGAAATGCTTTTAAATGCTTTATGTTCGAATGCTTGAAATAAATGACTCATAGGACGTTATCTTGTCTATCACTTGACGATTGATGAATAATATATCTTTACCTTTAAATGCTTGATATGTTTTCTTTAAGTTTGAGTTTTGGTTGCTTTACCATACTTTAGTGAGTCTGACCCTGTTTAATGCAGGACAAGTAATGCAGGTAAAGTATGATGAGTAGTTAGAGCGAAGGGTTGGTCGAAGTGCATCCTCGAGGGTCCACTCTTACCTTGTGATCTTGGTATTCATGATCTTTTCGTTTTAAGTACTTGATCATGTAGAGACTGAAGTATTTTTTTCATACTCTGATTTGAAATGAAATTAAAACTCTTCATATTTCAGTCTTATATTGTACGTGGTTTGAAATGTATATACCCCGTACATTTTGATTTGATTGTTATCTTTAGTATAACCGCGCACAAAGTCTTAATCGTTTTTAAAAATTGTTTCTGTATTATAAGATCTGATTTACTTATACTTATAAAAAAAATCGGTCTCGAAATTTCAATATTTGAACTATAATTAAGGTTAAAAATTTTGGGGCGTTATAGGGGGGCCGTCGGCCTCCCGACGAACACAGGCAAAGAGAGAGAGAGAGAGAGAGCACGCTAGGGGGGCGCCGACTTCCCAGCAGACAGAGGGAGGGGGGAAAGGCACGACAGGGACCGTCGACTTCCCAGTATACAGAGGGAGAGGGGAAGGTACGGCAGGGGCCACCGGCCTTCCGACGAACGCAGAGAAGGAAGAAGAAGAAGTAGAAAGAAGAAGACAGAGGGCTTACCTGTGAGGGGGGGAGGGGGAGGGGTGGCGGCTATGTCACATGGGTGCGGGTGTGGGTGCGGGGATTCGGCACTTCCAAAAAACCCGGGTGCGGGGGTGCGGCAGGGGCAAAAATGTAAAAAAAAAAATTATATATATATATATAAGATTTTAAAGTTTTAACAATTTAACATTTAACAGTAAACATTGTCATAAACTCATAATATGATTCATCATGCATGCAATATATCAACCTAAATATCAAATTATCAATCAAATAAGTAAAGCAATTACATAAATCGACCTAAATATCAATCAAATAAGTATTGCATAAAAGAACTAAATTACATACCAAAGTATATCCTGATGAAGTAATGGATGCTAATAATTTTCTTCTTCATCATCAAATGCATCATTAGAAGGAATACTGGGCTCAACTAATTCCATGTTTGTTACGTTGAATTCATGTTCTCCCTCGAAGTCACACTCTTCTGGGTTTACATCCCAAAATTTGGATGTTCCTTGTCTGCATTATAAACCCAATTTGAAAATGATAAATACAATACAAGTATATTTAAATGAAAACTAAGAAATAATCAAATAACTAAGAGAGCACATTAGTACCTGTATTCATCATTGCTTCGCGAAAGTAATCGAAGATTTGAATGAACATATACTAAATCCTCTGCACGCTTGCTGGTGAGTTTGTTTCTCTTCATGTTGTAGATTTGAGAATATGTGCTCCAATTTCTTTCACAACAAGATGAACTAGCAGGCTGCGATAGCAATCTTAATGCAAGACGTTGCAGAAGAGGTGTTTCTGATCCAAATGTTGACCACCATGTGATAGGATCTATATTATCTTCTTCTCTCGCGAATAATGCTGGTGCATATAATCTCGAAGATGAAAATTTTCCAAACTCTTGTGTGACTTGATGTAGAAGATATGCTTCTGGAAAAAGTCTTGTCATACACATATTTCTATGTCTTGATAGCTCTGGGTCTAAATTTGGAGGGACACGACCAATACCACCAGCCCGCCACTTATTTGCATAATATTTTGGATTAAGAGAATGTGTCATGCAATGCAAAGGAGTGTTGCTCTTATCCCATCTTCTGACTAAAATTGAATGAATATGATTAAAAAAATCTGAATCATCCAATGCAGGATTTTTTCCTTCATGCATGAAAACTATAACTTGTATTTTTTCAATCATATTATCCCACATTTCATAAACTCTGTGAAGCATGGGCTTATTCTTATCAACTTCTCTTAACATTTCCCAAATAGGTTGCGTAAATTGAAGGAAGTATACCACTCTGTCCCAAAACTCATCATCAAGAATGAATTTCTTAATTTCTTGAGCCTTCATATCATCATCAACACGATAGAATGTCCAATTTTCATCAGTCACCATGTTAATCAAAGCATTCTTCACTCTTTTAATCCTCTTCATCATCACAATGATGGACGCAAAACGTGTTTCAGCGACCTTCAACAATTTCAAATCAGAATGCCTATTAAATATAGCATTAGCACGATGGTGGTTAACAACAAAATTCCTAATGCTTTTGACATTTCTTTCTAAATCTTAAATCCATGAACATAAAGCATATGCTTGTGAATTTTCTTCTTCTTTGGGGTTGCATATGTTCTTTAGGGCTAGATTTAAGCTGTGTGCTACACAGGGAGTCCAAAAAATATGAAGGTACTCACTCTCCAAACTCAACGCTGCACTTTTACAAACTAGAGCGTTGTCTGTAATGATTTGTACCACTTTCTGATCACCCACTTCTTTTATCACTTCTATAAACAATCCCTTCAAATACTCTGCATTTTTATATTCCCCAGATGCATCAACTGCTTTCAAGAATATTGGGCCACTAAGCGAACAAGCAATGAAATTGATTAATGGACGCCTTTGAATATCTGTCCATTCATCAGACACAATGGAAACTCCATTTTGCTCCCATGAATATTTTTTAATTTCTAGCAACCTCTCCACATTTGCCCTCTCTTCTGCAAGAAGTGTGGTTTGTATTTTTTCTGAACTTGGAGGCACATAACCACTCAAATTACAATTTGCCAAGGATGTTACTAAATCCTTCCAATAAGGATTTCTAACCGCATTAAATGGGAGTGAACCAGAATAAAAATACCTCCCAACTTTTCTATTCAATTCTTCTCTTCCATATGTATTGAATGCTGCTTGTATCGTTCCTCTACCTCCTACATTGACTTTTCTTTTTTTTTCAGCATCTTCTTGGTGGCTTGCAAATGGCACACTGACTGCAGAAGAATCAGCCATTGCCTTTCTCTTCTCATATTCTTCTTGTATTTTCTTGTATTGTCTTCGCATTGCCTCATCAACTTTTCTGCAAGCTGAAATGCCATATCTTGGTATCTTCAACAAATGAGCCTTCACTCTTGTGTAAGACCCAACAAAATCTCTTTCGCAGAGCTTGCATCGAAATCTCTTGTTTCCACCACCTCCTTCTCCAGTTTTTGCGAGTTTATCTACATGTACCCATAGTGGCCCCACATCATCAATCTCACTGCAACTATCAGCAAAACTAGCAGCAGAACTCGCATGTTGGGATGAGGATGACGCAAGTCCTTTCCCTTTGTCCGTCATTTTTATCCTGAAAACACAAAAAAAAAATACATTACAATTTTCAAATCAATTTGAAAACACAGGGACAAGGGGGGGCTCAGCCCCTCCCCTGCCAACCCAACAAGAGAGCGAGAGCGAGGGGGGCTCGGCCCCTCCCCTGCCAACCCAACAAGAGAGCGAGAGCAAGAGGGGCTCGGCCCCTCCCCTGCTGAAAACAGAGGGAGCAGGGGGGGGGGGGGGGGGGGGGGCTCAGCCCCTACCCTGCCGACCCAAAAAAAAAAACAGATGGGGGAGGGGCTCGGCCCCTCCCCTGTCGACCCAAAAAAAAAAAATATATGGGGGAGGGGCTCGGCCCCTCCCCTGTCAACCCCAAAAAAAACAACAGATGGGGGAGGGGCTCGGCCCCTCCCTGTCGACCCAAAAAAAACAACACATGGGGGAGGGGCTCGGCCCTCCCCTGTCGACCCAAAAAAAACAACACATGGGGGAGGGGCTCGGCCCCTCCCCTGTCGACCCAAAAAAAACAACACATGGGGGAGGGGCTGAGCCCCTCCCCTGTCGACCCAAAATAAACAACACATGGGGGAGGGGCTCGGCCCCTCCCCTGTCGACCCAAAAAAAAACAACACATGGGGGAGGGGCCGAGCCCCTCCCCTGTCGACCCAAAATAAACAACACATGGGGGAGGGGCTCGGCCCCTCCCCTGTCGACCCAAAATAAACAACACATGGGGGAGCGGCTCGGCCCCTCCCTTGTCGACCCAAAAAAACAACACATGGGGGAGGGGCCGAGCCCCTCCCCTGTCGACCCAAAATAAACAACACATGGGGGAGGGGCTCGGCCCCTCCCCTGTCGACCCAAAATAAACAACACATGGGGGAGGGCCCCTGTCGACCCAAAAAAAACAACACATGGGGGAGGGGCTCAGCCCCTCCCCTGTCGACCCAAAAAAAACCCCTCCTGTGCCGAAAAATGAGGGAGCAGGGGGGGCTCAGCCCCTCCCCTGCCGACCCAAGAAGAGAGTGAGAGAGGGTACCTGCGAAAGGAGAGGATGAGCCGAGAGGAGGAGTTGGGGCGGCGGAGCTGGGAGAGAGCTCGAGCTCAGGGGGAGAGAGAGGAGAGATTAGGGCAAAAAAAAAAATTTACCCTAATCCTCCTTTTCATCGGGGAAATTTTTTTTTTTTTACGCCCAAATCGTGGACAAAAATGACCCTGGGTGCGTTGACCGCACCCAGGGTCGTGTTGACCGCACCCGGTGCCGCACCCGCACGCGCACCCGCGTCGCGTCGACGCGGGTGCGGCATATGTTTTGCCGAGTCCCTGTGACATAGGGTGGCGGTTGTCACGTCGAGCTCGTTCGCATGCCGGGAATGAGGGGGGGAAGACGAGAGAGAGAAGAGGAGGAAGAGCGCACAGATGAGGGCTCCTCCCTCACCCCTGCGTGCTCTTAAAGGCATGGGGGGGGGGGGTGCAAAACGGGAAACCTGTTCGACGAGAGGGGAAAGGGGCGTAACTGCGGTGTGGGGGGGGGGGGGAGAGGGTTTAAAAGAAACCCTTGCCCCTGCGGTTTTTAACCCTAACAGGTTGGCGGGTCCGAGTCGGATCCGACCCAGGTCCCTTTTTTTCTCGTGGGCTTTACAGACTGTCATCTCCTTTGTTTTGTTGTTTACTCTAGAGACAGATTCATTTGGTTGGGGGAATAAAGCGAGCATCAAACTCGTCCTTCATTGAGGAAGACTGTCCAACTTCACAACCGTTTCTCCAGCATAGATCGAAGGTGTGTGATCTCAAATAATCTGCATTGGTGCAGAACCGTTAGGGGTGCTGCTGAAGGGCGATGTTCATCAATTCAAGGTCATGCATTAACTAGCTGTGATGCAGTGGAGATGCTGGCAGCGTGACACCAGTCGACTGATTGTAATGACCAAACTTTTAAGGTCGAACGATGCCCAAAAATGGAGAGGACCCACTGGAAATCAGTGGGTCTGTTTTCTTTTATTTGCAATAATGATTCAATAAACAAAAGACAGGAGGCTGAATGATAAAGTTACGTAAACAAATGCAATAAGGAATAAAACAATGGGTAAAAGGCAAAGAAACGGAAACTGCTGAACAATAAGGCTGTTGCTAGAGAAATCTGTAATCTGTCCCCACGAAACCCTAGGAGAGGGTTTTTTTAAAGACTGTTGCTGGACCCGGGTCGCGGGTCTAGCCTTGGACCCAAATCGCAATCCGGGTCGGCTTCAATCGACTGTTGGCTCTGTGATGTTCGAACTGGACCACGCTTGGAGTAGGTGCGCAAGGGTACATCCCTGCATCGTGGCTCCGTACCTGCGATGGGATCGGACACGTGGGTCCGATCGTCTGCCCTTAGTGGTGGATCGGGTGGCACGATGGATCCAATCAGGTCTCGCCCTGCATCATTCTCCCCTGGTTGGGAAGAAGTCGGCTCTGACGACTTGTTGTCTCCACAGTAAGCATATAGATCAGACATGTTGAAAATAGGCGAAATATGCCAATCGTCAGGCAGCTCAAGGAGGTAGGCATTCAAACTCAATCGTCGTAGGACCTTAAAAGGTCCATACTTCTTAGGACTCAACTTGCCACAGGTGCCTACGGGAAAATGCTCGGGACGCAAGTACACCCAAACTAGCTGACGGACTTGAAACTGGACATCGCGGCGATTTTGATCTATGAGAGCTTTGTAGGCCTCATAGCTTTCAACAAGTTTGGCTCAGACCTGTCTGTGGATATCACGCATATATTCTATGGCATCAAATGCGTCTGGGGCCAGGTCTGGGATATCGAACACAGGGGCTAGGTCAACGACATGGGTGGGTGACCGACCATAAACCACTTGGAACAGGGATTTTCCTGTTGACCGGTTAATAGAATTGTTATATGCGAATTTGGCTTGAGGCAATACAAAGTCCCAAGTTTTGACATTCTCCCCCACTAGACTCCATAACAGGTTTCCTAAGGTGCGGTTGACAACTTCGGTTTGGCCGTCTGTTTGAGGGTGATATGCACTACTGAACTGAAGCTTGGTCTTCAATAAAACCCATAATGATTCCCAAAAATGGCTCATAAAACGCGTGTCACAATCGGAGGTGATCGTGCGAGGTAACCCATGGAAACGGGCGACGTCCTTAAAGTAGTAGGAAGCTACTAGTGAGGCGTCAGTGGTTCGTTTACACGGGACGAAAATAGTCATTTTGGAGAACCGGTCAACAACGACTAGAACTGAATCAAAACGACGTGGAGTTCTGGGAAGGCCCACGATAAAGTCCATGGATACGTGCTCCCACGGTCGCTCAGGGATGGGTAACGGAGTATACAGACCACTATTCTGACGATGACCCTTAGACATTTGACACACATGACAACCTTGAATGAACTTGACAACGTCTTTGCGCATTTTGGGCCAAAAGTATCGTTCATCTAATAGAGTGAACATCTTATCATGTCTAAAATGCCCAGCTAACCCTCCCTCATGTAACTCGGAAATCAACTGAAGCCTTAGGGAAAAATTAGGCACACATAACTTGTTCCCACGAAAAAGATAACCATTATGAATACTAAAACGATGGTCGATGGTGCGATCCGAGGAGATACACCCTTCCCAGACTTGCTGGAAATCAGGGTCTGTCAGGTATAACTCTTTGCACTGTTCAAACTCAATAACCTGCACTGACATAGTCATCAGAAGGTCATTTTTCCTACTAAGAGCGCCAGCCACCTTGTTCAGTACCCGATTGATGACGAATCGTGAAGGTGTACTCTTGCAGAAAGCTGACCCACTTGGCATGACAAGCACTTAGCGTCTTCCGACTATTCAGGTATTTCAATGTCTCATGATCCGTGTACAAGACAAACTCTTTATAAATGAGATAATGCCTCCAATGACGAAGGGCTTGTATCATGGCATAGAACTCCACATCATAAGTGGAATACTGGCACCTGGCCTGAGTCAACTTCTCACTAAAGAAAGCAACAAGTCAGTGGTTCTGACTCAGGACGGTGCCAATTCCCACTTTAGAGGCATCGCACTCAAACCTCAAAGATTGTATTGAAATCAGGGAGAGCTAAGATAGGAGCACTAGTCATCCTTTCTTTGATGATCGTAAAAGCTTTTCCAGCAGCAGACGTCCAATGGAAACTAGTACACTTTAGGCACTTTGTGATAGGGGCCATGAGGGTGCTAAAGTTTCTCACGAAACGTCGGTAAAAAGTAGCTAACCCGTGGAAACTACGGATCTCTCCTATAGTCTTTGGGGTAGGCCAATCGACAATCGCATGAACTTTTGCGGGATCTGCCTTAACTCCTTCAGATGACACAATAAAACCTAAGAATACGACACTAGACGTCATAAACTCACACTTTTTCGCATTGACATACAAGTTCTCTCTCCTCAAAATTTCTAAGACCTGACGCAGGTGACTTAAGTGATCGGACAAAGACGAACTATAAATCAAAATATCATCAAAATAGACAACGACAAACTTCCCTATACACGGACGCAACACTTGGGTCATCATGTTCATGAAAGTAATTGGGGCATTGGATAACCCAAGCGGCATGACTAACCACTCATACAGCCCATCACGTGTCTTGAATGTCGTTTTCCACTCATCCCCCTCCCGTATATGAATCTGGTGATACCCGCTTTTTAAATTGGTTTTAGAGAAAATGGAAGCACCAGATAACATATCAAACATATCATCCAGATGGGAAATGGGAAAACGGTATTTGACCGTGATGTGATTGATCGCACGACTATCAACACACATACGCATGGACCCATCTTTCTTAGGAGTGAGCAGGGCAGGTACTGCACAAGGGCTAAGCTCTCGCGAATAAACCCCTTTTTTAGTAACTCTTGAACCTGCCTCAATAACTCAGCATGCTCAAAAGGGTTCATGCGATAGGCGGGGAGGTTGGGGAGACTCGATCCCGACACAAAATCAATGGCGTGTTGGACTACCCTCGTCGAAGGTAATCCATCAGGCAAGTCATCTCGCACAATGTCGCGAAAATCCTCTATAAGAGGGGCAACGTCCGCAGAAATGGCCTCAAACGAGCTCATCAACGACTTTGCCACTAGGGCATAACAATAGCCATCTTCCTGACAATGGTCCAAGAAAGGCCGGTACGAGAGGCCCACGAGCCTGAGAACCCGCTCAGGCTTATCCACGGTGGGAAAACCGGTCTCCTTGATAGGGAGAAGGACAATCTTATGACCCTTAAAAAGGAAAGAATATGTGTTCTTGCGCCCATCGTGAATGGTTTTGCGATCAAACTGCCAAGGGTGACCCAAAAGAATGTGATACGCACTCATGGGGGCTACATCACACCATACCTCGTCGTGGTAATGCTCCCCCATAGAGAATCGAACTAAACAATGTTGGGTGATGGGAACCTCGTTCCCTTTCTTGAACCACACCATCTTGTATGGTTGGAACAATTTCTTGGTGTTCAGGTTCAAGGTAGAAACAACGCCCTCGGACATCATATTCTCACAAGCACCGGTGTCGATAATAACGTCACACGCGTAACCCTCACAGTTGCACCTAGTTCTAAAAATGTTGTTCCGCAACCATTTCGAAGGGGTCGACTCACGGGGTGCAGTCAGAACATGACGGATGGACAATAAATTTTCGACGTTGCCGTCGAACTCTACGATTTCTCTCTCATCCTCATCCTCAACCAAAGACTCACTCTCACTTTCGGATGCTGACTCCACAATACCTTCAACAAGATGGGTGTTCTTGCTCACGGTGTGACACTTAGATGCAACATGTCCTAACTCCTTACACCTAAAACAACGAATGGTCGACTCACTAGGTTTGGCTTTAGATCGGTTATGGAAGGTTGGTCCTGACTGGTCAGGTTTGTTAGGGTCTGCTCTAGGCTTTGAGTCCTCCTTTCTAGGGGAGCTTGCTCCCCTGGTTGGGAAACTCGACTTAGATCGACTGGATGGTTCACTACGGGAGGTCCTATATTCTTGCCTCCTTTTCAGCTTTTCCTCGACATTCATGGCATAATTGCTTGCCTGATCTAATGTTTCGACAGTGATACAACTAAAATCATCAGAGATAGCAGGACGGAGACCAAAAATGTACCTCGTGACCTGTTGGCGGGCAGTTTCCTCGATCTTCACACGCAGGGACTCTGCAGTGTATTCTGCCACAGTTCGGGTGCCTTAACGCAGGGTCAGGTACTCCTTGTAGGCTCTCTCAGCATGATCTGAAGGCACGAATTTTGACTGCATCAATCTCTGCATCTCCCACGACTGTACGCGCTCGAGTCCCTGCCACTCTCTCAACCGCTGCAACTCCACCCACCATGTCTGTGCTAAGCCTCTCAGCCGAGTAGACGCTAGGGAGACACGACAGTGCTCAGCGACTGTGTAGTAGTCGAAAAAGAACTGCACGACATAAGACCAGTCGAAGAACTGCTCTGTATTGAACCACCATGCAAACTTTGGAAGATCCAGCTTCACCCCATAAGTGGAGGGGTGCTCCGGTGCTCTCTGCTGACGAGCCTCTACCATTCCTGCAAGATACTCGTTCCAGAAAATGTCGTCTTCCCGTACAGCTCGCCTGGATGCTGTCGAACTCTACCCATGGGTGGTTGGCGCTCAGGTCGCGCCGGTCCCTGTTGAATCTGCCGCGGCCTGGCTAGCCCGCGGGTGGGGGCCATCTATGGCTGCCGTTGTTGCATCGAGATGTAAGGGGGGCCTACTAAAGGCGGCCAGGTTTGTTGGATCTCGGGCTCTACGTGGGTAGGAACGGGGCAAAACGGGTTTGGGTCATGACAAGGGTGTTGGACCTGGGTTTGGATCAGTAATGGATTAATGGGTTGGTTTGGGTTCGAGTATCTAGTTGGGTTGGTATAGGACTGAGATGATTCGCCCGACTAGATATGGATTGAGCCTAATCCTAAATTATTCGTCGGACCCAGATTTGGATAAGTTGGATCAGGAATTGAGTTGTGGGGGTAAGAGGCGTGGTTTGAACTCAATCCACGATCCATACGATTATGGGTCTGGTTTTGACCCGACTCAAAATCAAACTGGAGCTCCGCCCGGGTCCGATACAAGTTTGGGTCGGTATAGGATCCATTTTGGGGTTCAAAATTAACGGCTTGGGTCGGATTCGTAGGAAACTGCGAACCGAACCCAACTGGGTAGGCTAGATAGGAGGGTGTGAGACCCGGACCCGCTCCCGAGAACCCAAAGGGTGGTCCTCGATAACCGGGTCCGAACCCAATTAGCATAGGGTCTTGACCGGACCCTAAGAGGTCAGGCCCAATCCAAACAAAATCAGCCCCCCGAACCTGCGGGTGGGTTGCGATATTACCCCCGCGCGCAGGTGCTGGGAAGGTCGACAAACCCTCCCCAGCCCGGGCTAAGTCTGGTGCGCTGGCTACCTGACCAGGTGGCATGGCCGGGCCACGCGGGCCGTGCCCACACTGCAGCCCCTGCTGCGTGGGTCGGTGCCAGGCAGGCGCACCCAAACTACGGTTGGGGAGCCCCGCTTCAGTCTGGTCCGGCATCATGCTCGGGCCACGCGTGCCGTGCCTGACCTGCAGCCCCTGCTGCGTGGGTCGGTGCCAGGCAGGTGCACCCAAATTGCCACTCGAACCCCCCTCTTCTCCCAACCGAGTGGTTACCTCGCCACAAGGCATCATCGGTACCTCGGGGTGGGGCGACACGAGGTCGGCGTACCTGCGCATCTCCCTCCCTGCGTTTTCTGGTGGTGCGGCAGTCTGAACACTTGGTTGGGCTGGATCGTCAGTCACCGCTTCAACGAGGACGACAGTGTTGCCGCCCCTAATCGGATCCATTCGCTGTGTAGAAGGCGTAGGTGTCGTCGTCGGTGATTCGATCCTCGCAACCCTATTTTCGACCCCATCAAGTCGTCGTGATATTCTGGCCACGTCCCGGCTGATACGCAACACGTTCTCTTGCATCCTCGTCATCATTTCCATCATCTGCAGCATCGGATCTGCGTTGTCGGCATCCTCCTGCTCGATCACCGTCGCCGGATCGCCGCTCACCTCCGAAGCCATCTTACGAACGAGGGGAAAGGCACTGGCTCTGATACCACTCTGATGCAGTGGAGATGCTGGTAGCGTGACACCAGTCGACTGATTGTAATGACCCAACTTTTAAGGTCGAACGATGCCCAAAAATGGAGAGGAATACCCACTGGAAAACAGTGGGTCTGTTTTCTTTTATTTGCAATAATGATTCAATAAACAAAAGACAAGAGGCTGAATGATAAAATTACGTAAACAAATGCAATAAGGAATAAAACAATGGGTAAAAGGCAAAGAAACAGAAACTGCTGAACAATAAGGCTGCTGCTAGAGAAATCTGTAATTTGTCCCCACGAAACCCTAGGAGAGGGTTTTTTTAAAGACTGTTGCTGGACCCGGGTCGCGGGTCCAACCTTGGACCCAAATCGCAATCCGGGTTGGCTTCAATCGGCTGCTGGCTCTGTGATGTTCGAACTGGACCACGCCTGGAGTAGGTGCACAAGGGTACATCCCTGCATCGTGGTTCCGTACCTGCGATGGGATCGGACACGTGGGTCCGATCATCTGCCCTTAGTGGTGGATCAGGTGGCACGATGGATCCAATAAGGTCCCGCCCTGCATCAAGCTGCTTTGCCTATGAGGATGTCGTGTTCAAGGGTCCTCTTCTAAACATGGACTATGTTCTTGTCTTGCTTCAGAATTATAATAACTTGCTCTGGAAAGACAAACCACTGGATTGGCTACCCTCTTTGGGTGATCATTTGTAATTTCTTATTCTTTTAATATATTCTCAGGGTAACCCCCAACATTATTTCTTTAAAAAAAAAAAAAGTATACGTGAAAGAAGAGAGCACTTCAATAAGCAGCTGCTACCTCAATGCAAAATATCAATCACTTATGCACAAAGCATACCACCGAAATACATAACCACACGATTTTTGCAAGAAAATACTCTCAACACACTTCAAGATTCAAATAAACCTTCAAAGATAGTCAATCTCTACCAGATTTAACACTCAGCAATCAAGTGATGCACAGAAACATAATATGCAATAGGCAATGTTGTGAAAAGCGTTGAGGAGTAGCGAGGCACTCCACCAAAAACTGAGACAGAAGCGTAAGCCTCGAGGCGTAACGCGTAAGCCTCAAAAATTATTTTTGAAAACTTAAAAAAAACTATAAAAATATCTAAAAATACAAATAAATAAATAAATACTTTATTATAAAGCAACAACCAATAAGAAATAGAAAATCTCAAATAAATACTAAAAAATATGAGATTAATATGTAAAAGTAACTGAGAAACTGATTATATAATTGAGAAACTAATTATATAACTTAGAAACAAATTATATAGTTGTGAAATAAACTACTCAGCATAACAGGATTAAAAAAAATGATTAAAAACTATAAAAAAAGTAACTAAGAAACTGATTATATAACCAAGAAACTAATTATATAACTTAGAAATAAATTATATAGCTTTGAAAAAAACTACGTAACATAACAGGATTAGCAGCAAAATATAATGTAACTAAGAAACTGATTACATAACTGAGAAACTGATTATATAATTGAAAAACTAATTATATAACTTAGAAATAAATTATATAGCTTTGAAAAAAACTACATAGCATAACAGGATTTGTAACGCCCCAAATTTCAAACTTGCAAACCTTTTCAGAAAAACAGGCAAGAGACTAGAAATATTTCTTTCCTTCAGAGTTTGTTTATGAAATCAGCGAAAGATTTTTCTTTGATAAATCATAAGGCAAGCTGACAACTTTGGGCACGTTAGCTTAAAGAACCAAAACTCACAAGATTCGGATATCCCAAGGAAAATCCGATACAAACCCATAGCGTCCAGAACGCGAGCTAAGAACAGGAAGAAGAAGTCTTGAAGCCATCTTGCAATCGCGTCATCACCCGTAGAGTACCTAATCATCACCTGTACCCATAAAATGGGTTAGTTTCACGAAAAACTAGTAGGTGCACAAGAGAGATTAACAGGAAACTGAATTAAGTACATTTAATTCAGTAGGCTACGCAGTTTAAAGCAGATAGGCAGTTAAACAGGTAAGCAATGCAAGCAGGTGAATAGTGCAAATACGTAAGTAGTACAAGCGAATCAGCAGTGCAAGCGCGTAAGCAGTGCAAACAGTAAGCAGTTCAACGCAAGTAAGCAGTTCAATGCAAGTAAGAAGTGCAACTGACCAACGCAGCATACGATCCATTTGATCGTAAGCTGTGAACTACTACGTAACAAGCTTGTCATCGTTCCTAGAACGAGGTCTCTGCATCTAATCACCACCAGGACATAGTTTGTCACTCACTACTTCTAACCAACGCTTTGTCCTGAACGACCTTAATCTATCCTCATCTCTCAAAGTCTTACGCTGTTAACCATCACCGGTTATGATGCACTAAGGCGTCATACCTTCTCAGAAAAGCTCACCCTTCCGTAGAAGGTCCAAAACATGATCACTAACTCAAATCGCTAACGATCTGATTCTCACACCTGAGTCAAGCATGTAATCATGCTAAAACAGAAAGTCGAAACTATGAATTCATAGTTGGCTATCACAAACAATCTCAGAAGATCGTCACAGCTCACCATAACTTTCTATGGTAAGCAAAAACACAAGATCCACTTCGGATCGCTCGGTCTGGGAGATAAACGACCTGACAAGGAATTACCGCCCTAGAGGGTATACTTGGTCTTGGACCATACACTTCCTCACAGGAGTTCACCGTCTTTGCGGCTACCCGTTCGTGGACAGTGTACATCCTCACAAAGATTTTACCGCTCTAGCCGGGTCACCTGATCTTGATCATACATACCCCACAGCGAAACCTTTGGGAAGTCGGTCCCCAACAAATGCCATATCCAATGAAAATCATTGTGATACACGCATCAACACAAATGACCGCTCTCGGGCTCAATAGCCACTAATACAAACGACAAGATCAATGCCGGATCACCTGGTCTGGGAAATGTATAACCTCACAAGGAATTCCGCCCTAGATGGTATACCTGGTCTTTGACCATACACTTCCTCACAGGAGTTCACCGTCTTTGCGGCTACCCGTTCGTGGACAGTGTACATCCTCACAGAGAATTTACCACTCTAGCCGGGTACGTGGTCTTGATCATACATGACCTCGCAGATAATCCTTTGGAGATCAGGTGCTCGACATACACCCCACTCAGTGATACATGCATCGTATCACTTCACATAGAAGCATATAATCCTACGCATCGTGTTATTGCTGTAATGAAATAAGCGGAAGAAACCAAGAATGCTAAAGCATTCACTATGTCCCACACGGACAAATGCAACAAGCACAAGAGAGAAAATCCACTAAGGGATATACAAAGGGCCTTATAAAAAGGCTACACACATGAAAAATAATATCACTATTATTGAAGAGGAGCTCTCAAGAGCAATACTACATACATGGGGGGTTCCCCCTATTTATAAGAAGAGGAGACCAAAGGGGCTCCCAATAGAGTCGTTGGGAGCCCCCAACGGTCACATATGTGACCGTTGGGGGCCCCAACGACTCCATTGTGGGGCCCCTTTTCGGTATCCAAAAAATACAACAATAAAAATAAAAATAAAAATAAAAAATAGTGAAATACGAGAAACAAAATAAGTACCCCTATGGGGTACTTTGTGAAATGACCATAATACCCCTATCGGGTATTATGGTATTATTACATATGTTTTAACACTCCCCCTCAAACTTTACGGGGGAATGACCGAAAGTTTGCCAAGGAGGAACAAGAAGCGAGGAGCAGGCAGGGCTTTGGTGAAGAAATCAGCAAGTTGATATTCTGAAGTGACATATGGCAGTGTTACTGTCCCACGAAGATATTCATCACGTACATAATGACAATCCATTTCAATATGTTTCGTCCTCTCATGGAAAGTGTGGTTGCTGGCAATGTAGATAGCACTTTTGTTGTCGCAACAAAGCTTCGAAGCCCCGGTAATTTCGACTCCCATATCTTGAAGAAGACTTCGAAGCCACACCAACTCCATTGTAGTGGTTGCCATAGCCCTGTATTCTGCTTCAGTAGAAGACAATGAGACTTTCTGCTGTTTCTTGCACCTCCAAGCAATTAGCGAATCTCCTAGGAATACACAAAAGCCAGTAGTTGAGATTCGATCATTTGGGTTTCCTCCCCAGTCAGCATCAGTATAAGCTAGTAAATCTAAGGAAGAGATTGAGGATAGGAATAGCCCTTTAGTCAAAGTATTTTTAATATATCGAATGATCCGGAGCACAGCACTCATATGCACAGATGTAGGAGCATGCTGAAATTGGCTTGCAGAGTGCACAGCATGAGCAATATCGGGCCTGGTGATAGTCAGATAGGTGAGGGAGCCTATGAGTTGCCTGTAGGGCGTAGGATCGTCCAGCAGAACTCCATCCTCCAGTCGTAGTTTAGCATTGATAACCTCGGGAGTCTCCACCTTTTTATCATCTGAAATCCCAGATTTGGAGCATATGTCTGCAGCAAGCTTCATCTGTGACAGTATATACCCTCGAGGAGAGTATGCAACTTCTATGCCAAGAAAGTACCTGAGAAAACCCAGATCAGACATATCAAAATTATGTTTTAACATATTTTTAACTTTAAGAATACCGCTTTCATCATTGCCAGTGATGATCATATCATCAACATAAAGCAGAAGGATGATGATACTATTACCTGCATTTTTAACAAAAAGAGCAGTGTCAGTATAACATGAGCGAAATCCCAATTGTAACATGATAGCACTAAATCTATCATACCAAGCCTTAGGGGCTTGTTTAAGACCATATAAGGCTTTTAATAACCGAAGGGTTTGACCTTGGTTAACACTGATTCCCGGCGGAGGATCCATATATACTTCTTCATTCAACTGACCATTAAGAAAGGCATTTTTAACATCTAATTGGAATATAGGCCATTTCTTAGATGATGCTACCGCAATTAAAGTTCTAACGCTTGTCATGCGAGCCACGGGAGCAAAAGTCTCCTCATAATCGATGCCATATTCTTGTGAGTATCCCTTAGCAACTAATCTAGCTTTATAGCGCTCTAGGGAACCATCACTTTTTGTTTTGACTTTGTAGACCCATCGACATCCTATAGCTTTCTTATTTGGAGGAAGGTGAACTATTTCCCAAGTTTTAGCTTTATTTAAAGCATCTAGTTCAACTTTCATTGCTTCAACCCAATGAGGTATACTTTTTGCTTGATTATAATGGGAGGGTTCATAGTAAGAATGCAAGGCTATTAGACAAGCTCTATATTTAGGTGAAAGAGTTTCATATGAGACAAACCTGTTAGGTGGAATTGATTCTCTAGAAGAACGCCTAAGGGAGGTTTCTTCTAGGGGTTCATTAAGCCGCAAGAATTTTTCTAAAGCACTAATAGGTTGGGCTTCCTCACGCCGAGTGTATACTTGGAGATTGTCACCATTAGTTGGTGATACATCATCATCATGAGAATCATGAGTATTTTCTAAAATTTCCGGATGACTCAAAGAGTCATCATTTGAATCTTCTAAAAGATCATTGATAAACATATAATCAATTTCATTTGATTTTTCCAATATGTCAAATCCATTTTCATCTTCTAGAAAGGTTACATCTTTGGAGACAAATAACTTATTGTTTTTATGATCAAAGCATCTATAGCCTTTTTTATTTTCACCATATCCTAAAAATACACATTCTATTGCTTTAGGTGACAATTTATCTCTTTTATGTAAAAGAACAAAGCATTTACACCCAAAAATCCGAAGACGATTGTAGTCGGGTGTCATATTAAAAAGTTTTTCATAAGGGGAGATATTATTCAATTTTGAAGATGGCATCCTATTGATTAAATAGGTGGAGGTTAACACGGCTTCGGCCCAAAAATTTTTAGGAATATTTTTAGAAATGAGTAAGGATCTAGTGGTTTCCAAAATATGCCTATGTTTTCTTTCCGCTAGACCGTTTTGTTGAGGAGTTCTTGGGCAAGATTTTTGATGACAAATGCCATGTTGTTTTAGATATGCTTGAAAATCATTTGATAAGTATTCTCCACCCGAATCGGATCTAAGAATGGATATTTGACTTTGAAATTGATTTTGAATTTTTGCATGGAATTCTTTAAAGAAGTTAAAAACTTCCGATTTAAAGTTAAGAAAATAAATCCATACATATCTAGTATAATCATCAATAAAAGTAACATAATATGAATAACCACCTTTAGATAGAACCGGAGATGGCCCCCAAACATCGGAATGCACCAATTCAAAAGGTCTTGTTGTCACAAAGGATCTAATAGAAAAAGGAGTAGACTTCATTTTGCCAAAAATGCAATCTTTGCAATTGATATCTTTTTCTTTACAAAACTTGTGTCCAAAAGGAAAAAGATACATTTTAGAGTAACTTGGATGTCCAAGCCTTTTATGCCAAGTTTCAATATTTTTGTCTTGGACATAAGTACAAAATGAGGTATTTGGAAGCATTAAATTATCCATAAAATAAAGGTCTCCCTTCCTATGGCCTTGCCCAATCCGCTTCCCGGACCGGAGATCCTGCACAAAGCACCCTTGGGATGAGAAAGATATTTCACATCCATGGTCGGCTATTTGAGAAACGGAAAAGAGGTTAAGATTTAGTTTTGGAACTATTCTAACTTTTGGAACAAGGAAATTTTGAGCATTTTTAGAATCAAGAGTTCCAACACCATTTATTTTGAGAAAAGTTCCATCGGCCGTAGAGACACAAGACATTTTTGAATTGGTGTGCACATTGGTTAATGCATTTTCATGAGGGGTCATGTGAAAAGAAGCTCCGGAATCTAAAATCCAAGAGTACGTACCGGGAGGTGATGATGAGGCAATGGCGGCACCGGAGGTGGAAGAAGTGACCTTTAAGATTTGTTGAAGAGCCAAGGAGATTTGTCCAAGAGTGTCTTTGAGATCCCCGTTCTTGCCGTCATCTTCTTTGGTGGTGGATTCTTCAACGGAAGCCACCTTTGGCTTGAATGCCCCATTTAGCTTTGGGCAAACGGGTTTAATATGTCCCGGCTCATAACAATGGTGACATATAATCATTTTTCTTCCACCACTCCCTTGCTTACCAAAATGAGGTGGTTTGTATGTTTTAACATGATTGCCGGGTTTAGATACGGCAAGAACTTCCTCTATGCTTTTACCCATGCTATGCCTAGTCTCTTCTTGAGTAATCTCGGCAATAGCTTCTTCTAAGGGAGGAAACGTGGATCTATGGAGAAGTGAGGATCTCACTTGTTCAAATTCGGGACGAAGCCCAAATAAAAATTGAAACAATCTATCTTGTTCCATTTGTTTTTGTCTTAGAACCACATCCTCCATAGATACCCATTTAGGCTCTAAAAGAGCCAATTCATCCCACAAAGGATTTAGAGCACTATAGTAATCTTGTATGCTCATGTCGCCTTGTTTTGTGGTTCTTACTTTTTCTTGCAAGAAATAAGCTCTTGCAAGATCTTTTTGGGTAAACATACCCTTCATAAAAAACCAAGCTTCATTTGCCCGGCGGAATTTTGCAATATTTGCACATACCTTAAGTTCGACATTATTCATAAACCATGCAAGGATTTTTGCATGGTTGCTCTCCCAATCTTCCATTTGATGATTATAATCTTCAATGGCCTTGAGACGAGCATCGCCTTCAAGTGCTTTCTCTTGATCTCCTTCCATCTTTGTGAGCTTAAGTTGGGGTTCCGGAACGGTTCCCATTACATAACCCCAAAGCTTCTTGCCTTTGAGATTATTCTCCATTGCGGATGCCCACATCATGTAATTTTTTCCATTGAGTTTGAATGATAGATCGATCTTGACTTCCATTGCTACACAAGGAAGATGTGAGAAAGAAAGGAAGTAGAGAGAGACAAGATTTTACCTTTAGAAGATCTTATGGCTCTGATACCATGTAATGAAATAAGCGGAAGAAACCAAGAATGCTAAAGCATTCACTATGTCCCACACGGACAAATGCAACAAGCACAAGAGAGAAAATCCACTAAGGGATATACAAAGGGCCTTATAAAAAGGCTACACACATGAAAAATAATATCACTATTATTGAAGAGGAGCTCTCAAGAGCAATACTACATACATGGGGGGTTCCCCCTATTTATAAGAAGAGGAGACCAAAGGGGCTCCCAATAGAGTCGTTGGGAGCCCCCAACGGTCACATATGTGACCGTTGGGGGCCCCAACGACTCCATTGTGGGGCCCCTTTTCGGTATCCAAAAAATACAACAATAAAAATAAAAAGAAAAATAAAAAATAGTGAAATACGAGAAACAAAATAAGTACCCCTATGGGGTACTTTGTGAAATGACCATAATACCCCTATCGGGTATTATGGTATTATTACATATGTTTTAACAATTGCCACAAGGAATATTGCAATCCTCAAATAGACCCTCAAAGCATGTGTAAACGACACATGAGAACGCGCAAATATGGCAATTCAGTTGATTCTATGGGCGAAGGGTAACTAACTCTACCCGTCAGCCAAACAAAACAACTGAATAAGACAAGCAATCATAACAATACTCGTAAAACATATAATTATCATAAAATGACTCAGTCCATCAACAAGTAATTAAATTAATCGTAAGGCATAAACCATTACATCACAAGCCATTTATAAGCAATCATACGACAACAGTTATATCACAATATGTAAGCAGCTTATAAGACAAGCGGCCACATCAATCCTAGTTGCCACCAGTTCGTAGATTACGAGCTGTATGCAATCACATCAATCATAAGAGATGCAAGCCAACAAGTGCTATGCTACAATAAGCACCAAACAGTTCGACCAAGGGATAAAGCAAGTCACATGCTAATATGTAGCAACTGGTATAATGCTATTATTATAAGCATTTAATTAGTATGAGAAACTCCTTATTACTCCGCAAAAACTGCGTAAGCAGTTTAACCAGCTAGAGTAACGCCTTGACAGACGTGCACAGTTCAACGAGTAGCATACTGAACTATCGAGTAAGCAAGCGAATTAGTAGTGCAAGTGAATCAGTAGTGCAAGCGAATCCGTAGTGCAAGCGAAGCAGTAGTGCAAGTGAAGCAGTAGTGCAAGCAAAGCTCACGACTCAACGACCAGTGTGAACAGACCTTATGTTTCGATAATTACGAACCTGCGGGTATGCGCAGGCAAAACGTAGAACCAACTGAGACTAGTTCGGGCATCTGTTATTATATGTATTTTCAATAACCCGAATAGCTAGTTGAGTTCGCTCCAAAGGGACGACTTTAGCCGAGAGAGGATTCCCCAAAGGAGGCTGTGCCACGAACGCATCCAACTTCTGCAGAAGTGTTGAGCTAACTTGTGTAGCCCCTTTCCCGTAACTCCAATGACTGGGGAGGCTGGATCGTTGCCCGTAGGGTGGTTGTTAACAACCTGTCCATTGGAGTTTGTACCGCTCTGTCCTCTCCCTTGACAGACACCAAGAAGTGAATAGATACGTTAGGGGTTGCTTAACTAACAACTCATTCTATGTTGTGATATTTAAACCACTCGAGCATCTTGCCTGTGAAGGCGAATGTGAGGCCATTTATGTGATTACAATATTTTGAATTTAGCGTTGTTCGAGGTCGCACGACCGTCTCATCCGATCATCGTAGTATTAGACGTGTCGTGCACGACTACAAGTACTCTAGGATGAAGAGGGTATAACTCCTCAATAGAAGCCTCAACAAGAGTGTTTCACAAAGATGTAAAGTTTATCAACTTTACTTTATCTTTTGAAACAGCAGTACCTTGTGCCAACATTATGCATGTGATTATCTCGAATCGCATCCACTATTGGGGTATCTACATGTCTCGCATGACTCGATACCGGCCTCGATAGACGGGACACAGGTTTCTCAACACAACACCCGCTAAGAAGTTCGCTCGAACCCCTAATTCGGGATTACCCGAGATATGCCAAAAAGGCGAGCAGAACCAGCAAGTCACATCCTTCCAAATGCTTCGATTTGGAGCAGTCTTTGATGCTTTTGCACAGCTCCCTGAAATCTCAAGTCGACTCTGCAGGACTGCACACACGAAGAGCCAGGATCCTTGTGAGGTATCCCTCTCCTTAGACGAGGATGTGACGCTCGCTCCCGACTGAACTCTTGTCGCAAGAGGAAGAGGGGTAAATGCCCCTTGCATCCTCCACGAGGATGCCTTTAAGGCATACGCCAAGATCAAGAACCTGCACGTCATCTGCAACAACAAGGTAATACCAACACATATGCAAAGGCAAAAGCCTAGGCGCAAAGCGCGACGACAAAGTAAAGGCGGTAAGCAGAAGTGCAACGCAAACCCCCGGCACAACGGCAAAGTAAAGACCGTAAGCAGGAGTGCAACGCAGAACCTTTGCATGATGCACGGCGGCAAAGTAAAGGACAAGGATCGCGAAACCGCGTCCTTGAGTTAAATGCGTACTTATATAAATATATATGATATATATATGCATATATATTCATTTAATTGTCCTTTTTAGTTAATTGAACTCAATTCAATTGTCCAAGTCTTCTGTGGAATCTTCCCCTACCTTTGAGAGTTGCAAGCTTGTTGTCGTCCGCGGATGTACGCGATTGGCGGCTCGGGTCGCGGAGCGCGAGCGGGATCCGTCGTACGAGCTGCAAAAGTAGCGATCTTAGCAAGCTAATACCAAAACAGGAAGTCAGGGGCACTGACGTCGTCCTGACGTAAGGGAAGCAGAGGTAGGGGCATCGTGCACATGTGCACCTGCTATAAGCGCAAAGAGCAGGGGCAAGGCCACGAGCCCCTGCTGACATGCTGTCAGCGAACAACGGGGAGGCAGGGTTGTGCCCCTACCTTATGAAGGCAACGAGGGAGGCCGAGGTGTCGCCATGCTTGCCATAAGAGCAAAGAGACAGGGGGCCAAGCCCCCACCCGTTAGCACAAAGTAGGAGGAGGCAGGAGGCTTCGCCCCTGCTTGCCGAATACACCAAGAGGCAGGGGCTTGGCCCCTGCCGGTCGAGCACGTAAACAAGCAGGGGGCAAATCCCTTGCCTGACGCTCGAGAAGAGGGAGTAGGGAGAGGCTCGAACCCTTCCCCTGCCATAACAGGTAGCAGGGAGGGGGTCGGCCCCCTCCCCTACTGTACCAGTAAGCAGGGAGGGGCTCGGCCCCTCCTGCATACTGCGAAGGCAGGGAGGGTCGAGCCCTCCCCTGCGAAGATCGAAGGCAGGGAGGGTTCGAGCCCCTCCCTACGATAGACAAAGGCAGGGAGGGTCAAACCCTCCCCTGCGCACCTAATTAGGGGAATCGAAAAAAAGGGGCAGGGGCCGATGGCCCCTTCTAGAACAGAAAAAGGGGCAGGGGCCTTCGGCCCTTGCTAGATCAATGAAAAGGGCAGGGGCCTTCAGCCCCTACTGAAATAAATAGGGCAAGGGCCGATGGCCCCTGCCGGAACATCAAAAAGGGGCAGGGCCCTATGGCCCCTGCCAAGGAAATTAACAAAAGGAAAGAGGCGCAGGGGCCAACAACCCCCCTGCGGCTCTTGGAAGCGGAGGCAGGGGCCAAAGGCCCCCGGTCGGCATGATAAACAGGGAAACGAGATAGGGGCCAAGGCCCCTGTCGGTTTCTTAGAGGAACCGGAAGCAGGGAGGAGGAGCTCGGCCCCTCCCCTGCCGTAGCAGAGAGCAGGGAGGGGTCATGCCCCTCCCCTGCTAAAAGGGGGCACAGGGAGGGGGGTTTGACCCCTCCCGTGGCCACACAGAGAGGTGAGGGAGAGAAAAGATGGGAGAAGTAGAGAGGAGAGAGAGAGTGGCAAACGAAAGAGGGGGAGAGAGGGGCGTACCTGGTGGTCGTCGACGGCGGCAGCGTCGACGTCGGAGGGGGGTCGCAGGTGGCGGCGTCGGAGGCTGTCGAAAGGAGGAACTCGTCGGAACAGAGCTTGCCGGAAGGAGGGGGCCGTCGGTGGCCACTACTCGACAGATGCGAGGTCGGGTACGGAGGCATCGCCGACGAGAGAGAGAGAGTCGGGGGGAGAAGAGAACGATAGTGCAAGAGAGGGGAAGGGGTTTCGTATTTGAAACCCCCCCTTTCTCGCTGTCTTTAGAAAGTGCGAGGGAGGCGGTGCCCCCATTTGGGTCCGGGTCGGGTTCGGGTCCGGATCCGACCCAAATCCAAGCTAATTTTTTTTTTGAGTTCTTACAGGATTAGTAGCAAAATATAATGTAACTAAGAAATTGATTATATAACTGAGAAACTAATTATATAATTTAGAAACAAATTATATAGCTGTGAAAAAAACTACACAGCATAACAGGATTAAAAAAACTAATTAAAAAAACTATAAAAAAGTAACTAAGAAACTGATTATATAACTGAGAAACTAATTATATAACTTAGAAACTAATTATATAGCTTTAAAAAAAACTACATAACATAACAGGATTAGCAGCAAAATATAATGTAACTGAGAAACTGATTATATAACTGAGAAACTAATTATATAATTGAGAAACTAATTATATAACTTAGAAACTAATTATATAACTTATTCTGCCTCTTCTTCACACCTTAGGCTGGCGCATTGAGGCGCGCCTTTTGCGCCTCAAGGTGCGCTTTTAACAACACTGGCAATAGGTAATAGAGCCTCAACACTATTACCATCACTTAGGAACCCTTTAAAAATGCATTGAGAGCATAAAAAACACCAAATCATCTGCTCAGTAGACCTCCAATGGAAAGCTTAGCCAAAAATGACCCTTATGCATCAAACCCAAAGCATCTAAACCCCCCTAACAGATCAGAATGAATCAAATCATCGAAACAGGTCACTGTTCACGCCCTTTTCAGAAAATCAAAGAAAATTGCATATAAAATTAACCGCATCTCCGACGAACACGATTCTTGATTTAGAGACTTTCTAAAATCAAGATCGACCAAATTATGGGTTCAGATGACTCAAATCTAAATTTCCGTATGGACAATGCTGATGTCAACAATTTCTGGCGAGGCTAGTGGAACTGAGATGAACGAAGTCTTCTTCCCCTCTAAGACACAGTCTTCAACTCCTTTGCTCTTGGTATGGCTCTGATACCATATTCAAGAGACTACATCCATTAGGGTTTCAAAATGGAGAAAAGAGAAACAGGATAGAAGAAGAATGTCCAACTTCGTTATCAAGCAAAAAGAGAGTTGCATCTCTAAAAAGGTCGACACCCTTGTGGTAGCACTACAAGACAAGAAATAACCACCAACTCCTACTAAAATACAGAAATGCCATTAATAAACAATTTATGTACAAAAAGAATAGGGCAGCACAAAAATAGTAATAATAGTAATACATATGCTACCATTATGTTACACTTTCTCAACAATGCAATTGCCCTAAACAGTTTATTAAAGAAAACAAAAAGGGATCTGTTAGATGAGGATCTTGTTTGGACATGGTTCTCTATTACTTGTGAGCACATGGCAGCATTTGAATTATTAAAGCCATTTTTCACATGAGCATGCCATAAAAACAGAGTCCAATCTCCACCCCACTGATCATAATATCCACTTGAATGGAGAAGCCCAGGATGTGTTTTCCACAGCCCAATTTTATGACACCCTTGTGCCACCATTCTGGGCACCACAGAAAGTGCCACTTTCTATGAAAAGCAGGCCCATGCAGATGAATCCTGCACGTCTTTCTAACAGCAGTTTTAACAAATATACATGTTAAACGTAAATGCCATATATTACATACTTGGTGTGGCCTTTCAGGGTTGCCTTGAGCTCCGAACCACGAAGACTTGGATCCCAAATTTTAACCTTCAAGAGGGTAAAGAATGAACAATAAGATACTATAAGAAACAAAATATCTAAAAGTAGTCAAATTAGTCACATTAGTATATTTGAAGCAGAAGGGAATGCAACAAAAACATATTATAGAATAACCAATGATTGAAAAAAACTTCAACACTTCAACACAGGAGTAAAAAAGATAAATTACCGCAAAGCCATTTAAATCTAGCTCAGACCAGACAATAGTAGCAGTTACTCCAACAAAAATATATATTCTATTTTTGTACCAGATCCAAACACACTCATTTGCTCCTTGTGCCTCCAAAGCAGCATTAGTTGATTCTCTATATTATCTATTGTCCTGAAAATAAAATTTCTTGAAAATATAAGGGTAGTTCTGAATTTATAAAATATTTTTTCCCCATTTTATTCAGAAATTCAACCCATCTAGATCTCACAACCCACCAGGAGTTCAATCCACACATAGATATCACCAGAGTTTGTCCCACCTGAGCCAGCAACCTAAACCAACCAAACTTCATCCACGTACACATTGGATCTAAGAAACCAATGCGGCATCTTATCTACTCCCCTCCTGCAAGGATCCATCTTGCTATCTGATCTAGATCCACTAGATGTGAGCTTAAGACAGCTGGATACTACTGGGACAAAATTAGATCTCTCTTGGACTTAACCAGATTAATTCACCTGTAAATGGACTAAGACCTAACCTATCTATGTCGAAGTTTGGTTCCATCTAGGAGAGAATTACACCCATTCTTGTAATGCATGTGAACCTGGAAGGTGTTAGCAGTCGTTATTGATAAGGCCTTGAACAGCCAATGTAAATTGTCATTGAGTCTATGAGTGGGGTATAGTTTTGGGTCCAATTTGGGATTGCATGGGGCTGAGAGCTGTTAAAATATGTTGTAATTTCGTATATATATTTTATATATATAAGGTGATACATATACATATATTACATATGTATATGTATCTACCTATATATATATATATAATATATATTGCTAAGGGTAGCTTAGGTAAGGGTAGTTTAGGTATTTTACACATTCATTTTCGTGAATATGATTTTGTATTTTTACCTTTTTTTATTTTTTATTTTTCTTTTTTCATTTAATGCATTGTACTTGCATTGGGAGGGGCCCAACCCACTAGTCGTTGGACCCCTCCAACGGTCACATTTGTGACCATTGGAGGGGCTCCAACGACTATGTGGAGCCCCTCCCAAGGCCTCCTAAAAGCCCTATAAATATGGGCAGCTCCTCTTGTATTTCTTTAAGGGTTTTGGGATTATAGTCCAACCTTTTAGTGGTTTATGAATCTTATGAGTGCATTTGCACATTTGTGATTCCGTGTGTTGTGCTTGTTGTGCACAAGTGTTCTTGTTGTGTGTATGTTCGCACATTTATTCTCAAAGTTATTGCGTTATCAATTAAAGTATCTTGTTGAAGATACTTTCACATGGTATCAGAGCCTCGTTGAAAAAGAAGAATTGCGATTCGCCCTCTCTTGCATTCCTTGAAAAGTGTGCCTTCAGGTTTTTTGAAATCAAAGAGGATCACCTTCTTCGAGCAATATTTTAGGAGCCTCTCTTGTCAAGGAAGACACGAAAAGTAATTGAGGTACGTATTATTCCTTGGCTTCTTTCCTCTCTAATGGGCAAAAAAGACTCTCATTTTTCTCTTGGGTTTAAGCTTAATGGCTCAAACTATCATGTTTGGGCCGGTAATATGGAAGCCCATATTAAAGGAAAGGGGCTTTGGGGTTACATTCATGGATCCATACCGGAACCAGAACCCAAAATTACCGTTATTGAAGGAGGGGATATTAAGATCCTTGAAGGGGATGAAAGACAAAAGGCCCTTGAAGAGTATTCTAAAAAACATGATGATTGGGAAATGAAGAACTTCAAGATCTTATCTTGGATTTTCTCATCCGTTGAGACCAAGATAAACGCCAATATCATCAAATTTAAAAAGGCTTCTGAAGCTTGGGTATATCTTGAGAAAATGTACACTTCAAGAGATTTATCCCACAAGTACTTTCTCCAAAAGAGGGCTTTGACCCTCCAACAAAATGACATGACCATTCGGGAGTACTTTGCCGAATTATCTTCTATTTGGGACGAGCTCGCAATTCTTGAACCTAAATGGAGTGGAGAGGCAATCGAATTAAGGCACAAACAACTTGAAGAAGACCGGTTCTTCAACTTTTTAAATGGCCTTAGACCCGAATTTGAACAAGTTCGGTCCTCTCTTCTCTCTGCTTTCACATCCCCCTCACTTGAAGATGTTATCACCAAGCTAAGTGGTGAAGAAACCCGTATGGGGATTGGTAAAAATAATTCTAGCATTCTTGTTACTTCCTCTACTCAAGAAGATGGTGAAATGGCTAATGTTGTATCAAGACCGGGAAATAACATGAAGTCCTATAGACCTCCTCATTTTAAGAATCAAGGTCAAGGAGGTAATGATCGGTATGGCAAAAGAGACTATAGCAAAGTGAATTGCTACTATTGTAAAGAACCCGGACATATCAAACCTTTGTGTCCTAAATGAAAGAAATTGATTGCAACGGCTATGGCATCCCAAGTTGAAGAACGACCTTCTTCATCAAGTGAGTCTCTTTCTCTTCAACAAATTGTAGAAGCACTACAACCTCTTCTCAAAGGAGGTACTTCCGGAGTCGCTATGTCATCCTCTTCCCCCGGTAAGACATCTTGGCTTTTAGATTCCGGGGCATCCTTTCACATGACCTCTAGCTCTTGCTCTCTTTCAAATTTTTCTAAATATTTTTTTTCCATCCTTTGTCTCAACCGCGGACGGAACATCTCTTGAGATTAAAGGGATAGGTAATTTTGAAAAACAAGACTTCTTTGTTCCAAAAATTCGTTTTATCCCAAACCTTAATTTAAATCTTCTTTCCGTCTCCCAACTCTCGGACCATGGTTGCGATATAAAATTCTCTTCTAATAAATGTTGGATACAGGATCGCCAGTCCGGGAGATTGATTGGGGAAGGCTCTAGAAGAGGAGACCTCTACTACGTAGATTTTCTTCAAGTTCCCAAGAGTCAATTTTGCAACGTCGTCCAAAACAAAGATATTCATGTATGGCATAAGAGATTGGGTCATCCCAATATTGTTAAAATCTCTTATTTGCCTTTTGTTAAACATCTTCGTAAAAGTGACTTTTTGTATAATGAATGCATTCTTGGGAAAATGAAATGTTTGCCTTTTCCTCAAAGATCCATGTTTACTACAAAACCATTTGAAATTGTCCATTCCGATGTATGGGGACCGGCTCCGGTAATGTCAAAAGGAGGATTTTCATATTATGTGATCTTTGTGGATGACTACACTAGGTTTTATTGGATTTATTTTCTTAAACATAAACATGAAGTTTTCTCAACTTTTAAAAGTTTTCATATAATGATTTCAAATCAATTCAATGGATGTTTGAAAATCTTTAGGTCCGACTCTGGAGGAGAATACCTTTCAAATGAGTTTAAAAGTTATCTTAAAAATTTTGGTATTCTTCACCAAAAATCTTGTCCGAAAACCCCTCAACAAAATGGGTTAGCCGAACGAAAGCACAGGCACATCATTGAAACAACTAGGACTTTACTCATTTCTCAAAACATTCCAAAAAATCTCTGGGCTGAGGCAGCCCTTACTTCTGTCTATCTCATAAACAGACTCCCATCGAAAAATTTAAACAAAATTTCTCCCTTTGAAAAATTGTACGATAAGGAACCTGACTATAGCAGGTTAAGGGTCTTTGGGTGTAAATGTTTTGTTCTTACTGATAAGAATGACAAACTTTCTCCTAAAGCCATTCCTTGTGCCTTTCTTGGCTATTCTGAAACCCAAAAGGGGTTTCATTGTTATGATATCAAAAGTGATAAATTGTATGTTTCCAGAAATGTGAGTTTTTTGGAAAATATTAGTGGATTTGAATGTTGTGACCCTCATAATGAAAATATGGATTATTCCTTTTTATTTGATTTACTGAATAAAGACGATGATACTAGTGATAATGAGTCAGATCAAAGTAACACAAATGAATTTGAAACCGAGGAAAACATCTCCTTGCCTCCTTCGTGACATCAACCTATTGATGAAGAATTACCTAGAGACCCTATCACCTACACTCACAGAGATCAAAACAACTTTAGGAGTGCTCTTGACAGATATAATGATGTCAGTCCCAGTGCCTCTCAGAATGAAGTGATTCCTCGTAGAACCGAAAGAAGTAGAAGGCCTCCTTCTAGGTTCATTTCCTATGACTCTTTTTCACCAAGATATAGAGCTTGCCTTAGTGCCATCCACTCCTATATAGAACCTAGAAATTTTGAAGAAGCACGAAAGTGCCCTGAATGGATTAATGCAATGGACAATGAACTTGAGGCTCTGAGAAGAGCCAAAACTTGGGAGTTTCAAAATCTTCCTAAAGGCAAGAAAACAATAGGGTGCAGATGGGTTTTTGAAGTAAAAACTAAAAGTGATGGATCCCTTGAAAGGTATAAAGCTCGCTTGGTTGCAAAAGGATATAGTCAAGAATATGGTATTGACTATGAAGAAACTTTTGCTCCTGTAGCTCGTATGGTCATTGTCTGATGCCTTATAACCGTTGCCTCTATCAACAAATGGAACATCTATCAAATGGATGTTAAAAATGCTTTTTTAAATGGCGATTTAAGCGAAGAAGTCTATAAGGATGCTCCTCCTGGAATGAAGACTCCTAAGGGAAAGGTGTTTCGTCTTAAAAAAGCACTCTATGGCCTAAAACAAGCCCCCAAGGCTTGGTATGATAGATTTAACTCTGTAATGATTGAGAATGGTTTTTCCTCTTGTTTTACTGACACTGCTCTATTTGTTAGAAAATCCAATGCAGGGATTGTAATTTTACTTCTGTATGTTGATGACATGCTCATCACTGGGAGTGACTCTAACGGGGTTATAAGTATAAAATCTATCTTAAAAGATAAATTTGAAATGTCTGACTTGGGTTTTCTAACTTATTTTTTGAGAATTGAAGTAGCATACTTTCTTAGAGGATATTTCTTATCTCAAACTAAGCTTGCTTCTGAGATCATTGACAGGTCAGGTATTACAGATGCGAAGCTTTGTGAAACTCTTGCGGTAGTAGGAGCAAAGATGAAAATTGATGATGGGGTTCCCCTTTTGGATCCTACACCCTACAGACAGCTTGTAGGATCATTGATGTATCTTAGTATTACCAGACCAGATATATCCCATGCAGTCCATACTGCAAGTCAGTTTCAGCATGCGCCTACATCCGTTCACATGAGTGCCATCTTACGAGTCGTAAGATACATAAAGGGTACTCTAAATAAGGGAGTTTTTCTGTCCTCTTCTTCTGACTTAAAATTAATTGTTTATACTGACTCAGATTGGGGAGGTGACCCAAATAACCGTCACTCCACCACTGGTTTTTGTGTATTCTTAGGAGACTCACTAATATCGTGGAGATGCAAGAAGCAACAAAAGGTGTCACTCTCCTCCACAGAAACTGAATATCGTGCCATGGCAACTACTACCATGGAGATTGTTTGGATTCATCAATTGCTAGAAGACATGGGGATTACAATAGAAGGGCTCACTAAGCTTTGTTGTGACAACAAGAGTGCAATTTACATTGCGAAAAATCACACTTTCATGAGCGGACTAAACACATCGAAATGGACTGTCACTATGTTCGTGAAGCATATCTCAAAGGAGTCATTGATCTTCCTTATGTCACGTCCGAATATCAGTTGACAGACTTCTTTACTAAAGCCTTGGGCGCTCCGCGATTCAACTTCCTTCTTGGCAAACTATCGGTCATCTTGCCCTAAGTTTGAGGGGGGGTGTTAAAATATGTTGTAATTTCGTATATATAAGGTGATACATATACATATATTACATATGTATATGTATCTACCTATATATATATAATATATATATTGCTAAGGGTAGCTTAGGTAAGGGTAGTTTAGGTATTTTACACATATTCATTTTCGTGAATATGATTTTGTATTTTTACCTTTTTTTCTTTTTTATTTTTCCTTTTTCATTTAATGCATTGTACTTGCATTGGGAGGGGCCCAACCCGCTAGTCGTTGGACCCCTCCAACGGTCACATTTGTGACCGTTAGAGGGGCTCCAACGACTATGTGGAGCCCCTCCCAAGGCCTCCTAAAAGCCCTATAAATATGGGCAGCTCCTCTTGTATTTCTTTAAGGGTTTTGGGATTATATCCCAACCTTTTAGTGGTTTATGAATCTTATGAGTGCATTTGCACATTTGTGATTCCGTGTGTTGTGCTTGTTGTGCACAAGTGTTCTTGTTGTGTGTATGTTCGCACATTTATTCTCAAAGTTATTGCGTTATCAACTAAAGTATCTTGTTGAAGATACTTTCACAAGAGCATATATAGTTTGTAAAGGAGGTCACTGATATCGACAACATTTTGAAAATATCGGCAAAAAATATTTATTGTGATATATATTGCTATAGGAAACACTGCCGGTTTTCCCCTTTTCAATTCGGAAAAAAACATTTTTTTAGAGATAAAAATTTGGAAAAATCTCTAAAATATTTGAAAAAAAGCAACCTAAGCATCCAAATCTTGTTTGATTTCATTCAAAAAACAAATCAAATTGATGAATTCATACATTTGGTTTTTTTCAAAACTTTTTGCTTTCAGAAAATATAAAAAATAAAGGGTTTAAAAACAGAAAAATTACAACTAATTCCTATTAATAAAAACAGCATGATTTGAAAAACATTCTGAACTTTGGGTGAGATTTGAGAAAATCCCCAAATCAAGTGCCATTATGGGTGGGCTCGTGAAGGAAGGGCAGTTTCAAGATTTTCAAACTTTAAAACTCTAGGGTTTTAAAATGTTTTAAAGGGTCAAAGAGAAAAAAAATGTTAAGCATGGGTTTAAAAAAGAATTTAAGGGTAAATCTGGAACAACCAAAAATATTAAGAGCCCTTTTAGGTACATGAAGAGATGAGAGAAAGGGTTGACTGTAGCAAGAACAAAGGAAAAGAAGAGAAGAAAGGAAGGGAAGAAAAGGAAAGGAAAGGGAGAAAGAGAAAAGAAAAGAAAGTGGAAAGAGAAGGAAGAAAGAAGAAAAGGAAAGGAGGAAAAGGAAGAAGAAAAAGGAAAAAGAGATAGGAAGAGGGAAAAAATCCCAAGATGCCTAGGGGAAGATAAAGTTTTTGGAGTCATGGAGATAAGCTTGATAATAGGCTCGCCAGGAGGGAGGGTGCCGAGCACTCTCTCCTCTTCTCCTTCTTCCCTTGCCGACTAGGTGGGGCGGCTGAAGCCGCAACCCACCTCCCTGTTTTTTTCTCTCGCCGGCAACCCAGAGCCACCAACGACGGTGACTCTGGCTCGCCAGGAGAGAGGGGGGCAAGCACCGAGCTGCCCTGCCCCCTCTTTCTTATGATCGTTGCCCCTCACACGGGGCCGCAACAACTGGTGTTGCCTTGGGCTCGGTCAGAACCAAGCGAAGCTCGGGCCCAACCGAGTTTAGCTCAGTCCCTAGTTTATTAGGGATCAAGACCGACTCAGTTAAAAAATGTGCCCAACTATGTAGTCGACCTAGCCTGGCTCAACCCGGCCAACTCGAATTAGGTTCGGGTTCAACCCGTGTGACACAAACGTCTCTTATTCTGTTAAATTAAGTTTGTTACATCATTCTATTTGCAACATGATAAAAACCATTTTCAATGCACCATTCGGCACAACGGATGAGACACACTTACTAAGGCACAGACCTTTAAGAACCTACGCTCGGAATCGTCAGAGATTCGTACCATCTCTGAGGTAGGGAAAAGTTGCATATGAGAACAAATGACAGAATACTTCTAACTTATATGTATTATATTATATTATATATATATATATATATATATATGCTTTTAACTCAATGACGTAGTTTTGTGTATTCTTTTCCATTTAAATTACGCCATTTACTTTGTCGCTGCACTGTAATGTGCACAGGCTCCTGCTTAAGCAATTTACTTAGCCCGATGTACGGTTTCGTACACCGAGCATCGCTTCCGCAATTTATTTAGCTCGATATATGGTTTCGTACATCGGGCATCGCTTACGCAATTTATTTAGCCTAATGCACGGTTTCATACACCAGGCATGGCTTACGTAATTTACTTAGCTCGATGTGTGGTTTCACACATCGGGCCTTCCTTTATGTCATTTACTTTGTCACCGCGCTGTAATGTGCACAGGCTTATGCTTTAATATATATGTATTATATATATATAACTTTATAAAGTATGCAGGTTTGCGTCCTCCTCTCTACTTTAGACCATGCGTGTATGTATTTAAAGACGCAGATTTGTGTAGCCTTGTCGAGTCTATATTTAAAAAAAAAAAGATTTTGCATGCGAGATTTCAAGCTCGCAATGCTCACCGTCTCGAAAAGCAAAATAAGCATTTGGCGTTTGCGTATTTGCAACTGAGTTTTCTCCTCAAACCAGCATAACAGAAAGGCATTGACTATGTAACCCTAGGTGGTATGTACGTTCATTCCTTTTTGGTATCCGAAATTACTCGGATATTTCTCGGGCCTAAAGTACGAAACTTTAAAATTTCTAAATAATGTTGGGGTTTCTTTTCGAGGGATCGATATCCTTCTCATCGTAGTGGTACTATCAAACATGCATGGCATGTTAGTACTATGATGATTGGACAGGAGGTTTATAATAACCTCGTAGTGTGACAATGCACGATGATTAAAAAAAATCACATAAATGGTGATGATCGCCTTCACAGGCCAGATGCTCGATGTGGTTTAAAAGACCAGAGCATATTGAATGAGTTTTCAGATAAAATAAAACCTGACATATCCATTTATTCTTTGGTTCTATAAAGGGAGAGGATAGGATAATACAAAAACTCTTATTAACAAGTTGTTAACAATTACGCTCCTCGAGTAGCAATGTCTTGGTGTCCCTAGTCATCGGAGTTAGGAGACTGGGCTACCAAAAATTATCCTAGGTGGTAGATCCCAATGACTTCTGCAGAAGTTTGAATGTATCCCCTTAAACAAGTGGCCTCTGGGAAGTTCTCTCTTGGTCATTAGTCATCCCTTTAGGAGCGGACTCAACTAGTTGTCTGGGGTATCAAAATACATAGAATAACAAACCTTTGGGTAGTCTTAGTTGTTTTTACATTTTTTTTTGCGTACCCTCAGGACGGTTAATTATCGAAACAAGATTACCATGCTCATGTTACTTATTCTGAACTTCACATCACAAAAGGAACAACGTATAGGTTAGTCTTGTTCTGAATTTTGATATTTATGCACCTACTAGATTTTTATAAGTCTGACCTGTTTTATAGGGTACATGTGATGATTAGGTCGATACGGCAGGCGATGACGCGATAATGTATTGATATCAAGATCTCACTCTTTCTCTGTTGTTTCTCTCCTGAGCACGTTTTGTAATTTTGTATAAGGGCTTCTTTTGAAATTTGTCTTTTGTATAAACTTTAATTATCAAAAACCTTATTTTGAATCTATGTGGTTTCAATGCTTATATGGAGATACAAATTGCGTAAAGAAAAGTTTGCCTATAATGCGCCCAAGGTCCGTTGACTTGTTATTTCAAACACCATTTTCCGTTGAACTACCGTTTTAAACTCTGAAAAAGGATTGAGTGAAAAGTTTTAAATTTTTCTTAAAAAGTTTACAAATTCGGGATTTTGGGGCGTTACAATTGCAACATGCCTCAACTTCAGTCTAAATGAGTGTCGTATTAAAGATTATTAGATATATTAAAACCTCATTTTTTAGAGGCCTCTTTTTGCCTTTATCTTATTCCTTAGATCTAATTGCTTATATTGATTTTAATTAGGGAGTACATCTTAACAATAGGCACTCAACCATAACTTTTTATGTTTATTTAAGTGACTTGTCGATCTCGTGAAGGTGTTTTTATATTGTTTAGTGAAGTTGAGTATAGAATCATGGCAGCCACCACCACCATAGAAGTTATTTGGTTGAGAAGGTTACTTGCAGACATGGGAGTTCACATGATGGGTGCTTCAAAATTGTGCTATGAGAAAACAAGTGTTATATACATCACCAGAAACCACACATTCCATGAAAGAATAAAGCACATTGAAATGGATTATCACTATGTGAGGGAGGAGTTTCTTAAAAATAATAATGAACTGCCATCTCCAAATGGTTCTCCAAGGGAATGATTTTGGCATGCAAAATACTGATTGGCTTTGTATATCAAATTCTAGGGATCCTCGCCAGAAAATGAAGGGAATTCATACCTCACCTTGCAGCAATGTAGTACTATTGCTGGTTTCATCCATTATGGCCAGTTTAGGTAGAGTTCCAAGCACTGATACCCCATGATCACCTGGTCTTTGAGCACTTCCAACTTGATCCACTTCTGGAGATCTCTTTTGTGCATTGAACACAACCATTTGCTTCGTCAATTGAGCCAAAACCCAATATGCTAGACATGGTGCGCATAGGTTTTTTGGTCTTGTCATATATCTATTTGCATCAATTCAAGCATGGAATGGGTGCAATCTCCAAAACAAGCCCAATCATCTAGCCTTCTCCAAGCTCCAAAGGTCCCTAAATCACCACAGTGCTAGGATTGGCATTCTTAGGATGATATTTTGATTTGATACCAGGTTGATGAGATGCAAAACATAGTAAACACAAATTCGACACAAGTAGGCACACATGTGCAGTCATTGCTATCTTCATTTCAAAATTTTCACTGGCACTCCTACCAGAATTTGATGCCAGAAATAGTTTGATGATGATTTAAGTTGTCTTTTCTTGCTTAAAAGAGGGAGCAAAGCGACCGATCAAAAAGGAACTGAGAGAGCAAAGCGAGCGAGGGATTTGTGTTATCTACATCAAATGCACAGGAGAAAGTCACTAAAAAACTCTCTGGTTGGCTAAATCGATAGGATTGACTATTAGTCTGCACACACATGGGTCGAGAGTCATGGGAGTGGATGAACCACTACAACCAGGTAATCAATCGAGAAATTTCACTTGGCACAATTACCAAAGAACATTAGATCTGAGTGTCAGGGAGTGAGTGAGACAAGGAACGTCGAAAAGATTGTTGATGATCGATCAGAATGGCTGGATGTGTGCTCACTAGTCGAGATTGGCATGTAGTAAGCATGTAGGTAAGTCAGTCACACAATCTGAGAGCTCTGAGGCATTCGACGGCAATAACTTTGGTAGAGGTTGGCCGGAATGATCCTCCAAACACCTAAGGGCTATGTAGTCAAAAATTTCAACTGGCCACCGACTAGTCCGCCTAGTTGGCCGAGGCGTAAGTAGAATGCCTAAGCTTTGTAATTCCTAGGTGGGTATTAAAGGGTACCAATTTTTTTTACTAGGCACCGAGTAGGGCGCCTAGTCAACGACTAAGCTGTCCCGCCTAGGCATGATGGCACTTCAGCTATTTATTATTATTATATATATTCTGTTATTTTTTTGTATATATATAATTATATACGTGTGTGTGTGTGTGTGTGATTTGTCCTGTGAAATGATGAAAACATGCTTAGGTAATTATATGTATTGATTATATATGTGGGTGTGTGTTACTTTGTTTTTGGATTTTTTCTATGAAACGTTGAAACACAATTTTAATTGATTGTGTCTTTTATGTGTTACTTTGTTTTTGATGAATTTTTCTCTAAAAGCATAAAAGCATGTTTAGTATTATGGATTATGTAAAATGTTATTTATAAATGTATGTGTTATTGTGCTTCTGTGAAAAGCTGAAAGCATATTTTGTTGATTATATTGAATATGTTATGAATAATTGAATATTTGTGTCTACAGTTATATATATATGTATATCATGGCTGTGTATTATGTACATTAATATATTTTGTGAAAGCATGTGTACTATGTAATGAAATATGCAGAATTACAACACAAAATGCATATGCACATACACAATTCCAAGAAAGCACAATGCAAGCACAAAAGTGCATACAAAGACTTCAAAGAGTCTAGAAAATGAAAACAAAAGTAAAAAATATTACCTTTGTTGAATAGAAATGCTTAAACAAAGCATGGCAATACAAGAGAACGGCTCAATCCCTATTTATACAAAAAAGAGAGCATGGGACTCTATTGGGGAGCTCTCAATAGAGTCGTTGGGAACTCCCAACGGTCACAAATGTGACTGTTGGGGAGCCCCCAATGACTCTATGGTCATTTGACCATAGAGCCTATGCTCTTTTCACTAAAAGACTTAAACAACAAAAAGATAAAAAATAAAAATAAAAAAGTGAAATTTTTTCCCTAGTGAACAGTACTATTACATGAGGGTAAATGACAAAAATTCCCTTGAAGGGCAATACAAATTACAACTGTATATATGTACATATATATAACCTACTTTAACATACTTTTGTACTTATGTGATGAAAACATCTTATTACTAAAAGAATTAAACATGTTTTTATGTATATTTTTATACTTTTATATTTTAATTGGGGTACCGACTAGTCATCACCTAGTGCTTTTGACTACATAGCCTAAGGGATGATCTGCTGCCTGAGCACCTGCAAGTTCATTAGCGATGGCCTAGAGTAATGTTGAGTCTTAATCGGCGGCAATCGGCTAGCACAAGAACTCGGTGTGGCCTGTGATTGGTTCGCCGTGATCTGATTGCCAATCGAAGATAACTCGGTGGTTTGGGCTCTGATCGAGCTCTGAACCAGTAGAGAGTCACCTAAGAAGATGATCTCCGAAATCAGGTGAGGATTGGCCAGGAATCGTGCTCCTTCGTCAAGCTGTAAGCACAGGCTGAGTGTGTCATGTAGCTGCTCGCCTTCGCCGGACTATGAAAGGCTGAGTCAGAAAAGAGATCAGAGGAAAAAAAATCAAAGGTAGTGGAGAGGAGAATTTGTGGGAAGAAAGGATTTGACAGAAGATAGGGAAATTGGAGTGGGAAGCAAGATTCAATTCATTCAATAATGCAAGTCATCATCCACTTGGCTTATTTATAAGCCACAAGCTGGATATGGATCACCAACCTCACTAAAGTGCAACTCCAAACCTCAAAGCCCAATACACCCTCAAAACAAAGAAAATAAGAAAGGGCCCAAGGCTTGGACAGCCGAGCGCACCATGCACAATGAACCGGGTCATGCCAGGTGCAGTGTGAGTGAACGGTGGGTCGTATTACAATGTGTGCTCCTCTGTGCACAACCAGCCTCATCACCTTCTGCCACTTCAATATGCATTTTACTGCAAGTTTTAGATTAGCCAAGCAGCACTGCACACCCTTAGTTTGTGCATCAATAGTTCATAGGTCCTGCATAGAAGGACTGCTATCAGAAGGACAACATAATTGCCCAACATGGACAGTCCCTGATCATTTATTTTTTAGTTGGACCAAAACTATCATTTGTCTCTCTATATCCATTGTGAGAAAGTGTTGAATTCATGAAATCCCTGATCTTGTTTTAGCCATTAGTCTCCTCATTGATGCTAAATTTATAAAAGCAAAAGAGATGGTATCAACACTAATTGAGATATATGATCCTGGAACTCTAATATCATAACAAGAAAACGAGGACAAAGGACACACTTCACACACAAACATAACAATGAAAAATAATTCTTTCAAAAAGAAAAAAGATACAAAAAAAGGATTATAGCATAATACCAAATAATTCCAAACTCCTATTAGTCCAGGGTATCATTTACTGTTTTCTTGTTTATAACGAGGAGAAACCACCGCTCTCGTTTGGACATCCCATTACAGGATGAGAGGTGCCACGTTGACTGTGGCTTGTTTCGATGTCAGTGGTGTAAAACCCCATGAGTATGTTAAAATACTGTGTATATATTCATACCTGACTGATATATGTATATTTATACAATATACGTATATCAGGGGTACTTTGGTTATTTCATAAAATGTATTTTAGTACAGTCCATTAGGGACTGAAAAGTCTTTTTTATTCTTTATTTTTTGTTTATTTAATATGTACAGTCAATATGACTGTTGGAGGACAGTCCAACTAGTAGTTGGCAGAACTGCCCCCAATGGTCATAAATATGACCGTTGGAGGCAGTCCAACAGTCGGCAGTCCAACGATTGTTGGACTGCCTCCCTTAGAGCATGTGAGGCTCTATAAATAGAGCCTCACCTCCCCTTGTATTCTCATGCTTTCTATAGCATTTGGTGAAGTATTAATACAATATATTTTTTGTCATGTTCTTGTGAGCTTTGTGCTTTTGTGATATTGTATATTTCATATTTTTGTGTATCTCTTTTATGAGATTATTATCGGTCCATTAGAGACCATATTATATTTGTGCACTTGTGTAGCCCTTTGTTGGCATTGTATTTGTGCACTCTTGTTTCATTACATGGTATCAGAGCTTGGCCCCGAAAGTAGTGAAAGAATTATCCTTCTAGTGATGGTGCTCTTTAACCTTTAATTCTCACCCATTTCATCTATACAAGAATTCTTCATTATGGGAGAAAGAGATTCCGCCTTCGTTATCTCCTACAAGCTAAACGAAAACAATTATTTGATGTGGGTAACCGCTATAGAGAATCACATCAAAGGTAAAAAGCTATGGGGTTTTGTTAGTGGAACCACTAATGAACCCCAATTCAAACTGACAAGAGAAAGAGATCAAGTCAAATCTTTATCCGAACAAGAAAAAGAAAAAGCTTTGCAATAATATCAAAACAAGTTGAAAGATTGGGAAGCTAGCAACCAACGTCATCAAATTTAAAAGGGCACGTGATGCATGGATTTTTCTAAAGAGCACCTTCATCCAAAAAGATATGGTTAGGCTATATTATCTTCAAGACAAGGTACGTAATACCAAACAAGGAGATAAAAGTGTAAGAGACTTTTATTGTATTTTATCTCCTATTTGGGATAAACTAGCCATGTTAGAACCAAAATGGGAAGGTTCAGCTATTGAGATTAGAAGATCACAAGTAGAAATATAAAATCTTTTCTCTTTTATTTATGGTCTCCGACCGGAATTTGAGCAAGTTAGGTCCTCCTTGCTTCATAGGACTTCAATTCCTTCTATAAGTGAGTCCCTTGCTCAAATTTGCTAAGAAAAAACAAGACTTGGAATGCACAAGTCTAATGATGAGGTTTTTGTCGTATCAAGACCCGAAAATTTTGTAAAAACATATAAACCACCTCACTTTGAAAGAAAATTCAATGGAGAAGGATACAAAGGTAAAATCATTTCTCATCATTGTAAGGAATTGGGGCATATAAGACCGAATTGTCCAAAGTTCAAGAAAGTGACCGCCATAAGTAAAGACCCGCAAGAATCAAAGAAAGGGGACAACTTCAATGATTTGACAATTGCCCAAATAGCAGAGGTCGTCTCACAAATTCTTTAAGTCACTATTTCTACGTCCGGCTCCGTCATCTCCTCTTCTCCTCCAGGTAAGTCTTCTTGAATTTTGGATTTGGGTGCCTCTTTTCACATGACTCATAATGAGTCTATTATCTGATTGCACTAATTCATATTTTTCATGTGTATCAACTGTCGATGGTACTTCTTTAAAAGTTAAAAGTATAGGAAACCTCAACAATATTTCAAAAAACTTCTTTGTTCCAAATGTGAGGGTTATTCCAAAATTAGACTTAAATCTTTTTTCAGTTTCTCAAATTTTCGATTATGAGTATAAAGTATTCTTCTCATCTAAGGCTTGTTGAGTGCAGGATCTCCAGTCAGGGAAGCTGATTGGGCAAGGCCATAGACGAGAAGATCTTTACTATATGGATTCTTTATGTTTACCCAAAAACTCTTTTTGTAATCATGTCAAAGACATATAATTTAAATCTTTGGCATAAAAGATTAAGACACCCAAGTATATTGAAATTATCTCATTTTTCATTTTTGAATTTTTTTTGTAAAGATAAAGATTTTGTATGTGAAGATTGTATCCTTGAAAAAATGCAAATGATGCCTTTTGGATCTAGAACCTCCTTGACTAATGAAAATTTTGAATTAGTGCATTCGGATGTATGGGGTCCCGCTCCCGTTATGTCAAAAGGTGGTTATTCATATCATGTTACATTCATAGATGATTTTAGTAGACACACTTGGATATACTTCCTTAAACTCAAATCCGAAGTCTTTTCGTGTTTTAAAAACTTTCATAATCTTGTTAAAAATCAATTTGAAACAAATATTAAAGTCTTTCGCTCTAACTCATGGGGAGAGTTTCTTTCAAATGAATTTCAAATATATCTAAAAACTCATGGTGTTGTACATCAAAGATCTTATGCTAGGACCCTCCAAGAAAATGGTATTTTTGAAAGAAAGCATTGTCACATTATTGAAACTACTAGGACCCTACTTATTTCAAAAGAAATTCCAAGAAAATTTTGGCCCGAAGCCACCCTTATATATAATAAATAGAATGCCTTCTCAAGCATTGGAAAACAAATCTCCTATTGAAAAACTTTTTAAAATTTCTCCTGATTTGAAAAGACTAAGAGTATTTGGATGTAAATGGTTTGTGCTTCTTGAAAAATATAACAAACTCTCTCCTAAAGCTATAAAATGTGTTTTTCTTGGATATACCGAAAATAAAAAAGGCTATCGATGTTATGATCAAATAAATGATAAACTGTATGCCTCTAGAAATGTTATTTTTCATGAAAATGAAAATGAATTTGATTTTGAAAAACCTAAGGAAGAATCCGATTATGACTACTTATTTGATTTGTTACCTAAATCAAACAATGAAAGTATTGATGATAATGACATTGATAATTTTAAGTCTATTAACGACTCAAGTGAAGAAAGATAACCAATTCATGATCTCTTACAATACTCTAGATGAGATAATGGGGAGCATCCATGTGCTTTTAAAAGGTATAATCAATTAACAAATGTTGAAGAAACTAATGTCAGAAGATTTGAACGAATACATAAGCCTCCAAATAGATTTGTCTCTTATAAATCCTTTTCTCCAAACTATAAGGCTTGTCTTCTAGCAATTCATTCCTATCATGAACCATCTAACTACAAAGAAACTAAAAACATAAAAGAATGGGTTGAAGCTATGAAAATAGAATTAAATGCATTACACAAGGCTCATACTTGGGCAATTCAACCTTTTCACAAGGAAAATAAGACAATAGGGTGTAGATGGGTCTTTAAAATCAAAACAAAAAGTGATGGGTCCCTAAAAAGATATAAAGCAAGATTAGTTGCAAAAGGATACTCTCAGAAATATGGAATAGATTATGAGAAAACATTTGTAAAAGTATCTTCAACAAGATACTATGATCAAGACCTTAATATTCTTGATGATAAACACGTGCACACATGCACAATAAGAACTCTTAGAACACTTGTGCATAAAAGCACAACCCACTAAATCTCACAAATACACAAAGGCATAAAAAGAATAAAAACACTTTATTAATCACTTGGGCTTTGACCCAAAGCATGCTTCAATATAATAGAGGGAGGCCCTTTATATAGGGCAAGGAAAGACACTTGGAGTGGCTCCCACATAGTCGTTGGAGGGGCCCAACGACTAGTGGTGGCCCCCCAAGGTACTTGAGTACATTGAAAAGAAAAAAAAGAAAAATGGGAAAAATAAAGAAAAGAAAAAGAAAATTACAAAAAGCATATTCAAGAATTGAATATGCATAAAATGTGTGAAAAGACTAAACTACCCCTACAGCTAATAATAAATAAATATATATTTTATATATATAATAGGTAGATACATATACATATTATATATATGTGTATGTATTACATTATATATATAAAATATATATTGGATTACAAGATTCGATTACATAATTTAACAACATTTGCCAAAGTAGCTCGCATGACCAGCTCTAGTTTCAGTAGCATCCATTAGAAAATGGCCTATATATCAGTTAGACATTAAGAATGCTTTCTTAAATGGAAATTTAAATGAAGAAGTGTACATAAATCCTCTTTCTTGTCAGACTATTGAAAATGGTATGGTTCTTCGTCTTCAAAAAGCTTTATATGGGCTTAAACAAGCCCCCAAAGCATGGTACGATTGTTTTAGTGGTACTGTGTTGAACCTTGGATTTAAATCTTGTTACACTGACACTGCTGTTTTTGTAAAATCTACAGGTACCTCACTTATTATTCTCCTTTTGTATGTTGATGATATGATTATCACTGGGAATGATCAGAAGGAAATTGAAGAAATTAAAATTATGCTTAAAAAATCTTTTGATATGACTAACATTGGTTTTTTGAGATATTTTTTAGGAATTGAAATTGCATACTCGCCAAGAGGGTACATTTTGTCTCAAATCAAGTTTGCAGCTGGTTATTAGATGATTCAACTCCTTATAAGCAACTTATCGGATTATTAATGTACTTGTCTATTACCAGGCCAGACATTACACATGCAGTACACACTGCAAGTCAGTTTCAACATACGCCCACATCGATTCACATGAGTGTCGTATTAAGAATAGTTCAATACATCAAGAAAACTATATCTAAAGGGTTTTTCTTATCATCTTCATCATCTTTAAATCTTATTGCTTATACTGATTCTGACTGGGGAGGAGTGTTAAAATGTATCATTCAATCTTTGTAATCTTATATATATTTTATATATATAAAGGATGATACATATACATATATGGTATATATGCATATGTATCTTCCTAATTATATATATAAAATATATATTTCTCTATTATTAGGCATAGGAGTAGTTTAGTCATTTCCCCTTTTTTATGCATATTCCATTTGGAATGTGTTTGTAATTTTCTTTTTCTTTTTCTTTTTTTATTTTTTCATTTTTGTGGTTTGCGCCACCTAGGGAGGCTCCCCAAAGAGTCGTTGGGGAGCCCCCAACGGTCACAAATGTGACCGTTGGGGGCTCCCAATGACTCCTTTGGGAGCCCCCTATGTGGCTCCTCTCTTGTGTTATAAATAGGGGTCTCCCCCTTGTAATTTACTCACTCCTTTGGAGGAGCCTTTGCTCCATGTAATGGGTGTTACACCCTTCCTATCTTCAATAATATTAACTTATGCCTTATAGGCATTTTTGCCCCTTTGTGGGTTTATGTGTTAGCACATTATGTGCTTATGTTTTCCCCTTTTAGTGGGTATATTCGCACTTCATGTGCATGTGTATTGGTTCATTATTGAACCTAATATATTCAAAGCCGTTTCCTTACAAGGAGATCCCAAAAACCATTACTCAACTATAGGTTTTTGTGTGTTTGTAGGTGATTCCTTCATTTCTTGACTATGCAAAAAACAACAGAAAGTGTCTTTATCTTCCACAAAAGCTGAGTACAGGGCGATGGCTACAACAACCACCGAGGTCGTGTGGATGAGATCATTACTTTCAGATATGGGTATTGATGTTTTAAAACCTCCAAAACTATGTTGTGATAACAAAAGCGTCATATATATAGTCAGCAATCACACATTTCATGAGTGAACAAAACATATTGAGATGGATTGTCACTATGTTCGAGAAGAATATTTGAAATGAACGATTACTTTGTCATATGTTCAGTACGAGTTTCAAATTGCGAACTTCTTCACCAAAGCTCTTCATTTACCAAGATTTTTGTATCTTCTTAGCAAACTTTCGGTGATTTCATCGTAAGTTTGAGGGAGAGTGTTAAAATATTATGTATATATTCATACCTGACTGATATACGTATATTTATACAATATACGTATGTCAAGAGTATTTTGGTCATTTCATAAAATGTATTTTAGTACATTCCATTAGGGACTGAAAAATCTTTTTTATTTTTTGTTTATTTAATATGTACAGTCAATATGACTGTTGGAAGCGAGTCCAACTAGTCGTTATGAATAGAGCCTCACCTCCCCTTGTATTCTCATGTTTTTCTATAGCATTTGGTGAAGTATTAATACAATATTTTTTTTGTTATGCTCTTGTGAGCTTTGTGCTCTTGTGATATTGTGGATTTCACATTTTTGTCTCTTTTAGGAGATTGTTATTGATCCATTGGAGACCATATTATATTTGTGCACTTGTATAGCCCTTTGTTGGCATTGCATTTGTGCACTCTTGTTTCATTACAGAGTACTCTTCCCTGCCCACCCGGATAGTTTCCCATTGGCTTCAACCTTGTGGCAAGGGATGCACACCTTAGGTATCGAAATTCTCAATCATCTTGAATGTCTTAAGCCAACCCACAGAGCTGGGGTGACATGTTATCTTCACTTTGGAAAAATCCTAAAATCAGCAACATGAACATGGTTCTAACAAGAAAAGAAATTAATAGCTTACCAAAAGGCACCAAAGATCCTTACTGCATTAATATGAGTAAGTTCGAACAGACTAAGCTTGTCAATATTAATTAATGATTGGATAAGCATTCATGTTTGAGGACGCAACATTCATTTTGGAGAATGAAAAATAATGTTACATAGTCACAAGGACAAGCCACACGGACCAATTTTTTTGTAAATATTTGATAGAAAGTTTAGCATGTAGACATTGCTCACAAACTAGAAATCTTTGATTGACTAGTCAAGTGAATAGAAAGATTAACTATATGGATGTTACTTCAGTCAAGTTTGAACAAAGTGTGCAGCATGGCCTCACACCCCCCCCCCTCACACCAAAAAACAAAACTCAATCTCTGCAATGTGAAGAAAAGACGACTTACCAAGCAGTCAGTGCTTCCACTAATGAAAAAACCTGCATCTTCACGATCACCCACCAGGTCCCAGACATCCCTCCTTGTTACACAATGCAGAGCAGTAACAGCACCCCTGTGGCCCCTTAGTATACGCACACTTGATTGAATTTTCTTTTGCCCTGTAGCAGGCTCTGGCTTACTAGAAGGCACAGCCGATTTAGAGCTCTCATTTGAACCTGAAATTTAAATAAGAACAAGCTACATCCTACCTCCAGAAGAAAAAATTTAACAGAATTTGTTGCTAGTCCAACACAGAAAAGCAATTACCTAAAGAACCGCTGTCAGATGTCCACTTGCGCACACGGAAAGAACTTGACCTTGTGGAAGCTTCCCGACTAAACATGCTATGAACCCAGCTTCGTCCAACCCCAGAAGCCTCAGCAGGTTGTTGACTTTCATCAGTCACATCCTGGGAGTGTGGAGATGGTGCTCCAAAAGATGATACTGCCTGAGCTTTTGTAGGTGAAGGTCCCCAATACCCAGTTCGCAGTTGTTGTATAAGAGATAACAATCCCCTGAGTTTAATCTGAAACATGAATGTCAATATAACAGCCATTAGAACCAACTCATGAATAACGAGTATTAGAATCATCAATTCAGTGTCAGCAAAAACTTGAAAAAATAAATCTAACATGAGTTAATAACTTAATCCTAATAAATTAGCTTCCAAATTTTATTCCCAATAATATGCTTAATGGGATTTCATCTTTGTTTTCTTCTATATTTGATTACCGGTTTGCATGACATAAAGTCCATTCATTTCTCCAATTTCATACAAATTATTGCTATTAGTGTTATTATTATTATTATTATTATGGATGGCCAACTTGTTCTAAACCATGAGCCAGCATGAGCAACTGTATACTATTTTTCCTAGTCTAAATGTGAAAGCAAGAAAGTGCATCAAATTCAATTACGTTTGTGACTTGGCTATCGGTATAAACTTCTGTAAAAAATACTCAAAATCAACCAAATAGATCTTATTCGGACCTGCCATGTATTCATGGGCTTCAGGTCCACAACTTGGAACCAAGACATTAAGCAATAAAGACCCTGGTTAACTTATTTAATTTATGTTCAACTTAGTTCCACAATTTGGAGTCATGATCAACATAGAGCAATATCTGAATTTTAAAGCACAATATATGAACTTTAAAGATCTTTGCATGTGAAACTAGCTAGGTAATAATGTAGGTTTCAAAGTAACCACCAACAATACCCAGGATACAAATGATTTTCTCAAGAAGATATAGAAGTTTCAAACAAGACAATTTGGAATTTGACAGAGGAAATAAATAAATATTCAAATTAAGAAATAATTAAGATAGACATGACCTCAGTATTTCTGCTTTGACTTGTTGATCCACGAAAAAATTCAGGGAAAAAATAGAGCAAAATAAAAACTAAGACGTTTGTTGCTGTTGAATGGTTGAAAGAAAGGGCAGCAACTTACAAACTGCTTATAACCAATATTATTTTTTTCTGCAATTGTCTCAAGCATGAACCATGAATCAGTATCAGAAAGCCCCAAACCAGCCTGCATTGTGGAAACATATGCAAACCATCAGCATGAAGGTAGATAAGGAATAATACTATGAAGATTCAGTAAAAGATTTCCCAAGTGAATGTTCATCAATCATGAGATAGAAAGCATATGTTCACCATATGAGAGGCCATTATGGAGAGTTGGACCGTCACAAGAGTTGCATAATTGACTGATCTGTCACAATGAGAAGGAAAGTAGATAACCACAAGTTACACATCGCATGCTTCTAGAGAGAAATATTATGTAGCTGATCAGAAATTCTCATTAGTTTAATAAGCAAAAAAGTTGCACTATCGTAATCATAACTGAGGGGTGGTTTGAATTCCATGGGGTTATCCCCTAGCTTGCCTATAAAAAAAGACAGAAAAAGAAGAAGATATCCAATGATGGAGCAAATAAAATATAGGCTAAATTTTGCTGAACCTTTGGAATTGTCATTGATTCGCCCAAGGAACACTCTGATTGGTACTAACATGACTAAATTTAACCCAGAAGATACAGACAAGAACATTTGTTTAACAATTCTTTTGAAACATGCCAAGTAAAAAAGATGATTTGGGTACCAGAAATCAAGAAAAACCAATTGACTTCTTCAATAAAATTGCCTAGCAGCTTGAGAATACACAAAACCTAAAGTGATCATCATCTGTTTTTTTTCAAAAACAAAAAGAACACACAATTTTTTCATAAGCTCTAAACTGAAGGCAACCTTACAGCCATGTCAATCCTAAACATAAACTACGCTGAAGCAGACAAACATAAAATGATCGAATTCCACCATTGCAAGCTAATTCATGTAAATTAACTTCATAATCAATATCAAGTACAATCAGACAAAAGCATACTTCAACATGTCACATTCAGAGTATTGCTGCAAAAAGAGTATGTGCACTGGAAATAGACATCTCTTGTAAAGATTACATTTTTCAAAGATGTCTCTTTTTCTTTTTTGGAAAATATATGTAATGAAAAATATATATCTTGTAAAGATTACATTTTTGAAAAAATGAAAATCATTCCCTTTCCTCGTAGAACCTTTATTTCTACTCGGCCTTTTGAATTAGTGCATTCAGATGTATGAGATCCTTCAACCGTCATATAAAAAAAGGTTACTCTTATTATGTTATTTTTGTTGATGATTTTATTAGATACCGATGGATTTATTTTCTGAATCATAAATCCAATGTGTTCTCCTTTTTTAAGAAATTTCATATAATGGTTAAAAATCAATTTTTTAGCAACCTTCTATTCTTAGATCAGATTTGAGAGGGGAGTACATGTAATGAAGTGCCGGATGAAGTCTCGAAGAGCAAAAACAAGAGAGCACGCACATACACAAATAGCCACTAATGGGCAAAAGAACAACACAACCACTTAAAGTGGTAAGGCACCCAAAAGAAGAGGAAAAATATATATTCCACTCAAAAGGCTTCAAAGAAGCATGCATTACAATGGGGAGAAACCCCTTTATTTATAGACAAAAGAGGAGGCCTTGGAAGGGCTCCTAGAGGGACGTTGGAGCCCTTCCAACGGTCATAAATATGACCGTTGGATGCTCCAACGTCCCCCTAGGTGGGGCCCATTCCAAGGAGGAAAAGGAAAAAAATAAAGAAAATAAAAAAGAAAGAAAAAAAGGAAATAAAAGAAAAAGAGAAAAAATACAATATGCGATAAGAAGTAAAAAGACTGTTTTACCCCTATATGGGTCTATTTACAAAAGATATAAATATATATATATTTATATATGTAGATAGACACATAGACATATATATAATTAATATATATATGTGTATGTGTCGTGATCTATATATATAAATATATATATGTACAACATATTTTAACACCCCCCCTCAAACACACGGTGAGATCACCGAGAGTTTGCTAAGGAGAAAGAAGAAACGAGGCGATGGCAAGGCTTTGGTGAAGAAGTCCGCCAACTGGTACTCGGTTGGAACATAAGGCAATTGAATGGTGCCTCGTAGGAACTCATCACGAACATAATGGCAATCCATCTCAATGTGCTTTGTTCTTTCATGAAAGGTGTGATTGCTGGCAATGTAGATAGAGCTCTTGTTGTCGCAGCACAGCTTTGAGGGAGTTGAGAATGAGACTCCCATATCTTTAAGCAAACTTCTTAACCATACGATCTCCGTGGTGGTAGTGGCCATCGCACGATACTCTGCTTCAGTAGAAGAGAGTGAAACTTTCTGTTGCTTCTTACACCTCCAAGAGATAAGTGACTCTCCAAGAAACACACAATACCCTATGGTAGAAATACGATCATCGGGGTTACCACCCCAATCAGAGTCAGTATAAGCAAGTAAAGTAAGAGGTGAAGAAGAGGGTAAGAATAATCCTTTTGTTATGGTGCCTTTCAGATATCTGATAATTCTCATGACAGCAGCCATGTGAATGGTGGAGGGAGCAGTCTGAAATTGACTTGCACTATGAACTGCATGAGAAATATCGGGCCTAGTGATGGATAAGTATGTGAGCGACCCAATCAATTGACGATAAGGTGTGGGATCAGCTAAAGGAGTGCCATCACTAGCTCTCATCTTGGCATTGATTATTTCTGGCGTCTCCACCTTCTTGTCATCAGTCAGTCCAGATCTGTCAATAATGTCGGAGGCAAGCTTCATCTGAGAGAGGACATACCCTTTGGGAGAGTATGCAACTTCAATTCCTAAAAAATATCTTAGATAACCAAGATCAGACATATCAAAATTTTCTTTGAGAATATTCTTAATAAGGTTAATACCTCTCTTATCATTACCTGTGATAATCATGTCATCAACATATAATAACAGAATTGTAATGTGGTCATTAGAATTTTTAACAAACAAAGCAGTATCAGTATAACATGAGGAGAAACCATTATCAAGAACTACTTTGCTAAAAAGATCATACCAAGCTTTAGGTGCTTGTTTAAGACCATAGAGAGCTTTATTTAACTTTAGAATATTTCCTTTACCAATTTCAAGACCTGGCGGAGGATCCATAAGCACTTCTTCATATAAATTTCCATTTAAAAAAGCGTTTTTAACGTCAAGTTGATAAATAGGCCATTGTTTAATGGAGGCTAAGGCAATTAAAGTTCTCACACTAGTCATCCTAGCTACGGGAGCAAAGGTTTCCTCATAATCAATTCCATATTCTTGGGCATAGCCTTTTGCAACCAAACGAGCCTTGTATCTCTCAAGAGATCCATCACACTTGGTTTTAACTTTATATACCCATCTACACCCAATTGCCTTTTTTCCTGATGGTTGGGGAATAATACTCCAAGTTTGAGCTTTGTTAAGAGCCTCTAATTCAACTTTCATTGCTTCAATCCAATGTGGATGATCTTTAGCTTCTTTAAAGGAAGTAGGCTCATGATATGAATGAATTAACATGAGACAAGCCCTATAATTAGGTGAGAAAGATTCATAAGATACAAATTTTTGTGGAGGTCTACTATTACGAGAAGATCTCCTAGGTGCATTAATAGGTTCTTCTAATGAGAGATCTTGAGAATATCTTTCAAGAGCAGGTTGATGTTCAATTCCTGACCGCCGGGTATATACATTCATTTCATTAAGATTCTCAACTTGAGAATCATTACCATGCTGAAGTATATCATTATGATGGGAGATGCCATCACAAGTATTATCGCAAGTACTTGCATCTGGTGTTTCAATTCTAGGAGCAAGATCAAATAGGAAGGAATAGTCAAGGTTTTCTCTAGATGTGTGAACATCAAATCCATTTTGTTCTTCAAGAAAATTTACATTTCTTGATATATAGAGTTTATTATTTCGAGTGTCATAGCATCTATAACCTTTTTGATTTTCACCATATCCAATGAATGCACATTCAATAGCTTTAGGTGATAGTTTATCTTGTCCTTGAACAAGCACAAAACATTTACATCCAAATATCCTTAATCTATTAAAATCTGGAGTAATTTTGAATATTTTTTCAAAAGGTGATACATTTTTTAAAGAAGCAGAGGGCATACGATTGATTAAATATGTTGCGGTAAGAAGAGCTTCGGCCCAAAAGTTTTTAGGAACATTTTTAGAAACAAGAAGTGTTCTTGTAGTTTCAATTAAATGTCTATGTTTTCTTTCCGCAAGACCATTTTGTTGTGGGGTTTTAGGACAAGATCGTTGATGCAAAATTCCATTTGTTTTGAAATAATTTTGAAAATCTTTAGACATGTATTCTCCTCCAGAGTCGGATCTAAATATAGCTATATTGTTTTGAAATTGGTTTTGAATAAGAATATGAAATTCTTTAAAATTATTAAAGACATCGGATTTATTTTTAATAATGTATACCCATGTATATCTAGTAAAGTCATCAACAAAACTAACATAGTAAGAGTAGCCTCCCTTGGACAGAACGGGTGCCGGTCCCCATACATCGGAATGCACAAGTTCAAAAGGTCTTTTTGACACAAAATTACTATGAGAATACGGAAGCGAATGAATTTTTCCAAGGATACAATCATTGCATGTGAATGTATTTGTATTACAAAATTTTTCCAAAAAAGGAAAGAGATACAATTTAGAAACACTAGGATGTCCAAGTCTTTTATGCCAAGTCTCAATATCTTTGGATTGAACATGATTACAAAATGATTTGGTTGGCAATGACAAAAAATCCATATAATAAAGATCCCCTCTTCTATGGCCTTGCCCAATCCGCTTCCCGGACCGGAGATCCTGCACATAGCAATGGGTAGGTGAAAAAGTGACATTACATTCAAAATCGGTAATTTGGGAAACGGAAAATAGATTTAAATTAAGTTTTGGAATAATTCGAATTTTGGGAACAAAAAATTCTTTGTTTTCATTATAAATTTTCTCAAGATTCCCAATGCCTTCAACATCCAAGGATGTTCCATCGGCAGTGGAGACAAAAGATTTAAATTTGTTGAGACTTGTTTTTGATAAGAGTGATGCATTCGGAGTCATATGAAAGGAGGCACCCGAATCAAGAATCCAAGAGGTCATACCTGGGAAGGAGGAGATAGCGGCGCCGGAAGTGGATGGTGTAGAAGAAAACTGAGAGGAACTCATCTTCATGAATTGTTGAAGAGTTTCGGTAAGATGAGCAAGAGACTCTTTTATGTCACCATCTTTCTTTGAGTCTTCATTTGGAGGAACTTCACCAACGGAGGCCACCTTCTTTTTAAATCTTGGGCAATCCGGACGAATATGGCCCGGTTCATTACAATTATGGCAAATGATTTTCCTTCCTCCACCACCATTATTTTTGAAGAAATGAGGTGGTTTGTATGGCCTTACATTGTTGCCGGGTCTAGATACGGCATGAACTTCATCAACATCTCGTTTTAATGCTAAACGAGTCTCTTCTTGACATAAGTCGGCCAAAATATCACTTAGAGGAGTAGAGGCCCTATGGAGAAGGGATCCTCTAAGTTGCTCAAATTCGGGGCGAAGCCCATGAATAAATTGGAAAAATCTTTCTTTTTCCATTTGCTCTTGCCTCATAGCAATAGCACTACCCTCCCATTGGGGTTCGAGAAGGACAAGTTCATCCCATAAAGAGGATAGGGCACTATAGTAGTCCCTAATACTCATATCACCTTGTTTAGTAGCTCTTACCTTTTCTTGTAGGAAGAAATGCCTAGCAAGGTCTCTTTGAGTGTACATGCCTTTCATAAAGAACCAAGCTTCATTAGCCTTCTTGAATTTGGCGAGATTTGCACAAATCTTTAATTCAACATTGTTCATGAACCATGCTAAAATTTTAGCATGCTCACTTTCCCAATCTTCTAATTTAGAAGAGTAGTCAAGAATAGCCTTCTCTTTTTCCTCTTCGTTCAAAGCTTTTTCCTCATTACCTTCAAACTTAGTCAACTTCAATTGTGGTTCCGGAATGGTTCCACATACATAACCCCAAAGTTTTTTACCTTTGAGATTGTTTTCCATGGCGGCCGCCCACATGCGATAATTGGTCCCATCCAATTTGAATGAGAGGTCGATTTTTGCATCCTTGTTGGCCATTTGTAGAAGAGGAATATAAATGCACTAAAGAGAAGGATATTACTTGTCAAAAGAAGATCCGATGAAGCTTTATCAACCAAGGCTCTGATACCATGTAATGAAGTGCCGGATGAAGTCTCCAAGAGCAAAAACAAGAGAGCACGCACATACACAAATAGCCACTAATGGGCAAAAGAACAACACAACCACTTAAAGTGGTAAGGCACCCAAAAGAAGAGGAAAAATATATATTCCACTCAAAAGGCTTCAAAGAAGCATGCATTACAATGGGGAGAAACCCCTTTATTTATAGACAAAAGAGGAGGCCTTGGAAGGGCTCCTAGAGGGACGTTGGAGCCCTTCCAACGGTCATAAATATGACCGTTGGATGCTCCAACGTCCCCCTAGGTGGGGCCCATTCCAAGGAGGAAAAGGAAAAAATAAAGAAAATAAAAAAGAAAGAAAAAAAGGAAATAAAAGAAAAAGAGAAAAAATACAATATGCGATAAGAAGTAAAAAGACTGTTTTACCCCTATATGGGTCTATTTACAAAAGATATAAATATATATATATTTATATATGTAGATAGACACATAGACATATATATAATTAATATATATATGTGTATGTGTCGTGATCTATATATATAAATATATATATGTACAACATATTTTAACAGTACATGTCAAATATTTTTCAAAACTACTTGAAACAAAATAAAATTTGTCATCAGAGATCTTGGCTTAGAACTCTGCGACAAAATGGATTAGCAGAAAGAAAACAGACATATAATCAAAACCACTAGGACTCTTTTAATTTCAAGAGATATTCCTAAAAAAATTTGGGCCGAAATCGTTTTAACCTCAAGATACTTAATAAATAGAATTCCTTTGTTTTCGTTGCAAAATGTTTCTCCATTTGAAAAACTTTTTAAAATGACTGATGATTTTAAAAGACTAAAATTTTTTAGTTGTAAGTGTTATGTGCTTACTCATAAAAATAATAAACTATCCTCAAAAGCCATTAAATGTGCTTTTTTGGGCTATAGAGAAAATAAAAAAAGTACCGATGTTTTGATTCAATAAATAACAAACTCTATGTTTCAAAATATGTCACCTTTCTTGAAAATGAAAATGAGTTTGATAGCAAAGAACATAAATAAGAATTTGATTAATCATTTGTATTTGATCTATTGCCAAGACATGATAAGTTTAACTCTGTTGAGGTATTTAATTCTTTTGACAATAACTGTAGTGTTGAACATCTGATTGTTGATAGACATCAACATGAAAGTTTGAATGAAAATATATCAAATGATATGCATGTGTATACTAGACGGGGTTAAGGTAATCACTCATGTGCCCTTGGCAGGTTCTCTTAAAATATACCTTTAGATGAATCTTAACTTAAGAGATCAAATTGAATCTCTAGTGCTCCAGGTAGATTTGTATCATATGACTCATTTTCTCTAAACTTTAGAGCATGTTTAATAATTATTCACTCTTATTATGAATCATCTCAATATAATGATGCTAAACAATACCCTCATTGGAATGAAACAATGGAAATATAACTTAATACTCTTAGAAAAGCCAACACATGGGAAATAGTTGATCCTCCTTTAGACAAGAAACCTATAGGACGTAGATGAGTATTTAAAGTCAAAACCAAAAGTGACGAATCATTAGAAAGATATAAAGCAAGGTTAGTCGTCAAAAGGTATGCCCAAGAATATGTAATAGATTATGAGGAAACCTTTGCTCTCGTGGCAAAAATTATTAGTGTTCGAGCTCTCATTGTCATTGTCTCTATTAAAAAATGGTCTACTTTCCAATTAAATATTAAAAATGTCTTATTAAATAGAGATCTTTAGTGAGAAAGTTTACATGAAACCCCCTCCAGGGGTTAGTTTAAATAAAAAAAAAATTAAAACTTTAAAAGGCCTTGTATGGTCTTAAACAAGCTCCTAAGGATTGGTATGATAAATTTAGTAATGTTTTGATTAATTTAGGATTTATCTCTTGTTATATTGACACTACTCTCTTTGTCAAGAAAACAAATATTACAATTGTGATTCTTTTTTTATATGTTGATAATATGATCATCACAGGAAATGACAAAGAAGGTGTTATTGAAATTAAATCAATTTTAAAGAAAACTTTTGATATGTTTGACTTGGTTTTTTTGAGATACTTTTTAGGAATTGAGGTTGCCTATTCTCTCAGAGGATATATTCTCTCTCAAATAAAATTAGCTGCTAACATATGTGCTAGGTCAAAAATTTTCGATAAAAAGGTGGAAACCTCAAAAGTCATAAATACAAAATTAAGACTTGAAGATAGTGTATTGCTTGAAGATTCTATTTCATATTATCAATTGATTGGATCTCTCACTTATCTCTCTATCACCCAACCTAATATCACCCATGTGTTCATGCAGCAAGTCAGTTTTAACATGCCCCTACCACATTGCACATGGCAGCAATTATGAGGATTGTGTGATACATTAAAAACACCGTTTCAAAAGAGCTTTTTTTTTGTCCTCTTCATCATCTTTAGATCTAATTATCCGGGGTGGTAACCTAAATGATAGGTTTTTGTATTTTTTAAAGAGATTCGTTGATCTATTGGAGGTGTAAGAAACGACAAAAAATATCTTTATCTTCAGCTGAAGCCGAATATCAGGTAATGACTATGACAACAATGGAGCTTGTGTAGCTTAAAAGTCTTCTCAGTGATATGGAAATCATCATCTCAACACCTTCGAAGAGTGTTTTGACAATAAGAGTGTAATCTACATTGCGAGCAACCATACCTTCCATGAGCGAATCAAACATATTAAGATGGATTGTCACTATGTTTGTGATGAATATCTAAGAGGAACTATTATGTTGCCGTACCAGTTGACAAATTTCTTCATCAAAGCTCTTTCTGCTCCTCGATTTCTCTTTCTCAGCAAACTTTCGATTATTTTCTCGTAAAGTTTGAAGGGGAGTGTATATATATATATATATATATATATATATAGATATATAAAAACAGTTTGCCCAATAAGGGCATTTTTGTCTTTTTGTATGTAATTATAGTTGTTTATTAGAAACAACTATGTTTTCGTTTTCTTATTTTTGTCGTCATTTTCTTTTTTTATTTCTATTTTATCATGTCATTGGGCCCCACTCTATAGAGTCGATAGGGGCCCCAACAGTAAAAAAATATGACCGAGGGAGCTCCCCAACGTCTCTATGAAAGGGAGCTCGAAATGGTCTCCCTCTTGTATTTGTATATAAATAGGGGAGTGTTCCCCCTATATTTTTTCATGGCTTCCCAAAGCACATTTTCAATAATATTTTATTTTTAATTGACTCTTTGTATTGTCCTTTAGTGGACTTTTGTCTATGCACTTTTGTGCTTGTCTATCTTCTTTGTAATTGTCCACTTATGTGCTTTTGCACTTTGCTTTTGTAATTCCACATACTTCATTACAACCGCTTGCATCAGCTTGCACACAGGCACATGGTTGGTTTTGATCTTGAGATGTGGGATTAGCATCACTCCTCAATCCCACTCCGTTGGCCAAATGCACACTCTGCTGCAGGGCCAGCTCCCAGCATCTTACCCAAAATCATTTTAAGTATTTGTTGCTGATAAAATTAAAACAAATCCCTTTTGGTGTTTGTGATATGCACTTACACTTCAGCTATCTGCGACATTTCCTAGACTGGACCAGATTCCATGCAACACCCAAAATAATGTCCAAATGAAAGTAGCAGGATGATTTTTGAAACATCCTCTGTTGTGCTCTTTGTGACCAATGTTAAACTAATTGATGAAATAAGGAAAAGAAAATTAAACTAAAACATAGTCTTGGTTTTTAGTTGACATCAGTGAATATTTTAGGACTGTTTCATATTGTAGTATATAATGGTATTCTACAGATGCAAACTTTGTAAGCAGGATGCACTAGTAGTGGATTTCGTGATGGACATATCATCTTCACATATTTTTTTTTTATTAATATCATGCTCTTGAAGTTTCTGGATATCATAATCTGACATCAAATATTCATGAAAAGAGATGATGTCTGCTTTTTTCTTTTTCATTCAAGCTTAAATTACGGGAGAGTATGAAAATGAGCTTTTCTTGTAATTAAAGACTTGCCATCTTCTGTGCTCTTCAGCATTCAAGTATCAAATTAATTTGGCAATTCTCTCACCTTTTTCTTTTTCCTATGATATAGGTTGAGCAGAACATAGAATTTATACAGAAAAAAAGGGATGAGATTGCTTTTTCTCCAAATGACCAAGCATCACTTGAATCTTTTCTCCAGGTGTGCTAGTGTTTCTCTTTTTTTTTTGTGTTTACTAGCCATCTTCTCTCACCAACTGTTCTAATATCTCTAGGATGAAAAGAGAAAAGTGAGTGCTCCTTTCCATAAGTATCATGCAAGGATTGTTGAGGGATCTCTTTCTAAAAAAGCTGAGAAGAAATCAAGGTAATAGATGGATTTTTGTTAGAAATCTCCAATAATTAATTAATTCTCTGCTTGGCTCACAAAGGCTTCAATATAATCACAAAACGATATATACCCAAAAAAAATGCGATATTTTAAAAATACTGCTAAAACCCTCACGATTTTTTGTAAGATTTTGAAATATACAAAAAAATCATGCCGCTTCTTTTGATGGTGTGAACTTTTTTTTTGTCAGCAATCATTCAATGCTGAGCTGAGCTGGCATTGAATGGCGCATGTCAGGCAGCATTGAATGCTGACTACCGATGGCAATGGCTTTTCACTAAATGAAGGGGAGGCACCCTCGTTTTATATAGCAGCTGAGAGGGCCTTCCCTCCCCTACACATTTGGTATGGTACTATTCAAGTAGCCGATTAGACTCTAAACAACTTATGCATATTTTTTTAAAGGGAAACTGTGTTATATGTTGCGTATCATTTAAACTTCCTTCACCCCATTGCTGAAACTACCTTATATTATATGGTATTTTGTAAATGCCCTTCACCCCATTGCTCAAAGTAACCTATGTTGTATAGTATTTTTGTAAACGCCCCTTACCTCATTTTCAAAATCTCTCTCTCTCTCTCTCTCTCTATATATATATATATATATATATATATAAGGTGCTCCCAGAGCACCTACTCTCACCTAATAGAAGCTTCAAATTTTCAGAATCTGAGTGTTTTTTTCGTTGATCAGACCCTATAGATATGATCTACAACTTTGCTTTCTAGTAGGAGGGAGTAGGTGTTCCCGGAGCATTACTCTATATTAATAATGATAGGGTGTTCCCCGATCACCTACTGCCACCTAGTAGAAGCTTCAAATTTTCAAAATCTGAGTGCTTTTTTCGTTGATCAGACCCTATAGATATGATCTACAGTTTTTATTTAGTGGAAAAAAATGTTTGGATCATGTGAATATGTCATACATGTAGTTTTTTTTAAGATCTTCAAAAATCAATGGCTCACAAGGTACCAAAATTTTATGACTAAAAAAGCCTATTTTGAACATGATCCAAAACATGATTCCTATCAAATACACTGTTTTAAGTACATCTATAAGATCTGATTGAGAAGATGCAACCTACAAATATGATTTCTAGTAGATGCTCCGGGAGCACCCTAGAATTGCTCTATATTAGTAATGAATGTATAAATTTTCAACTTACAGAGATTTTCCTGAGGAAAACTCACTTTTTTAACCTGAGAATGAGATTTGTAACTGTGATACCCAGGGTGTGCATCCCTTGCTTTAAGCCCAAGCATCAAGCTCCCTGGAGGGATTTTATGTGCTTGGGAGTGGGCCATACGGCAGAGCATCAATCTCTACCGGGCCCCACCACCTGAACTCGGGTTTCCTCTCAAAAAATATAAAAAAAGGCAATTCTCTGCTTGCCAACTAGAATTTTTGCTGAATAAATTCATCTTACTCTGGTGGTTGTCAACTTCGTATTACAGCATTTTGGAAGAGCCGGCTTCAAATTCTATTGAAGTTACAGAGCTTGTAAGTGGAATGAAAAGGTCAGGCAAAGGGAAAAGAAACTTGAATTTAAATTCTCTGAGTAAGAAGAAGAAACATAGAACATGAGTGTGCATTCCGTATACCTTTTTAACCGTCGTGTTTTTCATTATTGTTTAATATTGAATGATAATAACTGGATTAGTTTTATTTAGTTTGTCATCTAAATCCTGTACATGCTGACGAAGTTTTGAGGGCTTATATGATGAAATAATTCCACTGGAGATCTGGATAAACGGCAATTCATTGAAAGGTTTAGTGCATGCTTGATATTGACTGATCTAATTTATCAAGATATCTGTGCATGAGCAAGTGACTTTTTAAGTGTTGCTGTTTCCAATTAGGAGATTCAATTCATATCAGCCGATTCACATCGATTTTAACATAAGGATATGTACTTCATGCAAGATTGATTGGCCTAGTTGTTTCCTCTCATTTGATCGTTTGACTAGTCACCTCCTCTGTAGATGTTTTTAGGTTTTTTAGTATTGTTTAGACCATTTAATTTCCTTTTTAGGCCGTAGATGCCGTTTGACTCAATTATTGGCTATTGGGATCGAGTCTATAATAACTGAAGCCTATCTTTTATTCCTGTTATCCATCTCTCTCTCTCTCTCTATCATTTTTTAACCTAGTGTGAGTCCCTTTCATTTTATTAAAGGTGCTATCTAAAGTGATTTGTGCCAGGCAGTTTAGTTGGACAACACGTTGTAGATTAGACTCCATGAGCAGGCCAAGCTCAGTTGTATCCTCAAAGCCAAATTGTGTAAAGTTCATTGCACCAAATAATTATCAGAAGTTGGGCAATTTTCACTTTATAATTATGGTCAATGTGTTGTATAATTAACGCAATTGCTTCCTTGTTTGGGGTTGGTGACGGGGTTTGAACTGCTTTCTACTACCATGTTTTTTTTTGGTTTATAATTATTCATTGTGAACTCCTTATATACATAAAAGATATAAGACATTGGAATAATTAATTAAAAAAGATTGTAAATACAAAGAAAGAATTCATAAAACAACTTCTAATAAATACAGATTTTGTAAACCATCTGTACTCTAATATAATGTTATTTGTGCTTTCGCCGGTTGTGGCCAATTTCATCAAAAATGATTGCACTTGTATTACCCAACATTTTTGTGTTCTGTTTTTTGTTTCTTCTTAAGGTATCTTGTTTTAGGATGCGCTTTAGGTGGTAAGACTGGAATAAGGTTTGGAGGAGTGATGTGAGATATTATCCGTCATTAGAAAAAATGAATAAGTATTATATGCAGCTTGATACGATTTAATAGTGTAGAACTTATCATAGTAATCTTCTGATAACTTGTCTTCGTACAAAATGCACGTGATTATATGTTTGCACAAAATCTCGCTAACCTGTTACTCTCTACAAGAGCATGTTTGTTTTTTAAGATAAACATTGCAATTGTGAGAGTGATTGTAGGCTTTGTATCGACGATGAAGGCAATGCACTACTTGAACACATAGATTTCGTGCTTCTTTCTTACCATCGTCCAACTTTTTTTTACTTTAGGCACCACACATGTTATGGGTATTATTCTTTTGGTTTTCAAAAAGTTTCATCATCATGAGATAAAGTTTTTCAATAAGAGGATTTAGTGACTTGTCATGTATTGTGAGAATCCTCGCATTAAATCTCTTTACTATATTAGAGGTTAAGCGCTTGTACATTCTAGTTGAAAAGTATATGTTAGCCTAATGTTTTTCTTTTATGACCTTAGTTGCATACTTGTATGCATCTTCCCTTTGCTCCTGAATCTTTTTAAGAAAATAATTATACTTTTGTCTCGTGAGTGCTTTGGCTGTGCTTTACCAAAGTTGACCTAGTGATATTCCAAATTTATGTTAAAAGTTTTTCGTAGTGTTTTGTGTAAAATTCAACCTGACAATTTAGCCATGTATGGGAGAACATATTGTGTAGCTTTGTGTGCTTATTTGAGATAGCTGTTAATTGTACTTTAACTTTGGGTATGTCATTGTATTAGTGTCTCAATTGTGTATTCACATGCATAAAAAAACTACACCCATGATTCATTCGACTCGTTATCTATAACGTAAATGCAACCGAAAATATTTGATCACAAGGATCAATACCATGGGCTGACAACAATATTTATGTATTTTTCTTTTAGGAATGTGTCATCTACGCCCATAGCCTAAATTGGACAGAATTTGTAAGACTAGGTCCAAATCCAGTCTGATCCGATGCAACACAAGGACTCATTCAGGTTTTTTTTTATCCAAGACAGGTCTGACCCAGATCAGGGCAGCATCATGGTGGTGGATTTAACTGGAGCACAGTTGTATGTTTTGTTCCAACTTGTGGATTTGGACCATTGATGCTAATGTCAAGCTTATTGTTGTATGGGTCCATATGAAATGAAACGTTTTTTGTAACCAATAATATGCATAATTTACGAGCTTACAAAATATTATTATAACCAATAATCTCTCTCTCTCAATCGCTTATACCATCTTTTGTTGCCATTGACATCCACATCTTTTTCGATGTGACTTTTTTTAAGTTAATACTTTCTAAGTTCTGGCTTATGTTATACCTACGCACCACATCCGAACCCAGGTATGAATTTGCATATGTTGAGTCCAATCAGGCTCAGTTCTGTACCTTATACACCTTAGAGTCGAACATGAATTCGCTCTTACACAGTAGATCTGACCCATTATTGACAACCTTGCTTGTAGCCACTAGCTGCTTATGTAACTTACCAAGCTGAACACAAAGAAAGGGTGCTTGGCTTGTCTTGGTTGGTGTATGTTGAGTTATGTGGTTTGAACCGGTTATTGTGTGGGACTCGATTGCCATATAGGACTTCTCCTTAAGGTAAGCTTTTGGTAACCCATAACGATATGTTTAGAAAGGGAAGAATATGAAAATTCTTTTGGTGTTTAAGAAAAAGGAAAGAGACTGGTTTGCTATCTTTTGGAGAATTAGATGATGAGAGAGAAGAAGGTTCTCTCTTACAGGAGGAGAAGGAAGTTATTATGGTTCTATTGGGAGTTTGAGAGAAGTGGGGGAAAGAGAGGGAGAGGGCGAGAGAGAGGTAGCTCTCTTGGTTGTTGGTTTTTCTTGGTGTTGAAAGATAAGTTCAATCTTGGACCTCTCTTAGGTCTGAGAGAATATGCTTTATCTTGAGTATAGATTCAAAATGGTGAACAGATTCCATGGATCAATAATCAAACTACATGCATCGATATACTCTTTGGTGATTGAAGACGATCGAGTTTCAAAGTATAGTTGGTTTGATGCTCTCTTGTTTATTTTGGCTTTCTCTTGTATTTGTGCACTACTTGATTTTGGTAATAAAGGCATTTAGTATTCTCATTGTGGATGTAGGCAGTTTTGTCGAACTATGTAAATCTTTGTGTTTTGTGATTGTATACTTTTTTATTGGGGTTATTGTGTTTGTGTGTGTTCTTTATTCGTCTCGGCCAAAGGTGGTTTCGATGTATATATAAAGCTCCTAAAATCTCAACAAGTGATATTAGAGTTGCGGTTTGAAAAATGATTTGAGGTGACCTCAAAGATGACGAGTACTGTTCACTTTATGGTGGAGCACTTTGATAGCAAAGATGACTTCAGCATATGACAAATATGTTCAATTTGTTGAATCTATTATGGGCAAAATGAGCAAAAACAATGAAATAAGTAAAGTTTAAAGGCTTGGCTGAACTTGGTTCATTTTACGAGTTAGATTGCTCAAACCCCAAAGAAAGGGGGTGTTCATTCAGAGTTGATCAAAGAGAATTCAAGCCATGGTGAAGAATGTTATGGAGCTTAAAGAGGCCAGTAAAATTAGACATAGGACTCCTGAGTAAACTTTTGGTAACCCATAAAGGTAAGTTTGAAAAGATAAAAATAAAAAAATTTATTGGGTGTTAAGGGAAAGGAAAAAAAAGAAAGAAAGATAGCGAGTTGCTTTCTTTTGGAGCATTAAATGAGGAGAGAAAGGTTTTCTCTTGGAGGAGGAGAAGGTGGTACGTATTATTCTCTTGGGGCTTTGAGAGAGAATGATGGTGTAACTCTCTTGGGCTTTTCTTGTGTTTGAGAGAATATGATCTCTCGAGTATAGAGGGTGAAGATAGATCCAACATGGTGAACGAGTTTAATGGATCGGTTATTGAAGTGCATGCATCAGTGTGTTCTTTGGTGATTAAAGATGCCTGAGTTTCAAGATATAATTGGTTTGATGGTCTTTTCTTTATTTTGGCTTTCCCTTGTATTTGTGCACTACTTGATATTTGTAATTAAAGCTATTAGTATTTCCCTTGTGGATGCAGGTGGTTTTCTCAAACCATGTAAATCCTTGTCTTGTGGTTGTTTACTTTTTTGTTGGGTTTTATTGTGATTGTGTGTTTTCCCTATTTGTCTCGGTTTTGGATATGACCTTGCTTGATCCTAGGCCCCAAGCCCAGGAATCTGAATAGTATAAACTCATTTAAAGAGCATTTATACAACTTTAAGCTAATTATATTAATATCACGAGCATTTAACTGATTGAATTGAACAAAATACCTTCAAAAGTAATGACATTTTTAAAAAATATGATTATTTTTAAATATAATTTAAATCTTTTATTTTGAAAGAAAACAAAAGGCCAAACACTTTTCTAAAACAGTGACAAAGTATATTTTAATATTCAATTTAAAAAGAGAAAATGACTTTTTGCACCCAAAAATAGCTTTGTGTTTGTAAAATGTGATCAACTTTATGGGTTCTTTTTCGTCTCTTTAATCAATTGAGCTATGCTAAAATTAAAGTTAAGAATATTCATAATATCAAGAGCATGTACAAGATTTTCATTATCTAAATTTGAAAAACAGAGGGCTTAAAAAAAAAAAAAATAGAGCGCTTCTTTTATGTGTAACATCAGATAGACCCGCTAAAATGGCAATGCTAAAAGTTTGAATTCTACACTGAACTTTGTGGGATCAGGATTTGGATCCATAACCATCTCCATAAGTAGGGCGGGGATCGGGTAGGTCTAATCTGGATCGAGACCAACTCAAATCAGCTTAGAGCTTAGTTGAGTTTGCTTGAAGGCGCCTGACAACAATGGCTATGGAGCCTGATGCAGAACTTTGGTGAGTTCAACTGGAACTCATAAGCTCATCAATAATGCTGAATCGCGTATCCATGAAAAAATCTACAAGTTTCAAAATTCCATGCTTCCGAGGCTAATGTAGAGTATGACTGTGAGATATACGCACGGATTGTGGACCGAGTTGTCTAGTATCCATTTTCTTTAGATACTGTCTGGATTGATATATTCCAACTAAGAAGTCAGTCGATGATGGTAGAATCAGATCCAGATGCACATATAAGCTGATCAGCAAGTACCACCAGTTCAAGATCCATGTGGGTCCATCAAGTATTTGGCCCATGTAATAAGCAATATGGAGTTTTCCACCTGATCCAAATCCATACAAAATTCAGTTCACTTCTTACATGGTCCATCTGGGTTCAAGGAAACTGTGGTTTTATATCCAACCCGTTTACTACCGTTGTTGGATCAAGGTCATTTTCGTCCATGAAAAAAATGGAAAGATCTTCCCTTGCAAGCACCTTCTGTTTAGTGTTAGAATTAATGTTTGAACTTTAATGCCATCCCTAAAGCCAGTTCATGTGAGGTGGGTCGCAATTATTTTTGTGTCAAAGTTACCATACTAACCCAGATTTTCAGGAGAACAAGGTATTGTTATGTATTAAACTAGGGTCTGCATTTGCTACTGTCTCCATTAACTATACAAAAGCCCCTTTTATCAATTTTTTTATTTATTTTTTGATCGTTTTTTCATGAAAACAACCTTCAGATGTGAGTTATGTATTTGTTTAGTGGGAACATGCAAGCAGGTTTTTATAAGCTTCAAAAATCAATGGCTTACAATGTGCATTACTTTCTTGGGAACATGATCCAAAAACTGGTTCCCACCATATATAGTGATAGGGCAATTTTTCGTTTTTCAAAAACTCATGAGAAATTGAAAATTTTTCATAAATCTCACATTTTTTTTCGGCAAAATCTTGGCAATACAAAAATAAAAAAAATATTTTTTATAATAAAATATTAATAAAAATATTTAAAAATAAAAATACACATTTTTTTCATGATAAATAGCCGTTTAAAACGTAAATATCACTTTTAAATCATAGTATTTATGTTTTTTCATAAATCTTACAAGATTTTCAAAATCTCGCGAGAAATTGTCGTTTTAAACTTTCAGGCAATTTCTCGTGATATTATCGCGAGATTTTCATAAATCTCGCCATATTTGTCACTATGGTTCCCACTATCTCGAACATGTTGAATCCATTCATGAGGTCGGTTTGGATCAAAACAACTTGGGGATAGGACATCCAAAGGCATTTGTAGGCAATCACGCCATTAATAATACATTACCCAATAAACTAGTTTCACTGAAAAGATAAATATCACAAATTGTTTGCATGCTTAGACACAAAATAGAAAACCCTAGCTGTTGGGATTTTGATTCACAGCTCACTTTTACAAACATGAGAAAGTTGTGTAATAAGAAAGACAATCATGCCGGTTGGAACCAGCCTCAACTGTCAGACGGGTAGTCGGGGTTCGATTCCTGCGGGCGTTATTCTTCTTGCGTAAGCCGAAGCTGGTGGCTCCCTGGGGTCAAGGGGTGCACCAGGGTTTACACCCCTCTTGAGTGGTTTTCCGTTCCTATGTGAAAAAAAAAAGAAAAAACAATCATGTCATTCACATTCTTGTACTTGCAATTCATTTTCACAGCTTTCAAGGTGCTTGCAAACGCACCCTTAGGAGTATTGTTTTCTTTGTTTCACAGCTAGCCATTGTGGCAGAACTGACCATTTATGTCAGAATGGTGTACAAACTCTCACCTTGCCCAATCGTCGGCCTTTATCTTGCAATTGGTGGATGTGATTAGCTGGAGCAGCAAGTGCTGTAACGAATCCAACCAGTAAGATTTTCATTTTGAGGGGTTGGTTTAATATCTAATAACTGCTCAGCAACAGTTAGACGATTCCACGTTGTTCTGTGAATCAGAAAAATACAGTAAATTAAGCTGGTGATGGGCTCCTCCTACCCGGGTAGGAGAGAAGGAACAGTTTTGATTTCTCAAATTTTTTTCATCTGTCATTTTTTTTTCTATTATGACCTTCTAGATGTGATCCAGGTGATTAGTTTAGTAGGAATCGACTTTTGCATCATCTAACTATGTGAGCATGTATTTATAAGGTTTTGAAAATCGATGATTCAAAACTTTTATAAACTTTAAAACTCATAAAATCATATTTTTTATCAGAAAAACATGATCCAACAATCGATTCTTATCAAGTAAAACATGCTGAATACATTCCTAAAGGCTGATTTTGCAAAACATAACTTAGAAAATTAAAAAACAGTACTGTTCATACCATATGAAGGGTAGGAGAATCTAGTTTCCCAATTAAGCTTGTTCTAAATGTTTGCTAATAAGAGAGAAGTATAAATTCCCTCAAAATGAAGTATTTGTTTCACTGTAAGAGTGTACCACAGTGGTCAGGTCTCATGGACTAGAGGGTTCTACTTCTATTGGACTATGGTTTTGGTGTATGTCATGAAGAGTTATTGCAGCAGCTGGCTCATATCTGGCCCTCTGGGTCCAGCTGGCTGCGGTAGATTGGACACATTGGGTAATCAAGCTTAGAGAAATATTCTTACCCATTTTCAAGATTGGGCCTATGCAGCACGCTAGGGCTCCATTTATCTATTAGGTCCGACTTGTAAAATTTCACCAAACTGACAGGACATTATGAATTTTAATAGGTGCATGTATCCCAAAGATAGGAGGGTGATCAGGTGCAGCAGTACACAGAAAGTGTGCTCACATAGCTAATAATCCTCCTCCAACCTTTTTTTTTCTCAAGGCAAGCTATGGTTAGTCCGACTCCCACCAGTTATTATTCAACATACCACTGAGATTTTGAACATGCAACGTACCACCACAAGGAGACGTGTACTGACAACTTCTACCAACTACGCGGAGCCCTAGAGTTTTTGCACCAATGAGCTTGTGAAAGTGAGGTTTTTTTTTTTAATTAATTATAAAAAAAGGACTTGTTATATGCCTTGCTCCAAGTGGGTAATGATTAGGGGTGGAAAAATCTGTCAGGACCCACCAACCCGCTTCATAGCCGGGTTCGGGTTTGACTTAAACGGGTTCGTGTCGCAAATGGGACCCGCCTAACCCGTTTATTAAACGGGTCGGGTTCGTGTTAGGGGTATGCCAACCCGCCAACCCGGCTGACCCGTTTAATAAACAGGTTAGGCGAGCGGGTCAACCCGTTTACCCGAACCCGATCCGCCAACCCGTTTACTGGACCTGACCCATTTATTAAGCGGGTTAACCGTGTCGTGTCGGGTTACCCGTTTAATAAATGGGTCGGGCTCGTGTTTGCCACAGCCGACCCATTTAATAAACGGGTCGGGTTCGTGTTGAGGTATGCCGACCCGTCAACCCGCCGATCAGACCCGCCAACCCGACCCGATTGCCACCCCTAGTAATGATCCATTCAAAGTCGCTTGGATGTATAATTGACATATTATTAAGAGGAACTGCACTCAGGTTTGAGCGCAACCGAACTGTTACAGTTAGAGCAAATTAAACTTCGTATCTGAGAACCCATTTGGATACCCAGCCCCTGCCCATGTTTAGCTACATCTATGCAACAGGACACCAGCTCATGAATTGTTAGGACATATAGGGAGTTCCATTTTGGTGCAATTAAATGTAATCCACTTATTAAACCTAGCATTACGCCTGTGCCATATTCATGTTTTCTGCAAGCATGGAATCTCAAATCCTTGAATCTGATATCCAAAAGTAATACTAAATTAATGAATGTCTGGTAGGATCAAACAGGGATGAGCCAGAAATTCATGAATTTAGTGTTCATGTCTATCTCCATCCCTCTTTCTCTATTGCCATCTCTCTCAAACACTAGATTTCAAATCCATTGAGAAATCGCGATGGATTTGAGATCACTTGGATATGAAAAAACTGATCAATGCATGCACGAAAAGATACGAACATGTACATAAATCTATGTCGTCTATCAGTTTCAATGCACATTGTCGATCATCGGTTAGTCGTCATCAAATAATGACAATAGGCAAAAAGCATCTTGAAAAACTCTTCGAATAAACCATATAGGATCACCTTAGTCATTTCTCATTAATGTCATGCTTGTTTGTACGTAACCTTCATACTTTCCTTGCGACTAATGTCATTTAAGATTTCTTTTAGAGTTAACTTTGGGTTATCGTGTAAGTGTTCAAGAATAACACTTGAAATCCACTTGAAAGATATTTTTTTCACTACTACGTTGTCCAATGATCCACCACATGTATGCTCACTTTGATACTTCTTCACTTGAAAGAATGATGTTTTCTGCACCTTTGTTCAATGGATCCTCCAAGTGGAATGAACCATAGTCCGCAAGTTATTTCTCATGCATACTACAGTTACTCTGTTATTGCAGTTTTTCATAAATTTTATTTTATAGTTATTTCTTATCACATGATCTTTAAAAAATTATGATAGTGCTAAAGATTATTAAACCTTTTGTCGATAACAACTTCTCGATCTTTTGACTATATTGATAGCCATTGAAATCGTTCTATATCATTAAGTCTTTTGTTACACAGTTGCTCAAACAACTAAATTGACTTAACATCAATGATTGCCAATTGCTCTTTATTGAAATAATATTCATTGAGCAATAATGTAAAGTTTATAAATTTCTCAAAATTTTTAAATAAATAAAAGATTTTTTTTTGTGAATTATTTTGGTATTTAACTTTGATTAAATATCATTTTTTAGCAAATTACTTAGCTAATATTGATTGATTAATTAGCAGTTATTTATGGATAATATTTTGGCATTTATTGAAGTTATTTGATATTTAATTGGGCAGTTATGAGGTTTTGTATGAAGTATTTGGATCTCGACCTCAATATAGATCTAAGAGGATCAACCAACTCAAACGCAAGTTTGAACTATTTGAATGAACATATAAGATCCACTCGATCTCAAGTTATTTAGGATTGGATCTCCAAATGATTTCAGTCAACCGAAATAGATTTGGGTAGGGTTTTGATTTATATCGGGGTTTAAATCAGGCATAGAAGAAATTTAGATCCATTTGAGACACAATTGGATCTTTCTTTAAAGTAGAAAGTGTCTTAGATTTATTTAGAGACCCAAATGAATTCTACTAAGTAAAATAAGATTTGGATATATTTAGATGACCCAAATGGATCTCACTAAGAAAAGGACTTTTGGATCCACTTGGAGACCCAATTTGATCTCATCAAGTAAATAAAATTTTAGATCCATTTGTGACTCAAATGGATCCTATTAAAGTATAATAAATTTGTTTGGATCCACCTAAGACCCAAATGAATCTCATTTAAATAAATAGGATTTAAGTCCACTTATGACCCAAATGAATTTAATTATATATATATATATATATATATATATTAGTAGGTTGGATTTGGATTTAATGAGATCCAAATAGGTCTCACCAAAATCCAAATCCAAGCCCACTTGTTTTCCTACTTAAAACTAAAAAGAAATTCAAAACCAAATTCTAATTTAAAGTTTTTCTTTCCACACTTGCCTTTGAAAATGTTTTTTCCCCCTACTTTTTTTCAAATCAAAAAGGTTTTCCCCCTTTCTAATTGGATTTTTTCCTTTTTTTCTTCCTATAAATACTCTACTCATGCCCCCTCTGCCCATTACATTCCCTCTCACCTGTATCATAAACTTCACTCATGCTCCCCTTCACCCTTCACTCTCCCCTCTCTCGTGTAAACCCAGCACCACCACCACCAGTCCACCACCACCACCACCACTGCCCATCTCTCTCCTGATTTTCGTCTTGCACCATACCATTGTCACCCGATTCTCTCCTTCCCACCAACTGGGCAGCCACTGATGGCACCCACCAGTGCCACCTTCACTGACTCCTGGTGACTGCTCTCAGCCGCTCCTGCTGAACAACCTCCTCTCTTTGTTGAACCACCCTGTTTTGCCTCACATAAAATAACAATTGAATAACATGCTTTTCATCATAGATACTATGCAGCATCTTTGATATGCATTTTATCATTCATCATAAGCATTTACACAGGCTTAAAACTACGTAATAATTTTAGAAACATGCATATTCAAAAAACATGAGCCATATACATATATTTATTCATAAAATCTTGAAATACACTCGTATTTAACTATTCATAAAATCCAAAATACATATGTTAGAATATGTTTGTAAAACCTGAACATATATGTGTCTTTTATTGAAAACATGTTCAAAATACTCACATATGGAAAATTTTGATACTTTTTTAACATATGCACATTCTTGTTTATGAAAAACAAATATTACTTAAATATATATTTTCTCAAAAGGCATGCAACACAAACAATTTTTGAATATATATATATATATATATATATATATATATATATATATATATATAAACTATGTAATTATGAAAACCCCAAGCATTTCAAAAAACCTAAAACTACACATATATGTTAAAGTTATTATAAACCTACCTTGTAATGCATGTGGTCTCACGAGAAATAAAGAAATTTCAAAAAGGCCCTCGAGAATTCTCCTCGATTAGCATGACATTGATCGTATTTTATTGACGATCCAACTATGAGCGAGGACACGTATGCTAACCTCGGTTTCCAGTCCGATGATGGTAGTGAAGAACAAGGTTGTGGCGAAGGTGACGACCACAAGCGATAGGGTCAAGGTTGGCGAAATGACCTCGCTGAAGGAGGTGATGGCTTTTGGTGACATCGAGGTCAAACTCGTGCTCAACTCAGCTTGGCTAGGTTGAGTGCGGGTTAGCTGGACCGACCCACGTTCAGTTCCCCAAACGTGAAAGTGGGCACCGACAGGCTCTGTTGAGCTCCGGTTGGTGTGTTGGTGGTGGCACCGGCTGGTGCTGCCGAAGGTCTGCGTACAACAGACATTGGTTCAACAAAAAACAACAAAGCTGTTGTTCGGGTGGCAGGACAACAATGGCTGAGGCTGGCATTGACAGAAACCGGTGAAGATTTTGGATGTCAGTTGGAAGGTGTAGTCGGGTGGTTCGGTTGGCTGGGACTGGCGAACCAACAAAGGTGGTTGTGGATGATGGTGGAGGCAACAAGAGGCTGGTGGTGGTGTCGATGGTGACAATAGTGGAGGTGTGATGGCAGTGGGAGTGGTGTGGTAGACTCAAGCTCAGATGAGTGACACATGACCTTGTACACGATCAACTTGATTGATATGTATTAAGTGCCTTAAATATGTAATTAAAAACCTTATGATGAGTTAAATGAAATCATACGTATTTATGCTCTTTGGAGGCTATTGAATCTATAATAAATTAATTTATCGTTTAAGCATGTATGTCAAGAGAATTAATAATGAAATGTGTGCGTGATAATTCTCGTGTGGGCTTGCAATGAGAAGGTAAGCAGCACTTCTGGCTTCATGAGATATTGTTAAGCACGAAGGGTTGCTTCCTCAGCCACAAATATAGGAGATAGTTGCCACCGATGTCGCAGAGTGGTAGTAAGATTATTTTAGCTTAAAGTAAATTTTGATATATCAGATTGAGGGTGGTGGGAGCTCTCTTTTGACACTGTCGTCCCACCTTTAGTACAAAAAAAGATTATCAAGACCAGGGTAATAAGCCATAGATTGATTGAATGTATTATTTGGGCCGAGCTTTTGATTCAGATATTGTTTGTGTAGTACCCATAGATTATTGTGAAAGAGAAACAAAAGTGTATTGTGCATATAGTAAAGTATAACATGCATCATCTAAGAAATAAAATATAAATGGAAGAGTTGTAAGTTATTCATGCCTACTGTGAACACTTCGCTTGTATTGGTAAGTCATGCATGAATTGAATGATCATACATAAGTATAATTATTGCATATAATATTGAATTATTATGTCACAGTTATTTGTTTCGTACAGATAATTGCTTATTTACATGAGAATTGTAATTTGATGTATGTCTATTTCTATGCAAATATGTTTTGTTATTGTATTCTTACTGGGGGATTGTGGATATTGACTCTACAAAATTACAAGTACTGAATAGTCTACTGGAGCGGTAGCAGAAAGTTGTGGTGATGTTGAGAATCAGTCATTTTCCTTTCTCGAGAGCTGACTATTGAGTACTTGTTACTACTATTTTTTTGTAAAGACATTATGATTTATTTTGGAATGAAAATACTCTGATTTCTAAAACTGAATCATTTTAGAAATGTTATCTGCGTTAAGGATTTAGTCTTATTATTGTTATCGATCAAATTTATAACTCGCCCGAGGTTTTCAATCGGAGTAAAAAAAGTGTGTTTTTTTTTCAAGTTTTAAATCTTGGGGCATTGCAGAGAACTTAGTAAAACCTAAACATTAGCATAAAAACATAAAACAATTATACCTCTTAATAAATGCTCATATAGTTAATACAACATACCAAGGTTTGAGCTTCCCATGTATGTTTAATGCATCATTTTTTGCAACAATTATTTATCTCAAGCCATAAGTGTCTTGGTCATCTCCTATCGTTTCTGAGTTTGGCTCAATAGATATGGTATAGTCATGATTAGAGTTGTTGCTACTATATATGTCATTATCATTTTCTACCATCTACACCATCGTTAATTGATTGTTCGATCGTATAAATTAATAAAAATTTATTATCTCATCCTTTGATTCCACGCATGCAACAATCTTGCATTTTCAACTTTTAAAATTAACCATAAAAATATCACATCCATCGTCACACTTACATCTAAAATATAAATTTCAATGTGTACCGACCTTTGTCTTTAGCTATAGAAGGTTGAATGTCATTCACATTGTTGCGATGATAATCACTAGCACTGAGCTGCAACGCTGAATATTTTGTCTAATCATATACATTAATTGTTCATAAAAGTTTTGCATTGTTTGCACATCGAATATCTATATTCTTAATCGGTTCAGGCAATTGCATGCCCTCCACGTGTATAACATTACTATCATTAATTGTTTGGAAGACTTGCATGTTTAGGACATCAACATCATTCACTGTTTGAAACAATTTGATGTTTGAAAATGAATCTATGAGATGAATGCACATTCTCCACAGGTTTTTTATCATTGCATTTATCAACATCTTCTTCTACATCTCTTCTAAGTGTTTCTTAAGTATACTGGAGGCTAACTAACTCTTCACTATATTCGATTTTAAGAGACAACATAGCCATGAGTTCTTTAAAGCTAATATTTTTTAGACTACTAAAGCTCTCTAGCTACGATCATCAATGAGACGCTAGTGTAGTTTAACAAATATTGAGGTCATCATTAACTATATCGGCAAAAAACTAATACGTATTACACCAACAGAGTCAACCTTAGCCTCATTACACCAATACAAAAACACTTAAAATTAAATAAAGAATAAGCAAAAACACATAAATCCTCTACAACACATATATATATATATATATATATATATATATATATATATATATATATATATATCAAAAAACCCCTAAATGGTAAATCACGCAAAAACTATTTAATAAAACACAAGAAAAGTACACACAAGAAAAGCTAAAAAGCTAAAAAGGAGAAAGGAGGTTTGTATGGTTTTCCATGACTTTGGTATAAAATATGTGATTTTTGGTATTTATGATTTTACGATTAATAGAGAAGAATGCATAAATAACATAATTTTGCACACTTGAGAATCACAAAAAAATATATGTGAATATACATTTAAATGAGTTTTTGCCTTAGTCGGCGGGCGAAACAATATAGCATGCAAACTTCGTTTGCCTATTTGCGATTTTGAAGTGCGGGCGGATTTCAACAATTTTAGGGCATTTAGAAAAACACATCATTTTTGTGGTACAATACAATCATTTTTTGAAACTATTTTCGATATTTGGATAGTAAAAACATAATTTTTACTTAAATAACATAAAAATAATAAAATAAGGTCAGTTTGTGTCAGTGTCTATGTCAATCTGCTTGAGTATACCCACTCATGTCACCAGGGACTAGGGTTTCAACGAGTCAGGTACCTGTCCCATCAGGGTATACCCAAACCCGCCCATATAATAAATTGTTACGTTAGAGTTGTGATGGTTCACAAAAATGAAATCCCAAGCCCAGTCTCGCATAATTTCTGAAATATATTTGTACTAAAAAAGTATATATAATACTCAAGTCAGGTTGGATACCTAGCAAAAATTATAACCCAAACCCAGTCCGCATATTCTTTGGGTTGGGTTCAGATTGATCCAAATATTATTTGGGTTTGGGTCGAGTTGTGTACCTGGTACAAACCTGACCCATCGACAAACCTACTAGAGACACACACCCAACATGGCGTGCCTCTATGACCTAGTTGAAAAAATATTAGATCAGCTCCAATGAGCACACGTAGACGCAATTTATTATCAACATTAGCCAATCAACACAACCCATGGCCACCTTGTTCAATCATACAATATTAAACAAGGGAAAAATATTGGCTATCTTAGATTATACCATACTCTAATAGAAATCACCTATTCTTTAGCTTTTTCTTGATATTTTTATGAATCAAGCCATATGGATATGATCTATATGTTTTGGTTAGTACAGAACAGGTTTTATCAATGGTGTGAATAATCAGATTGTCTTGGAGTTTAAGAATTCAATGGTTTACAATGCGTTAAAATTTCACTATTAAGAAAACTACCCTATCCAAAGTGCATTTTCTAATAAATCGGCCGTGCCTAATGCATTCATGTGGTCATAAGAATAAAACTAAGAATACAAAAATCGAAGTACAACCATCATAAGAATAAAACTAAGAAAACAAAAATCAAAGTACAACCATCATAAGAATAAAAAAGAGAAAAATATATCAATATAGCTGGCAACCGATATAATGTATTAATACAATTCCAAGACTTCTGGATTTGGAATCGGGTTGAGTTTAGACCATTATTCTTTTTCGTTGAAGCTTTGTTTGGATCCAATCTATTTCCCCTTGTTTACATGAACAACTCTTATTACCAACCTTCTTTTGAAGTATTGCCACACAAAAATTGATTCTAGACCCAACACAGATATACCAATCTAGATGTTTAAAATTTTACTTTCAGATTCTAACCTACTATGAACTTGGACCCACCCAGTGTGCTAGTCTGGGTCGTGGGTATCGACTCTCATGTCCAGATCCATAACCCATCGAGGCTTCTTGGTTGAGGGTTAGGGATGTCAATGGTTTTGACTTGGGTCAGATATCCAACTGAAACCCAACCCACTCAGCTGGGTTAGATGAAAAAAGTCACATCCAATTGACAATCAGATTTGGATTCAGTATAGCATTTTCACCCGGATCTGAATCCAAACCAATAACTAGTAAAAGACATATCCGATCACCTTTTAAGCTAATAAGATCCACATTCAATAGAATGGATCGGGTCAGTTCAGGTTGGGTCGAGGTATTATTGAATCTAACCTGATCAGATTCAGATCCAGATTTGGATGGGAGAAAATAATATCAAATTCAAATCCAGTTCACTAATTGGATATGTTTCTATATAGAAAAATGTCCATACTGTACAACAAAACATGACGTGTTTCCAAAAAAAAACTATTTTTTTTGAAAATCTGCCCATGTCAAAAATCACAACTTTTCGGTTGTAAAAGGACTTTTTCACCCTTCACACGTGAATTTCCTTTGATATGTGAACTTCCCTCTCAAATATCCAAATATATGAATTTTCTCTTACACATTTGCGAATGTCCTCATGCTTTCACATTTGTGAATGTTCTGACCTTCACATGTGAATGTCCAAATGTCTTCCTGCTTGTGCTCTTATGTGATTTATAGTAAAAAGAGTTTGTTGAAAAAAACTGACACTCCAAAAGCACGATGGGCATTTGGCAACACTTCAAAAGTATCACTAAAGCCTTTAGCAAAGCTTTTGCCTTTAGTGCCGCTTCAAAAGTACATATTTGGGAGAAAATCGTAAAATAAAAGAACGCCGTTTGCATATTTTGGGAGGACATTTGCATAAAATTTGCTATCTCCCTGGTTATAATTTTGAACAGGGTGCCTAAGAGTGAAATTGGTCTGAACTTTTTAATCTCAATCTCCTAGGTTATTTAGGAAAGAGGACCAAGAGGGATTCACCCCCATCTCCCTGGCAAACATGAGTTTCTATAAAGATCGTTAAACACTGCCATAAAGTCTCTCTGGCATGCTGGCCAAGCCACCTTAAAAAATTCAACAAGGAATCTGTCCACCTACGGGGCCTTGTTGTTGAGGAGTTTTCATTTTGTTTGCTGGACTTCATCTACCAATAAACCCCTGTTCACGAAGTCTTGCACCCTCGAATCAAAACAACCCATGGGGGTCTCACTTATGTCAAGAGAGTCCTCACCCATATTGGAGGTAAAAAAAAGTCACTAACGTATTTTGTTGCCTCCCTTTAGATTTGATCATTCTCATAAAGATGCCCTCCAATTGACAAGGCCAAGTGAAGTTATTTCTTCTAGAGGAAGCGAAAGAACTTAGTGTTTTTATCGCCACAACACATCTAATGTACTTTGGATCTTTGCTTCCATTTAATCTCCTGCCTTGCTCTTCATTCTGATATATCATCGATCAATAGCTTTTTCCTGTCATTTAATCCCTCCACCTCATGTGCATCACCCCGCCATGCTGCCATCTCCCTCTGCATTAAACACAGTTCCTCTATCTGCTTGAATCTCACAACCCCTTCTCCTTTGGATCACTCAATTAATCGAGTTCTTATGTGGTTTATTTTTTTGTGAATATAAGAACAGCCTGCTCACCATCCTTCTATGCTTTCAACCAGCTTTGGGTCCCTCAACTACCATAGTTCAAACTTGAACCTTCGATTGCTCATCCATCTTACCTCCCATTCGAGCATTATTGACGTGTGATCCGAAATGGATATAGGCGCCGCCCCATGGTGGCTCGTCCATCACGGAGTCGCTCCCACCACCCCTACTCACAATGAACCTTTCAAATTTCTGCATGCAAGGGTCTCTTCTCCTGACTGACTAGTTATAAAGTCACCCGAGATCTGTAAATCCACCATATCCAACTCAACAAAATCAACAAACTGCCGCATACTGCTAGTATATCTTTGTTCTCGGTTGGATTCATAGGTACGTAGAAAATTAAATTTTTTAGTTATGCACCAATTTGCCAAAACTCTTTTACCCTAACAAGTTAAGCTCATCCTGAAAAGCTCTTTTTAAAGCAAATATAGTTGGAGCATATACTAATGTGAGCATTAAAAAAATGCTTGAATTTAGCTGTTCAAAATACACCATGATCCAAAATAGGCCTTTGTCCATAACCATACCACTAATACCTTCCCTTCAAACCACCAAAATATCCCCTGATATGCCAATCGAGGAAATAAAATCAAAAGAACAACCTCGCCAAATTTGTGCAAGGAAACTGACTTCAAACATTTCCATCTTTGTTTCCGAAATACAAACAATGTCCACCTACTACCATGAGTAATGCAATAACGGCCCCCAAACCATATCTACCTTCCATTTTAAAAAAGAATGCCTCCCGTTCCCACACCCTCATGATTTCCCCCCTTCCATTTTAAAAAAATACTTCTTCCATTCTCCAATTGTTTTGCACCTGGCCTTTAATGCATGAGCACAGCGAACGAGGAATCACCTCCCCCTGCCACTGCTGGAGGGGAACCAACTCGACGATCGGTGAGCTTTCTTGGCCAGACGAACTGGCACCAACAACGGCTTCCTTTCGATGCCAAACCAACCACTGATTCTTGAGGCGGGGCTGCCATTGTTCAGCGATGGCCTTGACAGCCTTGCAGACCCGCTGGTCCCTACTGCCCCCATGACAACAATCTTGCTGGGGGCTGATGAAGTTGTGGATCCAGAATCAGATCCAAGTCCAACAAAAAAGAAGAAAAAGTGATGAGATTGAGATCCAGGATTCAATTGGATCCGTAGTTAGTATTTAAGATTTGAATTTCTGTTTTGGGTTTGCTTTCAAATCTTATCCAAAATTCATGGTAGAGTTGGGGTTTTAGTTTTTTATAAATACTTGTTATGAGAGAGGGATTAAGGGGAGTTAGAATGATTAAAAATGGCTATTTTCTTGAGTTTTATGTAATTTTTAGTTTTCTTTGCTTTTTTCAATTTCAGTGCATATAAATAGTGTAACCTAGTTTTATGGTAAAATCAAGCACTCTTGATTTACATCAGTTGGTATCTTGTGACAATGTCATGAGGTGTTCAAGAAAAGAAAATGACAGAAATCATGGTTGAAGCAAAGGATAAAGTAACAGATTGGCCGACGAAACTAATATCCTTGAAAGCGACTATGGTGGAGATCAGCAAAAGTCTTGCCATGCTGGGATGAACAATTCAATCAAATTAGGAGAAAAACACTATGTTTGAGGCGTTCATGCGATGATTATACGTGATTCGTGGGAAGACACCCATGAAACAAAGGTTTTGACCCTTGGTAACATCCCACTAATGAGCAGCGAAAACGCTCGAGAGACTGCCAAATCTTCCTCTTTGGTACAAAACGATGACAGAGGAGGGCCTCATCCCTCTCCTTCTTTTCTGGCTCCTCCCTTCACGGCGACTCCACACCCTCCCTTTTTGGCCACCTTTATCACCGCTTGGAGGACCAGCCCCGACACACTCAGCTCTTCCTTGTCGGTGGATGAGAACTGACAAGTACCCGTCGCCCTGGCTGATGGGCTCGACGGTGGGTTGCAACTCACCGTTCGACCCTCCATGGACTCAGCAGCCATCGTGCTGGGGCACCCCATTGTCAAATTGCCATTGTTCGGTGGGTTGCCGCCGGATAGGGTAGGCTGACAGAGGGCAACCACCGACAGACGGCCCTGGGCCACCGCCCCCCAAGCGGCGCCCGACTGCTCATAGGAACCCCTCACACGGGTTCCTGATGTGAATAGGGTTTCGTGGGAGGGTACCCAGTTCATCCTAGGAACCGGTTCTCATAACCGGGTCACGGCAATAACGGATTTCAACACCCAGGACTTGGTTTCGGGTATTTGGGCCTCAGATCATAGCCAGTTTTCATCGGGTTTGACCCTAGACGCCCTACTTTCGGGTAGTGTAAGTCCAGTCCAAGGTATTATACCTCTAGATTAGACCCAAAACCTTGATTTTAGTCTAAATAATTAGATGCAAGCCAAAACTAGACCTAATTGGTCTCGGATGGAGCTCTAGTTCCAATTCAGACCACCCAATATAATTTTGGATATGGATCAGGTCTTAACTAGGCCTTTTACCCTCAAAGCTCAATCCAATATCTGACATATACCAATCCAATTCGACGATCCAATATCCTCTTTCGATTGTGATCCGGTTCCAAGCCTGATATCATTGCCACCCAAACTTAAATCCGACCCATGAACCGAACCTCACCCAAACCCAAAATCAACCTCTTGAACACCAAACCTACCCACAACCACACATGTATCCTAATTATCCCCCACCTAGGCCTACACAATTAGGGATGGCAGTGGAACGGGGAAAAATGGGATTCGACTGAACCTGCCCCGTTTGGATTGGAGATGGACATAAAACGAGGAATGAACCGGGGATGAAGGTGAAAATCAAAACTTGTATAGAGATGAAGGCTGGATGGACTTACTCTTGCCCCCGCCCCATCACCGATCCCCATTAATGAAATTATTAATATATCTTTATATATTATAAAATCTTCATATATATACATATGTTCCTAATCTTAAACATTTCCTCTCCTTATTTTCTTCTTAATGCTCTTAAAATAGGAATAAAGTTATTTTGAGACGGGGATGGGGACAGCATCAGGAATGGGTCTAAACCACTGTTGTGAGAGGCGTACGCCTCAGTACCTGAAGCGTACGCCTCAGAGGCAAGGCGCACGCTCAAGGTACTGAGGCGTTGCTGTGATGCGCTTAAAGCTAATATAAAAAAAAAACTGATTGAGCATTAAACAAAGGTCGTTCTGATGCAGTCGAATACGCATTAAATTCAATCGGCATTATCATTTAACAATGTATGCTTGGAAATAAATTTGGGAGAAAAGTTATCACAAATTCAGTCATTCTTATGTTGTGAGAGGCGTACGCCTCAGAGGCGAAGCACAGGCTCAACGCCTCGCTTCGCCTCATCGCATTTAACAACCTTGGTCTAAGCACTTCCACTCCTTATTTTCTTCTTAATCCTCTTAAAAGTATATGCGAAAGTCGTACTGGATTTGTAGACATACATAAGAAATATTTACTTAAAGAAAGTTCACACATTTTTTGTGACATTCTCGCACATGATTTGCAATGTACTATATTTACAAAAGGACAAAAATATTATTAAAAAAACTGGGAAAAAGATTTTGGATGTGAGGGGATTTAAGTAAATTAGGGGACATTTTGAAAAATGTGCCATTTTTACAAGGACAATACAATTATTTTACGAAGAATATGTATCCTTCTCTTTGTATATATATATATATATATATATATATATATATATATATATATATATATATATATATATATATAGGTAGGTGCTTTTTTTTCCAGTTGATTTACAAGGAATCCCCCACCTAGATCATGGCTGCTTTTTCTGTTTGTTGTCAATAGCATCCAATTAGCCTCATTTTATATACATTTGAAAACTGTCTTAAGCTCCTCTTTGAAAGGAGACAAACTAAAACTTTTATAACATTTATTCTTTTGCTTCTGTTGTCTGTGGCTTCTTGTTCATTTTTGTCGTGTAGCGGTTGTATTCTTGTGTTTTCTCTGTGCTATTGTGTAACTTGGGTATATTAATTTATTACCTTCTGTTTATATTTTCAAAATAAAATCTGTCATTAAATGGTAAATGGCATATATTGATAATCTGTGTTCTCCCACACTTTTATTGAAAAAATCTTGGCAAAATGAATAATTTTTTAAAAATTTATAAACTGAAGTTAAAAATATGTAAAAAAATTACTCAAATGCCAAAAGCAATAAATATGTCTCATCCATTGTTTTAAAAATGAAAAAGAAATGAAAGATGGGAGAGTCCAGAGGCCGAAATAAATACTTTCTTGCTTAGGATTAAGTTACATTCAGTATTTATTGCCATTAATTAGTTAGGAGAAAAAGATTGAGAGAGATGTGAATGATAAAATAGGATTATTAGCCAAAGTTTTTTAAAATCATTTATGAAACATAAATTATGATATTTTAATTTTAAATTATCACAACATTTTGAAAAATATCGTGATATTTTAAATGTTAGAACTGATGAAAAGATATCATAATATTTTTTTAAAATATCATGATATTTGTGACTGTGCTTATACCTTCTTCCATTGCCTTAGTTTTCTTTTATTGCAAAATTCAATTTTATGTTTTTATGAAAAACAGCTGCATTACTTGAGTTTTATCCTTACATACATGTAATCACCATTGATAGCTGCTAACTTTTGTTTAGTTGCAAACTATGTTGTCAAAAGTGATACGTGGTTACCTAGTCAACTGGTACTGCCTACCCTACTTGTGTTCGCCTAATCCTCCCAGAGCCAATCCCTAGTTAGACAACACAGAGTAGGATGACATTGTTTTTTATTTTTGAGGTCTTAAATTAATCCTATGCACTTAATTCCTATATGCTGTTTTTTGTGCTTATTTTCTTTATTACTTGAGAAAAATGATTGCTTGGGCCTTGTTAGGGACTGTTGCAATCGGATTGATGTCAATATATATTCTTGTTAAAACCCACACACATACATGTGCACACATGCATACACAAAAATTTGCGAGTCTCTATTACAGCTCAATGTTTCCAGAAGAGATGTTCTTGTAAGAGTAAATATTTAGTGCTATGCTGCTATTATGCATTTTAGAGCATACTAGGATCAGCATAGAGAATCTAGTACAAGACTAATGTGTGTTGCCAATTTGCCCTTATCTTCCCTTTTTAAAAATTTTCACAAGGTCTATTATGTTCAATGATAAAATGATTCTGGGGGTGCGCTTCTTAGGAGCCTTAGGAGGTCATTGTTAACATAATTCCTGCTTGCATGAGTAATTCAAACCATTTTCTTCTTCCTAGGTGTTGATTAAATGACATAATCGATGCCGATATTCTTTTTAGAATAATTTCTAGTGTATCAGTTAAAATTTTGTGTTGATTCTAGTGGAGTGGGTATTATTCTTGATCGTAAAGATACCGATGCTCGACTTTGGAGAGCATCACACAATTTCACTTTCTCCCACTGATTAATTGTCAAGCATTTCACAATTTACTAAGTTCTTTCCTGATTCATGTATGTTATTCAGGAGCTTCATTGTTTCCATTGGTTAATTGTTAAATGCAATTGAGTTTTCCAAATAGTCTGAGTCATATATTGCAAGTTTATATGACATGATTATTCAGGAGGTAGTGATGCTTTTTCAGTTTTCAGAAAGTAGCAAATTTTTTTTACTGAGATTCTAGCTAGATTATGGGCGTAATATCTTTCAATGTATTATGGAATTATCTGTGCGCATACATTTGTTCCATTTTGTATAGTTGTCTTAAGGTGAGGCAATTAATTAACGATTTAACTTGAAATGCAAGTGTTTATGTTCATATATAGTTATGCTCATCATTGTTGTCAGATATCCTGAAGGTATTGTAAATCAGGCGCTCGACGACATTTTTGCAGATACTTTTGGTAATGATGTTGACAATGATTCAGTTATAGATTCAGATTCGGAAAGTGATGGTCTTCTTTCTGAGGTAATGTCATGCTCTTCTAAAAATCCGGCCTCATCTTTTTCTAATTCCTTATTTATTTATGAAAGAGTTCTGAATTATGATATTGGTTTCAGGATTTGAATGGTTCTTATCTTGTTAAAGATGGAAGTGATGATAATTCAGGTTGGAACATAATTACAACAGTGAAATTTGGTGTTTGAAATATCCTAAATTTTTGTTTTAGTAAAATCGCAAGAGGATATTTTTCAATATAATTGCTGTTGCTGTAGATGAAAGTTACCATACTGCTCTATCTGAGCAGAACAAGACAATTCAGGTGGAACTCGTGAAGCAGAAAAGTAAGTTAGATCGGTTGAAGAAAAAGGTAAGAACGACCTTGTACTTAATTAAGACCTTGAAATGACCATAGATATGAAGCTCAACATGATGGTATGTCTAACTAATATAAACATGTAGGGTTTGTTTTAAAAATTTTCTCTCCTATTTTGAAGACAAAAAAATTGATGGCTCACATTCATCATTATAATGCACTTAGTTTTACCCAAAATGAACTAATGCTAGGGATGTTAATCGATCACGTTTGAGTCAGGTATCTGAAAAGTACAAATCTGATTAGTTGAATCGGTATAGCAAATGAATCTGATTAATAATCAGATTCGGATGCAGTTTTTAGATTTTCATTTGAATCTGGATCCAAGGGTAATCCAACCCAATTCCTTATAAAATATATCTGATTAGCTAACCGAGTACAGGTTCAATATTGCCTTTTCCATTGTAAACACCCCAAATTTTCCACATCCATTCTCAAACAACCCTCCTCGTGTAGTGCCAACCCTGTTAGGTCAGTGTAGGAGTCAAACCCCGAGTCAGTTTCAGAAAATCACCATTTTACCCATTTTCATTAGGAAAATTACCATTTTACCCCTAGGTCATCCCAGACCCCAGTCAGTCGGAGTCAACCAAGCTCATTGGTCAGTTCAAGATAGTTAGAATAGCAGTCATCTCAAGCTCATCTGAGCTCATAATGAATAAACCATTTTCATTTCTGACCATTCCTGCCAAAATGGGATCATTTCTTCAGAAATGAGTTCATTTCTCACTCAAATCCAAACCAATTGTCTCCGAGTCTGTCATTCCCAGTCAGTCATGTTTCCCAGAGTCTAACTTGAGCTCACCAGAAGTTCAAACACTCCAGTTTCAGTACAAAACCATTTCCAAGTGTCTAGGAGCCCATTTTAGTCCATTTTAGCTCTTTCAGCTGAAATTGAACTGAGTTCAGTCAATTGAGCTAGTGTTCAAGCTTTGATTTTTAGTTCATGTCAGTATTACTGACCCTTGTTTTAGCTCAAACCCAGCTCAGGTTCGTAATTCACTTCGCTCCAGTGATCATTTCGTACCATTTCTCTAAAATTGGCAACTTTTCTTGAAAATTCAGTCGGAAAGGTCAGTTGAGTCAGTGCATGGTGAGTTCATTTGAGTTCTAAAGCTCTAAAACTCATCTCAATCTAGCTCATTTCAGTTCAATCCAGCTCGAACCTCAATTTTCAGTGTCACTCTAACCCAGTAGAGTCCCGAAAACCATTTCTTGAGCTATTTTGTAAATTTTATCAATTTTAATGCTTTTTGAACTGGTACAACTGTCAATCGGGGTCTAACATCCAAAATTCTTCATTCAGGGTCTGCATTTTGCATGTCATTTCATGTCATTTCTCATCATTTCATATCATTTCTCAGCATTTCATAACATTTCATCACATTTCATTTCATTTTCGAAGTCCAGAACTCCAGTTTTATAAATTTCAATCCAGATTGAGTTTTTAAAGTTTTGAGAAATCAATTTCAAACCTCGGGTTTCCAAAATTAACATTTTTACCCCCGGGATTCTAATTTTGGAAATATTTTCTTGAGAAAAACAATCTGGATTTATTTCAAACTCAAATTTTCAAATTCTACAATGGATTTGCTTCATAACGGGGTATTGAACTTCAAAATCTGAGCTTATTTCAAAAACTGCCAAAAATAGCTCGTTTCATTTTGAAAATGTTTTCTCGAGAAAAACAATCTAGATTTCTTTCAAAATTAAATTTTCAAATTCTACACTAGATTGGCTTCGCAACGAGCTATTGAACTTCAAAATCTGAGCTCATTTCAAAAACTGCCAAAAATAGCTCGTTTCGTCTGAAATCTTTCTAAAAAGACTATTTTACCCCTCTAATCGTCAAAATGAATTTCAAAATCAAAATTTGGACCCGCTCTGAGATGGCCCATCCATTTGCATTCTCTTGTTTTAATTTATAAGAAAAGAAAAAAAATTTATCTTTTTCTTTATTTTTTGTTGTTTATTTTATTTTATTTATTAGTATTTTATTCTTCCTAAGGTGGGACCCACAAGGTGGTCACCCAAACCTCCAGCCCCACTTTCCATTTTTTTATTTTTTTTTATTTTTTCTTTCCCTTTTCCTTTTTCCCTCCTTTTCTTTCTTTCCTTTCTTTTTCCCTTTTCTTTCCTTTCTTCTTTTCCTTCTTCCTTCTTTCCTTCTTCCCTTCCTTCCTCCCTTCTTTTCCCTCTTGCCCAGCCATTCACGTAAAGGGTTCTCTCCCCCTTTCCCATTTTCATTAAACCCTAAGTAGAGGCCCTATTAAAACCTAAGTTACTAAAAAAAAAAGAAAGAAAGGAAAAGAGGGGAGCCATACGGCTGCCCCCATCTCACTCTCTCTCTCTCTTCACCTCCCTTCTTCTCTCCTTAGCAGCTGCAGACCATCTTCAACCTTCAGCCACCACAGCAGGCTCCTCCTCCACACCTAGCAGCACAGCCACCTTCAGCCGGTGCAGCCACCTTTGCTCCAGCACCACCACTTCCAGCCGATCTATCCACGTTGAAGCATCTCCATCATCGCCCAACCAAGGCAGCCTCCCTTCCTTGACAGCCTCCATTGCAGCCCATCTCCAGCATCAAGGCAGCCACCAAAGGGGAGCACCAAGCTGCAGCCACCTTCATACAGCTTCAGCCACTTCCTTCACGTCAGCCACCCTTCTTGGCAACAAGGCAGCACCACTTCTCCTCTCTCCCAAACGTTTGAGTATTTGGTAGCAGCAACATCCTCCAAGCCACAACACCTCCATTCACGACAGAAAAACCTTCATCTTCTTCAAGTTAGCAGCAACACCATTGCCATAGCTTACCTTCAGCCAACCCAAGGTAAGATCTTCATTTTTTTTTTTTTACTCTTTTATTTCCTTTATTTTCATGCTTAAGGCTACATGGAGTAGGGAATCTGTCCAATGAATGGACTGGATCTTCCCTTTTCACAGCAACATCAAACATAAGAGTTCATGTACCCCCTCGTGATGGTTTTGATTTTCATATTTTATATAATTTCATATTAAAAAATTGCATTTTCATTATGCATTTTATTCATTTTATATAGATTCATTAGTAGTTGATGTAGAATCCATAGAATTTCAGTTTTGTACAAAGTCTATACGTTATGTCATGTGAGTTATTGCACCAGTAAATTCTGTAAATTTTAGAATAATTAGTTTTACATGTCTTTGTTTTTCTGCCAAAAACCCAGGTTCGTTTGGGTTTTGGAACCCTATCAAACAAATCAAATTCTAAATCGGGTTTTCTGTCATCCAGAAATTTCAATTCCTGCTTTAGCAGAAAAAACACCTTCGGATTCACCATTGTGTGGGATTCGAATCATTCTCTAAAAATCACAGTGGATTCATAATTGAATCTACTAGTGATCTGGAAATTTTTATGTTTTTCCAAGTAGTTTTTCCCTCTTAAAAAAATCGGATTTCTCAGACCCCTGGGAAAATATCGATTTTCTTTCGTCAGGGTATAGACAGACCTTAATGCATCAAGTCCGCCAAATCTGTAACCCGTCTGCAAAAACTTTCAACATGAAAGTTTTGTTTAACATAATTTCCTGTCATTTCCCAAAATTTGGGAATTTTTAGATCTGTTTCATTATTTTTCCAGGATTTTCCTTTTCTGTCTAACAGATTCCAATGTCCAGAAATTCCAGAGATTTAGGTCTCTGATAATAGTGTGGTCTTTTCCAAACCGTAACTCAAATCCCAATGGTGACAAAATATCAAATCTTTCTCTGTTTGTCAGGGACATTTTCCCACAATTTAAGCCATTTTCCCATCTGTATGCCATTTTTACCACATTTTCTACCGAAACCTGTCTGTTTCCTTCATTTACTAGAGTCGCCGGATTCCGATCCGACTTGCCGGAGTAGTACAGCTCCGACCATAGGTCAAAACCAGAAAGTGTAAAAGGAAAAAATGTTTGACTTACTGTCCTCTGTCATCCCATAAAATTTGGGAAAGTTTTATGGAAGTTTGATATCCTAAATCTCCTTTAGAATTAATATTTTAGGCAAAAATCATGAAATTTAGGGTTTTTATTTGAATTTCCATATTTAAAAATACAAAAAAATTAGATTTTCGAGCTCCATTCTGTTTTTAGGGTTATTGTAGGTGTCCATGCCAAATTTGGTTTAATTCCAAGTTCATTTGCTCCATGTGTTAGTTTATCTTTAAATTCATAAGCGAAAATCAAGCGAAAATCAGGTTAAATTTGATATTTTATGATATTTTCGCCATTTTAGGGTTTTTATCATGTACATAAGCATGTAGAATCATATTAGGGTTAATTTTAATCTCATTTGCATTTCATATTTTTCTATTTTGCAAAATTTATTTCAGAAAACCCTGGTTTCAAGGCCATAGTCTTGTTATTGGGGGTATTTTGGTCATTTTGACCTAAATTTCGAAATTTCAATTTCTAATTCTCCAAAATTTCATGCATATCATCATATTTTATCATATTATGTTTGATTTATTTCATTTGATTTTCAAAATTCCAAAATTTATAAAAATTCTTTCATAAAACCCTGATTTCAAGGTCATCAGGGGTATTTTGGTCATTTTGAACCCCAATTTCGAATTTTCATGTTTATTTTCCAAATTTATTCATTATTTATTATGTTTATATCAAAGGGGGGGGTATGATTTTGGGTTTATATCTGAATAATATCCGATAATTTCCCATATTTTCGGATAAATTCAGAAAAACCTACATTTTTGTGCTAACCTTGTTTTCTAGTTTTGCAGGAACATTCAAGAAAGAAGACTTAGATTTTATTTTATTTATTTCAATTCAATGTAATCTCAAATGTAATAATTTGGAATAAGAGTTACTTTTCTGCTTAGAATAGGGCTGCATTGCATATAGTTTAATTTATGCAAATTTTGATATTTGATGTATGATTCATGTGCATTTATTTCAAATCCACTATGGTTTACATGAATGGCACGTGCACAAGCTTTTATGGAGTTTATAAACTCGGTGGGATTCGTATTTATGGCCATAGTCAGAATACGAAAAAAACCAAGATTTATGATCTTCGTATTAGCCACATTCAGCCTACACATTTAGGCTAACTTCAAAATGCACTGCATTTTTCAAAGTTTTAAAAGGATTTTCCAATTCCTCAATGAAATTCCCTTTTCAAATTCATATTCATTCATTCATATCATTCAAATTGCATTATTTTCAAACTCATTTTCCAATTTCAATTTCAGAAAATTCAATTTTCTCAAGAATTTCCAAGTCTTTCTCAGGATCTGATTTTCTCAAAATCCTAAGTTTTCAAATGACATTTCAAAGCATTTCCCAAGTTCAAATCAAGATTTTCCTATGTTTTCAAATTCTCAAATTTCAAAATCCCAAGTTTTCAGAAATCGATTTTCTCATATTTTCCAGTTTTCCTGAGAATTCATTTTCCATTTCAAAAGTCATTTTCCAATAAATTTCTTAGATTTTCTCAAGATTCTCAAATCCATTTTCTCATAAAAGCAATTCCAAGTTTCCAATCTCAAAACCAATTTTCTCAGTTTTTCAAGTTTTCCTGAGAAATCACTTTTCAATGCAAATTTCTGATTTCCAATGAAATTCAATGATTCTCCCAAAAACTCCAATTTCAAGCACTTTTCCAATCATTTTCCAAATGCATTTCAATTTTTCAAAGCAAACATCATATTTTCTCAAACTTGCATTATTTTCAAAATTTCATAGCACAAGCCTGATTCTTTGTGCATTCTAGGAAAATAGAGCATAATTTAGCTATTTGAGTCAAATTAAAGCACGTAATTGATCCTTGGTTCAATTACCCCTGGTAAAGGCGCCAGAAACGGTTGAACCTCGTACCGACAGGCGGATCCCATTCTACGGAATTTTCCCGCAAATTTTCAAAACGGAGGCGAGTAACTTTCAAAACCAATTTCAAAACTTTGGTCGAGTTTGACTCGCGAAACTCGTTTCTCTTTCGCAAGGGAGGGGAACAATTTTGCGATGATAACATCCATCCAACTCTAAATTTGATTAAGCTAGATCCGGATAGGTCAGATTCGCTAAGACCTAGATCTCAACTGAATATTTCCAGTTTACTGCCCTGGCAAATGCTCAGAAAGATTTTCATGTTATGACCCTTGAAATGTTGTATTCTTAAGTATGAAGAGCATATTTAAAGCAATAAAAGTGCTTTTTGTTTTTTATTTTTGCTTTTGTGTTTGCTCATAAAAAGAAAACAAGTGCATCTTTTGTGATATAGACAACTCTTCATACTTCTTTCAGTACGGCATTATTTCTGGATGCTTGAAATATTAATAAGGTTATGTTTGCTTCATTGTTTCACCAGGACCCAAATTTTGGTGAGTTTCTGGAAAAGCATAGTTTGGAGCTTCAAGCTGCAAGCAATGAAGAAAAAGTAAGACGTCCATCACTTTCCAGTTTCCACATGGCCATCATTGTACTGGCTTTCGACATTCTATTATCATTTTATCATTGGTAGGACTCCTATTGATATTAAAAAATTCTGATGCCATAAATGGTTGTCTTCTTAGGTTGTATGTCATGTCGGTAGTCATGTTATCAAGCCTACTCTTCTCTGTTCTTTTTTCCTTCACCCTTTTTCTTTTGTTTTTTTTTCTGGTGTGTGTCTATTCCAGATTGGTGTGCTCAAATCAGGCCAGATTGGGTCCAACTAACCAATCCTGATTGATTCCATAGATTATCCATACCAGTGGGAATCAATTTTAGAGTCAAGTTGAGTCAGATTAGTATAAAGTGGCAAGTGTCTGGTTGGACCAATCCATTGATTAGATCACCCAATTTTAACGTTCTTCTCATCATTTTTTGATAACTTTGCAGTGCATTTAGGTGGTTTTGTTCTTAGTTGTCATAGGCGCTAGGCGGAGCGTAGGCGGTGAGCCCCTAAAAAGCCTAGGCAGTACCCCAAATAAAAAAACAAAAAAAATATATACAAATATGTAAACAAACTACTAAAATTAATAACAAATATGTATACAACATAAAATCAAACAACAATAAGCATTAGACAAAACAAAATATGTCGTCAAACACTATAAGATAATTATATTAAATAACCTGCTGAATACATTGTCCAACACAAAACATTTAACAACACAATACATTTAACTAAACATAGAATTCTGAAACATATGTCTATATATAAAAGTCATCTTCATTCTTCAGTAGTATCAAACTTCATTTCAACGATTTCCTTCATTTATTGCATCTTTTAGTGGCTTGAGATGATGATGGCAGATCATCTTCATACAATTTCTGTCCCACAAATGTTGCAGGTACTTGTGCCTTTCTCTCATCATCTTTTATAAGACTAGTAAGAAGCTCAACACAAATATCAGAAGGAATGCTATGTTTACATAATTTCACAGTGGAGTTAATATGTCCCACAACATGATATTTAAATCTATACAATCCTTCATGCATTATAAAATCACAAAAATTACACTTCACTATTTCTTTGGCATCTCTAAGTCAATATTGTACAATATTTCAATGCAGGTTTCTTTGAGAGGCATCCTCCAAGACCTCTTCCCTCCATCGACTTACTAGAACACGAATTAATAAATCTAATCACTACAAAGATGTAAAATAATGTAACTGATAACCATGTTAAAAAATGAAACAAAGAACAATGGAATAAATAAACCATGCAACTGATAACCAATGCAAAAAATTAAAACATAACCAATTAATCACCAAATAAAAATATAAGCATACAGACATTTAACAAATCTACACACATAACATAATTAACTTTAACTGTATTTAAGTATAAAATAGTAAAAAAAACCCAATAAGTTTATAATAACAACTTAAATTTAATCCTTAGATGAACTTGAAAGTCTATCATCATCTTCATTGATATATTGCTCTTCTTCTTCAGTTTTATTTGCAGAGTTAGCTTATTCCTCTTCTTCTTCCACCCTCACCACCTTCTTTCCTTTGTCAAACATTTTCTTTCTTAGGACATTAGTTACACGTATTTTTACCCCCACCCTATGCCTTAACGCTCTGGATGCCTTATCAACAAGATCTCATGTAAGTGATGTGTCATTTTTAAAGATTATCATTGACTTCTCTTAAGACAATGGGGTCGAGATCTCCTTTTTTTCTTTCTCTCCTCATACCTTCGTTTCAATTTATGATTATATTGCACAAAAAACAAACCATTTAACTTTTTGTGCAAAAGTCAGTTTCTTTTCTTTGTATGAATCTATAAAAATATATATAAAGTTAAAATATATACAAACTGACAAATATTATTTAGTAATTAGTAGTAAATAATATTTTACTGCTTCAAAAGTACTTCAATCACGTTCACAACTGAATGTAATGCATGCGAGAACTAAGACTTGAACAACAAAGGTCTGGAGCTGGAGACAACCAATGGCAAAAGAAATCCACCAATCTACTATAAAAAAATCAAATTACATATAATTAAAGTATATGTTGAAACTTGGTTTGAGAAAAGATAGAAAAGTACCTTCACGATTAGCCCTAATCACCTTTAAGTAGTGATTAGGGTCAATAAAGAAAATTACACTAGAGACCATTGAAAGTTAAAATATAAACAAGACCACCCAATAAACCCCTCACGATAATAACTCTCAACACTCCCCCTCAAGCTGGAGCATAGATATCAATCATGCTCAGCTTGTTACAACACTTTGAGAATTCTGTGATAGGAAGGGGTTTGGTAAAAACATCTGCTACTTGATCTTCTAAAGAAACATGAAAAGTTGATATATTTCCCACTTGAACCATATCCCGAATATAATGACAATCTATCTCAATATGCTTAGTCCTCTCATGAAACACATCATCTTAATAGGCAGAGAAACCTTTATGCTCAATCCGGTAAGCATAGATTTTATCCAAATCATTTCAGCAGCAGTTTGTGCCATGACCCTATATTCTGACTCAACACTTGATCTTGCTACTACAGCTTGTTTCTTGCTTCTCCATGAAACTAAGTTGCCACCAACAAAAACACAGAACCCTGTAGTAGACTTTCTATCATCAACCGACCCTGCATAATCAACATTAGTATACGCAACCACATCAAGATTTGCCTCTTTTGTAAACAATAGACCTTTTCCTGGAGATGTCTTCAGGTATTTAAGAACCATCATAGCTGCCTCCCAATGAACTTTTCTTGGTTTATCCATGAATTGACTCAATTTGCCAACAACAAATGATATGTCAAGCCTAGTTACAGTAACATAGAGAAGTTTACCAATGAGAGTCCTATAGGACTTACTATCAACTGCCTCAGATTGCTCGTCATACAAGAACAATTTAGGATTCATGGGAATAGTGGCTGGTTTTGCACCAAGCATCCCTATCTCCTGTAAAAGATCAAGCACATATTTACTCTGAGAAAGAACCATACCTTCTCTATTTCTTGCTACTTCGATTCCCAACAAGTACTTGAGAGGACCCAGATCCTTTGTAATAAAGTATTTCTGCAGATATGCCTTGGTGCTTGAAATCTCCTGCTCATTATCTCCAGTTAAAATTATATCAACATAAACAACCATAGTCACAAAACCCTTAGAGCTATTCTTTATGAACAAAAAATGATTTGATGGTGACCTCTGGAAACCAAATTTAGACATCACCTCAAACAATTTGTGAAACCATGCACGCGGGCTTTGCTTTAGGCCATATATTGCCTTTTTTAGTTTGCACACTTTGCCACACTCTCCCTGTCGTTCGAAGCCAGGCGGTTGTTGCATGTAGACCGTCTCAGATAGATCCTCATACAGAAAAGCATTCTTCACATCAAGCTGAGTCATACTCCACCCATGATGAACAACCACAGAAGTAACTAAGCGTATAGTGCCCATTCTGGCTACGGGAGAGAAAGTCTCAAAGAAGTCCACCTCATATGTTTGGGTGTAGCCTTTGGCGACTAGACGATCTTTGTGTCTCTCCAGAGTGCCATCAAAATGATATTTAATAGTGTACACCCACTTACAACCAACAATGCCTACATCAGAAGGAGGATCGACAAGCTCCCAAGTCCCTTGAGAAATCAAGGCGTCCATTTTTTCTTGCATTGCTAGTTTCCATTGAGGATCTAATAAAGCCTGTTGATGATTGATAGGACTGGAGATGGCAGATAAAGCAGATAGAAAGTTTTGCATGCTCTTTCCAATCTTGTCTGTGGACACAAACTTTGAAATTGGGTGCAGAGTACACTGACACATGCCTTTCCTCAGGGCTATGGGAAAATCATTTTTAATCTCAGGATCTGCTCTACGATCATCAGGATAAGCAATAGAATCATCAACATAATCAGAATCACTGACTGCAGGAGAAGAAGACGATGAAGGGCCACGAGAGGAGGCTTGACGACGAGTATACACCAGTGGAGGATCATGGAACCGAGTTGAAGAGGGATCAGAACATAATGAAGGCAATAAAGGAACTGACTTCAAAGGAATGGGAGGAATGGGTAAGGGAAATGATGTGGACATATCAGGATTCACACGAGACGCGCACGACGAGAAGTAAGGAATGGTCTCAAAGAATGTGACATCCGCACTGATATACTCTTTACGAGCAATGGGGTCAAGACATTTGTACCCTTTTTGGTTTTTTGGATACCCAAGGAAGACACACTTAGTTGCCTGTGCAGCTAGTTTGTCCCTAGTAGGTCCAAGTTTTTGCACAAAACAAACACAACTAAATACCTTAGAAGAAACTTTGAACAAAGAACAATCAGGATAAAGTTGTCTGATAGGAATTTGGTCATTAAGAGCAGTAGAAGGCATTCTGTTAATAAGGTAACAAGAAGTAAGAAGGGCATCATCTCCCCAAAAAGAAGCTGGCATGTTTGTTTGAATCATAAGGGTTCGAGTTACTTTCAAAAGGTGTCGGTGTTTTCTTTCAGCTACCCCATTTTGCTGGGACGTATGGGCACATGAAAATTGAGGGCAAATCCCATTATCCCGATAAAATTGTAATAGTTTGCTAGATTTGAATTCAAGAGCATTATCAATGCGAACAATTTTAACAATGGAACCAAATTGAGTATTTATTTCAAGAATAAAAGATTGGAGAATACACAAGACTTCAGATCTCTCCTTTATTAAAAAGACCCAAGACACTCTAGAGTAGTCATCAACAATGACAAGGTAATACTTGGACTGAAACCTATTAGGAACCCGACTAGGCCCCCAAACATCAACATGAATTAGATCAAAAGGACTTTGACTAGTACAACTCTGACTTAAAGAAAAAGAACTACGATGATGCTTGCCCAACTGACATGCTTCACACTGAAAGGACGCTGTAGGAGAGACCTGTGGAATGACTCTTTGAAGCTTGGAAAGAGAAGGATGACCCAATCTGAGATGCCATTGGTAGGAATTAGAACTCGATTCCACACACGAAGTTGCTACTCCAACAGGTTGTGTAAGATATAAACACCTCCCTCCTCATGGCCTCCACCAATCTTCTTCCCAGACAGCAAATCCTGAAATACACAAGAACCCGGGTCAAATATAACTCGACAATTTAGTTCTTTTGTAAGCTGGCTTACGGATAATAAATTCTTAGGAAACTGTGGAGCATGGAGAACATATTGAATCCGTAATGTAGGGGTAAAATGCACATCTCCTTGCCCCACCATTGGGGATAATCTACCATCTGCCAATTTAACATGACGAGGGAAAGATGTATGAACCAGTGTAGAGAAACTATGTGAATCTCCACAAAAGTGTTGAAAGGCGCCAGAATCAATAATCCAGATCTTACCTCAATCATCTAACTGAGTACCCGCAGAGCATGCCACATCAGTCACTACAATAGAGGCAAACACAAATGCAGAACTCTGAGAAAGAAGCTGATCATATTCTGCACGACTGAGAGTAATCGTATTGGTTGAAGAAGTAGGCACAGGTTCAGTGATGGAAGAGACAACCGGAGTTGTTGCTTTGGGGAACGATAATGAGCTCTGAGGGCGACTTCTAGGGTTCTTATCCCAACAACGATCCTCAAGGTGCCCTTGCTTGCCACAATATGTACACTGAAGCCTGCTACGACCTCCACTGCCTCTTCCACGACCTCTGCCTCTGGAAGAACTAGGTAAACCATGCCCTCCTCCACCAGTGACAACAAGAGCTGAAGTCTGAGAGTCTCCATGAGGCGGAGGAAGGGTAACAACAAGACGACTTAACCGGTTGTAGGCATCAGCTAGAGTAGGGATCTCTGAGCTAGTAAGCATTTGCACCTTGGCTACTGAGTAATCTGGAGATAATCCTGATAGAAAACGAGCCACCATAGTCTACTCCTGATGGGTTTTATGATTAGTGCAGCAGGGAGGACGAACAGAGTTGAGCCTTTTATAGGTTGATTTAACTGATGCATAATATTGGGAAAGATTCTGATTACCCTGCTGCAACTGAAATATCTCTTGCTCAACTTACAAAATTCTATTGACATTTTTGTCTTGAGAGTACGTGTCACGTAATGAATCCCACATCTCCTTTGCAGTAGAATAGTAAATTAAGCCGTCTGCAATATGTGGCTGAACACTGTTCATAATCCAAGACATAACAATGTCATTATCTTCCTGCCGTGTGGCATATTTCCCAGTTTTCTCTGTTGGTTCCTTTTTTAACAAAATATGTTTTCGACGATGTCCTGACACAGACATCATAAAAGTCCTCGACCACCTTTTATAATTATTGTCGTCCAGCTTTATGGACGACCCATAAGAGAAGGGATTAGCAAAAGCTTTGTACTCTGCAGACACTTCAAACCTTTGTTCACCATCACTGGACTTTATTTCAGCCATGGTATTTCACTGCTAACAGTAGCTAGCTAATGAGCCGGATAATAATAATAACCAGAAAGTAATCACGAGCAAACTGATAGTAAAGAAATAGATTCCAGCTGAAATAAAATCCTTGTCTTGCAATATATATATATATATATATATATATATATATATATATATATATATATATATCACACACGCCACCAGCAAGATAATAAATCTGATCACCACTATAAAAATTAATTTTAGATGACAAAAATTGATTTCACATCTGAACTTCAACAAAAATTAATCAGATCTGATTAAATCTGATTCCAACAACAGCAAGCACTACAGATTTAACGCCTACCACATCAACACGACTCTGATACGAGCAAATCTGATTCCAACGACAGCAAGCACTACAGATTTAACACCTACCACATCAACACGACTCGGATACGAGCAACAGTCAGTCAGCCACATGTGATCATCGCAAAATTTTTCCTCTCTTGTGGTTTCTCTCTCTTCCTTCTCTTCTTCCTTTCCTAACCTCTATTTTCCTCCTTTTTGAAGGGAGAAAGAAAAGAGAGAGAGAAGAGAAAAGAAAAGAAAGAGAGAGAGAAGAGGAATTCTTTTTTTGCGGGTTTTCACTTGACCTTGATTTGAAAATATTTAGAAAATTACTCGCCTCCGTTTTGAAAATACTGCGGGAAAAAAATGGAGAGACGGGATTCGCTCGTCGGTACGAGGTTCGACCGTTCCTGGCGCCTTTACTAGGGGTAATCGAACCAAGGATCGAATCTATGCCTTTTGCTTTGCCTAAATATCATCTAAGAATTTATCCTAAAAGATCTGAATGCACAAAGAATCATGCTTGTGCAATGCAAAAATGTATGCTCTTTTTGAAAAGAATGTTTTGGAAATTTCCAAGTATTCTGAGATGAACTTGGTAAAGGAGTGAAGAAATAATTGCATCTAACTTAGGACTTGAGATAGATCAGAGAAGTTCTAAGTCTTTGAAGTAAATCAGGATTGGAAGAAGAAATGAGAAAGAATGACTTGAAGCTTTGAAATGAAAAGGAAATGAAGTTTCAAAGTAAAAAAATGGACTTTGAATTTGAATTTGAATTTAGGAAAGGAAATGAATACTTGAGATGGAATTGGATTTAGATTTTTAAGTTTGAAATTGGAAAGGACTGAGAAAATCAAATGGTATTTAAGAATAGAAATAGATTTTAGAGATTCAGATTAGATCCGGAAATGGAATGAAAATCTAGAATTGGAATTGGATTTCGGATCCTAAACGTAATGGGATCCGAGATTTGGAGTCCCAGATGGACTTGAGTTCTGGATCCTATAATGGGCTTGGATCTGAAGTCTAAGATCCAAATGTAGAATTGGGTTCTGGATCCTAGAGTGGATTTGAATCTGAAGTCTAAGATCCAATACGTGATCGAATTCTGGATCCTGGAACTGGATCTGAAGTCTAAGATCCGAAGTAGAATTGGGTTCCGGATCCAAAGACGGATTTTGGATCTGAAGTTTGAGATCCAAGGTGAAATTGGTTCTGGATCCTAAGAGGGATTTGGATCTTGAAGTCTGAGATCCAATGTAGAGTTGGACTCTGGATCCTAACATGGATTTGGATCTGAATTCTGAGATCCAAAGTGAAATTGGAGTCTGGATCCTAAAAGAGATTTGGATCTGAAGTCTGAGATCAAAGAGTGGAGATTTATGCTTGGAAATTTGGATCCAAGTTGAGATTAGGATCTATCTTCGGAATTTTGATTTGAGATTTTGAATTCTGAACATATATGTGGATTTCAAAGTCAAATTAGACTTTGAACTTGAAAACTTGAATTTTGAAATTTTAGAAGATGAATCAAGAACTTCCAAGTTTGAATTGAACTTGAAAAATAAAATTTAGAATTTGAATCTTGAGTGTACAAAATGAATTTCAAAATTGAATTAGACCTTGAATTTTGAAGTTTTGAATTTGGATTTTAGAAGATGAAAGAAATCTCAAAAGTTAAATTGAACTTTGAAATTGAATGGAGTTTTGAATATAAAATGAGTTTGAATTTTCAAAGTCAAATTGGACTCTGAAGATGAGATAGAATTTGATGAAGTAGAAATTGAAGAGAGATATTCAATATTACTTGGATTTTTTTAAAAAAAGAATTTTGAAAATATGATGCAATTCTATCCTATATGATGAATGAATTTGAAGAATTTTTGAAATTGGATTTTGAAAAGCTATTTCATTGTTTAGATGAATTAAAACAAGATTGAAGATATAATACATCCTTGACTATGGTCATTGAATGTATTATATAATAATCTATATTTAAATTCAGGTAAAGAATAAAATACATTTGGTGCTTTTATAGAGTTTAAAATGGAATTAACTCTCAATATACCCTGACTATGGCCATTGGTATATATATTGGATTAATTCTAAGTTAGACTCTGATAAAAGGTGAAATATTTAAGGAAATATGATGAATTTTGAAAATGGATCCAATGTGGATCCAGTGTTATTTCGTAAAAGATAAAAATCCTAAGTTTTTATCCACACCCTGACTATGGCCATTGATGTGGATCATCGACTTAGGATCGATTATCTCTTACGAAATGGTGCACGTGCCATTCGTGTTTCACCATTTGTGAGAATTTGAAAAATAAAGGAAAAGATGCATGAAAACAGGCAATTTTGTAAATTTATAATGCTCATTCATTCTACCTAAGACAGGAAAATGTAAATTCTTATTCAAATCTAGCGATTACAACTTGAATCTAATTAAAAATTGAAATAATCTCCAAGAAGATAGATATTTTCATGGATTTCCTGCAAAACACTTGGTTAGCCAAATACAAGATATAGAGGAGGATGTGAGATGTTACAATTGAGCTAAAATGATCATGTCAAGTAAGAAGTAGATATACTAAGTGAAACATTATATATATATATATATATATATATATATATATATATATATATATATATATATATATATATATATATATATATTGTAAATGATATGCTCATAAGAAAAAAAATGCATATAAACACATCTAAGGATGGTATTTATATCAAGTTAACAATGTATATGATGTATTGAAGATACACATCTATGAGTTGTGTGGCAAACCCAAAGATATACAGGCTATATGTTATAAATATATATCCGGTGTGATGAATCCTCAACAAATGGGCTTCAGGTAGTAATATTTATGTTGGGTAGGCTGCAATAGGAGAAAAGGAAGTGAAATCCCATGTAAAGGGCCAATGTATCTGCTAATGTGCTAGTGATAGCATAACTGCCTAAATACAGTTACCATGTATATGCTTAACAGAACATCCATCGATGACCCCTACTGTTGCTGAAGACTGCATTGGTGAAGAGATCCTTTAGAAAAAAAATAGCCTTAATATCACAGACCCACAGGAAATATCAACCAATCTTATGAAAAATTTTGATTGCAGGTACACGCTGATCATCACATACAGAAGGTGCTTGCTGGGAATCGAAAATTATGAAGGTGATAGTGCAAAGTGGATGTATATGAAACTATTGTAATGCTGCAAAGGGGCTGGAAGTTTAGCTACTAAATTGGTAGGTGAGATGTGGTCGTGACGAATGTGATGCAGTGAGCAATGGTGAATAATACACTTTACAGGGGATCTAATTTATGTGCAACATGACAGTGGAAGTATGAAAGAGATATCTTATCTAAGTGAATATGACCACGACATGGCAGATGTATATAATACAGTGTAAGTAGTTGAGTATATTACACTACTCGCCTAGGTACTTTGTACAGGAAAAAAAAGCACACTTTAGAGAACCTTTTCTTGACGAAAATAACAACTATCTGGAATAGACCCATATGACAGATGATAAAAGAAGCTCTAAAGAGGTTGTTTCTTACCTTTTGGATCAAAAAGGGTATTCTTGCTAGATTATGTCAAGGATGAGGGATCGTCTTTATAAGAAGGTCTCTTCACACTCCGTCACCCCAAGGCATAAAGCCTGAGCTTGATATACCAACGAACCCCAAGATGTCTAGCAAGAGTGCTGAGGAACAACCCTAATGAAGGGGTTACCTGATCTACCCCTGCATGCACTCTTCCAACGAGATGATTTCGACGCTAAATTCCCAAAACAAACAAACTCTGACAAGCTATTTTACATCAGTAATACATCTTCCTAAGTTGAACAGATTATCCCTTTAATTAGAGAATGAACAAACTTTAGTAATAAAGTCTAGATGGGAAATTTCCAGATAAATCAATATTATACTGACAGCAGATATGCAGGGCTCCACAAATGGTCTTACCTGTATGCTTAAGTCAGGTGCTGGGATGGATTAGGTGCCAACGTAACCAATGAAGGAAGCTTGGGGTATGTCTTCTCCACTAAGCCTTGTGAAAATACACTATCGATTGCCAAATTTAAGGGTATATATGATAAGGAACAGGTACACGAGGCATATGTACATACCATGGGATATAAGAGATGAGGACAGTATTACAACATGGGTACAAATCGAAATTTAGAAATACCATCAGTGAAAATGAGATACGCCACAAAAAAAAATACAAACACAGATGAGCATGCTACGTTGTAAGTAAATTATAATGAGTATCAAGAAATCAAACAGGAACCTGATGCAAAATGGAGATGCAGGGGTTTTCTTACAAATATCCATGTCAACATCATACTATGGTCATCCGATCTTTCCATTGACAAGGAGTCTGATGCTACATCGAAAGAAGCTTTGATTTTTGGGAAAATTCTGTTTGCCAAGAAAAGTTGATTTCCCTCTGCTAAATGATCTGTTCTTTTCCAGGAATGGAGCTTTGCAAATTTCTCCTTTAACCAATTAACGGAGGAATACCATGGCTTTTTAAGACTGCCTTTGGGTTCTTAGGTCCTTCCTGCTTTAACATTTTATCTTGTAAACTTGCAAGATTGGCAGATTCTACCTGAATCGGGCTATATGTGGCTACCATTCATCGTAGAGATGATGCAATTGAGATGATGTAGAAATCAACAACGAACTAAAAGAGCTCAGTTTAGGGGGAAGAGAGATTCTTCCTCTGTGCCACTGCCCGATGGATCGATTCCCTTCAGCCACTGAGTGAAAGATGGAACAGAGAAAGGGAGGGAAGAAAGGACGATTCAGAGAAGGAGAGAGACGATGGGGAGGTGAAAACCGATTGGTAGCCACTGTGACATTAGTGGGTGATTGAATGCTAATGGGAAGCAATGACAGGGCGTTTTGCAGTAGTGAGAGAGAAGAAGAAGAAAAAAAAAATGGGAAATGGGTAAGAAATTGTGCATAACCGATATTCAAGATGGACACGGAATATCAATCGTGAGCAAATGTTCGAAACATGCGAAAGTCAGAGGTAATTAGAAATAGATTATAGAAAGGAAAGAAGATGTGGGAATCGATAGATTCCATTGATGTTGCAATAGGTGGGTCGAGATTGCACAAGCAATTCGACACCACCATGGTGCGTAAATGAAGCCAAAACGAGAAAACTAAAATAAAATCAGAAATAGTGAAGGGGAGAAGGAACATTCACAGGACCACAGGAATATGAAATATACAAAATAGAAAATAACAAGAGGAAAATTGATATGTAGAATTTGCAAAAAGGAATCGAACTTAGAAAGATGGCACAAACAGAAATTTACTCCCACGCAACTCAAAAAAAAAAGCAAATTCATAAATCTGAGGATTAATGTTGGAATCGAAAATTTACATATGCTATTGCACAAAAAAAAGGGGGGTCGACGACAGGAAAAACCAAATAAAACCCAAAATGATAAGGGAGATGAACACCTACCGTGATTTTGTAGGATTGAAGCGAGAGGCGTAGCCCTCCTTTTGTTATGCCATGGAGGTCTTTCCACTACCATTCGTAGGAATTTTGTAGTCCTGGATGCTTCAGAGCGGTCGACTCCCTTCAGTCAGGTGGAAGGACTCCAAGGAAACGAGAAGAAGAAGGAAGGGAGAGGAAAAATGAAGAAAATAGTGAAAACAGATTCGAAAATGAAGGCCAGACAATGCTTAAAACCAGGAGGGGTGAGGACTGATCGTCGTGAATAAGAAGAGGCACCTGGAGAGGTAAGAGACGGATGCGATGAAGGCAAAAGGGAGGGGTAGAGGACGGCTGTGAAAGAGGGGTGCTGGGGTGATAACGGGTGGATATTTGGTTTCAGGATGGTGGTTTATGTAGAGGGTGGAGGAGGGTTCTAGAAAGGTTGTTGGCGATGGAGGGTTTCGGGCAGAGGAGATAGAGGTTGTTTAGGATGAGTGGAGGATGGGTGCTTCCAGAGGGCAGTGCGAGAGATGGTTGTTAAAACTTTTCTCAGATTCCCAAGAAGGGGCTCTTTTCCAGAACTATTCTAAAAAATGGTTAAAAGGAGGTTTTTGACAAATATTTCATTTTTCAAGTTTTAAAACCATTTGCCTTCCTCAATTTTTTTTTATTTTTATATTGCTTTTCCATTTTTTTGTATTTTTGTAGTAGGAAACTAAGATTAAAAGGAAACAAAATTTTAAACACTAAATTTTTTTGTATTTTTCTGAGAAATATTTTCAAAAGTATTTTTCTGAGAATTTTAATCCATTTCAAGAGAATTTCTTCAGAAAAAAGGGGTTTTTGACCCAGGTTTTGAGAAAATGTTCGAGTTTTGACACTCGAATCGAGAAATACAATGTGATGGATCCAAACGGATGTCGAATGGACTATCCGAGCTATTTAAAGGCTATTTTGGGTATTTTCTATAATTTTGATTTAAAATTTGAACAAGGAGACTCAGATTTGGATCTGGACAATAGATCCAGATCCGAAATTAATTTAAATATGTGAAATGAATTTAATTTCAAAAAAACTTGAGAAATGAACTGGAATTTAGATTTGAAATGACCCATTTACTCAAAAAATGAATTTAGGAGCAAAAAGGGAATATTTAAAAAATTTTGAAAAATTTGGGGTGTTCACAGATGCCCCTCTTTGCTACTAAGCCGGTTGAAAGCCGAGCTTAGTGGCAAAGAAAACACTCCAAATTTTGAAAAAAAAAAAAATTGGAAAAAAAAAATGCCCCAGTCAGCAGATCTGAACTGGGTGTGGAAGAATTTTGATTTAAAAGACATGGTTTTTCTGATTTAAGTCTTTATCCGTGAATGACTTTTGGAAGACGAAATCCTCGAAAGTGATATGACTGAGTAGAAAATGAGAAAATCGTGATGGGATTTTGGGTGAAGATCCCAAAATGATGAAGGATAAGAATTTTGATTAAGTCTCATGAGTGAAGCGAGATCAGCTTCTTGGAAATGATGCAGGTTTTAGCCCTTAGCCTGAATGGGACGAAGATATATCAAGATAACTTGGATGGGGAAAGGAATATATGAGGACCTTGAAGGGACATTTTGAGAGAATGCTTCATGAGATGAAGCTCAAGCGAGATCTTATTCTGGATGGATATACAAAGCATGGATTCCTCGATGAGAAGAACCATGATGGGATTGGAGAAAAAATACCTCCTCGAAACGAGACTCAAGTTTAACCAAAACCTGAAAAAGGAAGATAACCTCGAGGGGCGAGGTTCAGGCTTAACCCTTAACCTGAAGGGGACGACCAAATGGAATCCTCGAACGAAGAAACCATGATGGGACCTTTGGAGTTTGGACGAACAAATCCGAAAGGGGTTTGCGAAAGGAGAAAAACAGGGCTCCCTAAAGCATAGCTTTTGAATTTAATGACCTCTCGCAGAAAGTACAGGTTTGACCCTTAACCTGAGCGGGTACAACCATACGGATTTCTCGAAACCGTGATGGGACAGGAGAGATACTTCAACTGAATGGGGTAACTCTTCTGGAAAACAACGCTAGGTTGCACCAAAATGGCTATTGAATATTTATTTCATTCTTTAGAATATCTAGAAAATTTTGCCAATAAGATAAATTTATAGTTGACTTCAACGCTTGAAAATGTGTAAAGATATTCCCTCTTTTACCTAGAGTATTTCCTCCAACGAGGTTAACTCCTCGGTTTTAAGAGTCAAATTCAAAATTTTAGCGCTGATGATTTTCTTTAAGGAAGCTATCCATTTCCTTGATATGAGAAGAGAAGAAATATTCTCAATTTCATAAAAGGAAGTAGTGAAGAGATATTGATAAAAGAATTTCGCATAAGAAAAGATGACTTCTGGCAATTTAGGCAGTTTGATATCTGAGTGTTTTCTCATGATGATCTCCTTGCACTCTTTTGGGATTTTTCGGGCTTTTACATCATCCTTCATTTGGATGTGTCCTGACTTTTCTCTCTTTTTCAGAGAAGGGTACGTCACAAACTCCTTCATCTCGGAGATGTTCCGATCCTTCTTTTTCTCAGGGATTATATATGATATTGGCTCAAAGGTCTTTAGATGATAGCAGAAATCAAATATCATTTAGGGTTTGTCGGTAGGTCCATCACACTCGCCTTCATCTCGAAGGTGATCTGAACTTTCCCTGGAAGGATCCTTCACAAACTCCTTCATCTCGGTAGATGATCCAAATCTTCTTTGGCCCCAGGGGTCTACTCGCTTAATTCGCCTTCATCTTGGCGACAATTGAGAGATCCCTTTTGCAGATATTTGATTGCAGCTTTAAACTGGATAAGGAGATATGGATTAAGTGGATTCTTTTATGGCTCAGGATACTTCCACTGCCTAATTGGCAGAAAATCGTCTTTAAAACATGCACCATGGCTATGATCAATATCAATTCGCTTCCGGCTTTTTAATGTCATCGAATATTTCTTTCGCCAATCATACCGAGGATATTTCTTTCATCCTTTTGGTTGATCAAACAGGGAAAAGATTTGAATTTTACCTCTTTTCGCAAAAGGTTTCACCTTTTTGGAAAGAAATACTAGAGGTAGTCTAAGGTAATTCTTTTGTGCATTTAAGAATATTGGAATTAACAAGTATTTTTATCGAATTGGCAAGGTTTTCGAGCATCCTTTGTGAAATAATCACTCAATATAGATTTTGATGCGACCTTAAGTTTGACTTGGGAAGGAATATTTAGATTTTTGTTTTGACCGACCAGCTCGAAAGCAGGATTTTTTGGATTTACCAGCTCCAAAGCAGGATTTGATGGAAGTACCAGCTCGAAAGCAGGATTGATTGCCCGACCAGCTCGAAAGCAGGATTTGCTTGACCGACCAGCTCGAAAGCAGGATTTTTTGGAAGTACCAGCTCGAAAGCAGGATTTGTTTGCCCGACCAGCTCGAAAGCAGGATTTTTTTGGAAGTACCAGCTCAAAAGCAGGATTTGTTTGCCCGACCAGCTAGAAAGCAGGATTTTGATTGACCGACCTGCTCGAAAGCAGGATTTTTTGGAAGTACCAGCTCGAAAGCAGGATTTTTTGGAAGTACCAGCTCGAAAGTAGGATTTGTTTGCCCGACCAGCTCGAAAGCAGGATTTTTTTGGAAGTACCAGCTCGAAAGCAGGATTTGTTTGCCCGACCAGCTCGAAAGCAGGATTTTGATTGACCGACCTGCTCGAAAGCAGGATTTTTTGGAAGTACCAGCTCGAAAGCAGGATTTGTTTGCCCGACCAGCTCGAAAGCAGGATTTTTTGGAAGTACCAGCTCGAAAGCAGGATTTGTTTGCCCGACCAGCTCGAAAGCAGGATTTTGATTGACCGACCTGCTCGAAAGCAGGATTTTTTTGCCCGACCAGCTCGAAAGCAGGATTTGATTGCCCGACCAGCTCGAAAGCTGGATTTGTTTGCCCGACCAGCTCGAAAGTAGGATTTGATTGGTAAGAATGATTGATATTGATAGAGTTGTGACCCGAAGGTTTGAATTTTGATATACATTGACAAATTTGTAACCTGAAGGCTTGAAAAGGATAGATGTGCAATGAGATTGTAACCCGAAGGTTTGAGATTTGATAGACATGAACGAGATTGTAACCCGAAGGCTTGAGATTTGATAGACATGAATGAGATTGTAACCCGAGGGCTTGAGATATAGATAAAATCGTGACTCGAAGGTTTGAGATTTTGATAGACATGAATGAGATTGTAACCCGAAGGCTTGAGATATAGATAAAATTGTGACTCGAAGGTTTGAGATTTTGATAGACATGAATGAGATTGTAACCCGAAGGCTTGAGATATAGATAAAATTGTGACTCGAAGGTTTGAAAATGATATACTTTGATGAAGTTGTGACCTGAAGGCTTGAAGATGATAGACATTGATAAAATGGTAACCCGAGGGCTTGATAATGAAAGACATTTGATGAATTGATAGACATTTGATGGGAATTTAGGATATAGTAAACAATGATTCAAATTTATCCCTTAACCTGAAAGGGAAGAGGGAGATTTTTTTTTTTTTTTTTAGGATATACTTGAGACTTGAATTTAGAAGAGATATGACCAGATTTATGATTTATGGTTTATGATTTAGGATTTAGATGGACCAGCACAATTGGCTGTATGCGGTCCGATTTTCAGGATTAACCCCTTGTCCTGAGCGGGAAAAAGAATAAAATTTAAACAGATAGAAGGAAAATAAAATTTTGATGAAATATTGATGAACACTGGAGAAAATTTTGAGGGAATTTATTTACTTTGTAAAAGAACTTTCACAAGTAGCATTTGTTGCTCCTATGAGTTTCTCAGGATTATCCCTTGTCCTAAGAAAGAATACCTCGAATGTCGAGGTTCAGGTTTATCCCTTAACCTGAAAGGGGAAAGAATAGAATTTAAGAAAACAAATTTAGAGAATCAATTTGATGAGACTTGTATTTGCAAAAAGAATTCTCATGGGTAACATTATTGCCCCTACGAGAGGTTTCAGGATTATCCCTTATCCTGGATGGAAAAAAGAATTTAAGGAATTTTTAATAAATAGAAATTGATATAAGTTTAGAAAATCAATGAAGGTTGACAAAATTTGTATTTACAAAAGAATCCCCATAGGTAGCGTTATTGCTTCTACGAGGGGTTTCAGGATTATCCCTTATCCTGAATGAGAAAAGGAATAGAATTTAAAGAAAAATTGATATAAATTTAGAAATCAATAAGAATAGATAAAACTTGTTTTTGCAAAAAGAATTCTCCAGGGTAGCATTGTTGCTCCCAAGAGGGGTATCAGGATTATCCCTTACCTTGAATGGGAAAAAGCATAAAATTTAAGAAGATTAAATGAAGGAAAATTGATATGAATCTACAAAGGATCAATAAAGATTGGCAAAACGTGTATTTACAAAAGAATTCTCATAGGTAGCGTTATTGCTCCTACGAGGGGTCTCAGGATTATCCCTTATCCTGAATGGGAAAAGAATTTAAGGAAATTAAATGAAGCAAAATTGATATAATTTTAGAAAATCAAATGAAGGTTTACGAAACTTGTAAAAAGAATCCTCATAGGTAGCGTTATTGCTCCTACGAGGGGTCTCAGGATTATCCCTTATCCTGAATGGAAAAAGAATTTAAGGAAATTAAATGAAGCAAAATTGATATAATTTTAGAAAATCAAATGAAGGTTTACGAAACTTGTATTTATAAAAGAATCCTCATAGGTAGCGTTATTGCTCCTACAAGGGGTCTCAAGATTTTCCCTTATCCTGAATGGGAACACCTCGGACAACGAGGGTCAGGTTTATCCCTTAACCTGAGCGGGATCACCTCGGACAACAAGGGTCAGGTTTATCCCTTAACCTGAGGGAGAAAATAAGAATAAAGGAAATACCTCATGGGAAAGAGGCATCAGGTTTATCCCTTAACCTGAAAGGGTAAAAAATAAAGGAAATACCTCATGGGAAAGAGGCATCAGGTTTATCCCTTAACCTGAAAGGGTAAAGATTTGATAAAATTTTAATGGAATTGAGGAAATATCGATAAACTTGATAAAAATTTGATAAAATTGATATAAACTTGATAAAAATATGAATAAAATTGGAAAAAAAATATCAAATTTATAAGATTTAAGAGAAAAAAAGAATTTTTCTGATCCTGCCTGCATATGGGATCTGGAAAAAATGTTTATTTAAAAGATAGGTGAAAATCATTTTTGAGAAGAAAGTTCACTGTAAGGAGAATGATCAGTGTGAGATCTGATCCTTTTTTGAAAAGGAATCATCATGAGAGATCAACATGAGGGTTAATTTTGAAGATAATGGTTTAAAAAAACCCATTTTAAGAAAAATCAATGTGATAGTTTATTTTGAAGAAGATTTAATCAAGATATTGAATTTTTGGTGATCATAAAAAAGTTTTTGCAGAAATTCTCAAAATTTTTATGATTTCGAAAATCCCTCATAGGTAATATCATTTCTCTCATGATGATATTTTGGGATTGTCCCTTATTTTGAAAAGAATGGGAAAAATATAAACTTTTTCAAAATAAATGCCCCATCGTGGCGAAGGATAGAAGTATTTGATCTCAACATATATGAAGAAAATTGGCATTTCATTGGTAGGAAATATTGATAACAACGACTAAAATATTTACAAGTTTGTTGTCCAAGGGTCACAAAAGACTGGGACTGAGTTGCCCCTATTAGGTGACTGAAAAAGAGGGAAAGCGGAAAAATATTGACATGGTTCGGGAAGCTAGGCCAGGACGGTAGCTACTCTTTTTCTTGATCTTCTACCAGCAGTTGTTTATCAATGCAGTCTTGGACGATGTTTTTTAAAACAAAGCAGTGCTCGATGTCATGCCCCATCGCCCGATGAAATTTGCAGAACTGATCCTTGAACCTTCCCATAGTCACAGGAGGATCTGCTACCTTGGGAAGTTTAACCATCTCTTTTGTTGTCATATACTCAAGAACTTCCTCAAGTGTTTGCTCTAAGGGTGTAAACTCACGGTCATATCCCCAACCGTCGTGCTTTGGTTTCCCTTGAGGCTTTGATTCTAACTGGGTGATGTTATTCTGCCTGTTGATCTCATCCTTTTGACCGAAGCAATCATCTCTGCCTGACCCGCCAGTGTGGTTCTTTCTGCCACCTCTTTTGTTTTTGCCATTGTTGTTGGAGGAACTGGTAGAAAAGGTAAAGTTGGTTTTCTTTTTCACATCCTGACTGCCTCCTGCCAAGGTGAGGCCCTGATAGGTTCCATTCTCTAATCCCATTTCGAGCCATTCGACTCGCTCTATTAACTTGATGAAGGATTTAGATGGAGAAGTGGAGATCAGACCCTTCAGAGGTTGAGAGAAATTGTTCAAGATTATTGAGAGTGCATGCCCCTCTGATATTGGATCCTTCATCCTGTTGCAAGTAGATCTCCATCTATGAATGAAATCTTTTGCCTTCTTATTGTCATTTTGCTTTAGGTTGAAAAGATGATTGAGGGTAGGCGGAGCCTCAGTATTGAAGAGAAACCTTTCAATGAACAAGTTGATGACTTTGTCAAATTCTCACAGTTCAATTGGGTTGATGTGGTCGGCATACCATCTTGTTGCAACTCCCTCCAGACTGCGGGGAAAGCATAAGAATAAAGCCCTATTGTTCTTCCTGAATCAGTTGCACTCGGCGAAAAATGTGGCCAAATGAGCCTTGGGGTTGCCGGTCCCATCAAATTTTATGAATTTACGAGGAAGATCTTCCCAGTTGTCCTCTCCTTCTAGGCTGTCATAAAAATCTGCACCGGTGTAGCTCTTTTTGCCTTTGTCCTGGGCTTGTAAGTCTTTGATCGCACGAGTCATTTCTCTCATTTGCTCCTGCATCGGATCTTCTGCTGGGATCTGAAACTTGGCTTTGCTTGCTGACTCATGCCTCTTGTTTATTTTCTTGGACCGATACAAGGGATTGTGAAAATACGCCGGCTGCTCTTCCTCTGAATCCTCCTCTGCTGACTCTGAAGTGCTGTCATACTGAACTTGCTTCTTGCTGACTTTTCCCTTGGCTTTGCTTTTAAAAGACATCTTCTCAGGGTTTTCCTCAGCCTGTTCAGACATCATTTTTGCCATCACTTTCTGAAACAACTTGTATGTAGCCGAATCAACATTGCTATTTGTTTCTTGGCCCTGCTGCTTGGATGACCTGATGGAGTTCATTTCCTCTCCTTCACTGTCACTTTGCTGTGGCACTGTTTCCTTTTCAGTCCTCGTCCGAACCATGATGAAATGTCAATGTCCCCTCTGAAGGTAATAATGGGATATTTAAAATTTTTTTTGGAGGAAATTATGATAAAGGAGGAAAATAAAAGTATGATAATGAAAATATCCCATTACGAGGGATTGGGTTGTTACCCAAAAATTTGTGACAACCACATTGTTTTTCTGAAAAAGGATAAACAAATATTTAATTTTGAAAGGGACATATCCTGACAAAAATTTATTTTATCACAAAAGAATTTGAAAGAGGATATTTAAAGAAAAAATTTGAAGAATTGCAGGCAGGATCAGAAGAATTTTGAAGAATTTTTAGAGGAAGAAAAGGGAAAATACACCTGGTTTTTTTAGAAACAAAAGAAAATTTTTGAAATATATATACCCAGGGTTTTAGAAAATATAAGGAAGATATAAAATATCATACAATCATAGATATACAAGCAAGGATGCGCAAACAGCACTCCCTAAAGCTGACTCTATATGCAATATTTGAAATGGCAAATAGGATCTTAATCCTAACTCTAAGATTTAGATCATCTGATTTCCATCAAGGTATGCCGATATACTCAAGCCGAAGCTCGAAGTACGTGGCATATAAGATATCTCTTCGGTTCTAAGGTAAAGGCTTCCCAACATCCTTGAGCACCTACCGATATACCTCGGACTATGGCCCTTAGGTACGTGGTAGAGGGGCGCGAACCCAAATAAGTGATCCAGTTGTGAGGCTCTCTCCCGAACTATGGTTCAGTGAGATAGCCCAACAACGTGAAGACCAGGACAATATAGGTAGGGATGTTTTCAAAAACATGATCAACATGCAAATAAAACCAGAAGTCTCTAATGCAAGTCCTAAAGAGATAGATTTAAATAAAGATAAGCATACACTTGCATACATTGTTTTGCATTCAATCCCTAGAATTGAGGAGAGTTTGTATTTCAACCTAAATCTAATGTGAACATGGACATAATCTCCTCAATATGGTCCTACCAAACCATACTTAGATCCTATATGCAATGATGTCAGCTTAGGACAGAGTCTAGGCTCCTAAGGTTTGCATGGAAATGTAGCTGACATATGAAGAATAAAGTCTTAGATTATATAAAAGCAAAGCAAAGGCATAGATCCAACCGGACAAAGACGTGTCCCATCACGGTCGCCAAAACTGTGATCATCGCAAAATTTTTCCTCTCTTGTGGTTTCTCTCTCTTCCTTCTCTTCTTCCTTTTCTAACCTCTATTTTCCTCCTTTTTGAAGGGAGAAAGAAAAGAGAGAGAGAAGAGAAAAAAAAAGAAAGAGAGAGAAGAGAAGAGAAAACAAAGAGAGAGAGAGAGAAGAGGAATTATTTTTTTGCGGGTTTTCACTTGACCTTGATTTGAAAATATTTAGAAAATTACTCGCCTCCGTTTTGAAAATACTGCGGGAAAAAAATGGAGAGACGGGATTCGCTTGTCGGTACGAGGTTCGACCGTTCCTGGCGCCTTTACCAGGGGTAATCGAACCAAGGATCGAATCTATGCCTTTTGCTTTGCCTAAATATCATCTAAGAATTTATCCTAAAAGATCTGAATGCACAAAGAATCATGCTTGTGCAATGCAAAAATGTATGCTCTTTTTGAAAAGAATGTTTTGGAAATTTCCAAGTATTCTGAGATGAACTTGGTAAAGGAGTGAAGAAATAATTGCATCTAACTTAGGACTTGAGATAGATCAGAGAAGTTCTAAGTCTTTGAAGTAAATCAGGATTGGAAGAAGAAATGAGAAAGAATGACTTGAAGCTTTGAAATGAAAAGGAAATAAAGTTTCAAAGTAAAAAAATGGACTTTGAATTTGAATTTGAATTTAGGAAAGGAAATGAATACTTGAGATGGAATTGGATTTAGATTTTTAAGTTTGAAATTGGAAAGGACTGAGAAAATCAAATGGTATTTAAGAATAGAAATAGATTTTAGAGATTCAGATTAGATCCGGAAATGGAATGAAAATCTAGAATTGGAATTGGATTTCGGATCCTAAACGGAATGGGATCCGAGATTTGGAGTCCCAGATGGACTTGAGTTCTGGATCCTATAATGGGCTTGGATCTGAAGTCTAAGATCCAAATGTAGAATTGGGTTCTGGATCCTAGAGTGGATTTGAATCTGAAGTCTAAGATCCAATACGTGATCGAATTCTGGATCCTGGAACTGGATCTGAAGTTTAAGATCCAAAGTAGAATTGGGTTCCGGATCCTAAGATGGATTTTGGATCTGAAGTTTGAGATCCAAGGTGAAATTGGTTCTGGATCCTAAGAGGGATTTGGATCTTTGAAGTCTGAGATCCAATGTAGAGTTGGACTCTGGATCCTAACATGGATTTGGTTCTGAATTCTGAGATCCAAAGTGAAATTGGAGTCTGGATCCTAAAAGAGATTTGGATCTGAAGTCTGAGATCAAAGAGTGGAGATTTATGCTTGGAAATCTGGATCCAAGTTGAGATTAGGATCTATCCTTGGAATTTTGATTTGAGATTTTGAATTCTGAACATATAAGTGGATTTCAAATTCAAATTAGACTTTGAACTTGAAAACTTGAATTTTGGAATTTTAGAAGATGAATCAAGAACTTTCAAGTTTGAATTGAACTTGAAAAATAAAATTTAGAATTTGAATCTTGAGTGTACAAAATGAATTTCAAAATTGAATTAGACCTTGAATTTTGAAGTTTTGAATTTGGATTTTAGAAGATGAAAGAAATCTCAAAAGTTAAATTGAACTTTGAAATTGAATGGAGTTTTGAATATAAAATGAGTTTGAATTTTCAAAGTCAAATTGGACTCTGAAGATGAGATAGAATTTGATGAAGTAGAAATTGAAGAGAGATATTCAATATTACTTGGATTTTTTTAAAAAAAAGAATTTTGAAAATATGATGCAATTCTATCCTATATGATGAATGAATTTGAAGAATTTTTGAAATTGGATTTTGAAAAGCTATTTCATTCTTTAGATGAATTAAAACAAGATTGAAGATATAATACATCATTGACTATGGTCATTGAATGTATTATATAATAATCTATATTTAAATTCAGGTAAAGAATAAAATACATTTGGTGCTTTTATAGAGTTTAAAATGGAATTAACTCTCAATATACCCTGACTATGGCCATTGGTATATATATTGGATTAATTCTAAGTTAGACTCTGATAAAAGGTGAAATATTTAAGGAAATATGATGAATTTTGAAAATGGATCCAGTGTGGATCCAGTGTTATTTCGTAAAAGATAAAAATCCTAAGTTTTTATCCACACCCTGACTATGGCCATTGATGTGGATCATCGACTTAGGATCGATTATCTCTTACGAAATGGTGCACGTGCCATTCGTGTTTCACCATTTGTGAGAATTTGAAAAATAAAGGAAAAGATGCATGAAAACAGGCAATTTTGTAAATTTATAATGCTCATTCATTCTACCTAAGACAGGAAAATGTAAATTCTTATTCAAATCTAGCGATTACAACTTGAATCTAATTAAAAATTGAAATAATCTCCAAGAAGATAGATATTTTCATGGATTTCCTGCAAAACACTTGGTTAGCCAAATACAAGATATAGAGGAGGATGTGAGATGTTACAATTGAGCTAAAATGATCATGTCAAGTAAGAAGTAGATATACTAAGTGAAACATTATATATATATATATATATATATATATATATTGTAAATGATATGCTCATAAGAAAAAAAATGCATATAAACACATCTAAGGATGGTATTTATATCAAGTTAACAATGTATATGATGTATTGAAGATACACATCTATGAGTTGTGTGGCAAACCCAAAGATATACAGGCTATATGTTATAAATATATATCCGGTGTGATGAATCCTCAACAAATGGGCTTCAGGTAGTAATATTTATGTTGGGTAGGCTGCAATAGGAGAAAAGGAAGTGAAATCCCATGTAAAGGGCCAATGTATCTGCTAATGTGCTAGTGATAGCATAACTGCCTAAATACAGTTACCATGTATATGCTTAACAGAACATCCATCGATGACCCCTGCTGTTGCTGAAGACTGCATTGGTGAAGAGATCCTTTAGAAAAAAAATAGCCTTAATATCACAGACCCACAGGAAATATCAACCAATCTTATGAAAAATTTTGATTGCAGGTACACGCTGATCATCACATACAGAAGGTGCTTGCTGGGAATCGAAAATTATGAAGGTGATAGTGCAAAGTGGATGTATATGAAACTATTGTAATGCTGCAAAGGGGCTGGAAGTTTAGCTACTAAATTGGTAGGTGAGATGTGGTCGTGACGAATGTGATGCAGTGAGCAATGGTGAATAATACACTTTACAGGGGATCTAATTTATGTGCAACATGACAGTGGAAGTATGAAAGAGATATCTTATCTAAGTGAATATGACCACGACATGGCAGATGTATATAATACAGTGTAAGTAGTTGAGTATATTACACTACTCGCCTAGGTACTTTGTACAGGAAAAAAAAGCACACTTTAGAGAACCTTTTCTTGACGAAAATAACAACTATCTGGAATAGACCCATATGACAGATGATAAAAGAAGCTCTAAAGAGGTTGTTTCTTACCTTTTGGATCAAAAAGGGTATTCTTGCTAGATTATGTCAAGGATGAGGGATCGTCTTTATAAGAAGGTCTCTTCACACTCCGTCACCCCAAGGCATAAAGCCTGAGCTTGATATACCAACGAACCCCAAGATGTCTAGCAAGAGTGCTGAGGAACAACCCTAATGAAGGGGTTACCTGATCTACCCCTGCATGCACTCTTCCAACGAGATGATTTCGACGCTAAATTCCCAAAACAAACAAACTCTGACAAGCTATTTTACATCAGTAATACATCTTCCTAAGTTGAACAGATTATCCCTTTAATTAGAGAATGAACAAACTTTAGTAATAAAGTCTGGATGGGAAATTTCCAGATAAATCAATATTATACTGACAGCAGATATGCAGGGCTCCACAAATGGTCTTACCTGTATGCTTAAGTCAGGTGCTGGGATGGATTAGGTGCCAACGTAACCAATGAAGGAAGCTTGGGGTATGTCTTCTCCACTAAGCCTTGTGAAAATACACTATCGATTGCCAAATTTAAGGGTATATATGATGAGGAACAGGTACACGAGGCATATGTACATACCATGGGATATAAGAGATGAGGACAGTATTACAACATGGGTACAAATCGAAATTTAGAAATACCATCAGTGAAAATGAGATACGCCACAAAAAAAAATACAAACACAGATGAGCATGCTACGTTGTAAGTAAATTATAATGAGTATCAAGAAATCAAACAGGAACCTGATGCAAAATGGAGATGCAGGGGTTTTCTTACAAATATCCATGTCAACATCATACTATGGTCATCCGATCTTTCCATTGACAAGGAGTCTGATGCTACATCGACAGAAGCTTTGATTTTTGGGAAAATTCTGTTTGCCAAGAAAAGTTGATTTCCCTCTGCTAAATGATCTGTTCTTTTCCAGGAATGGAGCTTTGCAAATTTCTCCTTTAACCAATTAACGGAGGAATACCATGGCTTTTTAAGACTGCCTTTGGGTTCTTAGGTCCTTCCTGCTTTAACATTTTATCTTGTAAACTTGCAAGATTGGCAGATTCTACCTGAATCGGGCTATATGTGGCTACCATTCATCGTAGAGATGATGCAATTGAGATGATGTAGAAATCAACAACGAACTAAAAGAGCTCAGTTTAGGGGGAAGAGAGATTCTTCCTCTGTGCCACTGCCCGATGGATCGATTCCCTTCAGCCACTGAGTGAAAGATGGAACACAGAAAGGGAGGGAAGAAAGGACGATTCAGAGAAGGAGAGAAACGATGGGGAGGTGAAAACTGATTGGTAGCCACTGTGACATTAGTGGGTGATTGAATGCTAACGGGAAGCAATGACAGGGCGTTTTGCAGCAGTGAGAGAGAAGAAGAAAAAAAAATGGGAAATGGGTAAGAAATTGTGCATAACCGATATTCAAGATGGACACGGAATATCAATCGTGAGCAAATGTTCGAAACATGCGAAAGTCAGAGGTAATTAGAAATAGATTACAGAAAGGAAAGAAGATGTGGGAATCGATAGATTCCATTGATGTTGCAATAGGTGGGTCGAGATTGCACAAGCAATTCGACACCACCATGGTGCGTAAATGAAGCCAAAACGAGAAAACTAAAATAAAATCAGAAATAGTGAAGGGGAGAAGGAACATTCACAGGACCACAGGAATATGAAATATACAAAATAGAAAATAACAAGAGGAAAATTGATATGTAGAATTTGCAAAAAGGAATCGAACTTGGAAAGATGGCACAAACAGAAATTTACTCCCACGCAACTAAAAAAAAAAGCAAATTCATAAATCTGAGGATTAATGTCGGAATCGAAAATTTACATATGCTATTGCACAAAAAAAGGGGGGGTCGACGGACAGGAAAAACCAAATAAAACCCAAAATGATAAGGGAGATGAACACCTACCGTGATTTTGTAGGATTGAAGCGAGAGGCGTAGCCCTCCTTTTGTTATGCCATGGAGGTCTTTCCACTACCATTCGCAGGAATTTTGTAGTCCTGGATGCTTCAGAGCGGTCGACTCCCTTCAGTCAGGTGGAAGGACTCCAAGGAAACGAGAAGAAGAAGGAAGGGGGAGGAAAAATGAAGAAAATAGTGAAAACAGATCCGAAAATGAAGGCCAGACAATGCTTAAAACCAGGAGGGGTGAGGACTGATCGTCGTGAATAAGAAGAGGCACCTGGAGAGGTAAGAGACGGATGCGATGAAGGCAAAAGGGAGGGGTAGAGGACGGCTGTGAAAGAGGGGTGCTGGGGTGATAACGCGGGTGGATATTTGGTTTCAGGATGGTGGTTTATGTAGAGGGTGGAAGCGGGTTCTAGAAAGGTTGTTGGCGATGGAGGGTTTCGGGCAGAGGAGATAGAGGTTGTTTAGGATGAGTGGAGGATGGGTGCTTCCAGAGGGCAGTGCGAGAGATGGTTGTTAAAACTTTTCTCAGATTCCCAAGAAGGTGTTCTTTTCCAGAACTATTCTAAAAAATGGTTAAAAGGAGGTTTTTGACAAATATTTCATTTTTTAAGTTTTAAAACCATTTGCCTTCCTCAATTTTTTTTTTATTTTTATATTGCTTTTCCATTTTTTTGTATTTTTGTAGTAGGAAACTAAGATTAAAAGGAAACAAAATTTTAAACACTAAATTTTTTGTATTTTTCTGAGAAATATTTTCAAAAGTATTTTTCTGAGAATTTTAATCCATTTCAAGAGAATTTCTTCAGAAAAAAGGGGTTTTTGACCCAGGTTTTGAGAAAATGTTCGAGTTTTGACACTCGAATCGAGAAATACAATGTGATGGATCCAAACGGATGTCGAATGGACTATCCGAGCTATTTAAAGGCTATTTTGGGTATTTTCTATAATTTTGATTTAAAATTTGAACAAGGAGACTTAGATTTGGATCTGGACAATAGATCCAGATCCGAAATTAATTTAAATATGTGAAATGAATTTAATTTCAAAAAAACTTGAGAAATGAACTGGAATTTAGATTTGAAATGACCCATTTACTCAAAAAATGAATTTAGGGGCAAAAAAGGAATATTTAAAAGATTTTGAAAATTTTGGGGTGTTCACACCACACCATTCAGATCTGATCCAACATCAACGCTCCACGCTACACGACATCCAATTACTGCACGATCTAGATCTGCTCCACCCAATCACAAAATGATTGCTGATCTGATGCAACACGATCATGATGTCAGATCTGCTCCACGCAATCTCCACATGATGGTAGATCTGATGCACCACGATCCATCAATATTATTGAGGCGTCATCAACAAGGAGCAAAAGAGGAACACACGATCTAGGGTGTCTGATCAGATCTGCATATTGTGTAGAACTAGTCAGATCCCAGGTCGTGAGACTGAGGAAAGAACCTAGGGTTCGATCAGAAGGAAGATCGAACAAACTAGATATAGGCTAGGAGGAGAGAAGAAGAAAGAAAAAAACTATGATAAAGAGGGAAGAAAGAAATTCAGCCTAGGCGTTAGATTCTCCCAAGAACGAGAGGCTTTGATACCATGTTGCAACTTGGTTTGAGAAAAGATAGAAAAGTACCTTCACGATTAGCCCTAGTCACCCTTAAGTAGTGATTAGGGTCAATAAAGAAAATTACAAAAGAGACCATTAAAAGTTAAAATATAAACAAGACCAACTGATAACTTTTCTGATTTCCAATAAACCCCTCACGATAATAACTCTCAACTGTATATAAGTTATAAAAATAATGCAAAAGGGGTTATATGAAATTTAATCATCTTACCTAGGGTTTACACCAGAGTTACCAGTCAAGGAAGCGGGAGCGGGAAACGATACGAGAAGCGGGAGCGGGAAGCGAGACACTTTCAAAAATTTAGGAAGCGGGGAAGCGTGGGACCACTAAGAAGAAAATTACGAACCATCTCGGAAGTGAACCGGAAGCGACCTAGGAAGCGAACCGGAAGCGAGGGGGAAGCAAAAAAAAATGAAAAAATGGGGAAGCGTGGGGGAAGCGAGGGGGAAGCGCGCTTCCCAAAAAAGGGGGATGCTTCCCCACACATTTTGGAAGTGCGACGTTTCGTGCTTCCGAAGCGCGCTTCGGGGAAGCGCGCTTCCCCTGTTACCTAGGCGCTTCCGGTAACTCTGGTTTACACTTTCTTCTTCATCTTTGCTAACTCCATTCCAAAAGGCCCAATAGCAGTTCTATATCTTATGAGTTGGTCTAGTAGTGTGTCTCGATCCTCTTCGCTTTGAACAAGACGATTGACACAATCATATAAGTCATTCTTTATCTCCTCATTGGACTCAATATTTTTATACTTATAATATATGGCTGGATTCAAATATAGGTTTGTTGCATGCAAAGGTTTGTGCAATTGATTGCTCCACCTTTTATCGATTATCTCCCAAACCCAGCCGTATATTTGTTTATCATCACACACATTTACCTACTAAGTAAAAGAATTGAAAGTAACCATTATAGAAGCTAAGATAAAATGTAATTTACAATTAGTAGAATACAAAAAAATTAATTTATAATTATACTTTTATTTGTTCCTTTCCACGATCTATTTTCTTGTAGATGTAACCCATAGCAGGCTTTTCATCGCTATCAACCAATCGAAGCATGTCAAACAAGGGGGCCATTGTTTTCAGAGCACAACTCACTCTCTTTTAAAATTTTGAACTCAAAATCATGCTTTCACATCTTTTACCAACTGACATTTTTGAAAAACTATTTTTTTCCCAATCATCTCTAAGAAATATGAACTTTAGGCATTTTTTCCAATTATATATGCTTTCTAGAGTAAAAAAATGGCAAATTTTGTCACTGCAGGCCTATGTAAGTCCTTTTGTGTGTGTGCTCTCATCATACTCAACACTTGAGAATGTTTGTAATGAATACCACCAATTGCCTTGCTTTTCCAGAAATGTTCTTCAACTCTTTCAATTATCCTATATATTCCAACATCATATCTATACAATGTGCAGCACAAAGAGTCCAAACTAAATGCTTTCTCTTATCCATAAATAATTTACCTGCTTTCACATAGTTTGAGGTATTATCAATAACAACTTGAACCATATTCTCCTCCCAAACTTCAACAATATCATTCAACAATGCAAAAAGCAAATTTGCATCTTTTACTTCATTTGATGCATCAACTGATTTCAAAAACATTGTTCCCAAAAGGCAATTAACAAAAAAAATAATGAGTGTACACCCTTTTGTATCCATGTTTGGACCAATGCACTTTGTATTGGTCCAAGAACTCCTTCATTTTCTTCATTTCTTTATTCAAAAGTAGTTCTCGCAACTCGTGATATGATGGAGGCTTCATCCCTGGTTCAAATTGTCCTATAGCTTCAATCATACTGTAAAATGAAGGCAACTTCGCTGTATTAAAAGGTATTCCACCGTCATAAAATCACCTATTAATGTACTCATACACTGTTTTTCTTTTTTCCTTTTTGAAGCAATTTTCAAACATAGTTTGTTTGTTTGCTTGCCTTCCTTTCTCTGTTGAATCACTTTGAAAGTATAGACCCATAGCCCTTTTGGTCTAAAGCCGAATGTACTACTCCCCTCCATCTATGAAACTGCATTCACGTCCTTCGCCATAATCGGAAGCTGAGAATAAACTTTCATTTCTTTCGTATATATTAACCGTCTCTCTCTTATTTTTTTCATCTCTATTCTTCTTTGATTCCTCCATGTACTTAGAAAGTACTTGCTTGATTTCTGCAATTGTTTTATCATAAGCCTTCACTTTTCTTCCAATCCCAAGTAGATGCCGTTTTATTTTATATATACATCCTTTATAAGTTCAACATTTAAGGTATGTCACAGAATTCAAATCTTGTTTATCCTTAATATAGGCCCACTCCCATGCTGGATCACCTGATTTTCTCTTAAAGTTCTGAATATGTTCCAAATTTGAAAATGTGGACCCACTAGCACTTGCAGATGAAGCCCCCTTCCATTGTTCTAAAAAATGATAAGAATCTAAAAAAAGGCAACATCTAAATTTGCTAAATAAAAAGGAGTAAGCAACAAATAACATATCAGCAAAATATGAATTCATAATAAAAAAACCCTTAAGTTTTTTTTTGTAATTGCAGCACACATTTAATGACAACTTTAATGGGAGCAAACCCTAGGTTTTTTATTAACTATAAAAAAGTTTAGGTGTGTTTTTAACAATATTGAAAACTTAGATGTGTTTTTTATAATCAACCAAAATTTAGGTGTTTTTTTTAAAATGTCCCCCAAAAAACATAGTTAAACCTAATTTGAGTTGGGTTCTGGTCATTATTTTATGCCTATCCTGATGTTTGGGTTTGGGCTCAGTCAGATACCAGACATGGATCCGACCCATTGACTGCCCAAGATGAGATCTGTGAACTTATACCCAAACAAATGTTTATCTGTGCACTTATACCCTAACAAATGTATATCTGTGCCCACACATGCAACATTGGAAATAGCCAGTAACAAAAATTGGAGTGTGGCTGAGATTTGTTCGGATCACAGTAAATCTTTTTAGAAGAATTTCTAACTTGTCCGCACGGGAATTTGTAGGGGATTTTCAAAAAATGATTGGTTTTCTTTCATAGAATCAGTAATTTAGAGAAAAAGTCAAAAGGAAATTTACAAAAGCCAACAAGCGAAAATGTTTGGTTTATAAGAGGAAAAAAAAGAGAAAAACATAACTGCCACAACATAGATGAAAATATTATTCATGGCAGCATTGATCCCAATTTCATGGAGATACTCTTTACACTGGTGTATAAAGCAGAGCTACCGGAAGCTTCTTAGATAGATGGGAAGCTCGCTTCCTGGAAACTCGCTTCAGAAGCGTGATACTCCTCGCTTCCGAAACTTGATGAGAACCTCGATTCGACCATGCTTCTCCTATGCTTTCCACACGCCTCATCTATTCTTCTTATATGTTCTCTTACTCAACTTTTCTTGTTTTTTATGTGTTTTCTCTCACTTTTCTCACTCACTTCCATGCGCTTTCTCTAAATTGGTAGTCATCATTTTTAGATTTTGTTATACATTTAATTCTTGCACTAAAAAAACATGAAATTTAATATTCGTCACTTTTATTTTAGTTTTTATTTGTGTTTCATTTTGATTTTCATTCAATTCATATATTTCTTTTATTTATTCTTCGCTTCCCGCTTCCTATATATTTTAAAATGCATTGCTTCTCGCTTCCGCTTTCTGTATCGTTTCCCGCTTCCGTTTCCTATTCTGGCAACCTTGGTATAAAGTGATCCTAATAAACCGATAATGTCTATTTAGTACAAATAGGACACCCAACAGTTTGCTTCATCACTCTTTTTTTTTATAGGGAAGCCATCACTGAGCATTTGATCTTTCTAGATTTATATTATGATCAAATATATCACACTCACATCATTGGAATCACACCACGGAGCCAGCCCAAACTGTGAAGTGTGAACTCAAAAGGACAGTTTAAAAATGTTAAACAAAATGTGAAATGTTAAACAAAATGCTACCAAATAATGTCCCAAAATATGATGAAGAAAACTGTGGCACCAACAGCTTGAAACACTGAACACATTATTAGAATACTTTAATTCTTTTTCTTCACTTACCTTTGTTTATAAGGTTCATATGGCAAGTACAACTTTTAAGAGAGAGAGAGAGAGAGGTAGCGGTACCTGTAGAGGGAGGAGAAGGTTGACCTTCTTCGGCTCTGCCCTAGCGAGAGAAAGGAGAGAGAACGGAGCGAGAGAGAGTGGAGCGAAAAAAGGGGAAAAATGACCCTTTTCCCCCTTTTATACATGTTGATAACAGTCAACGGAAAAAAAAATACCGACCTAGGCTTATGCCTAGGCACCACCTTTGACAACTAAGCTTACCACTAACTAATGCTAAAATCCATAAGTACCCCTGAAAAAATGAAATGTACACATAAATACAAAGAGGGGGTACCACACTAAATGTAATACACATATGATACATAAGTCTCATATGTGATTTAACATAAGAAGGGAGAATATAGCTGTAAATTCATAAAACGATATTAAAGGCAAAATATCACAATATTTTAAAAATATCATAAATTTATATATGTCATGATATTATCGTGATAATATCATGATATTATAAGTTGCCTTTTACTTTTTATTATATCTTAACTATGTTTTTCTTCTTTCTTTTGTTTTTTTACTTATTTTTTGTATTATGTGTTGCTTTTCTCACTTATTGCTACTGTTTTTAAAAATTTTTTAAGCACCAAGTTTATATTTATCAACCAAACCTAGAGAAATTGCCTTGCTAAGATATGTCCGAGACCGATAATTGTGACTATGATAATATATATTTTTTATATTTATATAATGCATGTCTACCTATTTTATTGCTTGTTGATCATTGATTTATATTTTATACTACTGTGATATAAAAATTTCTAAAATATTGTTTATTCTTTTTTTATGCCATTATTTGGGCTATTTCTTGATTCTTTCTTTCCTGTGTTCACTTATTCTCAACTTTTATGTATTGCTTACTTTGTTAGTCTTCACATGACAACTTTCAGATGATGAAGGTGAACCAAATGAGAGCAACAACAACAAAACCTGGGAAAATTCAAGTTTATGTGAACATAAAATCCTCACAAGTTTCCCCATTGATTCATGGTGCCAACATATCATGAATCAACAAAACATCTCTGTGCTTCCTAATCTGTTAAATGGATTCTGGGTTGCATGCCATTATGGAAGTGATAACTCTGATGCTCTATTATACAAGATTCAGACAAGAGCAGCTTTCTGCAAGGTTTTGTTAATTGTGCTTCATGAAGCAGACAATATATTCCGAAGATTATTGGGAATGTCAAGCTCTGGTTGCAAGGACACTGTACTGAGCTTGCAAAATTCTTCAAAATGGGCCTCAGTGAAACCACTGGTTAAGTCTTACATCAAAAGTACATTGTATCTTCTGACTCAGGCTACAGCTACACAGATAATTGTCTTCGTCCTTTCTCGGCTCAGAGATTCAGTTATATTTTTAGTTGCATTTCCGGTTTTGCTACAAAGGCTTAGCAAGGTAACTGTTGTTGAACAAGCTAGAATCTATTGAGAAGCAAAAGATATGCATATGTATGCGTAAACATGCACGGATGTGCCCCATGCTATCCATGTGCATGTTTGTATTTGTGTGCTGACGTGGTCATGTCTGTGTTTTTCCAAAAAACATGTTTGTTTTCTAGTTTTATGCTTTGTTCATTACATTAGGCCATTTCTACGGCAAAATCGTGAGACTTCTTTTAAATGCAATGAAGTTTCCAGGATCTATATTGCATGATCCTGCTGGTACAGCGGAAAGGATATATTTGGTATTTCTTTGGGAGAAAAGTTTTCTTTATGAGGAAAGACGTAGGGAATAAGGGGTTTCAGTGCTAAATTTTTTAATCAGCAAATGTGGTTATTTCACAAAATTCATTTATTGCAGATGGAAAACCCTTTTTAGGTATTTGCATCTATTATTTCATAATAATTCATATTTTGAGAAAGGTTTTTTCCTTGTTTGTCTCAAAGTGCTTGTCCATCACATGGGAAGAGGTGTACTTAATCTGCCCGGAGGTCACATAGATTGGAACCCCTACAGTTAACTTATTATCATTATACATGAGATTGATTTGAACCGTTGCTGTTACACTCGGCTATTGCAAGGGCATTCTTGTGATGAATGTCTAATAACTTATCACTTAATGGATTTTTATTATCTCATATGTGAGGTGATTGCAGATTTCCATCCACCTATGGGCAACTGGAGGAGGGAGAGTCTCTTTGGCAGCATTCTTACTCATCCGAAGCATGGTTCTGCAGTTAAATTCAGATTGCTATGATTTCTTCCTAACGAACATGTACAGAACATTTTTGGCACACTCCAAATTTGTTGAACCGGAAAACATAAAACATATCCAGTTTCTTGATGATTCTGTTGTGGAGTTGTACTCACTAGATATTGCTAAGTCTTACCAGAAGGCATCCATCCTTATACAGCACCTTTCCAAGGTTTTGCAGCATGCCCTCAAAACCAAGACGGAGGTCAGTTTTTCAGCTCATGCATATCACAATTTTAAAAGCCAAATTAGTTTGCTAGTTATCGTGTCTAATTGTTCCTGCTTGTCCATCTATGCATAATGTAGAATATTGCAGTTATTGAATATATTAAAAAGTCTAAGATTTTAGGTTATTGAATATTGTAATATTATGCATTATTGGATGTTTTGGTACCCTTTTTTGGTTATAGTATATCAAAAAGCTTAGCCTTTCAAGAGGAAATATTTATGTAGAACCTATATATATGAAATATGATGTTACAATATAAAGAAAATTCCTCAGATCTAGTAAACCATCTCCCCCCACTCCTTCACTTTCTCTCTCTGTGAAACTTGCTAGGCCCTTGTTTGGTGCCTTCTTTGATAATGGGAAACTCCTAATAATACTTAATATCCAAAAAAAGAAAAAAAAATTCTGAAAGAACAAAAGCACAATTTATAATACTTGTACAGTGTAGTCGATTGAACCTCAACCTTGCGAAATTATGAACATTATGTATGTAACAAACAAACCTTCTCATTTCCTTAAGAGTCATTGACACTTCCAATTCTGTAGATTGGACTGCAGAATTTGCAATTTGATCAAGCCACATGATCAAGATATAGCTGGATAGATGTCAGACACATCTAGGGATGTAACTGGGTTGGATGTGGTTTCAATGTAGGCATAATTGGATATAACCGATGTCACATGGACTCGGTTAGGAGGCCGATGCACCCGTGTCGACACGCCCCGACACGGGTGCGGCTTCAGACACGGGGCAGACTCGGTCAACAAGTGTTGGACTCGGTCAATGCATCGGGGCCGAGTCCGTCCACTTTATAGACTCGGTCAACTTTGATCGAGCCTATTGTTGTCCATATTTAAAATTTATTTTGGACTCGGGTCGGGTCCGATCCGGACCCGATTCGGATCCAAAATGTTTATCGGGGTTGGGGCCGAACCCTAAAGAGGCTACGCAAGGGGAGGGGCTTACGACAGACCCCTCCCCGCTGATCTTTCCCTCTCCCCCAGCCGTCCCTCGCTCTTCGTCCCCTTCAGTCTCGCCGGCGACCCAGACCCCGACGATCGTAGCCGCAGCCAGCCATCGGCGACCCCAGCCACCGGTTCTCTCAGGTATGCACTCCTCCCTCTTTCGTTCTTCTTCCCCTTCGTCCGGTAGGGGGCGGATCCCTCTGCCTCGTTCGTGTTTTTCGGCGGGGGATGGAGGCCCCTGCTTGAGTTTATTTTTCAGCAGGGGGCTCCCGTGCCTCAGATTTGTTTTTCGACAGGGGGTTGCCCCCTGCGTCAGATCTGTTTTCCGGTAGGGGGCTCTGCCCCCTGCCTCAGATCTATTTTCCGGCAGGGGGCTGCCCCCTGCGTCGGATCTGTTTTCTGTTAGGGGACTTCGCCCCCTGCCTCATTTTATTTTTTGGCAGGGGGCGGAGCCCCCTACCTCGTTCGTGTTTTCCAACAGGGGGTGGAGGCCCCTGTCTCAGTTTATTTTCCGGCAGGGGGCTCCCCTGCCTCAAATCTGTTTTTCGGCAGGGGGCTGCCCCCTGCCTCAGATCTGTTTTCCGGCAGGGGGCTCCACCCCCTACCTCAGTCGCAGGTTTTCGGCAGGGGGCGGAGCCCACCTCAGATCTGTTTTCTGATAGGGGGCTCTCCCCCTTGCCTCAACCCCTGCCTTTGTTATTTTCTATCAGGCACACAGTTAGAGGGGTGGAGCTCTTGTTACTATTTTTTTGAAGTGTTTATTAACTTTATTTACATATTTTCTATTCACTTTTCACTTTTCAGATATAATGGCGAGTTCTAGTGGTGTCAATAGAGTTGGTTCAAGTTTAACTCTGAATTAGAAGTTTCTCAACCACTTTGGAGGCTTGTGACAAAAGGGATAAAAAGCTAGTGGTGGTAGTGGTGGGAATGTGCAGTTTCATTGTAATTTATGTACGATTGTTTTCACGGGTTCTTATACGCGTGTGAAAGCACATCTTTTGCATATTCGTGGTCAAGGAATTAGGCAATGTTCTGGGGTTGATAAAGACTTGTTAAAGCAATTAAAGAAAGAACAAGAGGAAGCTGAAAAGAAGAAAATTGCAGAGATGAGAAGCGATTCGAGCTTTTGAAGAAAAGAAAGATAGAAGGCAATAAAACAATACAAGGATCATTCAAAAACATGGCAAGAGCAGAAATTGATAAAAAGATTGGTCGATTCTTTTACTCAAGCTCAATTCTTTTTAATGTAGCTAGAAGTCTATACTGGAAAGATATGATTACATCTTTGACTAATTGTAATTTGAGTGGTTATATGCCTCCTAGTTCAGAAAAACTAAGAACAGTTTTTCTTGCAGAGGAAAAAAATAGAATTGAAGACTTGTTAGAGACCAAAAAATTTGCATGAAAACGTCATGGAGTGTCTATTGTTTCTGATGGGTGGACTGATATACAAAGGCGTCCACTGATAAACTTCAATGCTTACTCACTTAATGAGCCAATCTTTTTAAAGACTCTTGATGCATCTGGAGAGTATAAAGATGCTGAATATTTAAAGAGATTATTTGTTGAAGTGATAAAAGAAGTGGGTGAAGAAAGTGTGGTGCAAATCATTACTGACAACGCTTCAGTTTGCAATCGTGCATGAATGAATTTGGCAAGTGAAGATACGTATTCACATATTTTTTGGACTCCTTGTGCAGCACACAGTTTAAATTTGGCACTTAAGAGTATATACAATCCATCAAAAGATAATGCACATGCACATGAAATGTGTTTATAGATTGAGGAAATAGAGTATGATCAAAATATTAGAAATTTTATTGTAAACCATCATCATGCCCTTTCTATATTTAATCGGCATTTTGATCTCAAGTTACTGAAAGTTGCTGAAACTCGTTTTGCTTCTCATTGTTATGATGCAAAGAATTAAGCAACTCAAGAATGCATTGATGATGATGGTGGCTGATAAAGATTGAGATTTTTATCGCACTGAAGATGATGTTAAGTCTCAAGCTATCAAAAAATGCATCTGTGATGATTTTTGGTGGGATAAAATTACACATTTTGTTGAATTTACAGAGCCTATTTGGGAAATGTTGAGAGAAGTTGACAGAGATATACCCATGCTTCATAGAATTTATGAAACGTGGGACAATAAGATTGAAAAAGTTCAAAGTATCATTTTTAAACATGAGAAGAAAGATGTTGCACTTGATGATTCAGAATTTTACAATTATGTACATTCAGTTTTAGTGAGAAGATGAGATAAAAGCAATACACTTTTGCATTGCATGGCACACTCTCTCAATCCAAAATATTATGCAAAAAAATGGTTGACAACAAATGTTGGTCGTGTTTTTCCAAATGAAGATCCTGAGATATCAAGGAACAAAATGATATATTTGGGAAGACTTTTTAATGATCCTCACATGTTTAAGGTTGTAAATAGTGAGTTTGAAAAGTTCTTACTGGAAGATTTGATTCTTTAGCAACACTCATAGCAAGGGACAGAGAAGATCCCCTTAATTGGTGGGCAACATATGGATCAGATACACCAAATCTGCAACGTCTTGCAATGAAGTTGTTATCCCAACTTGCTACATCATCGTGTTGTGAAAGAAATTGGACTCACATATGTTCAAATTCACAACATTAAAAGAAACAAACTCACTAGTAAAAGAGCAGAGGATTTGGTTTATGTTCACTCTAATCTACGATTAATTTCTCGTCACACCAAAGATGAGTATATGTACTTTTTTTTCTTTTGTATTCAAAGTTCGTATTTAAATATTTATATTCAAAGTTTGAAGTTAGATACTAAGTTAGTCATATTTTGATGTAGTTGTGAACCATCTAAGTATTGAGATGTAAATCCAAAAGATTTTGACTTGGAGGGAGAACATGATTTGCATACTCTCAACATGGACTACCTCGATCTTGTTCTTCCCTCTAATTCAGACGATGAGGCAGATTTATGATAAGTTTTGTTGTTATCACACTCACAAGCTTCTTTATGTGTTATATTTTGGTTTGTGTTGTTACTTCAATAGAATTACTTTTTTATTTTTGCTGTAAAATTTACAATCTTATTATTAATTTATTGTTATATATATAATTATATATATATTTTTAAAATATATATAGCCGAGTCCCCGTCTTCAAAATTTTTGAAATTGTGCCGCACCCGTACCCGCACTCGTACCCGTACTCATACCCGTACCCTCACCCGCACCTGCTCCTGCACCCATGTGACATAGGATGTAACCTAATCAGACTTGGAGTTGGATGAAGAGATGGGTGAGAAAAGCCTTTAGCAAGCCAGATCCTATCAGCGTAATTTGTGTGTGTTGGTTCTGAACCATGATGCCATATGGTGATGTGCACTATTGTTTGCATGAATATAACCAGCAAATGTTAGATGTACCCCCCAGAGACATGTTCAACATAGTTTATTTACTATATTATGAGGTTTTATCATGTCTAATATACCATAATCATAGTCACAGTTATATATATATATCATGTGATAATATCAGGTGCAGAAAAGAAAGAAGAAAGGAAGGAAAAAAAGGAGGGAAGAAGGAAGAAGGAAGAAGGAAAGAAAACTGTTTTTCCTAGTTTTTTTTTTATTTTTCGCATTTTATTTTTAAGTTCATAGATTTTCCTGGGATTGATTGAAAAATATATAATATCCTGATATTTTGCCTTAGCCGAGATATAGCCAAGACCGATATTTGTGACTATGATTATAATACAGTTTCAAAGATGGTGAAAAAACGAAGGCTCACAATTCATGAGGATAAAAAATGGTCTAAAATATCCTATTAAAATAAACTTTAATGCATAAAATGGAAAATAGAACATCCTAAACATGATCCAAAGGTTAGTTTTTGCTTTTAGAGGTTAGATCTGTGTAAAACAAGTGTGTACCACCATAAGTTATGGTGGTTCAGTACCACCATAGAAACACCATATCCATATACATATGTACACACATGTACATGCATATATATATACACACCATTGTCACCGATGTCGCTGATATTTTGAATATATCGTGATATTATCGGCAATTTCAAGCTTGCTGATAATATTGGGAATATATCGTGATATTTTCAAAATATCAGCAAATAAAAAATATCACGATATTTTTGAGTTTTTTTTTTAAATTAAATTTGCATTTCCTATTTTTTTGTTTCTTTTATATTTTAAAACCTTTAAAACATGTTTCTTTATATTTTTGAAAGAAAAATAATACAAAACTTATTATTTTCTTAGGTTTTTTTGTTGTTATTTATATTTTTTTCAATTTTTTAAACTCCCATGATTTTCCCAAGATATTCCCAAGATTTATCAACTTTTGAAAATCTCTCCGAGAAATACCCTCGCTGAGAAATTACCTTTAACGATGCAGGTGACTATGATACACACACATTTTAAGCCAGATATTATGTTGGATTTGGATTAGGATATAAAAAACTGAAAGATAGTCTGTTCTGATTAGCTAATTGGATATTGAAATTTATACTGAATCCCTCTAAATGGATTTAAGCCAGTTGAATATCCAACCATCACATCCTTAAGCGACATCTGCATAAGACCTATTTAAATCTTTAGCCCTGTTTCTTCCAAAACCATCCTAATGCCATGTTTATTTTGGCCAAGCTACACTTCACCCCATGGCAAAGGCTTGGCCTGATTGCCTAGGCATGGGCCCATCAGTTTCAGGCCCAAGCTAAGTCTGTCCTGCACCATGTACCCAGCTCAATACCCACCCCTTCTGGAAGAAAGAGACTGAGGTTGGGTCAGATGATGCACTTTGGTTTGACCCAACACCATTAGAGATTGGAAATCTTTAGAAACATGTTTCTATTCTACTTGACCAGCACAATGAAATTTCTCTTGTATCTATGTCCTTCAAAGCAATCAGAGAGTTGATGAAGTGGCGAACTTGGATTTTATGGTGACATATTTATTATAAATCCCCATTGATTTCATACAATTTATTTTTCATATATTTTTTTCTTGAAGGTGGTAGTATTATAACTTTATCCACTTGTATAGCTGAGGTGTATTATAGTTGTCTTAGAACATAGGAATATAATTTTAACTTTATAACCCTAACCTTGTTTCCTTATTCTATAATTGTAGTAATATTTTATTTCCAGTTCCTATGATCTAGCATATATCTCATAAACTCCAAACAAAGGGTTTATATGATTGACAATAGAAACTTTAGAAAGTCCTTCAATTGTTTAGGAGTTGCTTCTCGCTAATAAAGCCAGATGATGCGGATAGATGGATATGTGTTTTGACTTTTGAGCTTCTCTCGATTCCTTGGGTTCTGGAACAATTTAAAAAAACGTGGCATGTTTAAGTCATTTTTAGTTTGAACGACCATCCCTGCTTAATTAGTGTCTTTGGGCTTTGTGACCCATGACTTGCAATTAGCAAATTCAGTGACTGTGGGATCAACTTTGCAAACATCTTCAAAAACTACTTCAAATAACCAGGATTAACTCATTTTTTTCCAATGTGAAGTTTGAACACTTTTTTTAGCCATCTACTTTCTTTGATGATGATGCCATCTTATCATTTTAAGAAAAAGTGAAATTTGGATATCAGAACTAGCTTAAATGTCTTACAGTCAAAGAGCTAGGCAGTGCACATGTGCCAGCTTGCTGTGTGGCTCAGAAACACACAAAATAAATTTTCAAAATGAAAAGATTGATAAAAGGCTTTCAAGATCTAGAAATTTTCTGAAATTATATGTTTTAACATTGTATGCAAAAAATAGTTATAGTATAATATGAAATTCAAGGTGGCTGTAATGTTAAGATTAACATCTTACACCATTACAAGATGTACGCTAATATTAGTAAAAATTGTGCAACTACTTGAGCACAAGATGGCACTGTGACATGCACCCAGGAAAGCAAACCGGCATATTTAACATAATATGAAAATCCATGACTCTGTAAATACATTTGTATGTGATGTTGATTGTTGAACAGAACCCAGGAATTCAAATAAAAAAAAGAAAGAAAAAGTTTCAATCACAAACATAACTTGCTATTCTCTGTCTTTATAAACTTTTTTTTATTAAGATCAAGCATACTTAGAAGCACCTAAGTGATGTTTACATGAGGTTTCCTGAGCATGACTTTTATCGCCTAGTGCTAGCACGTAGGTAGCCTTCCTAGTCTGTAAGCTGGCCTCACAATATGGGTATAGGCAGGGACCCATGTGAAATATAGATATTGTATTGATCTCATTTCTAAATCTTTGTCATTTTATTTCAGCACCATGAAATGTTCATGATCCAAAGTTATATTTTTTTACCAATTTGTCTCCTTTCACTTTATTCAACTAGAAACAGTTCTTTTACTTGTTTCCTGAAGTTACTCTGTGCTCTATTAGTTCAGAGCCCCGAGTGCAACAAAACTAAATCCCTTAGGTTCTTTCACTAAAAGGTAAAGGAAAAAGTCCCTTTAGATAGAGACTCTTCAGAAAAAAGATCACCACCTCTTTGGGTATGCAAAGGCTAGTTCCTTTGTTCTTGTGCTGTTGTGCATGGCCAATGGATAATGTTGCATAGATTGGACGATCAATTACTTTCTTGTGCCACTGAGAAGACATTGGTGTAGATTTGGAAATGGTGGGTAATGACTATTTGGAGGCTTCTCAGAAGTAAAAGAAATACATGTTACTGTATGGATGGATTTATCTCACATGCAAGTTTATCACCTCCAATCACAAGTCATAAGGTCTTGGACCTTCATGGCGTGGCCTCATTGCTCTTTCAGGTATTTTTTATGATGTTTTCCTTTAGCACAGACCCAAGTATTGTGTCATGAAGGTTATAGAGGGTGTGGTTCTGATCATCATGACAGAAATTGCATATATAAAGGGTTTATTGTGGGCAAACTGTGGGTGACACCAAGCTTACAGAAATTAATTATTATTTAATGTATGTGAAAGTTGCAAGTGAGAAAGTTTACCACAGTGAAGATAATGATGCTACACTTGTTAATTTGCCACTAAAAGAAGTCTGAAGTTTTTATAGGATGAATTCCATGTGCGTGAGCATTATTTTGCATTCTCAAGTGTGTTTTACTATGTTTCAGACCACTATCTGATTTGATATAGATCAGCTATGGGCGATTTCACAATTTCATCGGCCAACACTGCTGGGATCTATATTATGTTAATTATTGGAACTATTGCAGCATGGTTTGATGTTAATTGGAAAACCGACAACTTCTCTAGTTTCCTCTGCCCTGCTCTCATTCATGTTCTTATGGAATCAAGTCATTGAACCTAGAACGGTTCTTACCCTTCTTGAGAAATTCACTGTGATATTGTTGTTTCCCAAATATAGTGAGTGTTTTGCCTTTTCCCCACAATTTTCAGCTTATCTGTTCATAATTGTGGTTGCAATTCTGTTTGTACACGAGATCCATATTTCTCTATCTTCTTTCTAATATTTTACATATTTTTCAGGATGGACTAAGGAAAATACAAGATTGGCAGTATGTAAGCTGCCTTGAACTTGGGTTAAGTTTGTATGTGCTAACATCAAGGAACATGATCTTCAGAGTTTGCTATACTTGGCAATTCAGATGATAAATGGACTTGCCCATATGTTGCCTGGACCTCGTTTCTTTCCTTTGAGGCTAAAATGCATCCATTTGTTGAATAAGCTTTCACATTCTAGTGGCATCTTGATTCCTATGGCTTCTTTATCTCTAAGCTTTCTAGAATTTGGGGAAGGTGGCAAATCTGATAATAGTGCTCCAAAAGATTTTAATTTTTCAAGTATGTTGAAGGTTGGTTCAAGTGGAGAGACTACCTCATCAGTTTTCAGGATCTTCACTGTCTCGGCTCTCTGCTTTACTTATTAGTTGGTTACTTGTCTGACAGGTGCCAAAACAGCTACTGAAACTGAAAGCATACCATGAGCAATGTGTACGCTCTGCAGTTGAAACACTTTCAGAGCACTTTTTCAATGGAGCTATCATGTATCTTTCCCTGAGTTGGCTTTCGTTCCACTCGCCAGCTTTAGAAAGTTTTGCAAAAAGACAACCAGTGAGAGCCTCAGACGTCTTGTAAAGCCATTCATGGATCAGGTAAATATTTTTTAATAAGCTTACATGTTTGACTTTGCGATAGCACGTGCTCAGAGTTGTGTTTTTTATCTGTAAATTGATTTTCTTTTGACCAACAATGTGAAACATTGCTCAGGGAATCCTTAGTACAACTAACTTGGGCTGACAGAATCTGTGTCACAAGGTTGCACCTACCCCTGACCACAATCCAAGTGCATAAGGTGAAGGGGCTCTGAACTTGGGACAAGGGCACTTTGCTTCAATTCTACATCTACCCTTGCCACAATTCAAGATCATATGAGGATTTTGTACCTACATTTGATTATGTGGAACCAGCCCTGTCCACTTCATGCCGCTGCCACCTGAACAACCTTAAATTGAATGGTCTAAGCTTGGAAGCCTGTAGTTCTAATGAAAGATTTGTTGGTTCGAGACAAGAAAAAAAATTGATGACCAATGCCGGTGTTTCAAAACCTAGCAAGCTCAGAACCCATCTTAGGATGCAGGATGTGTAGCCAAACTTCTCCAGGTTTGTGCCTAGAGTTAGATGGACTTGGAAAATCCAAGACCCACCAATTTGGATTAACAAAACAACCAGCCGGGATTGAGTTATCCACTTGGCGCCAAGTGACACAATCTTGTTCAATGAATCAATATCATGGTGATAGGCTTAATCCTATCCATTTGGATTATGGTTATAAACATTATTTTATACTAATGAAGAAGCAGTTCCCAACATCTCTTTTTTATTAGACGGGGAAAACCTGGCCCAGTCTGGAGACTTGGCCCAGACCTGGTTGTCTATCCAGGAAAAAATCCTGTACAGCTACCCTGCCTCATGAACAGTACTGCTGTTAATATATATATATATATATATATATATATATATATATATATATATATATATATATATAAATACCCGATAAAGGGTATTTCTGTAATTCTGCCCATTAGGGGCATTTCAGTCTTTTTACTTTTCTTTTATTTCCTTTTTCTTTTTTCTTTTCTTATTTTTTATTTTTCTTTTTTTGATTGTAAAATGCATTAAATGCATTGCATTGGGGGTCTCTGTTAAATTATGTATATATAAATATATATATATATATATATACATACGTATATATATACATATATGTATATATATATACATATTTCTTTTTTTTGTTTTCTTATTTCTCCAAATACCCAATAGGGATATTTTGGTAAATCCCCATGTAAACTCTCCCCTTTTCCTTTTCTCTCCCTTTTTTACTTTTTCTTTTTTTCTTTTGCTATTTGTAAGACCACAAGGGGCCCCACTCATCTTGTCGTTGGGGCCCCAACGGTCATATTTATGACCGTTGGGGCTCCCAACGACTAGATGGGAGCCCCCTTGTGGTCCCTTCTTCTTGGCCTCCTCCTCTATAAATAGAGAAGGCTTTCTCTTGTATGGTATCGGGTTTTTCACCCTCTTCTTTCTTTTTTCAAGAATATCCAACTTATGACTTTAAGTCATTTTTCCTTTAGTTGGTTTTTTGTATACACTTTTAGTGTTTGTGTTCTTGGCTCTTGAGATCACTCTTAAGGAGTGGTTTGCTTTATCGGTGCTTCCGCCCCTCTTCATTACATGGTATCAAAGCGAGGTTGGTGATCGGGTTTCTCTTTTTTGTTATCTTGGGACGTGTGCCTCTCAAGCTTTTGAAGAAAGGAAGACTATTCGGCACCTATGGAACGCGATTCTAAAGTTGATCTTTCTTTTAAGCTCAATGGATCCAATTACTTTATGTGGGCCTCCGCTATGGAAAATCATCTAAGAGGTAAGAAACTTTGGGGTTTTGTTATGGGAACTACTCCCGAACCCTCTCTTGTTCTCACTAAAATTGAAAATGGGGTTGAAAAAGCTTTAGATGACGATGAGCGCATCAAAGCTATCAATGACCATCAATCCAAAGTTGAGGATTGGGAAAGTAATCATGCCAAAATTTTGGCATGGTTTATGAACAATGTGGACCTCAAAAATTGTGCCAACATTGCAAAATTTAGAAGAGCCAATGAGGAATGGTTCTTTCTTAAGGGTATGTATACCCAAAAGGATCTAGCTAGACAATTTTTTTGTCAAGAAAAAATCCTTTCCACTAGACAAGCGGATATGAGTGTCTGTGACTACTTTAGCTCTTTAACCCCTCTTTGGGATGAGCTTGTTCTTCTTGAGCCCAAATGGGTGGCTCCGGAAGATATTGAGTTGAGAAGAGAACAAATTGAAAAGGAGCATTTTTTCCAATTTCTCCATGGTCTTCGACTGGAATTTGAACAAGTTAGGGCATCCCTTCTCCATAGAAGTAAAGCCTTACCCATTGAAGACGCCCTTGCCGAAGTATGCCAAGAAGAAACTCGACTTGGCCTAAGTATTAAGAGTGATGAAGTTTTGGCCGTTACTAGGCCCAGATCAAATGTAAAAGCATATAGACCTCCCCACTTTAACAAAAATAATGGATATAGAAAGGGAGTGATTTGTCACTATTGTAATGAACTGGGACACATTAAACCGGTTTGCCCAAAGCTTAAGGGAAAAGTGGCTGCGGTTGGAGAAAATTCTCCAAAGAAGGAAGAACAAAGTGTCAAAGAGGGAGATATCAAAGAAACTCTTAATCATATCTCCGAAGTTCTCCAACATCTTCTCAAGACTTTTTCATCTTCAACATCCGTAGCCGCCATCGCCTATTCTTCATCACCTCCAGGTATGTGGATACTAGACTCTGGTGCTTCTTTTCATATGACATCTCATAAAAACTCTCTTTCTAATGTTTTTTCCGAACCCATATCTTCTTATGTTTCAACGACCGATGGGACATCTTTAAAAATTGAAAGTATTGGAACACTTGATTTGAAAACTTCTCAAACCTTTTTCGTTCCTAAAGTAAGAGTCGTTCCAAAAATTAATCTAAATTTTTTTTCCGTTTCCCAAATCACCGATCATGGATGCCAAGTCTCTTTCTCACCTAAAGATTGCACCGTGCAGGATCTCCAGTCAGGGAAGCTGATTGGGCAAGGCCATAGAAGGGGTGATCTTTATTTTATGGACTTTTTGACTCTTCCACCAAAGTCATTTTGCAATCTTATAAAGGACAAAAGTATTGGAATTTGGCATGAGAGACTTGGTCATCCAAATTTTGTAAAGATGTCTCTTTTTCCTTTTTTGAACAATACTTGTAAAGACAAACACACGACTTGTAAAGATTGCATTTTTGGGAAATCTAAAGCTATTCCATTTCCTCAAAGAAATTATTTCACCACTCGGCCTTTTGAACTTGTTCATTCCGATGTATGGGGACCTTCCCCTATTTTATCCAAAGGAAGATTTTCGTACTATGTGGTCTTTATTGATGACTTCACTCGATTTACATGGATTTACTTCTTAAGTCGCAAATCCGAAGTTTTCTCCTTCTTTAAAGAATTCCATGCAATGGTTAAAAATCATTTTTTAGGAAATCTATCAATTCTTAGATCCGATTCGGGAGGCGAATACATGTCCAATGCATTTCAAATCTATTTGAAACAAAATGGAATTTGCCATCAACGTTCTTGTCCAAACACTCCGCAACAAAATGGTCTTGTGGAAAGAAAGCATAGACACATAATAGAAACCACAAGAACTTTATTAATCTCAAAAAATATTCCAAAATCTTTTTGGGCCGAAGCGGTTCTAACCTCAACATATCTTATCAATAGAACCCCTTCATCTTCTTTGAAAAATCTTTCTCCATTTGAGAAACTTTACAATATGTCTCCCGATTATAAAAGACTAAGAATTTTCGGATGTAAATGCTTTGTTCTAACTCACAAAAATGATAAACTTTCTTCTAAGGCAATTGAGTGTATTTTCTTAGGATATGGCGAAAAACAAAAAGGTTATCGATGTTTTGACATATTCAAAAACAAACTTTATATTTCAAAAGATGTCACATTCTTAGAAGAAGAAAATGGTTTTTCGCATAAACCAAATGAAAATATTGATTATTCTTTTTTATTTGACTCGTTACCTCAAGAAAACGTCATAGATGATCATGTTGAATCTAGTGAATCTCTCATAGAGGATCATTTTGAACCTCCAAATGATGACCAAAATTTAAAAGAAAATGTACCAAGGCAAACGCAAGTCTACTCTAGAAGAAATGAAAGTAATCCTTCTTGTGCCCTTGAAAAATTCTCTCAAAATGAGTCGATTGAAGAATCCTCTCAAAGAAGATCAAATCGTTTTTCTAAAGTACCAAATAGATTTGTATCTTATGATTCTTTTTCTCCAAATTTTCGAGCATGTCTACTAGCTCTTCACTCAATTTATGAACCAACTCATTATAATGATGCTAAACAATATGCTCATTGGAATGAAGCAATGGAACTGAAACTTAATGCACTTAAAAGGGAACAAACTTGGGAAATCATTGATCCACCCAATGGCAAGAAACCCATTGGATGTAGATGGGTTTTTAAAGTAAAAACTAAGAGTGATGGCTCCTTGGAAAGATATAAGGCTAGGTTAGTGGCCAAAGGATATGCCAAAGAGTATGGGGTAGATTATGATGAAACTTTTGCCCCAGTTGCTCGAATGACTACTGTTCGAGCTCTTATTGCAATAGCCTCTATTAAAAAATGGCCAATTTTTCAACTTGATGTCAAAAATGCCTTTTTAAATGGAAATTTAAATGAAGAAGTTTATATGGAACCACCTCCGGGTATGAATTTAAATGGTAAAATTTTAAAATTAAAAAAGGCCTTATATGGACTTAAGCAAGCTCCTAAAGCTTGGTATGACAAGTTTAGTAATGTATTAATCAATTTAGGATTTACTTCTTGCTATACTGACACTGCTCTTTTTGTTAAGAAGACAAGTGATTTCATTGTTATTCTTCTGTTATATGTTGATGATATGATCATCACTGGGAGTGACAAAAAGGGGGTAAATGATGTGAAGTCTATGTTAAAAGAAACTTTTGATATGTCTAACCTTGGATTTTTGAGATATTTTTTAGGAATTGAAGTAGCTTACTCCTCGCGAGGATACATTCTATCTCAAATGAAATTAGTAGCAAACATTTGTACCAAGTCAGGAATATCTGATGAAAAGAAAGTTGAGACTCCCGAAGTTATCAATGCAAAACTGAGACTTGAGGATGGTGTTCTTCTTGAGGATCCAACCCCCTATCGTCAATTAATTGGATCTCTCACCTATTTATCCATCACCCGTCCAGATATAACTCATGCGGTTCATGCTGCAAGCCAGTTTCAGCATGCACCTACTTCAGTTCATATAGCGGCCGTAATGAGAATTGTGCGATACATAAAAAATACCATCTCCAAGGGACTCTTCTTATCCTCTTCCTCATCTCTTGAATTAACTGCTTTTACTGATGCTGACTGGGGAGGAAATCCCAATGATCGTATCTCAACTACTGGTCTTTGCATTTTTTTAGGTGAATCTCTCATTTCGTGGAGATGCAAGAAGCAGCAAAAGGTCTCACTATCATCCACTGAAGCTGAATATCGGGCCATGACAATGACAACTATGGAAATCGTATGGCTCAGAAGTCTCCTTGGTGACATGGGCGTCCTCATTTCCTCTCCCACCAAGCTCTGCTGTGATAACAAAAGTGCGATCTACATTGCAAGCAATCATAATTTTCACGACCGGACCAAGCATATCGAAATGGATTGCCATTATGTTTGAGACGAATACCTTAGAGGAACTATCACATTACCATACGTTACTTCAGAATATCAACTGGCTGACTTCTTCACCAAAGCGCTCCCAACTCCACGATTTCTGTTTCTTCTTAGCAAACTTTCGGTCTTCTCCCCGTAAAGTTTGAGGGGGCATGTTAAATTATGTATATATAAATATATATATATATATATATATATATACATATACTTATATATATATATACATACTTATATATATAAGTATATATATACATATATGTATATATATACATATTTTTTTTTTTGTTTTCTTATTTCTCCAAATACCCAATAGGGGTATTTTGGTAAATCCCCATGTAAACTCTCCCCTTTTCCTTTTCTCTCCCTTTTTTACTTTTTCTTTTTCTTTTTCTTTTTTTCTTTTGCTTTTTGTAAGACCACAAGGGGCCCCACTCATCTTGTCGTTGGGGCCCCAACGGTCATATTTATGACCGTTGGGGCTCCCAACGACTAGATGGGAGCCCCCTTGTGGTCCCTTCTTCTTGGCCTCCTCCTCTATAAATAGAGGAGGCTTTCTCTTATATGGTATCGGGTTTTTCACCCTCTTCTTTCTTTCTTCAATAATATCCAACTTATGACTTTAAGTCATTTTTCCTTTAGTTGGTTTTTTGTATACACTTTTAGTGTTTGTGTTCTTGGCTCTTGAGATCACTCTTAAGGAGTGGTTTGCTTTATCGGTGCTTCCGCCCCTCTTCATTACAGTCTCAACTAAGAGTCGTTGGACCCCCAACGGTCACAAATGTGACCGTTGGGGGCCCAATGAGTCCTTGTTGGGCCTCCCAATGCACTCTCTCTCTCTCTCACTCTCTCACTCCTTTGCTTATAAATAGAGGGGTAATCCCCTATGTAACTTATGGCTTTTCAAGCCCTCATTCAATAAAGTTCATATTTTTTATGTGTTGCCTCTTTGAAGGCTTCTTGTGTTGTCCTTTAGTGGACTATTTCTATATTCTCCATTTTGGGTTTGGGTTTGTCCATTCATTGGACCGTGTGAATGCATTAAGAATTCTTGTTACACCTTTCTGCATACTTTCTTACCTGGTATCAGAGCTCGGTTATAATCAAGCTAGTCCTTCGGTGCATCAGGAAGCGTGATATTCAAAAATTCAAAAAAATGGTGAAGTATTTGTTACCTTTTTTCTTTCTCTACGTTTTGGTGAAGTGTTTGTTATCTCTTATCTCTCTTCCTTCTACTCGGAATTACTTGGCATGTATTCTTACACTTTTCAAGTATTTAGCCCATGCATTACACATGAGAAAAACACTTGTTTTTTCTTTACCATTGTATATATATATATATATATGTAAACATATATACATATATATATATATTTTACGTGATTAAAATAAAAATGAAATGTATGTTTTTTTTAAGTTCTAAAATAGTATTTTAACCATCATTGAACTTGTTTTAAGGAAACTAGATATATGTATTAGGTTTGAATCTTGAAGCCTTTTTGAAAATAACTCTAATATATATATATATACATATGTATATATATATATATATATATATATGTATATATATAACCATGAATTATTAATTCTAGATGTTTCGTCAATCATTGTCTTATCTTAATGATTTGATAATGATGTCTTATTTTATAAAATATAAACTTGTATTTCACACACACACACATATATATATATATATATGATAATCGTCAAATACAATTTATATTTCATCCTTGATAGTCATGCGTGTTCATGTTTAAAACTTTTTTGACCCATTACATGCTTAAAATGTAAACTTTTATATAAATCCTATCACTTGCATTTATTTGGTTGTAAACATGTCTTTTGTATAAGATATGTGGCCTTAATTATTACATGAGTTTTTTCCCTCTATGAGAATATATGCACATCCATAAAATGATGTGACCTTAATTAGTTCTATATTTCTTTTATTTAAATCTCTTTAATGATATTAATTGTCTCATAATCATGTTGTGAGCAAAATCTAAATAGTATTTTTTGATATCATTTACATTATTTTTAGAATCATTGGATTCCTTGCATATGATATACCTTATTGCATTTATCTCTTGATTGATGTACTCATGAACTCTTTTTGAAGAATTGCTTATAATAAGCATGATTCTTATTAAAACTTACTTTTTTGTGTGGGTTCATTCCACTTTAGTGAGATATATTTTCTCTCTTTGGTGTGTGCACTCTTTTGAGTACTTCGGTTCTTGTGAGTGTGTTGAATGAATCTTTGTGTTCATTGAGAAAGATCTCTTGTGAGCTTCTTTTTGAAATTCTGTTTGGGGTTCTTAAAAATTGATTAGTTATGAAGTTTTATCCCACTTGAATGAAATTCATTCCTCTTTTATATTTTGCTTTCTCTTTATTGTTCTTATGTGTGAACCAGAGTTACCGAAAGCGCCTAGGTATATGGGAAAGCGCGCTTACCCGATACGCTCTTCGAAAGCGCGAAACATCGCGCTTCCTAAACGCGTGGGGAAGCGTCTCTCTTTTTTGGGAAGCGCGCTTCCCTTTTATGGGAAGCACGTTTCCCTTCTATGGGAAACACACTTCCCATTTATGAGAAGCACGCTTCCCCCACGCTTCTCCATTTTTTTATTTTTTTCGCTTCCCCCTCGCTTCCGGTTCGCTTCCTAGGTCGCTTCCGGTTCGCTTCCGGTTCGCTTCCTAGGTCGCTTTCGAGACGGTTCGTAATTTTCTTCTAAGTGGTCCCCCGCTTCTTAAATTTTTGAAAGTGCCTCGCTTCCCGCTCCTGCTTCCTCGACTGGTAACTCTGGTGTGAACCCTAGTGGTTCGTGTGAGAAAGCTTTGTATGTGAACCTATATGGTTCTTGTGAGAGATCATTTGTGAAGAATCTTCTTGTTTGTAAATTCTATCTTCTTACATTGCCAAAATTATCATAAGAATTTTTTTGGAACTTTATATGTTCCAATCAGTTCCTTTTATAAACTAGATCAAGTTAGATGTTTATAACTTGCTTATATTAACAATACTTATAATTACGTGAGCATATAAGTTCAAGTTTTTCTATCTACCATTTTTTGATTTGAAACCATGTTTTTTTCAAATCGGTACTTTGTTTGGAAAATAACTTCCATAAATATTTGTTGCCTTATGGCATTTGTATAGCCCATCACAAACTTTATATAATGAATCAATCTTCTTGGCCTTGTTATTATTGAATCAGAGATGTTTGTTGAGGTGAGTTATGTGCACCTTGTGTTATGTCATTTTAGATTGTCACCTTGTAGTTTGACTCTAAATGACATGTTATGTGATCTCTGATTATAAGTGTGTCACTCGTTTGTTTTTGGCCATTGATTTTATTATGGATGCTCTTAATTATGTATACCTATGATGGATGTCTAAGGTTTGAAACCATAGTGTTTCAAGGTTTATTGAAAAATTGTATCCTTCTTGTTAAATGTTTTTCATTACAAGCCTTCTTGCCTCAAGTGTCTTCTCCTTTTATGCCTCTTATCTAAGTGTCATCATATGTAGACAAGAAATATTGTTCCTACCTTTGTATGTGTTGTTAGCCCATTGCTGGCTTTGTTCTCTTGATCTAGTAGCTTAACACACTTGTTTTGAGCGTCATTATATGTAGACAAGGCTTGTTGTTTCACACCATTGTGTGTGATGTTAGCCCATTGTTGGCTTTTGTGTCCTTGTTCTAGTTGCTGATACACTCATTTCAAGTGTCATTTTATTTAGACAAAAGATGTGTTGTCACACCTTCGTGTGTGTTTTAGCCCATGGTTGACTTTCTACTCTTGTTCTAGTAGCTGAATATACTTGATTTAGAGTGTCATTATATTTAGACAAGAGATGTTTATTCATATTTTTATGTGTGATTTTAACTTATGGTTGGCTTTTGTAGTCTTGTTCTAGTCGCTGATACACTCATTTCAAGTATTATTATATGTAGACAAGAGGTGTTTATACACACCTTTGTGTGTGTCTTTGGCCTTTAGTGGCATTATGTTTATGTTCTTGTTCTAGTTGCTTATAAAGACTAATGAGGCGGTTGCTTGTAGTGGATGAACTATTGTTGAAATTTGCAAAATTTCATTCTTAATTTGTTTTTGATCTGCATATATCGTATGAGATTTTCTTCTAAATGAGTTTCTCCTTACTACTTGCAAAGAAAAATATTTATTGATAAAAAGATCATATCATTGATATGCATATTTGAAAATCAAGTTTACATTTTGGCATTTACTCTATAAGGAATTCAGGTACTTTGTATATTAAGTGTTTATGGTTTTCGGCCACTTAGTGAGCTTTTGTATTTGCAAATATTTGAGTGAGAAATTCCTCAATGAGTAAGGTTCTCTACGCAAATAACATTCATTATTGACTCTTGGGTAGATGTCTTTATTATACTTAATTAAATCATGTTCTTGCAAGTTCACACATGATATTTGTTGGCATAAGACTTCTTCTCTCTAAGATGTGTGAGAAATCATTAACTCATCTTTTGTTGATAAAATGTCTCCCTATTATTGAATTGAGTATGTTAAACATGCTCTTATACACATTCCTTTGGGAGCAATTAGTTATTGTGTGAACATTGTCTTAAAGATATTTCTAATACATGAAACTTTTCTAAAAGAGTCTTGATTTTAATACAAATCTCATATTTTGTGTCTTCGTGCACTTGTGAGTGTTTTTCATGTTCTTTTGTGCACACATTTCTTACTTCCAAGTATTGATAAATTCCTTTGTGAGTATTTATTGGGCCTTTGTGCACGTATCTTTCTTCAAGAACATAGTGAGTTTTATCAATATTGTATTTAAGATTAATTTATTTTTGCATTAAAATACATGAAATATCTTTTGAATCGTTGTTTCTTTTTATGAATCATATGTTCTTCTTAATCAATGTTATGGTCTCTTGATTCATTTTATTTGATATGTTTTATTTGATTGAGATACAAAGATACTTTTTACTTGGAGCTTTTTGGCTTGTTCTATAGGATCTTCAAGATGAGATGGAAGAAGTACCTATGATACATCATGGAAGGAGCTTGAGGATGATCATTAAAGACAGTTAAAGGCTGACATTTGTAAAGTTCTTTCATGTGCTATAAAGATGACTTCCATTGAAGACTTTTGAACACTTGGCATTCTCCTTTTGTATCTTCAAACTTTTCATTATCCCCACGTAAAGTTTGAGGGGGGGTGTTAAAATATATGTAATCATGTATATATATATATATCCTTTATCAAGTAAAAAGAAAAATAAAATAAAAAATAAGAAAAGAGAAAAGAGAAAAGAGAAAAGAAATAAAAGAAAAGTAAAAAGACTGAAATGCCCCTATTGGGCAGAATTACAGAAATACCCTTTATCAGGTATGAGTACTTGTTGGGCCTCCCAATGCACTCTCTCTCTCACTCTTTTCTCGCTCACTCTCTCACTCATTTGCTTATAAATAGAGGGGTAATCTCCTATGTAACTTATGGTTTTTCAAGCCCTCATTCAATAAAGTTCATATTTTTTATGTGTTGTTTCTTTGAAGGCTTCTTGTGTTGTCCCTTGGTGGACTATTTCTATATTCTCCATTGTGGGTTTGGGTTTGTCCATTCATTGGACTGTGTGAATGCATTAAGCATTCTTGTTATACCTTTCCACATACTTTCTTACAATATATATATATATATATATATATATATATATATATATATATATATATATATATATATATATATATATATATATATATATATATATATTGTAACCTACGTCACATGGGTGCGAGCGCGGGTGCGGGTGCGGGGATTCGGCACTTCCAAAAAACCCGGGTGCGGGGGTGCGGCAGGGGAAAAAATGTAAATATATATATATATATATATATATATATATATATATATATATATATATATATATATATATATATATATATATATATATATATATATATATATATATATATAAAGGGGGTCGGCGGGTTTTTTCAAATTTCACAGCTGTCAGCTGACAGACAGCTGCTGTCAGCAGCTGACAGACAGCAGCTGCTGCATATTTTTTTTTTTTTTAAAAATCGCAGCCCATTTGGGCAAATTTAAAAAAAAAAATCCAAAAAATAAAATGGACCTAAATGATCCTGAGTGCGGTCAACACACCCAGGATCAGGTTGACCGCACCCGCACCCGCGTCGAGTCGCGTCGACGCGGGTGCGGCACCCTGCTAGTCGAATCCCTGTGACATAGATTGTAACAGTTTGTCTAATAGAGGCATTTTTGTCTTTTTGTATGTAATTATAGTTGTTTATTAGAAACAACTATCTTTCATTGTCTTTTTTTTATTTCTATTTTATCATGTCATTGGGGCCTCACTCCATAGAGTCGTTGGGGGCTCTAATGGTCATAAATATGACCATTGGGAGCTCTCCAATGACTGTACGAAAGAGCTCCCAATGGTATCTCTCTTATATTTGTATATAAATAGGGGAGTATTTTCCCTAAATTTTTTCATGGCTTTCCAAGCACATTTTTCAATAATATTCTATTTTAATTGGCTCTTTGTATTGTTGATGTCTTCTTTTAAATCGTTGTAATTTTGAAAAGATTTTTAAATGTAAAACATGTGAAAACCAGACATCAAATAATAAAAACCGGTTCTCACTAGTGGATGAGACCGGGTCGAACTCAGGGAACGAGAATATATCGTATTCAAGCACACAAATCTAAACTAATCTTTATTGCTGAATTATTGAAATGTAAAATGTTTAAGAAAAGTAAAAAACAACTAACTATTACAACAAATGAATACCCTTCGCAGAGGGCGTAAAGTGCAATATTTACAAACCCAATTAAATTCCTAATTCTAAAAAAATAAAAGCAAAAAGAAGCTTTATTCTTTGTACTTCGTGTCACGTAATCGCTTCCGCTCCAATCTGTGCTATCCTGCACAAATCAAATGAACACGAGCAGTACCAGAGATAGAAGGAAAATTACACTAAACTGACTAAATGCTAGAAATACAAAGGAAATTAGACAAGAATTCTAAATGACAATTTCAAATGAACATGAATTCTAATTAAATCTAACTAACTACTTACTGATTACAAACTAACTAACTAACAGTTTACTTAACTCACAACTAATACTACTCAATTAACTAATGTCTATCAGTTAATGAACTAATCACTTAACTAATAGTAAAGTAACTACTTATGAAAGTATATGAACTCAAAACAAGGAATCAATGAATGAGAAAGACAAGAAATTCAGTACATAAACACACAGGAAAAACTAAGATTAGCTGTAATGTAAAACAGAGAACTCAGCATGTAAAAATAGGGAAAGCAAAAATTAAACAAACAAAAATTTAGAAAATGAACACAAAGAATTCATATAGTGAAGAAACACAAAAATCAAAGAATGGAAAAATAGGAAAGATGCAAATGTTAAACAGGGAATTAGAAATTTAAACAAAACAGGAAATGATTAAACCGAACTATGTAAAAACATGAAATTACAATATTGAAAACATAAAAAAATCGGAAGGTGCAACAAATAGTAAAACTGATTTTAAAAACAAACAGGAAATTGCAATAAAGAAAAATAAGAAACAAGTGCTAAAAAAACAAAAATTATAACAATGAAACAAGAGACAATTCATAACAACAAAATCAGGAAATAGGAAATTGAAAACAGCAAATACAATGAAATAAAACTGGAAATCAAACATTAAAAAAAAACAACGAATGATAAAGCAATGTAATGAATCTAAAGCAACAGACAAACACACTGAAAATTAGAGAAAGAAAGATCAGGAGATTAGAAAATGCAGGAATTCAAGAGTTAACACTAGGAAAATTAGCAAGAGTGAACGAAAAACTGAAATTAAAACTAAAACTACAATCAATACAAAAGGAATACAACAATAATGAATGAAAATGCAGAGATATATAGCAGAAATCAAATCGATGCATAAAAATTCAAAAATCATTGAACTAACATGGAATGAAATATGCAGATGAGACGCTATCTACTGAAGATGCAAATGTGATAGATACAATGCAGAATTTCTAAAATAAAATGCAATGAAAACAGGAAATGAAAATCTACACAGAAAAAAAATAAAAATCGTGAAATGTTAGCACAATTAGTAATCAGAAGATATAGAACTCTATTTACTGTTTATTCATTTATTTTTATTTTCTCGTTTTTTTTTTATTTATTCTGTTTTACACAGAATTAATGGAAGAAGAAGAAGAAAATGAAGATCGGAGGAAGAAGAAGAAGAAGAAGAGAAAGAAGAAGATATAGAGGAAAATGAAGATTCGGATGAAGAAGAAAAGGAAGCTGAAGAAATCGGAAGAAGAAGAATTTGAAAAAAGAAGAAGAAGAAGTATAAAATGCAGAGGATGAAGAAGAAAGGTAAGAAGATAAGAAAATGAAGAAGAAGGAGATCTGAAGGAGAAGAAGAAGTATAAGAATCGGGACTTACCGTGAACCTTAGAGGGGTTAGGGGAGAATGTGGCAACCTCCACCACCCCTGCCGTCGCCGGACTGAAGCTTCACCACCACCGGTTGCCGGATTTAACAGAGAAAGAGGGAGAAAGGGAAGGTAGGGAAGGGGAGTAGCCACCGGCAATGGTGGAGGAAGGAGAGAAGAAAGGGAATAGAGGGAAAGAGGGGAAAGGAGGAGAGTTCAGGCGTGAATGGGAGGAGGCGCCTGGAGATTCTCGTTTTTTGGGTTTTTAAAAACATCAAATCGGTTCACCGGTTTGTACATATTTTTTTTCAGCCTTTAAAAAAACTGCAAACCGGTTCCAGCCGGTTTGCTATTATTTTTTTTCAGTTTTTAAAAATCAAAAACCAAACCGTGCAATGGTTTGTTACAATTTTTTTCAACAACTTACAAACAAAACTTTTTTTTATTTTTTATTTAAAAAGAAACTAAAAATAAAACTATTCTAATAATAATTTTTTTTCTTCTTTTCTAAAATAAAAACAAACAAACACTTAAAATGAATATAAAACTATTTTTCTCCATTTTTTTTAATTTTTTTATTTTTAATTTTAATAAAAACTAAAACCAAACTACTATGAATGTAACAAAAACTAAAATATGCATAAAAATGTAAAATAAAACTATTTTTTCATGCATTTTCTATTTTTAAATCATTTAAGCACATTTACTCGAAAACTATCATAAAATTGGGTTTTTGAAACATTATTTTATAAAATCATGCATATTTAAATGTTAATAAACCCTGAATTATATGCATGATCAATTGTCCCTTAGTGTACTTTTGTCTATGTACTTTTGTGCTTGTTTATCTTCTTTGTAATTTTCTACTCTTAGACTTATATGTGCTTTTGCACTTTGCTTTTGTAATTACTAATACTTCATTACATGGTATCAAAGCTCATTGGGTTCTCTTGATCTTGGAGGTCTTACTTGTGGTGATTGAAGATCGTGACAAAGGTGCATGTCCTTTTCTTTATCTATCTCTTTTGCGTCATGGAACATGAATCAAGAGTGAAGCTTTCTTTCAAATTCAATGAATCCAACTACTTGATGTGGGCTTCGGCGATGGAAAATCATCTTAAAGGGAAGAAACTTTGGGGTGTTGTGATGTGAACTTCTCTTGAACCATAGTTAAAGCTCACCAAGGTCGAAGGTGTTCAGAAAGCTCTTATTGGAGATGATCGTTTTAAAGCCATCAATGAACATCAAATAAAGGTAGAGGATTTGGAAAACAACCATACCAAAATTTTGGCATGGTTTATGAATAATGTTGACATAAAAATATGTGCCAACATTTCTAAATTTAGAAGAGCCATTGAAGTTTGATTCTTTCTTAAGAGTATGTATACTCAAAAGGATATTGCTAGACAATATTTTTGTCAAGACAATATTAGATCCACTAAGCAAGGGGACATGTATTTTCGGGATTCTTTTAGTATTTTGTCTCCTCTTTGGGATTAATTAGCACTTCTTGAGTCTAAATGGGTGGCTCTCGAAGATGTTGAGGTTAGAAGAAAGACAATTAAAGAGAAACAATTTTTTCAATTTCTTTATGGTCTAAGACTGGAATTTGAACAAGTGACTCTTCTTCATAGAACTAAAGTTGTCTCTCGAAGATGCACTTGCCGAGGTATGTCAAAAAGAAACTCGTCTTGGCATGACCAATAAAAATGATGATGTTTTGATCGTTATTAAGTTGGGTTCCAATGTAAGGGCCTATAAGCTCCCCACTTTGTAAAACAAAATAACTATAATAATGGGTCCAACTATAATAGTAGATATAGAAAGGGTTCTATTTGTCACTATTGTAATGAATCGGGACACATTAGACTGGTATGCCCAAAGCTTAAAGGAAAAATCACTTTCGTTGGAGAAATCACACTTAAGAAAGAAGCAAGCAAAAATGGAGGAAATATTAAAGACACACTTAACCAAATATTGAAGGCGCTTCAACAACTTCTCAAATCATCTTCTACTTTAGGTGATGCTATTGTGTCTTCTTCGTCTCCTCCAAGTATATGGATTCTAGATTCAGGTGCTTCATTTCATATGACACATCATAAGAATGCCCTTTTCGAAGTTTGCACTAATTCTACTTCATCTTATGTTTCAATGGCCGATGAAACCTCTTTAAAAATAAATAGTATTGGAACACTTGACTTAAAAATTTCTCAAAAAATTTTTGTTTCAAGAACAAGGGTGATTCCAAAATTAAATTTAAATATTTTTTCGGTCTCTCAAATTTTCAATCGTTGTTGCAAAATTTATTTCTCATCTAAAGATTACACCGTGCAGGATCTCCAGTTAGGGAAGCTGATTGGGCAAGGCCATATGAGAAACGATCTTTACTTTATGGATTTTTTATCCCTTCCATTCATGTTATTTTGTAATTTTATAAATGACAAAAATATTGATACTTGGCATAAAAGACTTGGGCATCTTAATTTTTCAAAGATGTCTCTTTTTATTTTTTGGAAAATATATGTAATGAAAAATATATATCTTGTAAAGATTACATTTTTGAAAAAATGAAAATCATTCCCTTTCCTCGTAGAACCTTTATTTCTACTCGGCCTTTTGAATTAGTGCATTCAGATGTATGAGATCCTTCAACCGTCATATAAAAAAAGGTTACTCTTATTATGTTATTTTTGTTGATGATTTTATTAGATACCCATGGATTTATTTTCTGAATCATAAATCCAATGTGTTCTCCTTTTTTAAGAAATTTCATATAATGGTTAAAAATCAATTTTTTAGCAACCTTCTATTCTTAGATCAGATTCGAGAGGGGAGTATATGTCAAATATTTTTCAAAACTACTTGAAACAAAATAAAATTTGTCATCAGAGATCTTGTCTTAGAACTCTGCGACAAAATGGATTAGCAGAAAGAAAACAGACATATAATCAAAACCACTAGGACTCTTTTAATTTCAAGAGATATTCCTAAAAAAATTTGGGCCGAAATTGTTTTAACCTCAAGATACTTAATAAATAGAATTCGTTTGTTTTCGTTGCAAAATGTTTCTCCATTTGAAAAACTTTTTAAAATGACTGATGATTTTAAAAGACTAAAAATTTTTAGTTGTAAGTGTTATGTGCTTACTCATAAAAATAATAAACTATCCTCAAAAGCCATTGAATGTGCTTTTTTGGGCTATAGAGAAAATAAAAAAAGTACCGATGTTTTGATTCAATAAATAACAAACTCTATGTTTCAAAATATGTCACCTTTCTTGAAAATGAAAATGAGTTTGATAGCAAAGAACATAAATAAGAATTTGATTACTCATTTGTATTTGATCTATTGCCAAGACATGATAAGTTTAACTCTGTTGAGGTATTTAATTCTTTTGACAATAACTGTAGTGTTGAACATCTGATTGTTGATAGACATCAACATGAAAGTTTGAATGAAAATATATCAAATGATATCCATGTGTATACTAGACGGGGTTAAGGTAATCACTCATGTGCCCTTGGCAGGTTCTCTTAAAATATACCTTTAGATGAATCTTAACTTAAGAGATCAAATTGAATCTCTAGTGCTCCAAGTAGATTTGTATCATATGACTCATTTTCTCTAAACTTTAGAGCATGTTTAATAATTATTCACTCTTATTATGAATCATCTCAATATAATGATGCTAAACAATACCCTCATTGGAATGAAACAATGGAAATATAACTTAATACTCTTAGAAAAGCCAACACATGGGAAATAGTTGATCCTCCTTTAGACAAGAAACCTATAGGACGTAGATGAGTATTTAAAGTCAAAACCAAAAGTGACAAATCATTAAAAAGATATAAAGCAAGGTTAGTCGTCAAAGGGTATGCCCAAGAATATGTAATAGATTATGAGGAAACCTTTGCTCCCGTGGCAAAAATTATTAGTGTTCGAGCTCTCATTGTCATTGTCTCTATTAAAAAATGGTCTACTTTCCAATTAAATATTAAAAATGTCTTATTAAATGGAGATCTTTAGTGAGAAAGTTTACATGGAACCCCCTCCAGGGGTTAGTTTAAATAAAAAAAAATTTAAAACTTTAAAAGGCCTTGTATGGTCTTAAACAAGCTCCTAAGGATTGGTATGATAAATTTAGTAATGTTTTGATTAATTTAGGATTTATCTCTTGTTATATTGACACTACTCTCTTTGTCAAGAAAACAAATATTACAATTGTGATTCTTTTTTTATATGTTGATAATATGATCATCACAGGAAATGACAAAGAAGGTGTTATTGAAATTAAATCAATTTTAAAGAAAACTTTTGATATGTCTGACTTGGTTTTTTTGAGATACTTTTTAGGAATTGAGGTTGCCTATTCTCTCAGAGGATATATTCTCTCTCAAATAAAATTAGCTGCTAACATATGTGCTAGGTCAAAAGTTTTCGATAAAAAGGTGGAAACCTCAAAAGTCATAAATACAAAATTAAGACTTGAAGATAGTGTATTGCTTGAAGATTCTATTTCATATTATCAATTGATTGGATCTCTCACTTATCTCTCTATCACCCAACCTAATATCACTCATGTGTTCATGCAGCAAGTCAGTTTTAACATGCCCCTACCACATTGCACATGACAACAATTATGAGGATTGTGTGATACATTAAAAACGCCATTTCAAAAGAGCTTTTTTTTTGTCCTCTTCATCATCTTTAGATCTAATTATCCGGGGTGGTAACCTAAATGATAGGTTTTTGTATTTTTTAAAGAGATTCGTTGATCTATTGGAGGTGTAAGAAACGACAAAAAATATCTTTATCTTCAGCTGAAGCCGAATATCAGGTAATGACTATGACAACAATGGAGCTTGTGTAGCTTAAAAGTCTTCTCAGTGATATGAAAATCATCATCTCAACACCTTCGAAGAGTGTTATGACAATAAGAGTGTAATCTACATTGCGAGCAACCATACCTTCCATGAGCGAATCAAACATATTAAGATGGATTGTCACTATGTTTGTGATGAATATCTAAGAGGAACTATTACGTTGCCGTACCAGTTGACAAATTTCTTCATTAAAGCTCTTTCTGCTCCTCGATTTCTCTTTCTCAGCAAACTTTCGATCATTTTCTCGTAAAGTTTGAAGGGAAGTGTATATATATATATATATATATATATATATATATATATATATATATATATAAACAGTTTGCCCAATAAGGGCATTTTTGTCTTTTTGTATGTAATTATAGTTGTTTATTAGAAACAACTATTTTTTCATTTTCTTATTTTTGTCTTCATTTTCTTTTTTTATTTCTATTTTATCATGTCATTGGGCCCCACTCTATAGAGTCGATAGGGGCCCCAACAGTAAAAAAATATGACCGAGGGAGCTCCCCAACGTCTCTATGAAAGGGAGCTCCCAATGGTCTCCCTCTTGTATTTGTATATAAATAGGGGAGTGTTCCCCCTATATTTTTTCATGGCTTCCCAAAGCACATTTTCAATAATATTTTATTTTTAATTGACTCTTTGTATTGTCCTTTAGTGGACTTTTGTCTATGCACTTTTGTGCTTGTCTATCTTCTTTGTAATTGTCCACTTATGTGCTTTTTCACTTTGCTTTTGTAATTCCACATACTTCATTACAACCGCTTGCATCAGCTTGCACACAGGCACATGGCTGGTTTTGATCTTGAGATGTGGGATTAGCATCACTCCTCAATCCCACTCCGCTGGCCAAATGCACACTCTGCTGCAGGGCTAGCTCCCAGCATCTTACCCAAAATCATTTTAAGTATTTGTTGCTGATAAAATTAAAACAAATCCCTTTTGGTGTTTGTGATATGCACTTACACTTCAGCTATTTGCGACATTTCCTAGACTGGACCAGATTCCATGCAACACCCAAAATAATGTCCAAATGAAAGTAGCAGGATGATTTTTGAAACATCCTCTGTTGTGCTCTTTGTGACCAATGTTAAACTAATTGATGAAATAAGGAAAAGAAAACTAAACTAAAACATAGTCTTGGTTTTTAGTTGACATCAGTGAATATTTTAGGACTGTTTCATATTGTAGTATATAATGGTATTCTACAGATGCAAACTTTGTAAGAAGGATGCACTAGTAGTGGATTTCGTGATGGACATATCATCTTCACATATTTTTTTTTGTATTAATATCATGCTCTTGAAGTTTCTGGATATCATAATCTGACATCAAATATTCATGAAAAGAGATGATGTCTGCTTTTTTCTTTTTCATTCAAGCTTAAATTACGGGAGAGTATGAAAATGAGCTTTTCTTGTAATTAAAGACTTGCCATCTTCTGCGCTCTTTAGCATTCAAGTATCAAATTAATTTGGCAATTCTCTCACCTTTTTCTTTTTCCTATGATATAGGTTGAGCAGAACATAGAATTTGTACAGAAAAAAAGGGATGAGATTGCTTTTTCTCCAAATGACCAAGCATCACTTGAATCTTTTCCCCAGGTGTGCTAGTGTTTCTCTTTTTTTTTTTTGTGTTTACTAGCCATCTTCTCTCACCAACTGTTCTAATATCTCTAGGATGAAAAGAGAAAATCGAGTGCTCCTTTCCATAAGTATCATGCAAGGATTGTTGAGGGATCTCTTTCTAAAAAAGCTGAGAAGAAATCAAGGTAATAGATGGATTTTTGTTAGAAATCTCCAATAATTAATTAATTCTCTGCTTGGCTCACAAAGGCTTCAATATAATCACAAAACGATATATACCCAAAAAAAATGCGATATTTTAAAAATACTGCTAAAACCCTCACGATTTTTTGTAAGATTTTGAAATATACAAAAAAATCATGCCGCTTCTTTTGATGGTGTGAACTTTTTTTTTGTCAGCAATCATTCAATGCTGAGCTGAGCTGGCATTGAATGGCGCATGTCAGGCAACATTGAATGCTGACTACCGATGGCAATGGCTTTTCACTAAATGAAGAGGAGGCACCCTCGTTTTATATAGCAGCTGAGAGGGCCTTCCCTCCCCTACACATTTGGTATGGTACTATTCAAGTAGCCGATTAGACTCTAAACAACTTATGCATATTTTTTTAAAGGGAAACAGTGTTATATGTTGCGTATCATTTAAACTTCCTTCACCCCATTGCTGAAACTACCTTATATTATATGGTATTTTGTAAATGCCCTTCACCCCATTGCTCAAAGTAACCTATGTTGTATAGTATTTTTGTAAACGCCCCTTACCTCATTTTCAAAATCTCTCTCTCTCTCTCTCTATATATATATATATTTATATATATATAAGGTGCTCCCAGAGCACCTACTCTCACCTAATAGAAGCTTCAAATTTTCAGAATCTGAGTGATTTTTTCGTTGATCAGACCCTATAGATATGATCTACAACTTTGCTTTCTAGTAGGAGGGAGTAGGTGTTCCCGGAGCATTACTCTATATTAATAATGATAGGGTGTTCCCCGATCACCTACTGCCACCTAGTAGAAGCTTCAAAATTTCAAAATCTGAGTGCTTTTTTCGTTGATCAGACCCTATAGATATGATCTACAGTTTTTATTTAGTGGAAAAAAATGTTTGGATCATGTGATTATGTCATACATGTAGTTTTTTTTAAGATCTTCAAAAATCAATGGCTCACAAGGTACCAAAATTTTATGACTAAAAAAGCCTATTTTGAACATGATCCAAAACATGATTACTATCAAATACACTGTTTTAAGTACATCTATAAGATCTGATTGAGAAGATGCAACCTACAAATATGATTTCTAGTAGGTGCTCCGGGAGCACCCTAGGATTGCTCTATATTAGTAATGAATGTATAAATTTTCAACTTACAGAGATTTTCCTGAGGAAAACTCACTTTTTTAACCTGAGAATGAGATTTGTAACTGTGATACCCAGGGTGTGCATCCCTTGCTTTAAGCCCAAGCATCAAGCTCCCTGGAGGGATTTTATGTGCTTGGGAGTGGGCCATACGGCAGAGCATCAATCTCTACCGGGCCCCACCACCTGAACTCGGGTTTCCTCTCAAAAAATATAAAAAAAGGCAATTCTCTGCCTGCCAACTAGAATTTTTGCTGAATAAATTCATCTTACTCTGGTGGTTGTCAACTTGGTATTGCAGCATTTTGGAAGAGCCGGCTTCAAATTCTATTGAAGTTACAGAGCTTGTAAGTGGAATGAAAAGGTCAGGCAAAGGGAAAAGAAACTTGAATTTAAATTCTCCGAGTAAGAAGAAGAAACATAGAACATGAGTGTGCATTCCGTATACCTTTTTAACCGTCGTGTTTTTCATTATTGTTTAATATTGAATGATAATAACTGGATTAGTTTTATTTAGTTTGTCATCTAAATTCTGTACATGCTGACGAAGTTTTGAGGGCTTATATGATGAAATAATTCCACTGGAGATCTGGATAAATGGCAATTCATTGAAAGGTTTAGTGCATGCTTGATATTGACTGATCTAATTTATCAAGATATCTGTGCATGAGCAAGTGACTTTTTAAGTGTTGCTGTTTCCAATTAGGAGATTCAATTCATATCAGCCGATTCACATCGATTTTAACATAAGGATATGTACTTCATGCAAGATTGATTGGCCTAGTTGTTTCCTCTCATTTGATCGTTTGACTAGTCACCTCCTCTGTAGATGTTTTTAGGTTTTTTAGTATTGTTTAGACCATTTAATTTCCTTTTTAGGCCATAGATGCCGTTTGACTCAATTATTGGCTGTTGGGATCGAGTCTATAATAACTGAAGCCTATCTTTTATTCCTGTTATCCAACTCTCTCTCTCTCTCTCTATCATTTTATAACCTAGTGTGAGTCCCTTTCATTTTATTAAAGGTGCTATCTAAAGTGATTTGTGCCAGGCAGTTTAGTTGGACAACACGTTGTAGATTAGACTCCATGAGCAGGCCAAGCTCAGTTGTATCCTCAAAGCCAAATTGTGTAAAGTTCATTGCACCAAATAATTATCAGAAGTTGGGCAATTTTCACTTTATAATTATGGTCAATGTGTTGTATAATTAACACAATTGCTTCCTTGTTTGGGGTTGGTGACGGGGTTTGAACTGCTTTCTACTACCATATTTTTTTTTGGTTTATAATTATTCATTGTGAACTCCTTATATACATAAAAGATATAAGACATTGGAATAATTAATTAAAAAAGATTGTAAATACAAAGAAAGAATTCATAAAACAACTTCTAATAAATACAGATTTTGTAAACCATCTGTACTCTAATATAATGTTATTTGTGCTTTCGCCGGTTGTGGCCAATTTCATCAAAAATGATTGCACTTGTATTACCCAACATTTTTGTGTTCTGTTTTTTGTTTCTTCTTAAGGTATCTTGTTTTAGGATGCGCTTTAGGTGGTAAGACTGGAATAAGGTTTGGAGGAGTGATGTGAGATATTATCCGTCATTAGAAAAAATGAATAACTATTATATGCAGCTTGATACGATTTAATAGTGTAGAACTTATCGTAGTAATCTTCTGATAACTTGTCTTTGTACAAAATGCACGTGATTATATGTTTGCACAAAATCTCGCTAACCTGTTACTCTCTACAAGAGCATGTTTGTTTTTTAAGATAAACATTGCAATTGTGAGAGTGATTGTAGGCTTTGTATCGACGATGAAGGCAATGCACTACTTGAACACATAGATTTCGTGCTTCTTTCTTACCATCGTCCAACTTTTTTTTACTTTAGGCACCACACATGTTATGGGTATTATTCTTTTGGTTTTCAAAAAGTTTCATCATCATGAGATAAAGTTTTTCAATAAGAGGATTTAGTGACTTGTCATGTATTGTGAGAATCCTCGCATTAAATCTCTTTACTATATTAGAGGTTAAGCGCTTGTACATTCTAGTTGAAAAGTATATGTTAGCCTAATGTTTTTCTTTTATGACCTTAGTTGCATACTTGTATGCATCTTCCCTTTGCTCCTGAATCTTTTTAAGAAAATAATTATACTTTTGTCTCGTGAGTGCTTTGGCTGTGCTTTACCAAAGTTGACCTAGTGATATTCCAAATTTATGTTAAAAGTTTTTCGTAGTGTTTTGTGTAAAATTCAACCTGACAATTTAGCCATGTATGGGAGAACATATTGTGTAGCTTTGTGTGCTTATTTGAGATAGCTGTTAATTGTACTTTAACTTTGGGTATGTCATTGTATTAGTGTCTCAATTGTGCATTCACATGCATAAAAAAACTACACCCATGATTCATTCGACTCGTTATCTATAACGTAAATGCAACCGAAAATATTTGATCACAAGGATCAATACCATGGGCTGACAACAATATTTATGTATTTTTCTTTTAGGAATGTGTCATCTACGCCCATAGCCTAAATTGGACAGAATTCGTAAGACTAGGTCCAAATCCAGTCTGATCCGATGCAACACAAGGACTCATTCAGGTTTTTTTTTATCCAAGACAGGTCTGACCCAGATCAGGGCAGCATCATGGTGGTGGATTTAACTGGAGCACAGTTGTATGTTTTGTTCCAACTTGTGGATTTGGACCATTGATGCTAATGTCAAGCTTATTGTTGTATGGGTCCATATGAAATGAAACGTTTTTTGTAACCAATAATATGCATAATTTACGAGCTTACAAAATATTATTATAACCAATAATCTCTCTCTCTCAATCGCTTATACCATCTTTTGTTGCCATTGACATCCACATCTTTTTCGATGTGATTTTTTTTAAGTTAATACTTTCTAAGTTCTGGCTTATGTTATACCTACGCACCACATCCGAACCTAGGTATGAATTTGCATATGTTGAGTCCAATCAGGCTCAGTTCTGTACCTTATACACCTTAGAGTCGAACATGAATTCGCTCTTACACAGTAGATCTGACCCATTATTGACAACCTTGCTTGTAGCCACTAGCTGCTTATGTAACTTACCAAGCTGAACACAAAGAAAGGGTGCTTGGCTTGTCTTGGTTGGTGTATGTTGAGTTATGTGGTTTGAACCGGTTATTGTGTGGGACTCGATTGCCATATAGGACTTCTCCTTAAGGTAAGCTTTTGGTAACCCATAACGATATGTTTAGAAAGGGAAGAATATGAAAATTCTTTTGGTGTTTAAGAAAAAGGAAAGAGACTGGTTTGCTATCTTTTGGAGAATTAGATGATGAGAGAGAAGAAGGTTCTCTCTTACAGGAGGAGAAGGAAGTTATTATGGTTCTATTGGGAGTTTGAGAGAAGTGGGGGAAAGAGAGGGAGAGGGCGAGAGAGAGGTAGCTCTCTTGGTTGTTGGTTTTTCTTGGTGTTGAAAGATAAGTTCAATCTTGGACCTCTCTTAGGTCTGAGAGAATATGCTTTATCTTGAGTATAGATTCAAAATGGTGAACAGATTCCATGGATCAATAATCAAACTACATGCATCGATATACTCTTTGGTGATTGAAGACGATCGAGTTTCAAAGTATAGTTGGTTTGATGCTCTCTTGTTTATTTTGGCTTTCTCTTGTATTTGTGCACTACTTGATTTTGGTAATAAAGGCATTTAGTATTCTCATTGTGGATGTAGGCAGTTTTGTCGAACTATGTAAATCTTTGTGTTTTGTGATTGTATACTTTTTTATTGGGGTTATTGTGTTTGTGTGTGTTCTTTATTCGTCTCGGCCAAAGGTGGTTTCGATGTATATATAAAGCTCCTAAAATCTCAACAAGTGATATTAGAGTTGCGGTTTGAAAAATGATTTGAGGTGACCTCAAAGATGACGAGTACTGTTCACTTTATGGTGGAGCACTTTGATAGCAAAGATGACTTCAGCATATGACAAATATGTTCAATTTGTTGAATCTATTATGGGCAAAATGAGCAAAAACAATGAAATAAGTAAAGTTTAAAGGCTTGGCTGAACTTGGTTCATTTTACGAGTTAGATTGCTCAAACCCCAAAGAAAGGGGGTGTTCATTCAGAGTTGATCAAAGAGAATTCAAGCCATGGTGAAGAATGTTATGGAGCTTAAAGAGGCCAGTAAAATTAGACATAGGACTCCTGAGTAAACTTTTGGTAACCCATAAAGGTAAGTTTGAAAAGATAAAAATAAAAAAATTTATTGGGTGTTAAGGGAAAGGAAAAAAAAGAAAGAAAGATAGCGAGTTGCTTTCTTTTGGAGCATTAAATGAGGAGAGAAAGGTTTTCTCTTGGAGGAGGAGAAGGTGGTACGTATTATTCTCTTGGGGCTTTGAGAGAGAATGATGGTGTAACTCTCTTGGGCTTTTCTTGTGTTTGAGAGAATATGATCTCTCGAGTATAGAGGGTGAAGATAGATCCAACATGGTGAACGAGTTTAATGGATCGGTTATTGAAGTGCATGCATCAGTGTGTTCTTTGGTGATTAAAGATGCCTGAGTTTCAAGATATAATTGGTTTGATGGTCTTTTCTTTATTTTGGCTTTCCCTTGTATTTGTGCACTACTTGATATTTGTAATTAAAGCTATTAGTATTTCCCTTGTGGATGCAGGTGGTTTTCTCAAACCATGTAAATCCTTGTCTTGTGGTTGTTTACTTTTTTGTTGGGTTTTATTGTGATTGTGTGTTTTCCCTATTTGTCTCGGTTTTGGATATGACCTTGCTTGATCCTAGGCCCCAAGCCCAGGAATCTGAATAGTATAAACTCATTTAAAGAGCATTTATACAACTTTAAGCTAATTATATTAATATCACGAGCATTTAACTGATTGAATTGAACAAAATACCTTCAAAAGTAATGACATTTTTAAAAAATATGATTATTTTTAAATATAATTTAAATCTTTTATTTTGAAAGAAAACAAAAGGCCAAACACTTTTCTAAAACAGTGACAAAGTATATTTTAATATTCAATTTAAAAAGAGAAAATGACTTTTTGCACCCAAAAATAGCTTTGTGTTTGTAAAATGTGATCAACTTTATGGGTTCTTTTTCGTCTCTTTAATCAATTGAGCTATGCTAAAATTAAAGTTAAGAATATTCATAATATCAAGAGCATGTACAAGATTTTCATTATCTAAATTTGAAAAACAGAGGGCTTAAAAAAAAAAAAAATAGAGCGCTTCTTTTATGTGTAACATCAGATAGACCCGCTAAAATGGCAATGCTAAAAGTTTGAATTCTACACTGAACTTTGTGGGATCAGGATTTGGATCCATAACCATCTCCATAAGTAGGGCGGGGATCGGGTAGGTCTAATCTGGATCGAGACCAACTCAAATCAGCTTAGAGCTTAGTTGAGTTTGCTTGAAGGCGCCTGACAACAATGGCTATGGAGCCTGATGCAGAACTTTGGTGAGTTCAACTGGAACTCATAAGCTCATCAATAATGCTGAATCGCGTATCCATGAAAAAATCTACAAGTTTCAAAATTCCATGCTTCCGAGGCTAATGTAGAGTATGACTGTGAGATATACGCACGGATTGTGGACCGAGTTGTCTAGTATCCATTTTCTTTAGATACTGTCTGGATTGATATATTCCAACTAAGAAGTCAGTCGATGATGGTAGAATCAGATCCAGATGCACATATAAGCTGATCAGCAAGTACCACCAGTTCAAGATCCATGTGGGTCCATCAAGTATTTGGCCCATGTAATAAGCAATATGGAGTTTTCCACCAGATCCAAATCCATACAAAATTCAGTTCACTTCTTACATGGTCCATCTGGGTTCAAGGAAACTGTGGTTTTATATCCAACCCGTTTACTACTGTTGTTGGATCAAGGTCATTTTCGTCCATGAAAAAAATGGAAAGATCTTCCCTTGCAAGCACCTTCTGTTTAGTGTTAGAATTAATGTTTGAACTTTAATGCCATCCCTAAAGCCAGTTCATGTGAGGTGGGTCGCAATTATTTTTGTGTCAAAGTTACCATACTAACCCAGATTTTCAGGAGAACAAGGTATTGTTATGTATTAAACTAGGGTCTGCATTTGCTACTGTCTCCATTAACTATACAAAAGCCCCTTTTATCAATTTTTTTATTTATTTTTTGATCGTTTTTTCATGAAAACAACCTTCAGATGTGAGTTATGTATTTGTTTAGTGGGAACATGCAAGCAGGTTTTTATAAGCTTCAAAAATCAATGGCTTACAATGTGCATTACTTTCTTGGGAACATGATCCAAAAACTGGTTCCCACCATATATAGTGATAGGGCAATTTTTCGTTTTTCAAAAACTCATGAGAAATTGAAAATTTTTCATAAATCTCACATTTTTTTTCGGCAAAATCTTGGCAATACAAAAATAAAAAAATTATTTTTTATAATAAAATATTAATAAAAATATTTAAAAATAAAAATACACATTTTTTTCATGATAAATAGCCGTTTAAAACGTAAATATCACTTTTAAATCATAGTATTTATGTTTTTTCATAAATCTTACAAGATTTTCAAAATCTCGCGAGAAATTGTCGTTTTAAACTTTCAGGCAATTTCTCGTGATATTATCGCGAGATTTTCATAAATCTCGCCATATTTGTCACTATGGTTCCCACTATCTCGAACATGTTGAATCCATTCATGAGGTCGGTTTGGATCAAAACAACTTGGGGATAGGACATCCAAAGGCATTTGTAGGCAATCACGCCATTAATAATACATTACCCAATAAACTAGTTTCACTGAAAAGATAAATATCACAAATTGTTTGCATGCTTAGACACAAAATAGAAAACCCTAGCTGTTGGGATTTTGATTCACAGCTCACTTTTACAAACATGAGAAAGTTGTGTAATAAGAAAGACAATCATGCCGGTTGGAACCAGCCTCAACTGTCAGACGGGTAGTCGGGGTTCGATTCCTGCGGGCGTTATTCTTCTTGCGTAAGCCGAAGCTGGTGGCTCCCTGGGGTCAAGGGGTGCACCAGGGTTTACACCCCTCTTGAGTGGTTTTCCGTTCCTATGTGAAAAAAAAAAGAAAAAACAATCATGTCATTCACATTCTTGTACTTGCAATTCATTTTCACAGCTTTCAAGGTGCTTGCAAACGCACCCTTAGGAGTATTGTTTTCTTTGTTTCACAGCTAGCCATTGTGGCAGAACTGACCATTTATGTCAGAATGGTGTACAAACTCTCACCTTGCCCAATCGTCGGCCTTTATCTTGCAATTGGTGGATGTGATTAACTGGAGCAGCAGGTGCTGTAACGAATCCAACCAGTAAGATTTTCATTTTGAGGGGTTGGTTTAATATCTAATAACTGCTCAGCAACAGTTAGACGATTCCACGTTGTTCTGTGAATCAGAAAAATACAGTAAATTAAGCTGGTGATGGGCTCCTCCTACCCGGGTAGGAGAGAAGGAACAGTTTTGATTTCTCAATTTTTTTTCATCTGTCATTTTTTTTTTCTATTATGACCTTCTAGATGTGATCCAGGTGATTAGTTTAGTAGGAATCGACTTTTGCATCATCTAACTATGTGAGCATATATTTATAAGGTTTTGAAAATCGATGATTCAAAACTTTTATAAACTTTAAAACTCATAAAACCATATTTTTTATCAGAAAAACATGATCCAACAATCGATTCTTATCAAGTAAAACATGCTGAATACATTCCTAAAGGCTGATTTTGCAAAACATAACTTAGAAAATTAAAAAACAGTACTGTTCATACCATATGAAGGGTAGGAGAATCTAGTTTCCCAATTAAGCTTGTTCTAAATGTTTGCTAATAAGAGAGAAGTATAAATTCCCTCAAAATGAAGTATTTGTTTCACTGTAAGAGTGTACCACAGTGGTCAGGTCTCATGGACTAGAGGGTTCTACTTCTATTGGACTATGGTTTTGGTGTATGTCATGAAGAGTTATTGCAGCAGCTGGCTCATATCTGGCCCTCTGGGTCCAGCTGGCTGCGGTAGATTGGACACATTGGGTAATCAAGCTTAGAGAAATATTCTTACCCATTTTCAAGATTGGGCCTATGCAGCACGCTAGTGCTCCATTTATCTATTAGGTCCGACTTGTAAAATTTCACCAAACTGATAGGACATTATGAATTTTAATAGGTGCATGTATCCCAAAGATAGGAGGGTGATCAGGTGCAGCAGTACACAGAAAGTGTGCTCACATAGCTAATAATCCTCCTCCAACCTTTTTTTTTCTCAAGGCAAGCTATGGTTAGTCCGACTCCCACCAGTTATTATTCAACGTACCACTGAGGTTTTGAACATGCAACGTACCACCACAAGGAGACGTGTACTGACAGCTCCTACCAACTACGCAGAGCCCTAGAGTTTTTGCACCAATGAGCTTGTGAAAGTGAGGTTTTTTTTTTTTAATTAATTATAAAAAAAGGACTTGTTATATGCCTTGCTCCAAGTGGGTAATGATTAGGGGTGGAAAAATCTGTCAGGACCCACCAACCCGCTTCATAGCCGGGTTCGGGTTTGACTTAAACGGGTTCGTGTCGCAAATGGGACCCGCCTAACCCGTTTATTAAACGGGTCGGGTTCGTGTTAGGGGTATGCCAACCTGCCAACCCGGCTGACCCGTTTAATAAACAGGTTAGGCGAGCGGGTCAACCCGTTTACCCGAACCCGATCCGCCAACCCGTTTACCCAACCCCGACCCGCCTGCTAACCCGCCAACCCGTTTACTGGACCTGACCCATTTATTAAGCGGGTTAACCGTGTCGTGTCGGGTTACCCGTTTAATAAATGGGTCGGGCTCGTGTTTGCCACAGCCGACCCATTTAATAAACGGGTCGGGTTCGTGTTGAGGTATGCCGACCCGTCAACCCGCCGATCAGACCCGCCAACCTGACCCGATTGCCACCCCTAGTAATGATCCATTCAAAGTCGCTTGGATGTATAATTGACATATTATTAAGAGGAACTGCACTCAGGTTTGAGCGCAACCGAACTGTTACAGTTAGAGCAAATTAAACTTCGTATCTGAGAACCCATTTGGATACCCAGCCCCTGCCCATGTTTAGCTACATCTATGCAACAGGCCACCAGCTCATGAATTGTTAGGACATATAGGGAGTTCCATTTTGGTGCAATTAAATGTAATCCACTTATTAAACCTAGCATTACGCCTGTGCCATATTCATGTTTTCTGCAAACATGGAATCTCAAATCCTTGAATCTGATATCCAAAAGTAATACTAAATTAATGAATGTCTGGTAGGATCAAACAGGGATGAGCCAGAAATTCATGAATTTAGTGTTCATGTCTATCTTCATCCCTCTTTCTCTATTGCCATCTCTCTCAAACACTAGATTTCAAATCCATTGAGAAATCGCGATGGATTTGAGATCACTTGGATATGAAAAAACTGATCAATGCATGCACGAAAAGATACGAACATGTACATAAATCTATGTCGTCTATCAGTTTCAATGCACATTGTCGATCATCGGTTAGTCGTCATCAAATAATGATAATAGGCAAAAAGCATCTTGAAAAACTCTTCGAATAAACCATATAGGATCACCTTAGTCATTTCTCATTAATGTCATGCTTGTTTGTACGTAACCTTCATACTTTCCTTGCGACTAATGTCATTTAAGATTTCTTTTAGAGTTAACTTTGGGTTATCGTGTAAGTGTTCAAGAATAACACTTGAAATCCACTTGAAAGATATTTTTTTCACTACTACGTTGTCCAATGATCCACCACATGTATGCTCACTTTGATACTTCTTCACTTGAAAGAATGATGTTTTCTGCACCTTTGTTCAATGGATCCTCCAAGTGGAATGAACCATAGTCCGCAAGTTATTTCTCATGCATACTACAGTTACTCTGTTATTGCAGTTTTTCATAAATTTTATTTTATAGTTATTTCTTATCACATGATCTTTAAAAAATTATGATAGTGCTAAAGATTATTAAACCTTTTGTCGATAACAACTTCTCGATCTTTTGACTATATTGATAGCCATTGAAATCGTTCTATATCATTAAGTCTTTTGTTACACAGTTGCTCAAACAACTAAATTGACTTAACATCAATGATTGCCAATTGCTCTTTATTGAAATAATATTCATGGGCAATAATGTAAAGTTTATAAATTTCTCAAAATTTTTAAATAAATAAAAGATTTTTTTTTGTGAATTATTTTGGTATTTAACTTTGATTAAATATCATTTTTTAGCAAATTACTTAGCTAATATTGATTGATTAATTAGCAGTTATTTATGGATAATATTTTGGCATTTATTGAAGTTATTTGATATTTAATTGGGCAGTTATGAGGTTTTGTATGAAGTATTTGGATCTCGACCTCAATATAGATCTAAGAGGATCAACCAACTCAAACGCAAGTTTGAACTATTTGAATGAACATATAAGATCCACTCGATCTCAAGTTATTTAGGATTGGATCTCCAAATGATTTCAGTCAACCGAAATAGATTTGGGTAGGGTTTTGATTTATATCGGGGTTTAAATCAGGCATAGAAGAAATTTAGATCCATTTGAGACGCAATTGGATCTTTCTTTAAAGTAGAAAGTGTCTTGGATTTATTTAGAGACCCAAATGAATTATACTAAGTAAAATAAGATTTGGATATATTTAGATGACCCAAATGGATCTCACTAAGAAAAGGACTTTTGGATCCACTTGGAGACCCAATTCGATCTCATCAAGTAAATAAAATTTTAGATCCATTTGTGACTCAAATGGATCCTATTAAAGTATAATAAATTTGTTTGGATCCACCTAAGACCCAAATGAATCTCATTTAAATAAATAGGATTTAAGTCCACTAATGACCCAAATGAATTTAATTATATATATATATATTAGTAGGTTGGATTTGGATTTAATGAGATCCAAATAGGTCTCACCAAAATCCAAATCCAAGCCCACTTGTTTTCCTACTTAAAACTAAAAAGAAATTCAAAACCAAATTCTAATTTCAAGTTTTTCTTTCCACACTCGCCTTTGAAAATGTTTTTTCCCCCTACTTTTTTTCAAATCAAAAAGGTTTTCCCCCTTTCTAATTGGATTTTTTCCTTTTTTTTCTTCCTATAAATACTCTACTCATGCCCCCTCTGCCCATTACATTCCCTCTCACCTGTATCATAAACTTCACTCATGCTCCCCTTCACCCTTCACCCTTCACCCTTCACTCTCCCCTCTCTTGTGTAAACCCAGCACCACCACCACCAGTCCACCACCACCACCACCACAGATATACCAATCTAGATGTTTAAAATTTTACTTTCAGATTCTAACCTACTATGAACTTGGACCCACCCAGTGTGCTAGTCTGGGTCGTGGGTATCGACTCTCATGTCCAGATCCATAACCCATCGAGGCTTCTTGGTTGAGGGTTAGGGATGTCAATGGTTTTGACTTGGGTCAGATATCCAACTGAAACCCAACCCACTCAGCTGGGTTAGATGAAAAAAGTCACAGCCAATTGACAATCTGATTTGGATTCAGTATAGCATTTTCACCCGGATCTGAATCCAAACCAATAACTAGTAAAAGACATATCCGATCACCTTTTAAGCTAATAAGATCCACATTCAATAGAATGGATCGGGTCAGTTCAGGTTGGGTCGAGGTATTATTGAATCTAACCTGATCAGATTCAGATCCAGATTTAGATGGGAGAAAATAATATCAAATTCAAATCCAGTTCACTAATTGGATATGTTTCTATATAGAAAAATGTCCATACTGTACAACAAAACATGACGTGTTTCCAAAAAAAAACTAAATTTTTTGAAAATCTGCCCATGTCAAAAATCACAACTTTTCGGTTGTAAAAGGACTTTTTCACCCTTCACACGTGAATTTCCTTTGATATGTGAACTTCCCTCTCAAATATCCAAATATGTGAATTTTCTCTTACACATTTGCGAATGTCCTTATGCTTTCACATTTGTGAATGTTCTGACCTTCACATGTGAATGTCCAAATGTCTTCCTGCTTGTGCTCTTATGTGATTTATAGTAAAAAGAGTTTGTTGAAAAAAACTGACACTCCAAAAGCACGATGGGCATTTGGCAACACTTCAAAAGTATCACTAAAGCCTTTAGCAAAGCTTTTGCCTTTAGTGCCGCTTCAAAAGTACATATTTGGGAGAAAATCGTAAAATAAAAGAACGCCGTTTGCATATTTTGGGAGGACATTTGCATAAAATTTGCTATCTCCCTGGTTATAATTTTGAACAGGGTGCCTAAGAGTGAAATTGGTCTGAACTTTTTAATCTCAATCTCCTAGGTTATTTAGGAAAGAGGACCAAGAGGGATTCACCCCCATCTCCCTGGCAAACATGAGTTTCTATAAAGATCGTTAAACACTGCCATAAAGTCTCTCTGGCATGCTGGCCAAGCCACCTTAAAAAATTCAACAAGGAATCCGTCCACCTACGGGGCCTTGTTGTTGAGGAGTTTTCATTTTGTTTGCTGGACTTCATCTACCAATAAACCCCTGTTCACGAAGTCTTGCACCCTCGAATCAAAACAACCCATGGGGGTCTCACTTATGTCAAGAGAGTCCTCACCCATATTGGAGGTAAAAAAAAGTCACTAACGTATTTTGTTGCCTCCCTTTAGATTTGATCATTCTCATAAAGATGCCCTCCAATTGACAAGGCCAAGTGAAGTTATTTCTTCTAGAGGAAGCGAAAGAACTTAGTGTTTTTATCGCCACAACACATCTAATGTACTTTGGATCTTTGCTTCCATTTAATCTCCTGCCTTGCTCTTCATTCTGATATATCATCGATCAATAGCTTTTTCCTGTCATTTAATCCCTCCACCTCATGTGCATCACCCCGCCATGCTGCCATCTCCCTCTGCATTAAACACAGTTCCTCTATCTGCTTGAATCTCACAACCCCTTCTCCTTTGGATCACTCAATTAATCGAGTTCTTATGTGGTTTATTTTTTTGTGAATATAAGAACAGCCTGCTCACCATCCTTCTATGCTTTCAACCAGCTTTGGGTCCCTCAACTACCATAGTTCAAACTTGAACCTTCGATTTCTCATCCATCTTACCTCCCATTCGAGCATTATTGACGTGTGATCCGAAATGGATATAGGCGCCGCCCCATGGTGGCTCGTCCATCACGGAGTCGCTCCCACCACCCCTACTCACAATGAACCTTTCAAATTTCTGCATGCAAGGGTCTCTTCTCCTGACTGACTAGGTATAAAGTGACCCGAGATCTGTAAATCCACCATATCCAACTCAACAAAATCAACAAACTGCCGCATACTGCTAGTATATCTTTGTTCTCGGTTGGATTCATAGGTACGTAGAAAATTAAATTTTTTAGTTATGCACCAATTTGCCAAAACTCTTTTACCCTAACAAGTTAAGCTCATCCTGAAAAGCTCTTTTTAAAGCAAATATAGTTGGAGCATATACTAATGTGAGCATTAAAAAAATGCTTGAATTTAGCTGTTCAAAATACACCATGATCGAAAATAGGCCTTTGTCCATAACCATACCACTAATACCTTCCCTTCAAACCACCAAAATATCCCCTGATATGCCAATCGAGGAAATAAAATCAAAAGAACAACCTCGCCAAATTTGTGCAAGGAAACTGACTTCAAACATTTCCATCTTTGTTTCCGAAATACAAACAATGTCCACCTACTACCATGAGTAATGCAATAACGGCCCCCAAACCATATCTACCTTCCATTTTAAAAAAGAATGCCTTCCGTTCCCACACCCTCATGATTTCCCCCCTTCCATTTTAAAAAAATACTTCTTCCATTCTCCAATTGTTTTGCACCTGGCCTTTAATGCATGAGCACAGCGAACGAGGAATCACCTCCCCCTGCCACTGCTGGAGGGGAACCAACTCGATGATCGGTGAGCTTTCTTGGCTAGACGAACTGGCACCAACAACGACTTCCTTTCGATGCCAAACCAACCACTGATTCTTGAGGCGGGGCTGCCATTGTTCAGCGATGGCCTTGACAGCCTTGCAGACCCGCTGGTCCCTACTGCCCCCATGACAACAATCTTGCTGGGGGCTGATGAAGTTGTGGATCCAGAATCAGATCCAAGTCCAACAAAAAAGAAGAAAAAGTGATGAGATTGAGATCCAGGATTCAATTGGATCCGTAGTTAGTATTTAAGATTTGAATTTCTGTTTTGGGTTTGCTTTCAAATCTTATCCAAAATTCATGGTAGAGTTGGGGTTTTAGTTTTTTATAAATACTTGTTATGAGAGAGGGATTAAGGGGAGTTAGAATGATTAAAAATGGCTATTTTCTTGAGTTTTATGTAATTTTTAGTTTTCTTTGCTTTTTTCAATTTCAGTGCATATAAATAGTGTAACCTAGTTTTATGGTAAAATCAAGCACTCTTGATTTACATCAGTTGGTATCTTGTGACAATGTCATGAGGTGTTCAAGAAAAGAAAATGACAGAAATCATGGTTGAAGCAAAGGATAAAGTAACAGATTGGCCGACGAAACTAATATCCTTGAAAGCGACTATGGTGGAGATCAGCAAAAGTCTTGCCATGCTGGGATGAACAATTCAATCAAATTAGGAGAAAAACACTATGTTTGAGGCGTTCATGCGATGATTATACGTGATTCGTGGGAAGACACCCATGAAACAAAGGTTTTGACCCTTGGTAACATCCCACTAATGAGCAGCGAAAACGCTCAAGAGACTGCCAAATCTTCCTCTTTGGTACAAAACGATGACAGAGGAGGGCCTCATCCCTCTCCTTCTTTTCTGGCTCCTCCCTTCACGGCGACTCCACACCCTCCCTTTTTGGCCACCTTTATCACCGCTTGGAGGACCAGCCCCGACACACTCAGCTCTTCCTTGTCGGTGGATGAGAACTGACAAGTACCCGTCGCCCTGGCTGATGGGCTCGACGGTGGGTTGCAACTCACCGTTCGACCCTCCATGGACTCAGCAGCCATCGTGCTGGGGCACCCCATTGTCAAATTGCCATTGTTCGGTGGGTTGCCGCCGAATAGGGTAGGCTGACAGGGGGCAACCACCGACAGACGGCCCTGGGCCACCGCCCCCCAAGCGGCGCCCGACTGCTCATAGGAACCCCTCACACGGGTTCCTGATGTGAATAGGGTTTCGTGGGAGGGTACCCAGTTCATCCTAGGAACCGGTTCTCATAACCGGGTCACGGCAATAACGGATTTCAACACCCAGGACTTGGTTTCGGGTATTTGGGCCTCAGATCATAGCCAATTTTCATCGGGTTTGACCCCAGACGCCCTACTTTCGGGTAGTGTAAGTCCAGTCCAAGGTATTATACCTCCAGATTAGACCCAAAACCTTGATTTTAGTCTAAATAATTAGATGCAAGCCAAAACTAGACCTAATTGGTCTCGGATGGAGCTCTAGTTCCAATTCAGACCAGCAGACCCAATATAATTTTGGATATGGATCAGGTCTTAACTAGGCCTTTTACCCTCAAAGCTCAATCCAATATCTGACATATACCAATCCAATTCGACGATCCAATATCCTCTTTCGATTGTGATCCAGTTCCAAGCCCGATATCATTGCCACCCAAACTTAAATCCGACCCATGAACCGAACCTCACCCAAACCCAAAATCAACCTCTTGAACACCAAACCTACCCACAACCACACATGTATCCTAATTATCCCCCACCTAGGCCTACACAATTAGGGATGGCAGTGGAACGGGGAAAAATGGGATTCGACTGAACCTGCCCCGTTTGGACTGGAGATGGACATAAAACGAGGAATGAACCGGGGATGAAGGTGAAAATCAAAACTTGTATAGAGATGAAGGCTGGATGGACTTACTCTTGCCCCCGCCCCATCACCGATCCCCATTAATGAAATTATTAATATATCTTTATATATTATAAAATCTTCATATATATACATATGTTCCTAATCTTAAACATTTCCTCTCCTTATTTTCTTCTTAATGCTCTTAAAATAGGAATAAAGTTATTTTGAGATGGGGATGGGGACAGCATCAGGAATGGGTCTAAACCACTGTTGTGAGAGGCGTACGCCTCAGTACCTGAAGCGTACGCCTCAGAGGCAAGGCACACGCTCAAGGTACTGAGGCGTTGCTGTGATGCGCTTAAAGCTAATATAAAAAAAAAACTGATTGAGCATTAAACAAAGGTCGTTCTGATGCAGTCGAATACGCATTAAATTCAATCGGCATTATCATTTAACAATGTATGCTTGGAAATAAATTTGGGAGAAAAGTTATCACAAATTCAGTCATTCTTATGTTGTGAGAGGCGTACGCCTCAGTACCTGAGGCGTACGCCTCAGAGGCGAAGCACAGGCTCAACGCCTCGCTTCGCCTCATCGCATTTAACAACCTTGGTCTAAGCACTTCCACTCCTTATTTTCTTCTTAATCCTCTTAAAAGTATATGCGAAAGTCGTACTGGATTTGTAGACATACATAAGAAATATTTACTTAAAGAAAGTTCACACATTTTTTGTGACATTCTCGCACATGATTTGCAATGTACTATATTTACAAAAGGACAAAAATATTATTAAAAAAACTGGGAAAAAGATTTTGGATGTGAGGGGATTTAAGTAAATTAGGGGACATTTTGAAAAATGTGCCATTTTTACAAGGACAATACAATTATTTTACGAAGAATATATATATATATATATATATATATATATATATATAGGTAGGTGCTTTTTTTTCCAGTTGATTTACAAGGAATCCCCCACCTAGATCATGGCTGCTTTTTCTGTTTGTTGTCAATAGCATCCAATTAGCCTCATTTTATATACATTTGAAAATTGTCTTAAGCTCCTCTTTGAAAGGAGGCAAACTAAAACTTTTATAACATTTATTCTTTTGCTTCTGTTGTCTGTGGCTTCTTGTTCATTTTTGTCGTGTAGCGGTTGTATTCTTGTATTTTCTCTGTGCTATTGTGTAACTTGGGTATATTAATTTATTACCTTCTGTTTATATTTTCAAAATAAAATCTGCCATTAAATGGTAAATGGAATATATTGATAATCTGTGTTCTCCCACACTTTTATTGAAAAAATCTTGGCAAAATGAATAATTTTTAAAAAATTTATAAACTGAAGTTAAAAATATGTAAAAAAATTACTCAAATGCCAAAAGCAATAAATATGTCTCATCCATTGTTTTAAAAATGAAAAAGAAATGAAAGATGGGAGAGTCCAGAGGCCGAAATAAATACTTTCTTGCTTAGGATTAAGTTACATTCAGTATTTATTGCCATTAATTAGTTAGGAGAAAAAGATTGAGAGAGATGTGAATGATAAAATAGGATTATTAGCCAAAGTTTTTTAAAATCATTTATGAAACATAAATTATGATATTTTAATTTTAAATTATCACAACATTTTGAAAAATATCATGATATTTTAAATGTTAGAACTGATGAAAAGATATCATAATATTTTTTTAAAATATCATGATATTTGTGACTATGCTTATACCTTCTTCCATTGCCTTAGTTTTCTTTTACTGCAAAATTCAATTTTATGTTTTTATGAAAAACAGCTGCATTACTTGAGTTTTATCCTTACATACTTGTAATCACCATTGATAGCTGCTAACTTTTGTTTAGTTGCAAACTATGTTGTCAAAAGTGATACGTGGTTACCTAGTCAACTGGTACTGCCTACCCTACTTGTGTTCGCCTAATCCTCCCAGAGCCAATCCCTAGTTAGACAGCACAGAGTAGGATGACATTGTTTTTTATTTTTGAGGTCTTAAATTAATCCTATGCACTTAATTCCTATATGCTGTTTTTTGTGCTTATTTTCTTTATTACTTGAGAAAAATGATTGCTTGGGCCTTGTTAGGGACTGTTGCAATCGGATTGATGTCAACATATATTCTTGTTAAAACCCACACACATACATGTGCACACATGCATACACAAAAATTTGCGAGTCTCTATTACAGCTCAATGTTTCCAGAAGAGATGTTCTTGTAAGAGTAAATATTTAGTGCTATGCTGCTATTATGTATTTTAGAGCATACTAGGATCAGCATAGAGAATCTAGTACAAGACTAATGTGCGTTGCCAATTTGCCCTTATCTTCCCTTTTTAAAATTTTTCACAAGGTCTATTATGTTCAATGATAAAATGATTCTGGGGGTGCGCTTCTTAGGAGCCTTAGGAGGTCATTGTTAACATAATTCCTGCTTGCATGAGTAATTCAAACCATTTTCTTCTTCCTAGGTGTTGATTAAATGACATAATCGATGCCGATATTCTTTTTAGAATAATTTTTAGTGTATCAGTTGAAATTTTGTGTTGATTCTAGTGGAGTGGGTATTATTCTTGATCGTAAAGATACCGATGCTCGACTTTGGAGAGCATCACACAATTTCACTTTCGCCCACTGATTAATTGTCAAGCATTTCACAATTTACTAAGTTCTTTCCTCATTCATGTATGTTATTCAGGAGCTTCATTGTTTCCATTGGTTAATTGTTAAATGCAATTGAGTTTTCCAAATAGTCTGAGTCATATATTGCAAGTTTATATGACATGATTATTCAGGAGGTAGTGATGCTTTTTCAGTTTCCAGAAAGTAGCGAATTTTTTTTACTGAGATTCTAGCTAGATTATGGGCGTAATATCTTTCAATGTATTATGGAATTATCTGTGCGCATATATTTGTTCGATTTTGTATAGTTGTCTTAAGGTGAGGCAATTAATTAACGATTTAACTTGAAATGCAAGTGTTTATGTTCATATATAGTTATGCTCATCATTGTTGTCAGATATCTTGAAGGTATTGTAAATCAGGCGCTCGACGACATTTTTGCAGATACTTTTGGTAATGATGTTGACAATGATTCAGTTATAGATTCAAATTTGGAAAGTGATGGTCTTCTTTCTGAGGTAATGTCATGCTCTTCTAAAAATCCGGCCTCATCTTTTTCTAATTCCTTATTTATTTATGAAAGAGTTCTGAATTCTGATATTGGTTTCAGGATTTGAATGGTTCTTATCTTGTTAAAGATGGAAGTGATGATAATTCAGGTTGGAACATAATTACAACAGTGAAATTTGGTGTTTGAAATATCCTAAATTTTTGTTTTAGTAAAATCGCAAGAGGATATTTTTCAATATAATTGCTGTTGCTGTAGATGAAAGCTACCATACTGCTCTATCTGAGCAGAACAAGACAATTCAGGTGGAACTCGTGAAGCAGAAAAGTAAGTTAGATCGGTTGAAGAAAAAGGTAAGAACGACCTTGTACTTAATTAAGACCTTGAAATGACCATAGATATGAAGCTCAACATGATGGTATGTCTAACTAATATAAACATGTAGGGTTTGTTTTAAAAAATTTCTCTCCTATTTTGAAGACAAAAAAATTGATGGCTCACATTCATCATTGTAATGCACTTAGTTTTACCCAAAATGAACTAATGTTAGGGATGTCAATCGATCACGTTTGAGTCAGGTATCTGAAAAGTACAAATCTGATTAGTTGAATCGGTATAGCAAATGAATCTGATTAATAATCAGATTCGGATGCAGTTTTCAGATTTTCATTTGAATTTGGATCCAAGGGTAATCCAACCCAATTCCTTATAAAATATATCTGATTAGCTAACCGAGTACAGGTTCAATATTGCCTTTTCCATCCAACTCTAAATTTGATTAAGCTAGATCCGGATAGGTCAGATTCACTAAGACCTAGATCTCAACTGAATATTTCCAGTTTACTGCCCTGGCTAATGCTCAGAAAGATTTTCATGTTATGACCCTTGAAATGTTGTATTCTTAAGTATGAAGAGCATATTTAAAGCAATAGAAGTGCTTTTTGTTTTTTATTTTTGCTTTTGTGTTTGCTCATAAAAAGAAAACAAGTGCATCTTTTGTGATATAGACAACTCTTCATACTTCTTTCAGTACAATATTATTTCTGGATGCTTGAAATATTAATAAGGTTATGTTTGCTTCATTGTTTCACCAGGACCCAAATTTTGGTGAGTTTCTGGAAAAGCATAGTTTGGAGCTTCAAGCTGCAAGCAATGAAGAAAAAGTAAGACGTCCATCACTTTCCAGTTTCCACATGGCCATCATTGTACTGGCTTTCGACATTCTATTATCATTTTATCATTGGTAGGACTCCTATTGATATTAAAAAATTCTGATGCCATAAATGGTTGTCTTCTTAGGTTGTATGTCATGTCGGTAGTCATGTTATCAAGCCTACTCTTCTCTGTTCTTTTTTCTTTCACCCTTTTTCTTTTGTTTTTTTTTCTGGTGTGTGTCTATTCCAGATTGGTGTGCTCAAATCAGGCCAGATTGGGTCCAACTAACCAATCCTGATTGATTCCATAGATTATCCATACCAGTGGGAATCAATTTTAGAGTCAAGTTGAGTCAGATTAGTATAAAGTGGCAAGTGTCTGGTTGGACCAATCCATTGATTAGATCACCCAATTTTAACGTTCTTCTCATCATTTTTTGATAACTTTGTAGTGAATTTAGGTGGTTTTGTTCTTAGTTGTCATAGGCGCTAGGCGGAGCCTAGGCGGTGAGCCCCTAAAAAGCCTAGGCAGTCTAGGCAGTACCTCAAAAAAAAAAAAATACAAATATGTAAACAAACTACTAAAATTAATAACAAATATGTATACAACATAAAATCAATCAACAATAAGCAATAGACAAAACAAAATATGTCGTCAAACACTATAAGATAATTATATTAAATAACCTGCTCAATACATTGTCCAACACAAAACATTTAACAACACAATACATTTAACTAAACATAGAATTCTGAAACATATGTCTATATATAAAAGTCATCTTCATTCTTCAGTATCAAACTTCATTTCAACGATTTCCTTCATTTATTGCATCTTTTAGTGGCTTGAGATGATGATGGCAGATCATCTTCATACAATTTCTGTCCCACAAATGTTGCAGGTACTTGTGCCTTTCTCTCATCATCTTTTTTAAGACTAGTAAGAAGCTCAACACAAATATCAGAAGGAATGCTATGTTTACATAATTTCACAGTGGAGTTAATATGTCCCACAACATGATATTTAAATCTATACAATCCTTCATGCATTATAAAATCACAAAAATTACACTTCACTATTTCTTTGGCATCTCTAAGTCAATAGTGTACAATATTTCAATGCAGGTTTCTTTGAGAGGCATCCTCCAAGACCTCTTCCCTCCATTGACTTACTAGAACACGAATTAATAAATCTAATCACTACAAAGATGTAAAATAATGTAACTGATAACCATGTTAAAAAATGAAACAAAGAACAATGGAATAAATAAACCATGCAACTGATAACCAATGCAAAAAATTAAAACATAACCAATTAATCACCAAATAAAAATATAAGCATACAGACATTTAACAAATCTACACACATAACATAATTAACTTTAACTGTATTTAAGTATAAAATAGTAAAAAAACCCAATAAGTTTATAATAACAACTTAAATTTAATCCTTAGATGAACTTGAAAGTCTATCATCATCTTCATTGATATATTGCTCTTCTTCTTCAGTTTTATTTGCAGAGTTAGCTTATTCCTCTTCTTCTTCCACCCTCACCACCTTCTTTCCTTTGTCAAACATTTTCTTTCTTAGGACATTAGTTACACGTATTTTTACCCCCACCCTATGCCTTAACGCTCTGGATGCCTTATCAACAAGATCTCATGTAAGTGATGTGTCATTTTCAAAGATTATCATTGACTTCTCTTAAGACAATGGGGTCGAGATCTCCTTTTTTTCATTCTCTCCTCATACCTTCGTTTCAATTTATGATTATATTGCACAAAAAACAAACCATTCTACTTTTTGTGCAAAAGTCAGTTTCTTTTCTTTGTATGAATCTATAAAAATATATATAAAGTTAAAATATATACAAACTGACAAATATTATTTAGTAATTAGTAGTAAATAATATTTTACTGCTTCAAAAGTACTTCAATCACGTTCACAACTGAATGTAATGCATGCGAGACCTAAGACTTAAACAACAAAGGTCTGGAGCTGGAGACAACCAATGGCAAAAGAAATCCACCAATCTACTATAAAAAAATCAAATTACATATAATTAAAGTATATGTTGAAACTTGGTTTGAGAAAAGATAGAAAAGTACCTTCACGATTAGCCCTAATCACCCTTAAGTAGTGATTAGGGTCAATAAAGAAAATTACACTAGAGACCATTGAAAGTTAAAATATAAACAAGACCACCCAATAAACCCCTCACGATAATAACTCTCAACACTCCCCCTCAAGCTGGAGCATAGATATCAATCATGCTCTGCTTGTTACAACACTTTGAGAATTCTGTGATAGGAAGGGGTTTGGTAAAAACATCTGCTACTTGATCTTCTGAAGAAACATGAAAAGTTGATATATTTCCCACTTGAACCATATCCCGAATATAATGACAATCTATCTCAATATGCTTAGTCCTCTCATGAAACACATCTTCTTAATAGGCAGAGAAACCTTTATGCTCAATCCGGTAAGCATAGATTTTATCCAAATCATTTCAGCAGCAGTTTGTGCCATGACCCTATATTCTGACTCAACACTTGATCTTGCTACTACAGCTTGTTTCTTGCTTCTCCATGAAACTAAGTTGCCACCAACAAAAACACAGAACCCTGTAGTAGACTTTCTATCATCAACCGACCCTGCATAATCAACATTAGTATACGCAACCACATCAAGATTTGCCTCTTTTGTAAACAATAGACCTTTTCCTGGAGATGTCTTCAGGTATTTAAGAACCATCATAGCTGCCTCCCAATGAACTTTTCTTGGTTTATCCATGAATTGACTCAATTTGCCAACAACAAATGATATGTCAAGCCTAGTTACAGTAACATAGAGAAGTTTACCAATGAGAGTCCTATAGGACTTACTATCAACTGCCTCAGATTGCTCGTCATACAAGAACAGTTTAGGATTCATGGGAATAGTGGCTGGTTTTGCACCAAGCATCCCTATCTCCTGTAAAAGATCAAGCACATATTTACTCTGAGAAAGAACCATACCTTCTCTATTTCTTGCTACTTCGATTCCCAACAAGTACTTGAGAGGACCCAGATCCTTTGTAATAAAGTATTTCTGCAGATATGCCTTGGTGCTTGAAATCTCCTGCTCATTATCTCCAGTTAAAATTATATCAACATAAACAACCATAGTCACAAAACCCTTAGAGCTATTCTTTATGAACAAAAAATGATTTGATGGTGACCTCTGGAAACCAAATTTAGACATCACCTCAAACAATTTGTGAAACCATGCACGCGGGCTTTGCTTTAGGCCATATATTGCCTTTTTTAGTTTGCACACTTTGCCACACTCTCCTTGTTGTTCGAAGCCAGGCGGTTGTTGCATGTAGACCGTCTCAGATAGATCCTCATACAGAAAAGCATTCTTCACATCAAGCTGAGTCATACTCCACCCATGATGAACAACCACAGAAGTAACTAAGCGTATAGTGCCCATTCTGGCTACGGGAGAGAAAGTCTCAAAGAAGTCCACCTCATATGTTTGGGTGTAGCCTTTGGCGACTAGACGAGCTTTGTGTCTCTCCAGAGTGCCATCAAAATGATATTTAATAGTGTACACCCACTTACAACCAACAATGCCTACATCAGAAGGAGGATCGACAAGCTCCCAAGTCCCTTGAGAAATCAAGGTGTCCATTTTTTCTTGCATTGCTAGTTTCCATTGAGGATCTAATAAAGCCTGTTGATGATTGATAGGACTGGAGATGGCAGATAAAGCAGATAGAAAGTTTTGCATGCTCTTTCCAATCTTGTCTGTGGACACAAACTTTGAAATTGGGTGCAGAGTACACTGACGCATGCCTTTCCTCAGGGCTATGGGCAAATCATTTTTAATCTCAGGATCTGCTCTACGATCATCAGGATAAGCAATAGAATCATCAACATAATCAGGATCACTGACTGCAGGAGAAGAAGACGATGAAGGGCCACGAGAGGAGGCTTGACGACGAGTATACACCAGTGGAGGATCATGGAACCGAGTTGAAGAGGGATCAGAACACAATGAAGGCAATAAAGGAACTGACTTCAAAGGAATGGGAGGAATGGGTAAGGGAAATGATGTGGACATATCAGGATTCACACGAGACGCGCACGGCGAGAAGTAAGGAATGGTCTCAAACAATGTGACATCCGCACTGATATACTCTTTACGAGCAATGGGGTCAAGACATTTGTACCCTTTTTGGTTTTTTGGATACCCAAGGAAGACACACTTAGTTGCCTGTGCAGCTAGTTTGTCCCTAGTAGGTCCAAGTTTTTGCACAAAACAAACACAACTAAATACCTTAGAAGAAACTTTGAACAAAGAACAATTAGGATAAAGTTGTCTGATAGGAATTTGGTCATTAAGAGCAGTAGAAGGCATTCTGTTAATAAGGTAACAAGAAGTAAGAAGGGCATCTCCCCAAAAAGAAGCTGGCATGTTTGTTTGAATCATAAGGGTTCGAGTTACTTTCAAAAGGTGTCAGTGTTTTCTTTCAGCTACCCCATTTTGCTGGGACGTATGGGCACATGAAAATTGAGGGCGAATCCCATTATCCCGATAAAATTGTAATAGTTTGCTAGATTTGAATTCAAGAGCATTATCAATGCGAACAATTTTAACAATGGAACCAAATTGAGTATTTATTTCAAGAATAAAAGATTGGAGAATACACAAGACTTCAGATCTCTCCTTTATTAAAAAGACCCAAGACACTCTAGAGTAGTCATCAACAATGACAAGGTAATACTTGGACTGAAACCTATTAGGAACCCGACTAGGCCCCCAAACATCAACATGAATTAGATCAAAAGGACTTTGACTAGTACAACTCTGACTTAAAGAAAAAGAACTACGATGATGCTTGCCCAACTGACATGCTTCACACTGAAAGGACGCTGTAGGAGAGACCTGTGGAATGACTCTTTGAAGCTTGGAAAGAGAAGGATGACCCAATCTGAGATGCCATTGGTAGGAATTAGAACTCGATTCCACACACGAAGTTGCTACTCCAACAGGTTGTGTAAGATATAAACACCTCCCTCCTCATGGCCTCCACCAATCTTCTTCCCAGACAGCAAATCCTGAAATACACAAGAACCCGGGTCAAATATAACTCGACAATTTAGTTCTTTTGTAAGCTGGCTTACGGATAATAAATTCTTAGGAAACTGTGGAGCATGGAGAACATATTGAATCCGTAATGTAGGGGTAAAATGCACATCTCCTTGCCCCACCATTGGGGATAATCTACCATCTGCCAATTTAACATGACGAGGGAAAGATGTATGAACCAGTGTAGAGAAACTATGTGAATCTCCACAAAAGTGTTGAGAGGCGCCAGAATCAATAATCCATATCTTACCTCCATCATCTAACTGAGTACCCGCACAGCATGCCACATCAGTCACTACAATAGAGGCAGACACAAATGCAGAACTCTGAGAAAGAAGCTGATCATATTCTGCACGACTGAGAGTAATCGTATTGGTTGAAGAAGTAGGCACAGGTTCAGTGATGGAAGAGACAACCAGAGTTGTTGCTTTGAGGAACGATAATGAGCTCTGAGGGCAACTTCTAGGGTTCTTATCCCAACAACGATCCTCAAGGTGCCCTTGCTTGCCACAATATGTACACTGAAGCCTGCTACGACCACCACTGCCTCTTCCACGACCTCTGCCTCTGGAAGAACTAGGTAAACCATGCCCTCCTCCACCAGTGACAACAAGAGCTGAAGTCTGAGAGTCTCCATGAGGCGGAGGAAGGGTAACAACAAGACGACTTAACCGGTTGTAGGCATCAGCTAGAGTAGGGATCTCTGAGCTAGTAAGCATTTGCACCTTGGCTACTGAGTAATCTGGAGATAATCCTGATAGAAAATGAGCCACCATAGTCTACTCCTGATGGGTTTTATGATTAGTGCAGCAGGGAGGACGAACAGAGTTGAGCCTTTTATAGGCTGATTTAACTGATGCATAATATTGGGAAAGATTCTGATTACCCTGCTGCAACTGAAATATCTCTTGCTCAACTTACAAAATTCTACTGACATTTTTGTCTTGAGAGTACGTGTCACGTAATGAATCCCACATCTCCTTTGCAGTAGAATAGTAAATTAAGCCGTCTGCAATATGTGGCTGAACACTGTTCATAATCCAAGACATAACAATGTCATTATCTTCCTGCCGTGTGGCATATTTCTCAGTTTTCTCTGTTGGTTCCTTTTTTAACAAAATATGTTTTCGACGATGTCCTGACACAGACATCATAAAAGTCCTCAACCACCTTTTATAATTATTGTCGTCCAGCTTTACGGACGACCCATAAGAGAAGGGATTAGCAAAAGCTTTGTACTCTGCAGACACTTCAAACCTTTGTTCACCATCACTGGACTTTATTTCAGCCATGGTATTTCACTGCTGACAGTAGCTAGCTAATGAGCCGGATAATAATAATAACCAGAAAGTAATCACGAGCAAACTGATAGTAAAGAAATAGATTCCAGCTGAAATAAAATCATTGTCTTGTAATATATATATATATATATATATATATCACAGACGCCACCAGCAAGATAATAAATCTGATCACCACTATAAAAATTAATTTTAGATGACAAAAATTGATTTCACATCTGAACTTCAACAAAAATTAATCAGATCTGATTAAATCTGATTCCAACAACAGCAAGCACTACAGATTTAACGCCTACCACATCAACACGACTCTGATACGAGCAAATCTGATTCCAACGACAGCAAGCACTACAGATTTAACACCTACCACATCAACACGACTCTGATACGAGCAACAGTCAGTCAGCCACACCATTCAGATCTGATCCAACATCAACGCTCCACGCTATATGACATCCAATTACTGCACGATCTCAGATCTGCTCCACCCAATCACAAAATGATTGCTGATCTGATGCAACACGATCATGATGTCAGATCTGCTCCACGCAATCTCCACATGATGGTAGATCTGATGCACCACGATCCATCAATATTATTGAGGCGTCATCAACAAGGAGCAAAAGAGGAACACACGATCTAGGGTGTCTGATCAGATCTGCATATTGTGTAGAACTAGTCAGATCCCAGGTCGTGAGACTGAGGAAAGAACCTAGGGTTCGATCAGAAGGAAGATCGAACAAACTAGATATAGGCTAGGAGGAGAGAAGAAGAAAGAAAAAAACTATGATAAAGAGGGAAGAAAGAAATTCAGCCTAGGCATTAGATTCTCCCAAGAACGAGAGGCTTTGATACCATGTTGAAACTTGGTTTGAGAAAAGATAGAAAAGTACCTTCACGATTAGCCCTAATCACCCTTAAGTAGTGATTAGGGTCAATAAAGAAAATTACAAAAGAGACCATTAAAAGTTAAAATATAAACAAGACCAACTGATAACTTTTCTGATTTCCAATAAACCCCTCACGATAATAACTCTCAATTGTATATAAGTTATAAAAATATTGCAAAAGTGGTTATATGAAATTTAATCATCTTACCTAGGGTTTACACCAGAGTTACCAGTCAAGGAAGCGGGAGCGGAAAACGATACGAGAAGCGGGAGCGGGAAGCGAGACACTTTCAAAAATTTAGGAAGCAGGGAAGCGTGGGACCACTAAGAAGAAAATTACGAACCGTCTCGGAAGCGACCAAGGAAGCGAACCAGAAGCGACCTAGGAAGCGAACCGGAAGCGAGGGGGAAGCAAAAAAAATGAAAAAATGGGAAAGAGTGGGGGAAGCGAGGGGGAAGCGCGCTTCCCAAAAAAGGGGGATGCTTCCCCACACATTTCGGAAGTGCGACATTTCGTGCTTCCGAAGCGCGCTTCCCCTGTTACCTAGGCGCTTCCGGTAACTCTGGTTTACACTTTCTTCTTCCTCTTTGCTAACTCCATTCCAAAAGGCCCAATAGCAGTTCTATATCTTATGAGTTGGTCTAGTAGTGTGTCTCGATCCTCTTCGCTTTGAACAAGACGATTGACACAATCATATAAGTCATTCTTTATCTCCTCATTGGACTCGATATTTTTATACTTATAATATATGGCTGGATTCAAATATAGGTTTGTTGCATGCAAAGGTTTGTGCAATTGATTGCTCCACCTTTTATCGATTATATCCCAAACCCAGCCGTATATTTGTTTATCATCACACACATTTACCTACTAAGTAAAAGAATTGAAAGTAACCATTATAGAAGCTAAGATAAAATGTAATTTACAATTAGTAGAATACAAAAAAATTAATTTATAATTATACTTTTATTTGTTCCTTTCCACGATCCATTTTCTTGTAGATGTAACCCATAGCAGGCTTTTTATCGCTATCAACCAATCGAAGCATGTCAAACAAGGGGGCCATTGTTTTCAGAGCACAACTCACTCTCTTCTAAAATTTTGAACTCAAAATCATGCTTTCACATCTTTTACCAACTGACGTTTTTGAAAAACTATTTTTTTCCCAATCATCTCTAAGAAATATGAACTTTAGGCATTTTTTCCAATTATATATGCTTTCTAGAGTAAAAAAATGGCAAATTTTGTCACTGCAGGCCTATGTAAGTCCTTTTGTGTGTGTGCTCTCATCATACTCAACACTTGAGAATGTTTGTAATGGATACCACCAATTGCCTTGCTTTTCCGGAAATGTTCTTCAACTCTTTCAATTATCCCATATATTCCAACAACATATCTATACAATGTGCAACACAAAGAGTCCAAACTAAATGCTTTCTCTTATCCATAAATAATTTACCTATTTTCACATAGTTTGAGGTATTATCAATAACAACTTGAACCATATTCTCCTCCCAAACTTCAACAATATCATTCAACAATGCAAAAAGCAAATTTGCATCTTTTACTTCATTTGATGCATCAACTGATTTCAAAAACATTGTTCCCAAAAGGCAATTAACAAAAAAATTAATGAGTGTACACCCTTTTGTATCCATGTTTGGACCAATGCACTTTGTATTGGTCCAAGAACTCCTTCATTTTCTTCATTTCTTTATTCAAAAGTAGTTCTCGCAACTCGTGATATGATGAAGGCTTTATCCCTGGTTCAAATTGGCCTATAGCTTCAATCATACTGTAAAATGAAGGCAACTTCGCTGTATTAAAAGGTATTCCACCATCATAAAATCACCTATTAATGTACTCATACACTGTTTCTCTTTTTTCCTTTTTGAATCAATTTTCAAACTTTGTTTGTTTGTTTGCTTGCCTTCCTTTCTCTGTTGAATCACTTTGAAAGTATAGATCCATAGCCCTTTTGGTCTAAAGCCGAATGTACTACTCCCCTCCATCTATGAAACTGCATTCACGTCCTTCGCCATAATCGGAAGCTGAGAATAAACTTTCATTTCTTTCGTATATATTAACCGTCTCTCTCTTATTTTTTTCATCTCTATTCTTCTTTGATTCCTCCATGTACTTAGAAAGTACTTGCTTGATTTCTGCAATTGTTTTATCATAAGCCTTCACTTTTCTTCCAATCCCAAGTAGATGCCGTTTTATTTTATATATACATCCTTTATAAGTTCAACATTTAAGGTATGTCACAGAATTCAGATCTTGTTTATCCTTAATATAGGCCCACTCCCATGCTGGATCACCTGATTTTCTCTTAAAGTTCTGAATATGTTCCAAATTTGAAAATGTGGACCCACTAGCACTTGCAGATGAAGCCCCCATCCATTGTTCTAAAAATTGATAAGAATCTAAAAAAAGGCAACATCTAAATTTGCTAAATAAAAAGGAGTAAGCAACAAATAACATATCAGCAAAATATGAATTCATAATAAAAAAACCCTTAAGTTTTTTTTTGTAATTGCAGCACACATTTAATGACAACTTTAACAGGAGCAAACCCTAGGTTTTTTATTAACTATAAAAAAGTTTAGGTGTGTTTTTAACAATATTGAAAACTTAGATGTGTTTTTTATAATCAACCAAAATTTAGGTGTTTTTTTTAAAATGTCCCCCAAAAAACATAGTTAAACCTAATTTGAGTTGGGTTCTGGTCATTATTTTATGCCTATCCTGATGTTTGGGTTTGGGCTCAGTCAGATACCAGACATGGATCCGGCCCATTGATTGCCCAAGATGAGATCTGTGAACTTATACCCAAACAAATGTTTATCTGTGCACTTATACCCTAACAAATGTATATCTGTGCCCACACATGCAACATTGGAAATAGCCAGTAACAAAAATTGGAGTGTGGCTGAGATTTGTTCGGATCACAGTAAATCTTTTTAGAAGAATTTCTAACTTGTCCGCACGGGAATTTGTAGGGGATTTTCAAAAAATGATTGGTTTTCTTTCATAGAATCAGTAATTTAGAGAAAAAGTCAAAAGGAAATTTACAAAAGCCAACAAGCGAAAATGTTTGGTTTATAAGAGGAAAAAAAAGAGAAAAACATAACTGCCACAACATAGATGAAAATATTATTCATGGCAGCATTGATCCCAATTTCATGGAGATACTCTTTACACTGGTGTATAAAGCAGAGCTACCAGAAGCTTCTTAGATAGGTGGGAAGCTCGCTTCCAGAAAACTCGCTTCAGAAGCGTGATACTCCTCGCTTCCGAAACTTGATGAGAACCTCGATTCCCCCATGCTTCTCCTATGCTTTCCACACGCCTCATCTATTCTTCTTATATGTTCTCTTACTCAACTTTTCTTGTTTTTTATGTGTTTTCTCTCACTTTTCTCACTCACTTCCATGTGCTTTCTCTAAATTGGTAGTCATCATTTTTAGATTTTGTTATACATTTAATTCTTACACTAAAAAAACATGAAATTTAATATTCGTCACTTTTATTTTAGTTTTTATTTGTGTTTCATTTTGATTTTCATTCAATTCATATATTTCTTTTATTTATTCTTCGCTTCCCACTTCCTATATATTTTAAAATGCATTGCTTCTCGCTTCCGCTTTTTGTATCGTTTCCCGCTTCCGTTTCCTAGTCTGGCAACCTTGGTATAAAGTGATCCTAATAAACCGATAATGTCTATTTAGTACAAATATGACACCCAACAGTTTGCTTCATCACTCTTTTTTTTTTATAGGCAAGCCATCACTGAGCATTTGATCTTTCTAGATTTATATTCTGATCAAATATATCACACTCACATCATTGGAATCACACCACGGAGCCAGCCCAAACTGTGAAGTGTGAACTCAAAAGGACAGTTTAAAAATGTTAAACAAAATGTGAAATGTTAAACAAAATGCTACCAAATAATGTCCCAAAATATGATGAAGAAAACTGTGGCACCAACAGCTTGAAACACTGAACACATTATTAGAATACTTTAATTCTTTTTCTTCACTTACCTTTGTTTATAAGGTTCATATGGAGAGTACAACTTTTAAGAGAGAGAGAGAGAGGTAGCGGTACCTGTAGAGGGAGGAGAAGGTTGACCTTCTTCGGCTCTGCCCTAGCGAGAGAAAGGAGAGAGAACGGAGCGAGAGAGAGTGGAGCGAAAAAAGGGGAAAAATGACCCTTTTCCCCCTTTTATACATGTTGATAACAGTCAACGGAAAAAAAAATACCGACCTAGGCTTATGCCTAGGCACCACCTTTGACAACTAAGCTTACCACTAACTAATGCTAAAATCCATAAGTACCCCTGAAAAAATGAAATATACACATAAATACAAAGAGGGGGTACCACACTAAATGTAATACACATATGATACATAAGTCTCATATGTGATTTAACATAAGAAGGGAGAATATAGCTGTAAATTCATAAAACGATATTAAAGGCAAAATATCACAATATTTTAAAAATATCATAAATTTATATATGTCATGATATTATCGTGATAATATCATGATATTATAAGTTGCCTTTTACTTTTTATTATATCTTAACTATGTTTTTCTTCTTTCTTTTGTTTTTTTACTTATTTTTTGTATTATGTGTTGCTTTTCTCACTTATTGCTACTGCTTTTAAAATTTTTTTAAGCACCAAGTTTATATTTATCAACCAAACCTAGAGAAATTGCCTTGCTAAGATATGTTCGAGACTGATATTTGTGACTATGATAATATATATTTTTTATATTTATATAATGCATGTCTACCTATTTTATTGCTTGTTGATCATTGATTTATATTTTATACTACTGTGATATAAAAATTTCTAAAATATTGTTTATTCTTTTTTATGCCATTATTTGGGCTATTTCTTGATTCTTTCTTTCCTGTGTTCACTTATTCTCAACTTTTATGTGTTGCTTACTTTGTTAGCCTTCACATGACAGCTTTCAGATGATGAAGGTGAACCAAATGAGAGCAGCAACAACAAAACCGGGGAAAATTCAAGTTTATGTGAACATAAAATCCCCACAAGTTTCCCCATTGATTCATGGTGCCAACAGATCATGAATCAACAAAACATCTCTGTGCTTCCTAATCTGTTAAATGGATTCTGGGTTGCATGCCATTATGGAAGTGATAACTCTGATGCTCTATTATACAAGATTCTGACAAGAGCAGCTTTCTGCAAGGTTTTGTTAATTGTGCTTCATGAAGCAGACAGTATATTCCGAAGATTATTGGGAATGTCAAGCTCTGGTTGCAAGGACACTGTACTGAGCTTGCAAAATACTTCAAAATGGGCCTCAGTGAAACCACTGGTTAAGTCTTACATCAAAAGTACATTGTATCTTCTGACTCAGGCTACAGATACACAGATAATTGTCTTCGTCCTTTCTCGGCTCAGAGATTCAGTTATATTTTTAGTTGCATTTCCGGTTTTGCTACAAAGGCTTAGCAAGGTAACTGTTGTTGAACAAGCTAGAATCTATTGAGAAGCAAAAGATATGCATATGTATGCGTAAACATGCACAGATGTGCCCCATGCTATCCATGTGCATGCTTGTATTTGTGTGCTGACGTGGTCATGTCTGTGTTTTTCCAAAAAACATGTTTGTTTTTTAGTTTTATGCTTTGTTCATTACATTAGGCCATTTCTACAGCAAAATCGTGAGACTTCTTTTAAATGCAATGAAGTTTCCAGGATCTATATTGCATGATCCTGCTGGTACAGCAGAAAGGATATATTTCGTATTTCTTTGGGAGAAAAGTTTTCTTTATGAGGAAAGACGTAGGGAACAAGGAGTTTCAGTGCTAAATTTTTTAATGAGCAAATGTGGTTATTTCACAAAATTCATTTATTGCAGATGGAAAACCCTTTTTAGGTGTTTGCATCTATTATTTCATAATAATTCATATTTTGAGAAAGGTTTTTTCCTTGTTTGTCTCAAAGTGCTTGTCCATCACATGGGAAGAGGTGTACTTAATCTGCCCGGAGGTCACATAGATTGGAACCCCTACAGTTAACTTATTATCATTATACATGAGATTGATTTGAACCGTTGTTGTTACACTCGGCTATTGCAAGGGCATTCTTGTGATGAATGTCTAATAACTTATCACTTAATGGATTTTTATTATCTCATATGTGAGGTGATTGCAGATTGCCATCCACCTATGGGCAACCAGAGGAGGGAGAGTCTCTTTGGCAGCATTCTTACTCATCTGAAGCATGGTTCTGCAGTTAAATTCAGATTGCTATGATTCCTTCCTAACGAACATGTACAGAACATTTTTGGCACACTCCAAATTTGTTGAACCGGAAAACATAAAACATATCCAGTTTCTTGCTGATTCTGTTGTGGAGTTGTGCTCACTAGATATTGCTAAGTCTTACCAGAAGGCATCCATCCTTATACAACACCTTTCCAAGGTTTTGCAGCATGCCCTCAAAACCTTGGAAATATTTATGTAGCTAGATAGTTTTTCAGCTCATGCATATCACAATTTTAAAAGCCAAATTAGTTTGCTAGTTATCGTGTCTAATTGTTCCTGCTTGTCCATCTATGTATAATGTAGAATATTGCAGTTATTGAATATATTAAAAAGTCTAAGATTTTAGGTTATTGAATATTGTAATATTATGCATTATTGGATGTTTTGGTACCCTTTTTGGTTATAGTATATCAAAAAGCTTAGCCTTTCAAGAGGAAATATTTATGTAGAACCTATATATATGAAATATGATGTTACAATATAAAGAAAATTCCTCAGATCTAGTAAACCATCTCCCCACACTCCTTCACTTTCTCTCTCTGTGAAACTTGCTAGGCCCTTGTTTGGTGCCTTCTTTGATAATGGGAAACTCCTAATAATACTTAATATCCAAAAAAAGAAAAAAAAAATTCTGAAAGAACAAAAGCACAATTGATAATACTTGTACAGTGTAGTCGATTGAACCTCAACCTTGCGAAATTATGAACATTATGTATGTAACAAACAAACCTTGTCATTTCCTTAAGAGTCATTGACACTTCCAATTCTGTAGATTGGACTGCAGAATTTGCAATTTGATCAAGCCACATGATCAAGATATAGCTGGATAGATGTCAGACACATCTAGGGATGTAACTGGGTTGGATGTGGTTTCAATGTAGGCATAATTGGATATAACCGATGTCACATGGACTCGGTTAGGAGGTCGATGCACTCGTGTCGACACGCCCCGACACGGGTGCGGCTTCAGACACGGGGCAGACTCGGTCAACAAGTGTTGGACTCGGTCAATGCATCGGGGCCGAGTCCGTCCACTTTATAGACTCGGTCAACTTTGACCGAGCCTATTGTTGTCCATATTTAAAATTTATTTTGGACTCGGGTCGGGTCCGATCCGGACCCGATCCGGATCCAAAATGTTTATCGGGGTCGAGGCCGAACCCTAAAGAGGCTACGCAAGGGGAGGGGCTTACGACAGACCCCTCCCCGCTGATCTTTCCCTCTCCCCCATCCGTCCCTCGCTCTTCGTTCCCTTCAGTCTCGCCGGCGACCCAGACCCTGACGATCGTAGCCGCAGCCAGCCATCGGCGACCCCAGCCACCGGTCCTCTCAGGTATGCACTCCTCCCTCTTCCGTTTTTCTTCCACTTCGTCCGGTAGGGGGCGGATCCCCCTGCCTCGTTCGTGTTTTCCGGCAGGGGATGGAGGCCCCTGCTTGAGTTTATTTTTCAGCAGGGGGCTCCTGTGCCTCAGATTTGTTTTTCGACAGGGGGCTGCCCCCTGCGTCAGATCTATTTTCCGGTAGAGGGCTCCGCCCATTGCCTCAGATCTATTTTCCGGCAGGGGGCTGCCCTCTGCGTCGGATCTGTTTTCCGTTAGGGGACTTTGCGCCCTGCTTCATTTTATTTTTTGGCAGGGGGCGGAGCCCCTTACCTCATTCGTGTTTTCCAACAGGGGGTGGAGGCCCCTGTCTCAGTTTATTTTCCGGCAGGGGGCTCCCCTGCCTCAAATCTGTTTTTCGGTAGGGGGCTGCCCCTGCCTCAGATCTGTTTTCTGGCAGGGGGCTCCACCCCTACCTCAGTCGCAGGTTTTCGGCAGGTGGCGGAGCCCCCCTCAGATCTGTTTTCTGATAGGGGGCTCTCCCCCCTGCCTCAACCCCTGCCTTTGTTATTTTCTATCAGGCACACAGTTAGAGGGGTGGAGCTCTTGTTACTATTTTTTTGAAGTGTTTATTAACTTTATTTACATATTTTCTATTCACTTTTCACTTGTCAGATATAATGGGGAGTTCTAGTGGTGTCAATAGAGTTGGTTCAAGTTTAACTCTGAATTAGAAGTTTCTCAACCACTTTGGAGGCTTGTGACAAAAGGGATAAAAAGCTAGTGGTGTAAGATTCACAAAAAATATTAAAAATTTGACCAAATAAAAAAACAAAATAAAGCATCATTTATGTACTATTAATATATAATTAGATATTAAGTGGACAATCTAAACTAAATTATAAAACTAATTCAAAGAAATGACTACAATGCAATAATTTAACTGATCCAACAAAGAAGATGTGATTATTTAACCAATGAACAAGACCAAAAATCACAATAACTAGCAAGAACCACTCTACATATTTGTATAAAGGACAACATAATGCTATACATCACACATAGTTATACTTAGCAAACACAATTATATAATACAAATAGCATGCAACTAATAAATGAGCAACAAATCAATGAATTACTAAATCAATATATAATTAATTAATTAATTAACAAGAACAAAGTAATTTTCTGATTAACAGGCCCGATTGTTCAAGAAGAACAGAGGAAGGGAAGAAGAAAAACGAGGAGGAAAGAAGGGGGAGAAGAAGAAAAGGAAGTAGGAGGGAAGAAGAAAAATAATATCAGAAGAACAATAAGAAGGGGAAGAAAAACAGAAGAAGAAGAAGTTGGGCAGAGGAAGAAGGAGAAGAACAGAAGAAGAAAAGAGAGAGACCTAAACAATCGGGCCTCCCTTGTTTTTTTAACCTGAGGAGAAGAAGATCTGCAGAAGGAAGGAGAAGAAGATCTGTAATAACTGTGAATTTTACTAGATAAATAAACTTAAAATTTATGTTATTAAGCCGATACAGGGATATTTTATTGATGTTTATTCGTACTTGGATCTCGGACATCCTATTTGGATCTTCAATATTCCAATTAGAATTTTTTTTATTTGGATCCATAATAGTGGTCTTGATCCATGTATGGTAATTTGGATCATAGCTCCAAATCAGGGTATGATGAAAACTTCAGACCCTTAGATCTGAATCTCTTAAATGGTTTATGAACAAAACGGATCCTGGATCCAATATAATTACGTAAACACGAGGATAAAGTAATCGGATCCATAATTATTCAAGTTGGATCCTTCTTTGGAATTTTTAAATATTAGTGCAAATAGAAGATTTGGATCTGCGGATGGATCCGGATAGACACAAAACTTGGAATCAAGAGAGAATATGGGTCGCGGATCGCAGCCGATCCAAAGTCGCACATACATGTGCGTTAAAATGAAAGCACAATAAAAAAAAACTAAGGTTAAAAGAGAGGACTATGCAAACCCTAAAAAGGGTTTGCTTTTGAGTTAAATGAGAGAGGGTTTTCAGGCAGCCGCTGGAAAATTAGAGTAACCACTCCCCCACGATCTCCTTCCATCTTCCCTCCCTCTCTCACGCTCCTCCTCAAAACCCATCCCCACTCTCCATTTCGTTATCTCCCTCACTCTCTTCTTCGTTATTTCCTCTTTCCCTCTGCTTCCTCTCCCTTTCATTGTCTTGCTGTCGCACGAATTGGAGAAGGGCGCACAGTTGCATCCAAGATCTGCAAAGAAAAGAAGGAAAAAAAAAACTCAACAGAGGTAGGTTTTTACTGTGCTTTTTGCATATATATTAAGTTATCAGTGTGTATTGGATTTGCCGAAAATCCCAAATCTTCGATTTGGGGATTTCGGATTTTTGGTAGTAGGATTTTATTATGTTTTGCACATATACTGTGTTTCAAGCCTGTACTACGTCATAGTTTACCCCAAACTGAATGGATTTCAATTAGTTTTTGGTTTCGTATGGAGGTAACTTTGGGGATTTTTCCTTCCCTCCATCCATACCCTTTTGGTAGGTCCGATTGAGACTAAATCACACAGAAAGAGCAAGGATGCACTGGTGCTGCCTCAAACTTTGCGTATGCGGCATAGAGACGTTGATTCTTTTTGGGTTTTCGAGTATGTCATGTAGGACTTCATGCAGAAATCTTTCTGCTGATAAATCATGGTGTCAGATGGTGAATGTAGGGTTGATACGATTAGGCAATTCGATAGGAATAGTTGGCCGTGATTAATGGGTGAATCTTTGTTCGGTGGGTGTTACTTGTAATAAAAATCTGACACGGGGTGCTTCGTTCACCCAGTTATGTATGTATTTTGACAAGTATGAAATATCGGTTTTCAGTATTGTTGAGCTTTGAAAATTTTCTTTGTTAGCTGCAGCGTTATGGCGTTATTCTAAATTTATTTTTTCTTTGTTTTAACATTTTATGATGCAGGCTATTATAGGTTCTGAACTCTTAAGCTTTCACTGTCTTGCATGTTTTGAAAGTTTTGATGCTCAGGTTATGGTATGATTTGATTAACTTTTTGGCTGAAATTAGTACAAGTGTTGAATTCTTAAACTTTCAGAGTTGCTCATGTTCAAGTGGTGGTTAGCACCTGCTGATTTTAATTTAAAATATGTACCGACCTTATAATTGGTAATTAGATAATGTTGCAACTATAATTGTGCACTGATTTTGAAATTTAAGGTAGGTTTTTCCTATGGTTTCTGCTAATTATTTGTATCAAGCACGCTCAGCCTATGTGAGTGGGTTTAACAGATGCACGGGCAGAATCTTGGTTCTGCATGCGTGCTTTACACAGATTTTGGTTTAGCACATTTTGTTTTGTTTTGTTTTTTGAAAGTCGGTACTAGAGCTTCTATTTTGTCTAAATCAGGGTTTATGTTTGGGAAACACAGAGTCTCGATTCTGCGTGATTGCTACACCCTGAACCATAGAGTATACATGCTTGATGTTAGGAAAATCCACATGCAAGCACATGAATTCTGGGCTAGTGGACTCAGTGAAACGAAATCGATGGTAATCTATCCAGACCAGGGAATATATTTCTATGATATATATATATATAATATGTTTGGATAGGAAGATAATTATTTGCCATTTGCTTGTTCGATTTTGTTCACACATTTTTTTTTATAGATGCAATGAAAAAAAATAACATAAACAATTTTTTTTTGGTTACAGAGTTGTTGGTTGGTAGTTCCTGTAATCTATTATAGCGAACTCTGTGAAGTGCCCTATGTAATTTCATTTGACATTTATGGGTTAAATACAATGGCTGAATGATCATAGGTAATAAAGTTGTTAAAAAAAATAAATTTCTGTGAGGATCCATGATAGAAATTACATTTTTATGTGTTAAGGTCCATGACAAAACTCTGAATCGGTGCATTTTCTGCATCTTAACACATATCTGAATCTGTGCATTTTCTGAAATGTAAAAATACTACAGTATGTGTTTGCCTATCTATAATTCCAACCCAACTATGTGCTCAACTTGAAAATTGGTAATTGTAATATTAAAAGATCTGTCATGAGTCTCAAGCATCTAAATGAATGTGAAAGAAAGAGAAAAAAAAAAATCAGTTTAGTAGTATATGAATGATCTTTATTAGTAACTCTCAGTTTAAGCTTCTGTAAAAGCAAGTAAGTTGCATGTGCCATGATTCAGTCTTACAAATGAATATGAACAACAAATGTCGTGACTCTACATAGATTGGTGGTTGTTCTTATGGTGGGTTTATATAACTTGAATCGTGGAGAATGGTTGTTCATATGCACTTTATCTATGCAAAATGTGAGTTGCGTTAGGCTGATGCATAAACTCTTTATATCTGTGAGTTTGATTTGAGCCTGCTTTTGTTCGCATATGCTAGTTAGAGATGTATAATTGTGAGATCGAACAAAATATTGAGAGCTTTATACCTGAACTTGTTTACTTGTGATTAGAAAATTGAACATGTGATTAAGTATTTAAACCAATGTTACTTATTTGATTAGATGTTAAGTCCTGTTATGTTTTGTTATTTAGAATTTGTGCTATGCAGTAAATTAGTCTCATGTTAATTATTGCTTAATAGCATGCTTTACTGGATATGGTTAATCAAACACATTACATACTTGTTACACAGTACTTCTGCAAAAATCATGGTAATTACCTACTTAGACAGTTGTAGTCTAATTTCAATCAATTTACCATTTTTTTTGGTAGCGAATAAATGGAGCATCGTGGCGTCGCATTTGGAAGTAGTCAAGAGATCTCAGTTTTTCAGTGTTTCCTGTTTGAACTCTGATTAGTAGATTTACATTCCTGTTGTGAGATGTAATTAATGACATTAATGCTTCCATTAATGAATAATATGTTTTTAGTACTTCTCTGTTTTACCCTGTAATGCGCCCAACTCTTGTTTTCACACTTTCACTATTTCAAAAAAAAAATTTTACTCCAAATTTTTTACTATAAAAAGTTGGGGCGTTACAAGATCAGCATAGGAAGAATAAGAAGGAGGAGTAGGAGAAGAAAAGAAGAAGAAGAAGAAGAAGAAGAAGAAGAAGAAGAAGAAGAAGAAGAAGAAGAAGAAGAAGAAGAAGAAGAAGAAGAAGAGACGAAGGAGAGAGAGGGGTACGTACCGAATGGACCCTCCTTCTTCTTCCTTTCGACAGAGGCGAGAGAGAGACCTCCGGATTCCTCCTCCTTCCTTTCGGCAGAGAGAGAGAGAGAGGGCCTTCTTCCTCTTCTTCTTGAAAGAACACGAGAGGGTTCTTCTTCTTCCTTTCGGCAGAGGCGAGAGAGCCCTAAACAATCGGGCCTCTCTCTTCTTTCAAAAATCGAGAGCCTATTGCCTCACAGGCACTTGCGCTTCATTAACGCGCCTCAAGGCAAAAGCGCACCTTTTACGCTATCCATCAAAAACTTCAAATTAGTCTACCTGAAAGCTGAACACGTTCCATTCGACTAGTGATCCTAAAACAATGACTAAGAGAATAAGCACTCTTCCAAATAACCATACCAACAATGATTCAGACATAGAACACTATATAAGATGATCACAACAAAATTACTTTTCCCACAGAATAACCATATAAACATCGATCAATTGACACCATCTTCACCGAAACAATGATGTAAACCATGTTGTGAAAAGCGATGGGGCGTAGAGAAGGGTTCCACTAAAATATGAAGAGAGGAGTAAAGCACAAGCCTTAAAAACACATTTTTAAAAACTTAAAAAAAAATATATCTAAAAACACAAATAAATAAAAGAAATAACAATGAGAAATAAAAAAACTCAAATAAATACCGAAAGATATGAGAATAATATGTAAAAACAACATTAATGCAGCACCTTGATCTTTGTAAGTATCTAACAAATAAACTGTCTATTTAAGGTTATGTCCACGAACGTGGATACAATATGGGCATGAGGCATGCATACATGGTTTTTATGAAAATTAGGACAGGACGTCTTCTCTTGAAAGCTTAATTTATAAAAACACGATACACAACAAATTTTTATACATAAACATAATTACTACGAGATTCGATTAATCAAGGAATATACAACTAAAGTTTAAAACCAAATAATTAAGTAAAACTCAAAGAAGAAGAGGAAGGAGAAGAAGAAGAACGAAGAGAAGAAGAAGATGGAGAACGGAAGAAGAAGAAGAGACAAAGAAGAGAGAGAGTACCTGGGTGGGGGGACAGCCTCCTCTTCCTTCTTCTTTCGGCAGAAAGACAGAGAGAGAGAAAGAGATTTTGGCGGGGATTCGTAGGGAAACGCGATGCTGGGGTTTAGGGTTCTTTTTATCACAGTTCACAGATCGTTGTTTATAGGGTGCGAACCAGTGTTGTTAAAATTGGTTTCTCAAGAAAAAAACTCTTAATGAAATCGAATCAGATTGAATCCGTACTTTTCACCACTGGATGACACGTGTTATTAAAATATTTAAAATGTTAAAAATCTATTAAGAATACTAAAACAGAGTTTGAAATGATAGGTAAATCGACCTCTTTGAATTGAATTGACTGAGAACAGATTCCATATGAATCAGGCCGAATCTGACATTGGTGCAAACGGGTAGAACTGGGCTTAGATCTTTTAGGATCCGAATCTGAATCCAAATTTAAACAGTAGATTCAAATTCAAATTCAAATTCAGATACGATGAGGTAAAGTTGAATCCAAATCCAAAATACATGTGGTGATACTAGATCCCGAAACATAGAACAAAAAGAAGTTATTTATATGCAAGACATAATCTGGTCAGATTTTGCATTGGATCAATTTGAGATCCGAATGCAAAAGTAAACTGATTGAAAATATCAGAATCCCATTATGAATGTACATTTATATCTTACTTAAAGGATCCATATATGGAGAAAACATGTCTGACTCATATCGTATATTTGACCCTATTTGATCTTCAACCCTAAATTATTCTAATCTTTATTCAAACATACACCACTAAGATCTGATGTTATGGTGGAGATCTGATTCATGTCTATACTTAGGTAAGAACTACAACTGGTTTGCGTCCATAGACATGGCCAAACCCATCATGTTGGATCCTGGTTTTGGATCAAGTGTTGCTATAGGGTCTTATTATAAAACATGATTATATAGCTTTATGAGTTTCATGTAACCAAAAATTGGTTATGTAGGGGGGATTACTAGAATTTATGGGGGCACTATCTCTAATTAGTGGTGAATTAAATTTAATCTTATGGAACACCTATAAATGAAGACCATGGTTATGGCAGCTCATATGATAGAGCATTTTGTGCTCAGTAAGAGGATTGTGGAGAGCCCCACGGTTAGAGATTGACTTAAATAGCTCAATTGAGAGAACATGTTTCACTACAAGAAAATAGGTTATTAGCGACGAAATTATTTCGTCGCTAGTTAGCGACGGTTTACCGAGCGAAACACATCCGTCGCTATAATCGCTGAAATTTACGAAAATAGTGATGAACTATATCCCGTCGCAAAATTCGTCGCTAATTAGCGGTGGATTTTGCGACGGAATATTTAGTCGTAACGGACGCAACGTTTGGTGACGGTGTTTGCGACAGACAATTTACCGTCGCGACGTAGCGACGGACTTGGCGACGGAATATATTCCGTCGCCATTTACTTGTTTTTGATTTACGGCGGCTTAGCGACGGAATTACTCCGTCGCTAATCCGTCGCTAAGTGTCGCATAACCCTATCCCAGCCCTCTTTTCCTTTTCTTCTTTTGCTGTTGTCGCTCCTGCCAGTCGTTCGTCATTCCTGGTTCGCCGCCCCCCGCCAGACGTCGTTTACCGATCGTCGTTTGTCGATCGCCACCGCCCGAAGACAGGTTCGCCAGCCGTCCCCGCCGTTCGTCGTTTCCGGCAGGGGGTCAACCCCCCATGCTGGAAACGTAGGGGTTTAACCCCTGCCTTTCCGGCATGGGGGGTCGACCCCCTGCCGGAAAGGCAGGGGGTCGACCCCCTGCCAGGGTCGACCTGCCGGAAAGGCAGGGGGGGGTCTACCCCCTGCCGGAAACGCAAGGGGTTAACCCCCTGCCGGGGTCGACCTGCTGTGAACACCCCAAATTTTCCAAAAAAAATCCAAAAATTCCTTCTTTGCCCCTGACCTCCGTCTTTTAAAATAATCAGGTCAATTTTTGATAAATTTCTTATTCATTTCTCGGATTCGTTGGAATCCAGACTCAATTTCCATTTCTGACCCATTTTCTGAAAGATTTTCAAAAAAACAAAATTCTCAAAAACCCTTCTTTTATAAATATTTTCAAATTTTGCAAAATATTTTCAAAAATCCTTTTATTTTCTCGTAAGTTTCAGAGATTTATCTTAAAAACAACAAGAATATAGAAAATTTCAAAGAAAAAGAGCAAAAAATTCAAAACCTGAAGAAAGAAAGATCATTCTTTGATAAAATCATTCTTTGATAAAATCCATTTTTGAAAAAAACCTGTTTTGGAAAAATCAGTAAAACCAAAGGGGGGGTGTTGAAAAAAAAAAAAAAGAAGAAGGAAAAAACCCTAAAGTCGTCTCTCTCGAAACCCCGCCTCTCTCCCCTTCTCGGCTGCCGTTCCACGAAACACCGAAACCCTCCTCCTCCTCCATCTTCTGCCAACCGTCGGATCAGCCTCCCTCCTCTTCAGCCATCCGATCCCCAACGACCTCTACCTCTTCCAGAGCCATCTCCTCCCTCTTTAAAAGGACGCAAAGGGGAAGCTCTAAATCCGATCGTCTTCACCTCTCCATCTCGGCACTTATTTTTCCTCTACTTCTTTCTTCTCCCCCTTTTTTTTTCACTTCTTCATCTCCTCTGGTTTTCTCCGACCCGATTGAAGGAAGCCGATCATCCTCAAGCAAGCTAAACCTTTCCTCTGGTTCTACCCATTCAACCGAAGGAGGTCGATCAACCCCCCTGCAGTAATCAGCCCATCTGAAGAAGATCAACCCCTTTCTTATTCTTCACGGTTGCTTCCTCCCCCCCCCCCGTAACTACATGTAAGTGACCCCTTTCTCCTTCTTTTGATTTTCTGTAAAGAAATTTTTCCTGTTTCTCATAGTGGTACCCTGCTTTATTTTATTTCGTTTTATTTTATTTTCATTTTTTTTACCACAATGCACTAAGGGTATGATCGACCTGCATATAGCAGGATCGATCCACCCTGTGCGACATCAACGGAATACTCATTCCGACAATCCTTTGTTGTTTATAAGTTTCCCTGGTTCTTTGATTAAATATTCGTTTATACTCAATCTCCTTGTTCCATTTTCATCATCTATATGCTCATGATTTCCTATTCGCCCTTTTGATCTTGTGTTTGATCATCGGATGATGGTGGAATTTCTATCTGTTTTAAGTCACTCATTGACTGTGAATTTCCCTTGGCATTTGGGGTGATCAGTCGATTTGGATGGCCACAAAGGTCTTAATTCCCTGTTTTAAACTCTTACTCGACATCTCAAAATCCAATTTCTGTTTGGTTTCCTGGTTGAGTTCACGCTTGATTACCTTTCAAATTATGTTTTATTCATTCTTGTTCGTTGTGCTGTATTCTTCCTTGTTGCATTTGATTTCTCATCATATTTGACATTCTTCCATTTTGATTTTATGTTTTCATTTGAATACCTCATGTATGTTTTGATTTCCCACCCCATTCCGTCCATCCATGGCATCTCATTCACGAAATTTCTGTTTCATCTTTGTAGGCATTTATAAAATCTCGATTAAGCACACCACCTCTTTTGATTTATTAACAGCATCTATTGATTTCTTATATTCAGTGTCATCTTGTCTTAGCGCCTAAATTTCTTGTTGTTTATTCAGTTTAGGATCAGCTTACGATGGTTTAATAATCCAGGATAAATTAATTTGGATCTCTTCCGAGTAGCCCTTTGATTAGCATATTTTAGCTCTGCATTAGCAACCGGGGTCCCAATGTGATAAAATCTCTTATTTCTCGTAGACTTAATTTCTCCATATAGTTGTGGTTTGGTTATGAAGCATTTGAAATGAAGGGATATTGGAAAGTACCGTGAACAATGCACCTGTCACACACCAATGTGCATTCTGCTATACTCACATAATCCCATTTAACAACATCCCAACATTCCATTTACCTGCTAAAACAACATTAGATCCACCATCCATCTGCAAATAACACTATTCACCCTTTTACCACCGTTATGGAATCATTTAAGCCCTGGTTAGAGTGATGATAAAAAAAAAAAGAGGACAAAGAAAGAGGGTGAATATTTGAGCCCAAACTCGAGGTCTGGGTCAGATCTTCAAGTACAATCCAGGCTTATGAGGTAAGTTTGATCCCTGCTAGCCTAACCGCTGATTTGTTGTGGAGGGGAGGTTAATGAGTTTTCAATGAAGAAATGTGGACTTTGGCATGCCTATAAGCATATATATATAAAAACCTGATTGAAGACTTGTCTTTCTTTTCTCTTACTGATGGATGTTTGGGAATTTTGGAGCAGAAGCATCTAATAAGGGTTGAATAATTTTATTTATTGAAACTGTATGGGATTACTAATGCTATCACTCATTTCAGCAATTACTGAGCATTTTGATATTTGAATCGGTTATCCGGATCGACGAATCGACATCCGGCAACTTTTCCAAAGTTTTGGTACATGACCACCCTTCGGCACAAATTAAGGGCCAGAACCAATTCAATTGTAGGAATTTCCGAAAGGCACATCTCACGGTTACTGTCAAAATACCTTCTGTGCTAGGCGTTGAGGCAACTGTCTACTGGACTTTATCTCCAAACTCGGTATGTAAATCTCACTAAGTCCCTCAAAAATAAATGTTGTTATGCTCTTTTCATTGAATTTTCATATTACTGTTGGTTTGCGCTCTTTTGAACACTGTCTTAGAGAATAACAGTTGAATGTTATTGTGTGCCTTGCACAGTCTTATAGGGGAATTTTGTGTAGGTCATTACTCCTCTCCAAGAGTCGAGATAGAGTCCATCGGAGGTGTGTCTAGAATCAGTAGGGATCGAGTCATAACACTGAGATTTTTTTTTTAGCAGTATGTCAGCATGGGTGTGTTAGCAACATGTTAGGGTTAGATGAATTAGCTTTGGCACATGAGTTATTACACATTGTTTAGGAATAATGAATTAGTTAGTCAGTAAGTTAGCATAACCTGTGTTAGTACACGAGCAATTAGTGTGTGCATTGATATATGGTAGTCTCTTAAATAAAAAAAAGAAAAAGAAAAAAAAGAAAAAGAAAAAAAAGAAAAAGAAAGTAAATAAGTAGGTAAGTCATTGGATCTAAGTGGATGATATATGGGTTAGCGGTATGAGAGCTGATGTTACATGAATAGGGAGGTATGTTAAACAGTAAAATAATGGGCCAGTAATGTGAGTCAACTTGTAGGCATCATATGGGTCAGCAGTCTGAATGTACGTTAGCAGTAGTTGGGTGAGCTATATGGTACAATAGGGTAGTGACAATATCAGACAAGCTGACAGTCTGTGTGATCAGTATATATTGTTTATCTGGATCAGGGTACCATATGTTAGAAGTGTATGAGTGTATATAAGGTACATCATATTTTCATAATGTATGAGGTAGTATGCTATAATCCTTACATCCAAGCCTTATAATCGAGTTTAACTGTTGGATATATCTTACATTCTTGCTTATTGTTGAATAATGATCCCCAATAACCTGTCACTCTCATTAATTGTTGATTTTCTCAACAAGTATTTTACCTTTTCCCTTTTATGTTTCTTACCTTGCATCTATCGTGGTCACCTTTATCCCATCATACATTACCTGTAACTTCCTACAGTTGTACCCACTTTAATCTCCACCACACTATACTTTCACAATACCTACTAGGTTTTCCCCACTCCATATAGCATATCTTTCATCTTTCGCTTTATCCTTACACAACACATCAATTATAACACTACTATTAATCTTCTCCTAACAATCATTTCACCACCTAGTTACTGTCACATTCAGCATGGCACCCAATCCCCATTAGCACCAGCTCTACTCCTATAACAACACTATTGTTGCCATCTTTGATCACTATTCCCTTGTACATCTATATTGCTGCATCCACCGTAGCCACTATGTGTCACTGTATAACCCCAAATACCACCACATTTTCATAACCTTCATATAGCTACCATCTACCATCACCTAGCTGAATCTTTTTTTTTTACTCACTATTTCGGCAACCTCCTGTAGCACTTGCACTACTGCTACACCTCTTTTACCTGCTGCGACTACATCAGCAGGTCCTACACTTTGCTGCATCCCATATCTTCACTCCCAAGCACCTACTACCTGTATCACTCCCATCATTCACTTATTTTCCAGTATCTCATCACTACATTCACATACCTACCACCTTCAAATGTTAGCAGCAGCAATAACTTGCTACTGCTGTATCAACATCTTCAGCACTTTCCACGTCACTATCACTCTCTTCGCTTCATATTCATGCCCATTCCACCTTTGTTACTTACACTCTCCTGTAAAATAGACTAGCCACAATATCTTTCACATACTGGCTGCTGTCACCAATGCAATATATCCTCACAATTAACTGTTAGAACTATGTATATACTGTCATACCCATTTCATCACATCCTGCATGTGTCTCGTTATACATTTGTTGGGATATTTTCAGAATAGTATGCTCCTTTTGAATGTAGGTACATTATGTTGATGTAAGTATCTTTCACCTGTATCAAGCATAACATCTTAAACAATCATATAAGGGTTCATGTTTTACTCAAGGCATTGCATATCACTCACTTACATGGATATTCATATACATTCTAGCATTCATCTTTCTAATAGTCTTGGACATTATATACCTGTTTTCACTTGTAATATGACATGTTCCTGTGAAAGTATCTTCAATAAGATACTAATATCAAGACCTTAATATTCTTGATATTAAACCCACCACGAAAGCACAATAAGAACACTTTAGAACACTTGTGCACAAGAAGCACAACCCACAAATAACTCACAAATGCACAAAGGCATAAAAACAATGGAATCAATTTATTGAGAACATGGGCTTTGACTCAAAGCCATGATAGAATACAAGGGGAGAGCCCCTATTTATAACCACTCAAAAAGGAGCCTTGGAGGGGCTCCACTCATAGACGTTGGAGCCCCTCCAACGATCACAAATGTGACCGTTGGAGGGGCCCAACATCTATTTGAGTGGCCCCCCCAAGGTTCCTTTAAGAACAAAAAAAACAGAAATAAAAAATAAAGAAAAAGAAAAACAAAAAAGAAATTACAAACACATTCATAAAGTGAATGTGCGTAAAATGGAGGAAAAGACGAAACTACCCCTACGACTAAACAAGTAGAAAAATATATATATTTTATATATATAATAAGTAGATACATATACATATATATTAATATATGTATATGTATTACCTTATATATATAAAATATATATATATATATTACATTAAGAGATTAGGTACATAATTTAACACCCCCCCTCAAACTTAAGGCAAGATGACCGAGAGTTTGCTAAGAAGAAAGTTGAACCGCGGAGCACACAATGCTTTGGTGAAGAAATCCGCCAATTGATATTCGGACGTGACATATGGAAGGTCAATGATTCCCTTGAGGTACGCCTCTAGAACATAATGACAATCCATCTCTATGTGTTTGGTCCGCTCATGAAAGGTGTGATTTTTGGCGATATAAATCGCACTTTTGTTGTCACAGCAAAGCTTGGTAGGTCCTTCAATAGTGATTCCCATGTCTTCCAGCAATTGGTGAATCCAAACAATTTCCATGGTAGTAGTTGCCATGGCACGATATTCGGCTTCAGTTGATGATAGAGACACCTTTTGCTGCTTCTTACATCTCCATGAGATTAATGAGTCTCCTAAGAAAACACAAAAACCAGTGGTGGAGTGACGGTTATTTGGGTCACCTCCCCAATCAGAGTCAGTATAAGCAATTAACCTTAATTCAGAAGAAGAAGACAGAAAAACTCCCTTATTAATAGTGTGCTTTAGGTATCTTACGACACGTAAGATAGCACCCATGTGAACAGAAGTTGGTGCATGCTGAAATTGACTTGCCGTATGCACCGCATGTGAGATATCTGGTCTGGTGATACTTAGATACATCAACGATCCTACGAGTTGCCTGTAGGGAGTAGGATCGGAGAGAGGAACACCATCATCAATCTTCATTTTTGCTCCTACTATAGCAGGAGTTTCACAAACTTTATCATCTGTAATACCTGACCTGTCAATAATCTCAGATGCAAGCTTAGTTTGAGACAAAAAATACCCTCTATGAGAGTATGCAACCTCAATACCCAAAAAATAAGTTAAGAAACCCAAGTCAGACATTTCAAACTTATCCTTTAAAATGGACTTTATGCTTTTAATCCCTTTAGAATCACTCCCAGTAATAAGCATGTCGTCCACATATAGCAACAGAATAACAATCCCTGCATTAGACTTTCTAACAAACAAAGCAGTATCAGTAAAGCATGATGAAAAACCATTATCTAACATCACGGAGTTAAACCTATCATACCAAGCTTTGGGAGCTTGTTTTAAACCATACAGTGCTTTCCGAAGACGAAGCACTTTCCCTTTAGGATACTCCATTCCAGGAGGAGCATCCGTATATACTTCTTCATTTAGATCTCCGTTTAAAAACGCATTCTTAACATCCATCTGATAGATGTTCCATTTATTGATTGAAGCAACAGTTATAAGACATCGGACGGTGACCATACGAGCAACGGAGGCAAAAGTCTCCTCATAATCAATCCCATATTTTTGACCATATCCCTTTGCAACTAGGTGGGCCTTATACCTCTCAAGAGACCCATCACTCTTAGTTTTGACTTTAAATACCCATCTACACCCTATTGCTTTCTTGTCTTTAGGGAGGTTTTGAAACTCCCAAGTCTTTGCTTTCTTTAGGGCTTCAAGTTCATTATCCATAGTGACTATCCATTCCGAGCATTTTCGTGCTTCCTCGAAATCCCTAGGTTCTATGTATGAGTGAATGGCGCTTAGACAGGCTCTATATTTTGGTGAAAATGACTCATATGAGATGAACCTAGAAGGGGGTCTTCTTGATCTTTCGGTCCTACGAAGATTTCCTTCACTTGAAGGGGGAGACTCACTATCATATCTTTTGAGAGCACTTCTAAAAGTATTCCTATCTTTATGAGAGTAGGTTATAGGATCTCTATGTTCTTCATTGATATGTTGATCAGAATGAGTTTCATTATTATTCAGGTCATTTTGATTTGTTTCATCATCACTAGTATCATCATCTTCAGATAATAAATCAAACAAAAAAGAATAGTCTATATTCTCGTCATTGGTTTCAAGTTTTTCGAAACCGCTAACATTTTCCAAAAAACTTACATTTCTGGAAACATATAGTTTATCACACTTAACATCATAACAGCGAAAACCTTTATGAGTTTCAGAATAACCAAGAAAGGCACAAGGAATGGCCTTAGGAGAGAGTTTGTCATTTTTATCAGTAAGGACAAAACATTTACATCCAAAAACCCTTAACCTGCTATAATCAGGTTCTTTTTCATATAATTTTTCAAATGGAGAAATCTTGTTCAAGTTTTTAGATGAAAGTCTATTAATGAGATTGACAGAAGTAAGAGCGGCCTCCGCCCAAAGTTTTTTCGAAATATTTTGGGAAATAAGCAAAGTTCGTGTGGTTTCAATAATATGCCTATGTTTTCGTTTAGCCAACCCATTTTGTTGGGGGGTTTTAGGACAAGATTTTTGATGGAGAATTCCATAGTTTTCAAGATAGTTTTTGAATTCATTGGAAAGGTATTCACCACCCGAATCGGTTCTAAAAATTTTTAAATTTCCATTGAATTGATTTAAAACCATCATATGAAATGTTTTAAAAATTGAAAAAACTTCATGTTTATGTTTAAGAAAATATATCCAACTAAACCTAGTGAAATCATCCACAAAGATAACATAGTAAGAGAAACCTCCCTTGGATATCACCGGAGCCGGACCCCATACATCGGAGTGAACAATTTCAAAAGGTTTTGTTGTAAACATGGATCTTTGAGGAAAAGGAAGACTTCTCATTTTTCCAAGAATACATTCATTACAAACAAAATTTTCATTACAAAGATGCTTAATAAAAGGCAAATAAGAGATTTTAACAATGTTGGGATGACCCAATCTCTTATGCCATACATGAATATCTTTGTTTTGAGCAACATTACAAAATTGATTCTTGGGAATTTTAAGAAAATCAACATAGTAGAGGTCTCCTCTCCTAGAGCCTTCCCCAATCAATTTCCCGGACTGGCGATCCTGTATCCAACATTTATTAGAAGAGAATTTTATATCGCAACCACAGTCCGAGAGTTGAGAAACGGAAAGTAAATTTAAGTTTAGTTTTGGTATAAGACGTATTTTGGGATAAAGAAGTCTTGTTTTTCAAAATTGCCCATTCCTTTAATTTCAAGAGGGGTTCCATCCGCCGTTGAGACAAAAAAAGGAAGACAATTTTTAGAATAATCAGAAAGAAAACAATGGCTTGGAGTCATATGAAACGAAGCACCGGAATCAAGTAACCAAGATGTCTTACCAAGAGAGGAAGAGGATGACATCGCGGCTCCAGATATGCCTCCCTTGAGGAGAGGTTGAAGAGCATCCACAATTTGATGAAGCGAAAGAGGTTCATTTGAAGTTGAAGGCCGTTCCTCCGATTGGGATGCTAAAGTCGCGGCAAGAAATTTCTTCCATTTGAGACAATTGGGTTTGATATGTCCCGGTTCTTTACAAAAATGGTAAGTTAATTTGCTATAATCTCTCTTGCCATATCGATCATTTTGCCCTTGATTTTTGAAATGGGGCGGTTTGTAGGTCTTTAAATTATTTTCGGGTCTTGATACGGCATTAACCACTTCATAGTCATTTTGAGAAGGTGTAGCAAGGATGCTTGGATTATTTTTACTAATCCCCATACGTGTTTCCTCACCACTTAGCTTGGTGATGACATCTTCAATAGATGGGGAGGTGAAAGCCGATAGAAGAGAGGACCGAATTTGCTCAAATTCGGGTCTAAGACCATTTAGGAAGTTAAAAAATCGATCTTCCTCTAGTTGTTTGTGCCTTAATTCAATAGCTTCTCCGCTCCATTTTGGTTCGAGCATGGCAAGCTCGTCCCAAATAGATGACAATTCGGCAAAATATTCCCGAATAGATAAATCATTTTGTTGAAGAGTCAAGGCTTTCTTTTGGAGATAGTATTTATGAGACAAGTCCCTTGAAGTATACATTTTTTCAAGGTATAGCCATGCTTCGGAGGCCCTTTTAAACTTAATGATGTTGGCATTGATCTTGGTTTCAACGGACGAAAAAATCCAAGACAATATTTTGAAGTTCTTCATTTCCCACTCATCATGCCTTTTGGAATATTCTTCTAAGGCCTTTTGTCTATCTTCTCCTTCAAGAATCTTAATTTCCCCTTTCTCTATAATAGAAAGCTTGGGTTCGGGTTCCGATATGGAGCCTTGAACATAACCCCAAAGTCCTTTCCCTTTGATATGGGCTTCCATATTGCCGGCCCAAACATGGTAGTTCGAACCACTAAGTTTAAACCCAAGGGAGAAATGGGAGTCTTTTTCACCCATTAGAGAGAAGAGAAGATGGAAAATAATGCATACCTTAATGGATTTCTAACCTTTTCTTGACAAAAGTTGCTTCTAAAATATTGCCCGAAGTAAATGCTTCACTCAAAAACTTCACTAGCTTGAGGGCACATTTTTCGAGGTGCTTCACAAAAGACGAGATGCACGATCCTCTTTCTTCCAACGAGGCTCTGATACCATGTGAAAGTATCTTCAATAAGATACTAATATCAAGACCTTAATATTCTTGATATTAAACCCACCACGAAAGCACAATAAGAACACTTTAGAACACTTGGCAACAAGAAGCACAACCCACAAATAACTCACAAATGCACAAAGGCATAAAAACAATGGAATCGATTTATTGAGAACATGGGCTTTGACTCAAAGCCATGATAGAATACAAGGGGAGAGCCCCTATTTATAACGACCCAAAAAGGAGCCTTGGAGGGGCTCCATTCATAGACGTTGGAGCCCCTCCAACGGTCACAAATGTGACCGTTGGAGGGGCCCAACGTCTATTTGAGTGGGCCCCCCAAGGTTCCTTTAAGAACAAAAAAAACAGAAATAAAAAATAAAGAAAAAGAAAAACAAAAAAGAAATTACAAACACATTCATAAAGTGAATGTGCGTAAAATGGAGGAAAAGACGAAACTACCCCTACGACTAAACAAGTAGAAATATATATATATTTTATATATATAATAAGTAGATACATATACATATATATTAATATATTATATGTATTACCTTATATATATAAAATATATATATATATATATATATATATATATATATATATATATATATATATATATATATATTACATTAAGAGATTAGGTACATAATTTAACAGTTCCATCTCTCTATATATTCGTAGTTTGCTGAATCAGTTTTGCAGGAATCATGTAGAAAGTTTGTTTTCCCTTCTTAGTTTAGGGATTTTTAAATTTCCATTCAAGATCAATATTGTAATAGCCAGGACTTAATGAGAATTTACATTTCCAGTTTTAGATAGAATGAATGAGCATTGTAAATTTCATAAATTCTTGGTTTTTCATATCATTTTCATCTCATTTCTCAAAAATCTCACAATGGTGAAACACGAATGGCACGTGCACCATTTCATAAAAGGTAATTAATACCAAGTTGATGATTTACATCAATGGCCATAGTCAGGATGTAAACAAAACTTAGGATTTTTATCTTTTATAAAATAACACTGGATCCACACTGGGTCCTGTTCAAAATTCATCATATTTTCTTTAAATATTTTTTTCTCTTATCAGAGTTTAATTTAAAATTAATTCAACATATATACCAATGGCCATAGTCAGGGTATATTGAGAGTTAATTTCATTTTAAACTCTATAAAAGCACCAAAATGTATTTTATTCTTCATTTGAATTTAGATATGATTATTATATAATACATTCAATGACCATAGTCAGGAATGTATTATATCATTAATCTTATTTACATTCATTTAAAGAATGAAATATGCTTTTCCAATCCAGTTTTAAATTCTTTAAATTCATTTCATCACATAGGATAGAATCACATCATATTTTCAAAAATTCTTTCTAAAAAATCCAAGTGATTGTGAATATCTCTTCTTCAATTTATCAATTTTATCCCATTTTCAAAGTCCGAATTTTGACTTTGAAATCAAATTCAGAGTTTAATTCAACTTGATTCATTTTCTAAAATTCCAAAATTCAAGCTTCAAATTCAAAGTCCAATTTGACTTTGAAATTCATTTATATATTCAAAATTCAAATTCTCAAATCAATTTTGAAATTCCAAATCCAAAAATTAGAACCCAATCTCATCTTGGATCCAAATCTTGGATCCAGTTCCACCTTTAGGATCCAGAACCCAATTCTACTTTGGATCTCAGACTTCAGATCCAAATTCATCTTAGGATCCAGAACCTGATTCTACATTGGACTTCAGATCCAAATCCATTCTAGGATTCAGAGCACAATTCTACCTTGGATCTCAGACTTCAGATCCAAATCCATTCTAGGATCCAGAGTCCAATTCTACCTCGGATCTCAGACTTCAGATCCAAATCCATCCTAGGATCCAGAGTCTAATTCTACCTTGGATCTCAGACTCCAGATCCAAACCCCATTTAGGATCCAGAACTTGAATTCCATTTCAAATCCCAGATCAAGGTTCCATTTCAAATCTAAACTCATTCTCAAAACCAATTTCAAATTTACTTCTCAAGTCTAAATTCGGATTCCTACATCGAATTCGAAATTGATCCTTGAAAATCGATTCTGATTCAAAGTCCATCATGACTTTGAAAATCTCAATTCTAAATTCCTCTTTCCACAGGTTTATTCCTCCTAAATCCAAGTTCAAAGTTCAAGTTTAAAGTCAATTTCTGACTTTGAAAATTCCTTTTCTTTCTTTTATCTCATCTTCAAATCATTCTTTTTCAAAATTCGAAGATTTATTTTCCCAACTTTGATTATTTCGAAAACTTAGAACTTTAAATCATCTTTTCTTGATCTATCTCAAGTTCTAAGTCAGATTCAACCATTTCTTCACTCCATTATCAAGTCCATCTCAGAAAAACTTGGAGATTTTTAAATCATCTTTTTCAAAAGAGCATACATCTTCGCATTGCACAAGCATGATTCTTTATGCATTCTTAGATTTACAATAAATTCTTAGATAATCTTAAGGCAAAGCAAAAGGCATAAAATTCGACCCTTGGTTCGATTACCCCTGGTAAAGGCGCCAGGAACGGTTGAACCTCGTACCGACGAGCGAATCCCGTCTCCCAGTTTTTCCGCAAATAATTCAAAAACGGAGGCGAGTTACTTTCTAAATATTTTCAAAATTAAGGTCAAGTGAGACCCCGCAAAAGAATTCCTCTTCTCTTCTCTCTTTCTTTTTTGTCTTTTATTTTTCTCCCTTCAAAAAGGAGGAAATAGGGATCGGAAAGGAAAAGAGAAGGAAGAGAGAGAATATTACGAGAGGAAAAATTTTGCGATGATCACACCTGCCGGAAAGGCAGGGGGGGTCGACCCCCTGTCGGAAACGCAAGGGGTTACCCTCTGCTTGTTCCGGCATGGGGTTAACCCCCTGCCGGAAAGGCAGGGGGTCGACCCCCCATGCCGGAAACGCAGGGGTTAAACCCCCTGCGTTTGCCGTAAAGGCAGGGGGTTGACCCCCTGCATTTCCGGCACGACAGGGGGTCGACCCCCCATGCCGAAAATGCAGGGGTTAAACCCATGCGTTTCCGGCACGGCAGGGGGTCGACCCCCCATGCCGGAAAGGCAGGGGTTAAACCCCTGCATTTTTGGAATGGGGGGTTGACCCCCTGCCGGAAAGGCAGGGGGTTTAACCCCTGCTGGAAACGCAGGGGTTAAACCCCCTGCCATAAACACAGGGGGTCGACCCCCCCTGCCGGAAAGGCAGGGAGTTAAACCCCCTGCCGGAAACGACGAACGGCGGGGACGGCTGGCGAACCTATCTTCGGGCGGCGGCGATCGACAAACGACGATCGACAAACGACGATCGGCAAACGACGTCTGGCGGGAGCGACAGCAGCAAAAGAAGAAAAGGAAAAGAGGGTTGGGATAGGGTTATGCGACACTTAGCGACGGAGTAATTCCGTTGCTAAGCCGCCGTAAATCAAAAACAAGTAAATGGCGATGGAATATATTTCGTCGCCAAGTCCGTCGCTACGGTAAATTGTCTGTCGCAAACACCGTCGCCAAAAGCTACATCCGTTACGACCAAATATTCCGTCGCAAAATCCACCGCTAATTAGCGACGGATTTTGCGAAGGGATATAGTTCATCACTATTTTCGTAAATTTCAGCGATTATAGCGACGAATGTGTTTCGCTCGGTAAACCGTCGCTAACTAGCGACAACATAATTCCGTCGCTAATTTCCGTCGCTAATAACCTATTTTCTTGTAGTGACACATGTTCTCTCAATTGAGCTATTTAAGTCAATCTCTAACCGTGGGGCTCTCCACAATCCTCTTACTGAGCACAAAATGCTCTATCATATGAGCTGCCATAACCATGGTCTTCATTTATAGGTGTTCCATAAGATTAAATTTAATTCACCACTAATTAGAGATAGTGCCCCCATAAATTCCAGTAATCCCCCCTACATAACCAATTTTTGGTTAAATGAAACTCATAAAGCTATATAATCATGTTTTATAATAAGACCCTATAGCAACACTTGATCCAAAACCAGGATCCAACATGATGGGTTTGGCCATGTCTATGGATGCAAACCAGTTGTAGTTCTTACCTAAGTATAGACATGAATCAGATCTCCACCATAACATCAGATCTTAGTGGTGTATGTTTGAATAAAGATCAGAATAATTTAGGGTTGAAGATCGGATAGGGTTAAATATACGATATGAGTCAGACATGTTTTCTCCATATATGGATCCTTTAAGTAAGATTCAAATGTACATTCATAATGGGATTCTGATATTTTCAATCAGTTTACTTTTGCATTCGGATCTCAAATTGATCCAATGCAAAATCTGACCAGATTATGTCTTGCATATAAATAACTTCTTTTTGTTTTATGTTTCGGGATCTAGTATCACCACATGTATTTTGGATTTGGATTCAACTTTACCTCATCGTATTTGAATTTGAATTTGAATTTGAATCTACTGTTTAAATTTGGATTCAGATTCGGATCCTAAAAGATCTAAGCCCAGTTCTACCCGTTTGCACCAATGTCAGATTCGGCCTGATTCATATGGAATCCGTTCTCAGTCAATTCAATTCAAAGAGGCCGATTTACCTATCATTTCAAACTCTGTTTTAGTATTCTTAATAGATTTTTAACATTTTAAATATTTTAATAACACGTGTTATCCAGTGGTGAAAAGTACGGATTCAATCCGATTCGATTTCATTAAGAGTTTTTTTCTTGAGAAACCGATTTTAACAACACTGGTTCACACCCTATGAACAACGATCTGTGAACTGTGATAAAAAGAACCCTAAACCCCAGCATCGCGTTTCCCTACGAATCCCCGCCAAAATCTCTTTCTCTCTCTCTGTCTTTCTGCCGAAAGAAGAAGGAAGAGGAGGTTGTCCCCCCACCCAGGTACTCTCTCTCTTCTTTGTCTCTTCTTCTTCTTCCGTTCTCCATCTTCTTCTTCTTTTTGTTCTTCTTCTTCTTTGAGTTTTACTTAATTATTTGGTTTTAAACTTTAGTTGTATATTCCTTGATTAATCGAATCTCGTAGTAATTATGTTTATGTATAAAAATTTGTTGCGTATTGTGTTTTTATAAATTAAGCTTTCAAGAGAAGACGTCCTGTCCTAATTTTCATAAAAACCATGTATGCATGCCTCATGCCCATATTATATCCACGTTCGTGGACATAACCTTAAATAGATAGTTTATTTGTTAGATACTTACAAAGATCAAGGTGCTGCATTAATGTTGTTTTTACATATTATTCTCATATCTTTCGGTATTTATTTGAGTTTTTTTATTTCTCATTGTTATTTCTTTTATTTATTTGTGTTTTTAGATATATTTTTTTTTAAGTTTTTAAAAATGTGTTTTTAAGGCTTGTGCTTTACTCCTCTCTTCATATTTTAGTGGAACCCTTCTCTACGCCCCATCGCTTTTCACAACATGGTTTACATCATTGTTTCGGTGAAGATGGTGTCAATTGATCGATGTTTATATGGTTATTCTGTGGGAAAAGTAATTTTGTTGTGATCATCTTATATAGTGATTCTATGTCTGAATCATTGTTGGTATGGTTATTTGGGAGAGTGCTTATTCTCTTAGTCATTGTTTTAGGATCACTAGTCGAATGGAACGTGTTCAGCTTTCAAGTAGACTAATTTGAAGTTTTTGATGGATAGCGTAAAAGGTGCGCTTTTGCCTTGAGGCGCGTTAATGAAGCGCAAGTGCCTGTGAGGCAATAGGCTCTCGATTTTTGAAAGAAGAGAGAGGCCCGATTGTTTAGGGCTCTCTCGCCTCTGCCGAAAGGAAGAAGAAGAACCCTCTCGTGTTCTTTCAAGAAGAAGAGGAAGAAGGCCCTCTCTCTCTCTCTCTGCCGAAAGGAAGGAGGAGGAAGCCGGAGGTCTCTCTCTCGCCTCTGTCGAAAGGAAGAAGGAGGGTCCATTCGGTACGTACCCCTCTCTCTCCTTCGTCTCTTCTTCTTCTTCTTCTTCTTTTCTTCTCCTCCTCCTCCTTCTTATTCTTCCTATGCTGATCTTCTTCTCCTTCCTTCTGTAGATCTTCTTCTCCTCAGGTTAAAAAAACAAGGGAGGCCCGATTGTTTAGGTCTCTCTCTTTTCTTCTTCCGTTCTTCTCCTTCTTCCTCTGCCCAACTTCTTCTTCTGTTTTTCTTCCCCTTCTTATTGTTCTTCTGATATTCTTTTTCTTCTTCCCTCCTACTTCCTTTTCTTCTTCTCCCCCTTCTTTCCTCCTCGTTTTTCTTCTTCCCTTCCTCTGTTCTTCTTGAACAATCGGGCCTGTTAATCAGAAAATTACTTTGTTCTTGTTAATTAATTAATTAATTATATATTGATTTAGTAATTCATTGATTTGTTGCTTATTTATTAGCTGCATGCTATTTGTATTATATAATTGTGTTTGCTAAGTATAACTATGTGTGGTGTATAGCATTATGTTGTCCTTTATACAAATATGTAGAGTGGTTCTTGCTAGTTATTGTGATTTTTGGTCTTGTTCCTTGGTTAAATAATCATATCTTCTTTGTTGGATCAGTTAAATTATTGCATTGTAGTCATTTCTTTGAATTAGTTTTATAATTTAGTTTAGATTGTCTACTTAATATCTAATTATATATTAATAGTACATAAATGATGCTTTATTTTGTTTTTTTATTTGGTCAAATTTTTAATATTTTTTGTGAATCTTACGCCTCGCTTCATGAGTGGGTCTTACGCCTGAACACTATTCACAACATTGATAAAATCATAAGGCTGAAGGTAAATTTGGACTCTTGATTATGCATTAAGATTCGAAATCAGTCAGATTTAATAAATGGGACAACCTAACTATGAAAATTTTCAAATCTATGATATATATATATATATATATATATATATATATATATATATATATATATATATATATATAGAGAGAGAGAGAGAGAGAGAGAGAGAGAGAGAGAGAGAGAGAGAGAGAGAGAGAGAGAGAGAAAGAGAGAGAGAGAGAGAGAGAGAGAGAGAGATGGGAACCTACTAAATGGACACAGTGCTAAATGAAACATGCTCTTAGATTTTTGGTGCTTTTCGAAATTTTGACTGTACAGATGTGATCTATATGCTTGTTTTTATAGAAATCACTTCTTAGAGCATTTGACTCCGATGCATGAATAGGTTTTTATAAGGTTTCAAAAATCAATAGCCTACAATTTTTCATAAATTTTCGAGCCTCCAAATACCATTTTTTTCCATCCAAAATGCTTGATCCAAATTAGGATTTCTAGTAAATCAATCATGCTGAACACATCTATGGGGTTGGAATTTTGAAAAAAAACAATGGAAATCCAATTGCATGTTTCATTTAGCATTGTGCCCATTTAGCATTGTGCCCATTTAGCATGTTCCCGTCTCTCTCTCTCTCTCTCTCTCTCTCTCTCTCTATATATATATATATATATATATATATATATATATATATATATGAAATGCATCCAAACACTATTTTTCCAGAATATTTAAAAAATTGAAAAGCAGAAAATCCAGAAAAGTGAATTTATGAATTTTGCATCCAAACATGCCCTTAAGGTCACCAGTTTGTTTGTGCAATTGAAAGCAAAATAGATCCAATTGGAACTTTTTTTTGAATTCATTGTAGGGATGTATGCAAAAAAAGAGAATAGTGCTGCTCTTAAATAATGCCTAAGAATGTCTGCACCTCATATTTTGTAGATTATGTGTTCCATTTATAATGAAAATTTTGCCTGAAAAATTCTTGATTCCTTGGAATTAGCTTTCAATTCCACATGTCGAACACTGATAGAGTAGTTATGGGAAGGTTGTTTCTTATGTAGGTAAAGTTGCAACTAAGAAAAATTGAAAAAGAATATCTTATCTGGTTGTGAATTCAAGGAGATAGATCTTGTCTTTTATTGAATGAATCTTCATTTTCTTTATGCATTACAAGCGTTTTGTCATGGAATCTCAAGCATTTTGTGTTTGAGTTCTCAGGTGCACTAGGGACCCTTTGCAGTTTTGACCTGTATGCTTTGTTTCTTGCTTCACTTGTTAAATATATTACATCATTTTTTCTGAAAGTTAATATTTGCTTCTTGCTATTCACTCAATAAAAATATTGCATCAGTAGTTTTTCTAAGAATCAATAGTTGCTTCAGTTTTTTTTTCTTTTTTAATTTGTTCATTTCTGTAAGTGCATGGATGTGTTATTACAATGCATTAGATTTGGTTCTTCATTTGATTTAGCTCTGGTTTTGAGTCTTCTTGACGTTATGATGTATTGTTCTCATTTGTTTTGCCAGGAAATGGGTAAACTTGGGAAGAAAGCACGGAAATTTGCTCGTAAGAATCTTCAATCTGTGCTCAAGAAAAAGCGGAAACAGAATGCTTTCAGGAATTCTTTCAGGACAAGAAGGGCTTTTAGTAAGGCTCATAAATCCAAAATCCCTCCTTCATGTCTTCTTTAAGCTATTCAAGGTTGAATGAATTTGCTCTTTTGGGTTTTATTCAGGATACTTTCTCTCATCTCTCATCTCTCATCATGGATGTTAAAACTACTGATATACAAGATAACCATGACTAGCTTTGGTGAATCACACACTCAATTTAATTTTGCCTTCCAAATAAGAGAACTAAGTCACCCATTTGATTATTCAATATCTAGTACTTTTCTCACTGCATGTATTCCATGATCAACCGGAGAAATCTTATGAGGTTTTTGAATCAGTAATTACCTTTTCTAATGAAAGAAAATTTGATTAGGATCTTTAATATGGTTGAATAGGTTTAACACAAGAAATTTTCTATTGCAAAGCTCTGAGCTAGTTGGGATATGGTGGGTCAAGCTGCTTACAAGTAGCTCAGGTCTGACAGTTAAAAGCTTCATTAAATTTTGGACGGCAGACTGAAAGTAACAAATGTTACCAGTTTGAATATTTGCCAACAATTTCAGATAAAATAGTGGAACATTTCCCTCTTCCATCTTGGAGCAAAGAAACTTCAGATCCTTGAGCTTTGCTGGGAGCGTGTAAAAACATAGGTGTTTATCCTTGGACCAATAGGATAAAGCCTATGTCACAGGGATTCGGCTAGCAGGGTGCCGCACTCGCGTCGACGCGACTCGACGCGGGTGCGGTCAACCCGACCCTGGGTGTGTTGACTGCACCCAGGGTCATTTGTGTCCAATTTTTTTATTAAATAAAAAAATGTGTCCAATTTTTTTATTAAAAAAAAATTGGCCGGGGGGAGCCCCCGCCCCCCCCTTTCTGCAAGGGCAAAAACTCTGAATCAAGCTCCACAACTCATCCGCTCGACCCCTCCCTTGCACAAAGAGGGCGCAGGGAGGGGGCTCAACCCCTTCCCTGCACAAATTATATATATATATATATATATATTTTTTGCCGCACCCCCGCACCCAAGTTTTTTGAAAGTGCTGCACCCGCACCCGCACCCGCACCCGCACCCGCACCCATGTGACATAGGATAAAGCCAACATAAAAAAACTTGGTACCAGGAAACTCTTGGTGAGGAAAAATGTCATGATAAATTAATTTTTTTATTTTTTGGAAAAACTCTAGGAAATATTAGCATGTGTAAAAAGTTAGAAATATGGGCAATATATATAAAAAAATTAAAAATGTTTTATTATGTTGATATCATGATAAGACCATTATTGGAAATATTGCGACTTTTTATAATATAGCAGATTTTGTAAACGCTGCCATGTTTACAAAATATTGCCAATATTTGTAACTATAATAAAAGTTAAAACCAATTAAGACTATAAAAATATATAAAAACATAAAGAAAGACATAAATTTTTTAAAAAATGCCTTTATTGGATTAATTGATTTTTTTGTGGACCAAGCCCTATGGATATGATCCATATGGTTTGTTCAGTCAAAAGCAAGTTTTAGATCGTCCGATCAATTATATAGGTAGATCTTTTAAGGGTTTCAAATTTTATGGTTCACAATGTATTGAAATTTCAAAATTGAAAAATTCATGCTTGTATGTCCAAACCAGAGTTATCAGAAGTGCCATAGGGCATGGGAAAGCGTGTTTTGTAAGCGTGAAACATGGCGCTTCTGAAACGTGCTGGGAAGTGCCAAAAAAATTTAGGGAGTGGGAAGCGCGCTTCCCAATTTAGGGGAAGCTCGTTTTCCCTTATTTTTTCTTTTTTTTGTGTTTTTATTTTTCTTTTTTTTTGCTTCCCCCTCACTTCCTAGGTCGCTTTCGGTTTGCTTCCTAGTTTTCTTCCAAGACGATTCCTGATTCGCTTCTAAGTCGTCCTGCTTTTCCCGCTTCCTAAAATTTTGAAAATGCCTCGCTTCTCACTTTTGCTTCTCGAATCGCTTCCTCGACTAGCAACTCTGGTCCAAACCACTCACGATCTTTTCAAAATATTGCTGATATTTGTTACTATGCATAAAACCAGTGTTTAATTTTGCATTGTAAATTTGAATGCTTTGAAGTTTGCGATTTTCAAGTGGGAGCAATCTAAAGGCCGTTTGGATATTAAACCATCTAAAGAATGGATTAGTTTTTTGGCCGATTGATCAATGCGGGCAATGATAACAGTGTATGACATGAACAAGTATAGTCTGCCTCAAAGTGACTCCATTGTCTCTGCTCTTTAGGTATTCTGGACAAAATCCCTTTCTGGATGATATCACACCTCATTGATATCCTTTTAGCCCACGGGTTATGGTTGCTTGAAGTTGAAGATTAGCAGCAACTTGATTAAGGTTTATGTGTCTTTTTCATGCCCCCCCTGATGTAATCTTTCTACCTCCTTTTCAGTCTTCATGACTGGCTCAGGCCCTCAATGGGAAGCCAAGCAGAGAGTGCCTTGAGGATTGATACCATACATTGAATGAGCTTACATATAACGTCTCTAGTAGTTCATTAGATGTTTAAACATTTATATTATTATTTTAGTAGCTACAAATATTTTTTCCATAAAATAAATGATAATTCCGCAAGTGTCATGTTGCATGAGGCCAACAATATTTTTGCTAATCTAACTGTCTGCGCTATTGCCTTCTTTTTGTAGTGTTCATAGGTAGTTGCTTCATAAGACATCGTTTATTAGGAACTTATCTCTACATCTAAGTTGCCCTGCTTGGTTTGTGTTTGCGCTTCTGTTCACTAAGTGGATTGTGTGACAAAATGTTTCCAAGTTTGTATAGTTTTTAACTAGACTTTTTGTTTATTTGCAAGCATTGATTAGGCCACCACATTTAAGCTCTATGGTTGGTTCTGTTATTGCAGGAGATAAAGGTGTTGTATATGTGAACCATCCAATCTCCTCAGATGCACAACCTGTAGAAGAGTAAGAAAATGCCACTATTTATTTTCTTTGCTATCACTTGCTTTAGATTATTTTTCTGACATCAACTTGCTTTAAATTGTTAGACATGCCAATATTGAATGTTAATTCCCATCAAAATTTACATCCCTTGTAAGATTGTTTTTCTGTGTTTTTCTTGTTTGGTTCCGCCTTTGCAGTTACTTTTCTTTATATTAGGATAAAACTGTACACTTCTACTGCTTAATACATGATGTAAGATTGAAGTTTGCCAAGAATCAAAGTGGCACCTGTGCAATTTGCCTTTTCTTGTGCAGCCGATAGTTGACAAACTCGTGACTTGGATCCGGATTGCCTGACCCTTGACTTGTGAGTCAGCAGGTTGACTCGGTAATTTGGACGAGTTAGGACATGATTTTTTTAGTGTTAAGATATGGAAAAAATCAAACTCCAAACTGTATAATCACTAAATTTAGTACATGACATCAATGACTAAGCTATATAAGTATTCAACTATACATAATTGTTGATATTATGATTTAAAAATAGATGATTCTTTGTAAAAATTATCCTTTTATAAGCATTATGCACTAAAACCATGAAATGCATGACAAAAGACACATAAGTGGCATGCGGATAGGTGGTCCTGAATCGGTGACCCAGTTGGGATACGATCCGGGTTGACTCGGGCGATTCTCGAGTCAGCTCTCTGGGTTAGCCAACTATGGTGCAGCCACTGCATTTTATATGTAATATATCTGTCAATTTATGATGGATTCTAGTTGGCTGCTTTTTCTGTTTGTTGTCAATAGCATCCAATTAGCCTCATTTTATATACATTTGAAAATTGTCTTAAGCTCCTCTTTGAAAGGAGACAAACTAAAACTTTTATAACATTTATTCTTTTGCTTCTGTTGTCTGTGGCTTCTTGTTCATTTTTGTCGTGTAGCGGCTGTATTCTTGTGTTTTCTCTGTGCTATTGTGTAACTTGGGTATATTAATTTATTATCTTCTGTTTATATTTTCAAAATAAAATCTGCCATTAAATGGTAAATGGCATATATTGATAATCTGTGTTCTCCCACACTTTTATTGAAAAAATCTTGGCAAAATGAATAATTTTTTAAAAATTTATAAACTGAAGTTAAAAATATGTAAAAAAATTACTCAAATGCCAAAAGCAATAAATATGTCTCATCCATTGTTTTAAAAATGAAAAAGAAATGAAAGATGGGAGAGTCCAGAGGTCGAAATAAATACTTTCTTGCTTAGGATTAAGTTACATTCAGTATTTATTGCCATTAATTAGTTAGGAGAAAAAGATTGAGAGAGATGTGAATGATAAAATAGGATTATCAGCCAAAGTTTTTTAAAATCATTTATGAAACATAAATTATGATATTTTAATTTTAAATTATCACAACATTTTGAAAAATATCGTGATATTTTAAATGTTAGAACTGATGAAAAGATATCATAATATTTTTTTAAAATATCATGATATTTGTGACTATGCTTATACCTTCTTCCATTTCCTTAGTTTTCTTTTACTGCAAAATTTAATTTTATGTTTTTATGAAAAACAGCTGCATTACTTGAGTTTTATCCTTACATACTTGTAATCACCATTGATAGCTGCTAACTTTTGTTTAGTTGCAAACTATGTTGTCAAAAGTGATACGTGGTTACCTAGTCAACTGGTACTGCCTACCCTACTTGTGTTCGCCTAATCCTCCCAGAGCCAATCCCTAGTTAGACAGCACAGAGTAGGATGCCATTGTTTTTTATTTTTGACGTCTTAAATTAATCCTATGCACTTAATTCCTATATGCTGTTTTTTGTGCTTATTTTATTTATTACTTGAGAAAAATGATTGCTTGGGCCTTGTTAGGGACTGTTGCAATCGGATTGATGTCAACATATATTCTTGTTAAAACCCACACACATACATGTGCACACATGCATACACAAAAATTTGCGAGTCTCTATTACAGCTCAATGTTTCCAGAAGAGATGTTCTTGTAAGAGTAAATATTTAGTGCTATGCTGCTATTATGCATTTTAGAGCATACTAGGATCAGCATAGAGAATCTAGTACAAGACTAATGTGTGTTGCCAATTTGCCCTTATCTTCCCTTTTTAAAATTTTTCACAAGGTCTATTATGTTCAATGATAAAATGATTCTGGGGGTGCGCTTCTTAGGAGCCTTAGGAGGTCATTGTTAACATAATTCCTGCTTGCATGAGTAATTCAAACCATTTTCTTCTTCCTAGGTGTTGATTAAATGACATAATCGATGCCGATATTCTTTTTAGAATAATTTCTAGTGTATCAGTTGAAATTTTGTGTTGATTCTAGTGGAGTGGGTATTATTCTTGATCGTAAAGATACCGATGCTCGACTTTGGAGACCATCACACAATTTCACTTTCGCCCACTGATTAATTGTCAAGCATTTCACAATTTACTAAGTTCTTTCCTCATTCAGTTATGTTATTCAGCAGCTTCATTGTTTCCATTGGTTAATTGTTAAATGCAATTGAGTTTTCCAAATAGTCTGAGTCATATATTGCAAGTTTATATGACATGATTATTCAGGAGGTAGTGATGCTTTTTCAGTTTCCAGAAAGTAGCGAAATTTTTTTACTGAGATTCTAGCTAGATTATGGGCGTAATATCTTTCAATGTATTATGGAATTATCTGTGCGCATACATTTGTTCCATTTTGTATAGTTGTCTTAAGGTGAGGCAATTAATTAACGATTTAACTTGAAATGCAAGTGTTTATGTTCATATATAGTTATGCTCATCATTGTTGTCAGATATCCTGAAGGTATTGTAAATCAGGCGCTCGACGACATTTTTGCAGATACTTTTGGTAATGATGTTGACAATGATTCAGTTATAGATTCAGATTCGGAAAGTGATGGTCTTCTTTCTGAGGTAATGTCATGCTCTTCTAAAAATCCGGCCTCATCTTTTTCTAATTCCTTATTTATTTATGAAAGAGTTCTGAATTCTGATATTGGTTTCAGGATTTGAATGGTTCTTATCTTGTTAAAGATGGAAGTGATGATAATTCAGGTTGGAACATAATTACAACAGTGAAATTTGGTGTTTGAAATATCCTAAATTTTTGTTTTAGTAAAATCGCAAGAGGATATTTTTCAATATAATTGCTGTTGCTGTAGATGAAAGTTACCATACTGCTCTATATGAGCAGAACAAGACAATTATGGTGGAACTCGTGAAGCAGAAAAGTAAGTTAGATCGGCTGAAGAAAAAGGTAAGAACGACCTTGTACTTAATTAAGACCTTGAAATGACCATAGATATGAAGCTCAACATGATGGTATGTCTAACTAATATAAACATGTAGGGTTTGTTTTAAAAAATTTCTCTCCTATTTTGAAGACAAAAAAATTGATGGCTCACATTCATCATTGTAATGCACTTAGTTTTACCCAAAATGAACTAATGCTAGGGATGTCAATCGATCACGTTTGAGTCAGGTATCTGAAAAGTACAAATCTGATTAGTTGAATCGGTATAGCAAATGAATCTGATAAATAATCAGATTCGGATGTAGTTTTTAGATTTTCATTTGAATCTGGATCCAAGGGTAATCCAACCCAATTCCTTATAAAATATATCTGATTAGCTAACCGAGTACAGGTTCAATATTGCCTTTTCCATCCAACTCTAAATTTGATTAAGCTAGATCCGGATAGGTCAGATTCACTAAGACCTAGATCTCAACTGAATATTTCCAGTTTACTGCCCTGGCTAATGCTCAGAAAGATTTTCATGTTATGACCCTTGAAATGTTGTATTCTTAAGTATGAAGAGCATATTTAAAGCAATAGAAGTGCTTTTTGTTTTTTATTTTTGCTTTTGTGTTTGCTCATAAAAAGAAAACAAGTGCATCTTTTGTGATATAGACAACTCTTCATACTTCTTTCAGTACGGCATTATTTCTGGATGCTTGAAATATTAATAAGGTTATGTTTGCTTCATTGTTTCACCAGGACCCAAATTTTGGTGAGTTTCTGGAAAAGCATAGTTTGGAGCTTCAAGCTGCAAGCAATAAAGAAAAAGTAAGACGTCCATCACTTTCCAGTTTCCACATGGCCATCATTATACTGGCTTTCGACATTCTATTATCATTTTATCATTGGTAGGACTCCTATTGATATTAAAAAATTCTGATGCCATAAATGGTTGTCTTCTTAGGTTGTATGTCATGTCGGTAGTCATGTTATCAAGCCTACTCTTCTCTGTTCTTTTTTCCTTCACCCTTTTTCTTTTGTTTTTTTTTCTGGTGTGTGTCTATTCCAGATTGGTGTGCTCAAATCAGGCAAGATTGGGTCCAACTAACCAATCCTGATTGATTCCATAGATTATCCATACCAGTGGGAATCAATTTTAGAGTCAAGTTGAGTCAGATTAGTATAAAGTGACAAGTGTCTGGTTGGACCAATCCATTGATTAGATCACCCAATTTTAACGTTCTTCTCATCATTTTTTGATAACTTTGCAGTGAATTTAGGTGGTTTTGTTCTTAGTTGTCATAGGCGCTAGGCGGAGCGTAGGCGGTGAGCCCCTAAAAAGCCTAGGCAGTACCCCAAATAAAAAAACAAAAAAAATATATACAAATATGTAAACAAACTACTAAAATTAATAAGAAATATGTATACAACATAAAATCAAACAACAATAAGCAATAGACAAAACAAAATATCTCGTCAAACACTATAAGATAATTATATTAAATAACCTGCTCAATACATTGTCCAACACAAAACATTTAACAACACAATACATTTAACTAAACATAGAATTCTGAAACATATGTCTATATATAAAAGTCATCTTCATTCTTCAGTAGTATCAAACTTCATTTCAACGATTTCCTTAATTTATTGCATCTTTTAGTGGCTTGAGATGATGATGGCAGATCATCTTCATACAATTTCTGTCCCACAAATGTTGCAGGTACTTGTGCCTTTCTCTCATCATCTTTTTTAAGACTAGTAAGAAGCTCAACACAAATATCAGAAGGAATGCTATGTTTACATAATTTCACAGTGGAGTTAATATGTCCCACAACATGATATTTAAATCTATACAATCCTTCATGCATTATAAAATCACAAAAATTACACTTCACTATTTCTTTGGCATCTCTAAGTCAATAGTGTACAATATTTCAATGCAGGTTTCTTTGAGAGGCATCATCCAAGACCTCTACCCTCCATCGACTTACTAGAACACGAATTAATAAATCTAATCACTACAAAGATGTAAAATAATGTAACTGATAACCATGTTAAAAAATGAAACAAAGAACAATGGAATAAATAAACCATGCAACTGATAACCAATGCAAAAAATTAAAACATAACCAATTAATCACCAAATAAAAATATAAGCATACAGACATTTAACAAATCTACACACATAACATAATTAACTTTAACTGTATTTAAGTATAAAATAGTAAAAAAAACCCAATAAGTTTATAATAACAACTTAAATTTAATCCTTAGATGAACTTGAAAGTCTATCATCATCTTCATTGATATATTGCTCTTCTTCTTCAGTTTTATTTGCAGAGTTAGCTTATTCCTCTTCTTCTTCCACCCTCACCACCTTCTTTCCTTTGTCAAACATTTTCTTTCTTAGGACATTAGTTACACGTATTTTTACCCCCACCCTATGCCTTAACGCTCTGGATGCCTTATCAACAAGATCTCATGTAAGTGATGTGTCATTTTCAAAGATTATCATTGACTTCTCTTAAGACAATGGGGTCGAGATCTCCTTTTTTTCATTCTCTCCTCATACCTTCGTTTCAATTTATGATTATATTGCACAAAAAACAAACCATTCAACTTTTTGTGCAAAAGTCAGTTTCTTTTCTTTGTATGAATCTATAAAAATATATATAAAGTTAAAATATATACAAACTGACAAATATTATTTAGTAATTAGTAGTAAATAATATTTTACTGCTTCAAAAGTACTTCAATCACGTTCACAACAGAATGTAATGCATGCGAGACCTAAGACTTGAACAACAAAGGTCTGGAGCTGGAGACAACCAATGGCAAAAGAAATCCACCAATCTACTATTAAAAAATCAAATTACATATAATTAAAGTATATGTTGAAACTTGGTTTGAGAAAAGATAGAAAAGTACCTAATCACCCTTAAGTAGTGATTAGGGTCAATAAAGAAAATTACACTAGAGACCATTGAAAGTTAAAATATAAACAAGACCACCCAATAAACCCCTCACGATAATAACTCTCAACACTCCCCTCAAGCTGGAGCATAGATATCAATCATGCTCAGCTTGTTACAACACTTTGAGAATTCTGTGATAGGAAGGGGTTTGGTAAAAACATCTGCTACTTGATCTTCTGAAGCAACATGAAAAGTTGATATATTTCCCACTTGAACCATATCCCGAATATAATGACAATCTATCTCAATATGCTTAGTCCTCTCATGAAACACATCATCTTAATAGGCAGAGAAACCTTTATGCTCAATCCGGTAAGCATAGATTTTATCCAAATCATTTCAGCAGCAGTTTGTGCCATGACCCTATATTCTGACTCAACACTTGATCTTGCTACTACAACTTGTTTCTTGCTTCTCCATGAAACTAAGTTGCCACCAACAAAAACACAGAACCCTGTAGTAGACTTCCTATCATCAACCGACCCTGCATAATCAGCATTAGTATACGCAACCACATCAAGATTTGCCTCTTTTGTAAACAATAGACCTTTTCCTGGAGATGTCTTCAGGTATTTAAGAACCATCATAGCTGCCTCCCAATTAACTTTTCTTGGTTTATCCATGAATTGACTCAATTTGCCAACAACAAATGATATGTCAAGCCTAGTTACAGTAACATAGAGAAGTTTACCAATGAGAGTCCTATAGGACTTACTATCAACTGCCTCAGATTGCTCGTCATACAAGAACAAATTAGGATTCATGGGAATAGTGGCTGGTTTTGCACCAAGCATCCCTGTCTCCTGTAAAAGATCAAGCACATATTTACTCTGAGAAATAACCATACCTTCTATATTTCTTGCTACTTCGATTCCCAACAAGTACTTGAGAGGACCCAGATCCTTTGTAATAAAGTATTTCTGCAGATATGCCTTGGTGCTTGAAATCTCCTGCTCATTATCTCCAGTTAAAATTATATCAACATAAACAACCATAGTCACAAAACCCTTAGAGCTATTCTTTATGAACAAAGAATGATTTGATGGTGACCTCTGGAAACCAAATTTAGACATCACCTCAAACAATTTGTGAAACCATGCACGCGAGCTTTGCTTTAGGCCATATATTGCCTTTTTTAGTTTGCACACTTTGCCACACTCTCCCTATCGTTCGAAGCCAGGCGGTTGTTGCATGTAGACCGTCTCAGATAGATCCCCATACAGAAAAGCATTCTTCACAACAAGCTGAGTCATACTCCACCCATGATGAACAACCGCAGAAGTAACTAAGCGTATAGTGCCCATTCTGGCTACGGGAGAGAAAGTCTCAAAGAAGTCCACCCCATATGTTTGGGTGTAGCCTTTGGCGACTAGACGAGCTTTGTGTCTCTCCAGAGTGCCATCAAAATGATATTTAATAGTGTACACCCACTTACAACCAACAATGTCTGCATCAGAAGGAGGATCGACAAGCTCCCAAGTCCCTTGAGAAATCAAGGCGTCCATTTTTTCTTGCATTGCTTGTTTCCATTGAGGATCTAATAAAGCCTGTTGATGATTGATAGGACTGGAGATGGCAGATAAAGCAGATAGAAAGTTTTTCATGCTCTTTCCAATCTTGTTTGTGGACACAAACTTTGAAATTGGGTGCAGAGTACACTGACGCATGCCTTTCCTCAGGGCTATGGGAAAATCATTTTTAATCTCAGGATCTGCTCTACAATCATCAGGATAAGCAATAGAATCATCAACATAATCAGGATCACTGACTGCAAGAGAAGAAGACGATGAAGGGCCACGAGAGGAGGCTTGACGACGAGTATACACCAGTGGAGGATCATGGAACCGAGTTGAAGAGGGATCAGAACATAATGAAGGCAATAAAGGAACTGACTTCAAAGGAATGGGAGGAATGGGTAAGGGAAATGATGTGGACATATCAGGATTCACACGAGACGCGCACGGCGAGAAGTAAGGAATGGTCTCAAAGAATGTGACATCCGCACTGATATACTCTTTACGAGCAATGGGGTCAAGACATTTGTACCCTTTTTGGTTTTTTGGATACCCAAGGAAGACACACTTAGTTGCCTGTGCAGCTAGTTTGTCCCTAGTAGGTCCAAGTTTTTGCACAAAACAAACACAACTAAATACCTGAGGAGAAACTTTGAACAAAGAACAATCAGGATAAAGTTGTCTGATAGGAATTTGGTCATTAAGAGCAGTAGAAGGCATTCTGTTAATAAGGTAACAAGAAGTAAGAAGGGCATCTCCCCAAAAAGAAGCTGGCATGTTTGTTTGAATCATAAGGGTTCGAGTTACTTTCAAAAGGTGTCAGTGTTTTCTTTCAGCTACCCCATTTTGCTGGGACGTATGGGCACATGAAAATTGAGGGCAAATCCCATTATCCCGATAAAATTGTAATAGTTTGCTAGATTTGAATTCAAGAGCATTATCAATATGAACAATTTTAACAATGGAACCAAATTGAGTATTTATTTCAAGAATAAAAGATTGGAGAATACACAAGACTTCAGATCTCTCCTTTATTAAAAAGACCCAAGACACTCTAGAGTAGTCATCAACAATGACAAGGTAATACTTGGACTGAAACCTATTAGGAACCCGACTAGGCCCCCAAACATCAACATGAATTAGATCAAAAGGACTTTGACTAGTACAACTCTGACTTAAAGAAAAAGAACTACGATGATGCTTGCCCAACTGACATGCTTCACACTGAAAGGACGTTGTAGAAGAGACCTGTGGAATGACTCTTTGAAGCTTGAAAAGAGAAGGATGACCCAATCTGAGATGCCATTGGTAGGAATTAGAACTCGATTCCACACACAAAGTTGCTACTCCAACAGGTTGTGTAAGATATAAACACCTCCCTCCTCATGGCCTCCACCAATCTTCTTCCCAGACAGCAAATCCTGAAATACACAAGAACCCGGGTCAAATATAACTCGACAATTTAGTTCTTTTGTAAGCTGGCTTACGGATAATAAATTCTTAGGAAACTGTGGAGCATGGAGAACATATTGAATCCGTAATGTAGGGGTAAAATGCACATCTCCTTGCCCCACCATTGGGGATAATCTACCATATGCCAATTTAACATGACGAGGGAAAGATGTATGAACCAGTGTAGAGAAACTATGTGAATCTCCACAAAAGTGTTGAGAGGCGCCAGAATCAATAATCCATATCTTACCTCCATCATCTAACTGAGTACCCGCAGAGCATGCCACATCAGTCACTACAATAGAGGCAGACACAAATGCAGAACTCTGAGAAAGAAGCTGATCATATTCTGCACGACTGAGAGTAATCGTATTGGTTGAAGAAGTAGGCACAGGTTCAGTGATGGAAGAGACAACCAGAGTTGTTGCTTTGAGGAACGATAATGAGCTCTGAGGGCAACTTCTAGGGTTCTTATCCCAACAACGATCCTCAAGGTGCCCTTGCTTGCCACAATATGTACACTGAAGCCTGCTACGACCTCCACTGCCTCTTCCACGACCTCTGCCTCTGGAAGAACTAGGTAAACCATGCCCTCCTCCACCAGTGACAACAAGAGCTGAAGTCTGAGAGTCTCCATGAGGCGGAGGAAGGGTAACAACAAGACGACTTAACCGGTTGTAGGCATCAGCTAGAGTAGGGATCTCTGAGCTAGTAAGCATTTGCACCTTGGCTACTGAGTAATCTGGAGATAATCCTGATAGAAAATGAGCCACCATAGTCTACTCCTGATGGGTTTTATGATTAGTGCAGCAGGGAGGACGAACAGAGTTGAGCCTTTTATAGGCTGATTTAACTGATGCATAATATTGGGAAAGATTCTGATTACCCTGCTGCAACTGAAATATCTCTTGCTCAACTTACAAAATTCTACTGACATTTTTGTCTTGAGAGTACGTGTCACGTAATGAATCCCACATCTCCTTTGCAGTAGAATAGTAAATTAAGCCGTCTGCAATATGTGGCTGAACACTGTTCATAATCCAAGACATAACAATGTCATTATCTTCCTGCCGTGTGGCATATTTCCCAGTTTTCTCTGTTGGTTCCTTTTTTAACAAAATATGTTTTCGACGATGTCTTGACACAGACATCATAAAAGTCCTCGACCACCTTTTATAATTATTGTCGTCCAGCTTTACGGACGACCCATAAGAGAAGGGATTAGCAAAAGCTTTGTACTCTGCAGACACTTTAAACCTTTGTTCACCATCACTGGACTTTATTTCAGCCATGGTATTTCACTGCTGACAGTAGCTAGCTAATGAGCCGGATAATAATAATAACCAGAAAGTAATCACGAGCAAACTGATAGTAAAGAAATAGATTCCAGCTGAAATAAAATCCTTGTCTTGCAATATATATATATATATATATATATATCACAGACGCCACCAGCAAGATAATAAATCCGATCACCACTATAAAAATTAATTGCTATGATTTCACATCTGAACTTCAACAAAAATTAATCAGATCTGATTAAATCTGATTCCAACAACAGCAAGCACTACAGATTTAACGCCTACCACATCAACACGACTCTGATACGAGCAAATCTGATTCCAACGACAGCAAGCACTACAGATTTAACACCTACCACATCAACACGACTCTGATACGAGCAACAGTCAGTCAGCCACACCATTCAGATCTGATCCAACATCAACGCTCCACGCTACACGACATCCAATTACTGCATGATCTCAGATCTGCTCCACCCAATCACAAAATGATTGCTGATCTGATGCAACACGATCATGATGTCAGATCTGCTCCACGCAATCTCCACATGATGGTAGATCTGATGCACCACGATCCATCAATATTATTGAGGCGTTATCAACAAGGAGCAAAAGAGGAACACACGATCTAGGGTGTCTGATCAGATCTGCATATTGTGTAGAACTAGTCAGATCCCAGGTCGTGAGACTGAGGAAAGAACCTAGGGTTCGATCAGAAGGAAGATCGAACAAACTAGATATAGGCTAAGAGGAGAGAAGAAGAAAGAAAAAAACTATGATAAAGAGGGAAGAAAGAAATTCAGCCTAGGCGTTAGATTCTCCCAAGAACGAGAGGCTTTGATACCATGTTGAAACTTGGTTTGAGAAAAGATAGAAAAGTACCTTCACGATTAGCCCTAATCACCCTTAAGTAGTGATTAGGGTCAATAAAGAAAATTACAAAAGAGACCATTAAAAGTTAAAATATAAACAAGACCAACTGATAACTTTTCTGATTTCCAATAAACCCCTCACGATAATAACTCTCAATTGTATATAAGTTATAAAAATAATGCAAAAGTGGTTATATGAAATTTAATCATCTTACCTAGGGTTTACACCAGAGTTACCAGTCAAGGAAGTGGGAGCGGGAAACGATACGAGAAGCGAGAGCGGGAGCGGGAAGCGAGACACTTTCAAAAATTTAGGAAGCGGGGAAGCGTGGGACCACTAAGAAGAAAATTATGAACCGTCTCGGAAGCGACCAAGGAAGCGAACCGGAAGCGACCTAGGAAGCGAACCGGAAGCGAGGGGGAAGCAAAAAAAATGAAAAAATGGGGAAGCGTGGGGGAAGCGAGGGGAAGCACGCTTCCCAAAAAAGGGGGATGCTTCCCCACACATTTCGGAAGTGCGACGTTTCGTGCTTCCGAAGCGCGCTTCCCCTGTTACCTAGGCGCTTCCGGTAACTCTGGTTTACACTTTCTTCTTCCTCTTTGCTAACTCTATTCCAAAAGGCCCAATAGCAGTTCTATATCTTATGAGTTGGTCTAGTAGTGTGTCTCGATCCTCTTAGCTTTGAACAAGACGATTGACACAATCATATAAGTCATTCTTTATCTCCTCATTGGACTCGATATTTTTATACTTATAATATATGGCTGGATTCAAATATAGGTTTGTTGCATGCAAAGGTTTGTGCAATTGATTGCTCCACCTTTTATCGATTATCTCCCAAACCCAGCCGTATATTTGTTTATCATCACACACATTTACCTACTAAGTAAAAGAATTGAAAGTAACCATTATAGAAGCTAAGATAAAATGTAATTTACAATTAGTAGAATACAAAAAAATTAATTTATAATTATACTTTTATTTGTTCCTTTCCACGATCCATTTTCTTGTAGATGTAACCCATAGCAGGCTTTTCATCGCTATCAACCAATCGAAGCATGTCAAACAAGGGGGCCATTGTTTTCAGAGCACAACTCACTCTCTTCTAAAATTTTGAACTCAAAATCATGCTTTCACATCTTTTACCAACTGACGTTTTTGAAAAACTATTTTTTTCCCAATCATCTCTAAGAAATATGAACTTTAGGCATTTTTTCCAATTATATATGCTTTCTAGAGTAAAAAAATGGCAAATTTTGTCACTGCAGGCCTATGTAAGTCCTTTTGTGTGTGTGCTCTCATCATACTCAACACTTGAGAATGTTTGTAATGGATACCACCAATTGCCTTGCTTTTCCGGAAATGTTCTTCAACTCTTTCAATTATCCTATACATTCCAACATCATATCTATACAATGTGCAGCACAAAGAGTCCAAACTAAATCCTTTCTCTTATCCATAAATAATTTACCTGCTTTCACATAGTTTGAGGTATTATCAATAACAACTTGAACCATATTCTCCTCCCAAACTTCAACAATATCATTCAACAATGCAAAAAGCAAATTTGCATCTTTTACTTCATTTGATGCATCAACTGATTTCAAAAACATTGTTCCCAAAAGGCAATTAACAAAAAAATTAATGAGTGTACACCCTTTTGTATCCATGTTTGGACCAATGCACTTTGTATTGGTCCAAGAACTCCTTCATTTTCTTCATTTCTTTATTCAAAAGTAGTTCTCGCAACTCGTGATATGATGGAGGCTTCATCTCTGGTTCAAATTGGCCTATAGCTTCAATCATACTGTAAAATGAAGGCAACTTCACTGTATTAAAAGGTATTCCACCGTCATAAAATCACCTATTAATGTACTCGTACACTGTTTCTCTTTTTTCCTTTTTGAAGTAATTTTCAAACATAGTTTGTTTGTTTGCTTGCCTTCCTTTCTTTGTTGAATCACTTTGAAAGTATAGATCCATAGCCCTTTTGGTCTAAAGCCAAATGTACTACTCCCCTCCATCTATGAAACAACATTCACGTCCTTCGCCATAATCGGAAGCTGTGAATAAACTTTCATTTCTTTCGTATATATTAACCGTCTCTCTCTTATTTTTTTCATCTCTATTCTTCTTTGATTCCTCCATGTACTTAGAAAGTACTTGCTTGATTTCTGCAATTGTTTTATCATAAGCCTTCACTTTTCTTCCAATCCCAAGTAGATGCCGTTTTATTTTATATATACATCCTTTATAAGTTCAACATTTAAGGTATGTCACAGAATTCAGATCTTGTTTATCCTTAATATAGGCCCACTCCCATGCTAGATCACCTGATTTTCTCTTAAAGTTCTGAATATGTTCCAAATTTGAAAATGTGGACCCACTAGCACTTGCAGATGAAGCCCCCTTCCATTGTTCTAAAAAATGATAAGAATCTAAAAAAAGGCAACATCTAAATTTGCTAAATAAAAAGGAGTAAGCAACAAATAACATATCAGCAAAATATGAATTCATAATAAAAAAACCCTTAAGTTTTTTTTTGTAATTGCAGCACACATTTAATGACAACTTTAACAGGAGCAAACCCTAGGTTTTTTATTAACTATAAAAAAGTTTAGGTGTGTTTTTAACAATATTGAAAACTTAGATGTGTTTTTTATAATCAACCAAAATTTAGGTGTTTTTTTTAAAATGTCCCCCAAAAAACATAGTTAAACCTAATTTGAGTTGGGTTCTGGTCATTATTTTATGCCTATCCTGATGTTTGGGTTTGGGCTCAGTCAGATACCAGACATGGATCCGGCCCATTGACTGCCCAAGATGAGATCTGTGAACTTATACCCAAACAAATGTTTATCTGTGCACTTATACCTTAACAAATATATATATGTGCCCACACATGCAACATTGGAAATAGCCAGTAACAAAAATTTGAGTGT